>NC_141383.1:26006168-27207102 GCF_017979445.1 Akebia trifoliata | reverse complement strand
AATGGGAAGCTCCGTATGGGTGACCGTTCCCGTCGAAAACTCGAAATTTCTGACATTTTTGCAGACGCCCGTATCTCACTCTCCGCTGGACTCGAAAAATTCGTAGCGCATACTCACTCGTCAGTACGGATGTTAGCTACGTCACCATGTTCCCGGATTTCATCCCGCAGGCCAGGATCCTTTCCGAAGAAGGTGATTTCCGTGGGGGTACACTTTTTTTAGAAAAAGACACGTGCGCGTTCAAATGGTCGTATCTCATTGCCCGTATTTCAGTTTTTAACGTAATCCACGCCCAATCGTCCGTATCGAAAATGTCGACGTTGTTCGAGCAAAAAGATTCCTGTTTCAGATTGGCGTTCCTTGCCGAAAATGGCAAACAACGGGAAGTTCCGTACGGGAGATCGTTTCCGTCGAAAACTTGAAATTTCTGACATTTTTTCAAACGCCAGTATCTCACTCTCCGCTCGACTCAAAAAATCCGTAGCGCATACCCACTCGTCCGTACGGATGTTAGCTATGTCACCATGTTCCCGGATTTCATACCGCAGGCCGGGATCCTTTCCGAAGAAGGTGATTTCCGTGGGGGTACACCTTTTTCAAAAAAAGACACGTGCGTTTTCAAATGGTCGTATCTCATGGCCCGTATTTCGGTTTTTAACGTAATCCACGCCCAATCATCCATATCGAAAGTGCCGACGTTGTCTGAGTAGAAAGATTCCTGTTTCGTATTGGCGTTACCGAAAATGGCAAATAACGGGAAGCTCTGCCCGGGCGACCTTTCCCATCGAAAACTTGAAATTTCTGACGTTTTTTCAGACGCTAGTATCTCACTCTCCGTTCTACTCGAAAAATCTGTAACGTACACCCACTTGTCCGTACGGATGTTAGCTACGTCACCATGTTCCCGGATTTCATCCCGCAGACCGGTATCCTTTATGAAGAAGGTGATTTTCGTGGGGGTACACTTTTCTCAGAAAAAGACACGTGCGCGTTCGAATGGTCGTATCTCATGGCCCGTATTTCGGTTTTTAACGTAATGTACGCCCAATCTTCCGTATTAAAAATGCCGACGTTGTCTGAGTAGATTTATTCCTATTTTGGATTGGCGTTCCTTGCCGAAAATGACAAACAACTAGAAGCTCCGTACGGGCGACCGTTCCCGTCGAAAACTCAAAATTTCTGACGTTTTTTCAGACGCCCGTATCTCACTCTCCGTTCGACTCAAAAAATTTGTAGTGCATACCCACTCATCCGTACGGATGTTAGCTACGTCACCATGTTCCTGGATTTTATCCCGTAGGCCGGGATCATTTTCGAAGAAAGTAATTTCAGTGGGGGTACACCTTTTTAAAAAAAAGACACGTGCGCGTTCGAATGGTCGAATCTCATGGCCCGTATTTTGGTTTTTAACGTAATCCAAACCCAATCATTCGTATCGAAAATGTCGACGTTGTCTGAGAAGAAAGATTCCTGTTTCAGATTGGCGTTCCTTACCGAAAATGGCAAACAATGGGAAGCTCCATACGGGTGACCGTTCCCGTCGAAAACTCAAAATTTCTAACGTTTTTTCAGACGCCCGTATCTCACTCTCCGCTAGACTCAAAAAATTTGTAGCACATACCAATTCGTCCGTACGGATGTTAGCTACGTCACCATGTTCTCGGATTTTATCCCACAGGCCGGGATCCTTTCCAAAGAAGGTGATTTTCGTGGGGTACACCTTTTTCAAAAAAAGACACGTGCGCATTCGAATGGTCGTATCTCATGGCCCGTACTTCGGTTTTTAACGTAATCCATGCCCAATCGTCCGTATCGAAATTGCTGACGTTGTCTGAGGAGAAAGATTCCTATTTTAGATTGGCGTTCCTTATCGAAAATGGAAAACAACAGGAAGTTCCGTACGGGCGACCGTTCCTGTAGAAAACTCGAAATTTCTGACATGACGCTCGTATCTCACTCTCCGCTCGACTCAAAAAATCCATAGCGCATACCCACTCGTCCGTATGGATGTTAGCTACGTCACCATGTTCCCGGATTTCATCCCGCAGGCCGGGATCCTTTCTGAAGAAAGTGATTTCCGTGGGAGTACACATTTTTCAGAAAAAGACACGTGCGCGTTCGAATGGTCGTATCTCATGGCCCGTATTTCAGTTTTTAACGTAATCCATGTCCAATCGTCCGTATCGAAAATGCCAATGTTGTCTGAGTAGAATGATTCCTGTTTCGGAATGGCGTTCCTTGCCGAAAATGGCAAACAACGGGAAGCTCAGTACGGGCGACCGCTCCCGTCGAAAACTCAAAATTGCTGACGTTTTTTCAGACGCCCGTATCTCGCTCTCCGCTAGACTCGAAAAATCCGTAGCGTATACCCACTCGTCCATACGGATGTTAGTTATGACACCATGTTCCTGGATTTCATCTTGCAGGCTGGGATCCTTTCCGAAGAAGGTGAATTCCGTGGGGTACACCTTTTTCAGAAAAAGACACGTGCGCTTTTAAATGGTCGTATCTCATGGCCCGTATCTCGGTTTTTAACGTAATCCACGCCCAATCGTCCGTATCGAAAATGTCGACGTTGTTCGAGCAGAAAGATTCCTATTTCAGATTGGCGTTCATTGCCGAAAATGGCAAACAACGGGAAGCTCCGTACGGGCCACCGTTCCCGTCGAAAAGTTGAAATTTCAGACGTTTTTTCAGACGCCCGTATCTCACTCTCCGCTCGACTCAAAAAATTCGTAGCGCATACCCACTCGTCCATACAGATGTTAGCTATGACACCATGTTCCTGGATTTCATCCCGCAGGCCGGGATCCCTTCCGAAGAAGGTGAGTTCCGTGGGGTACACCTTTTTCAGAAAAAGACACGTGCACGTTCAAATAGTCGTATCTCATGGCCCGTATTTCGGTTTTTAACGTAATCCACGCCCAATGGTCCATATCGAAAATGCTGACGTTGTCTGAGTAGAATGATTCCTGTTTTGGATTGGTGTTCCTTGCCGAAAATGACAAACAACGGGAAGCTCCGTACGGGAGAGCGTTTCCGTCGAAAACTCGAAATTTCTGACGTTTTTTCAAACGCCAGTATCTCACTCTCCGCTCGACTCGAAAAATTCGTAGCGCATACCCACTCATCCGTACGGATATTAGCTACGTCACCATGTTCTCGGATTTCATCCCGCAGACCGGGATCCTTTCCGAAGAAAGTGATTTTCGTGGGGGTACACCTTTTTCAGAAAAAGACACGTGCACGTTCAAATAGTCGTATCTCATGGCCCGTATGTCGGTTTTTAACGTAATCCACGCCCAATGGTCCATATCAAAAATGCTGACGTTGTCTGAGTAGAATGATTCCTGTTTTGGATTGGCGTTCCTTGCCGAAAATGACAAACAACGGGAAGCTCCGTACGGGAGAGCGTTTCCGTCGAAAACTCGAAATTTCTGACGTTTTTTCAAACGCCAGTATCTCACTCTCCGCTCGACTCGAAAAATTCGTAGCGCATACCCACTCATCCGTACGGATATTAGCTACGTCACCATGTTCTCGGATTTCATCCCGCAGACCGGGATCCTTTCCGAAGAAAGTGATTTTCGTGGGGGTACACCTTTCTCAGAAAAAGACACGTGCGTGATCAAATGGTCGTATCTCATGGCCTATATTTCGATTTTTAACGTAATCCATGCCCAATCGTCCGTATCGAAAATGACGACGTTGTTTGATCAGAAAGATTCCTGTTTCGGATTGGAGTTCCTTGCCAAAAATGGCAAACAATGGGAAGCTCTGCCTAAGCGACCGTTCCTGTCGAAAACTTGAAATTTCTAACGTTTTTTCAGACGCCAGTATCTCACTCTTCGCTAGACTCGAAAAAACCGATGCACACACCCACTCGTCCGTACGGATGTTAGCTACGTCATCAGATTCTTGGATTTCATCCCTCAGGCCGGTATCATTTTCGAAGAATGTGATTTCCGTGGGGTACACCTTTTTTCGAAAAAGACACGTGCGCGTTCAAATGGTCGTATCTAATGGCCCGTATTTCGGTTTTTAACGTAATCCATGTCCAATCGTTCGTATCGAAAATGCCGACGTTATCTGTGCAGAAAGATTCCTGGTTCGGATTGGCGTTCCTTGCCGAAAATGGCAAACAACAGGAAGCTCTGAACGGGAGACCGTTTCTGTAGAAAACTCAAAATTTCTGACGTTTTTTCAAATGCCAGATCTCACTCTCCGCTCGACTAAAAAAATCCGTAGAGCATACCCACTCGTCCGTACGGATGTTAGCTACGTCACCATGTTCCCAAATTTCATCCCGCAGGCCGGGATCCTTTCCGAAGAAGGTGATTTCTGTGGGGTACACCTTTTTCCGAAAAAGACACGTACGCGTTCAAATGGTCGTAACTCATGGCCTGTATTTCGATTTTTAACGTAATCCATGCCTTATCGTCCGTATCGAAAATGTCGACGTTGTCTGAGTAGAATGATTCCTATTTCGGATTGGCGTTCCTTGTCGAAAATGGCAAACAACGGGAAGCTCAGCCCGGGCGACCGTTGCCGTCGAAAACTCAAAATTTCTGATGTTTTTTCAGACACCAGTATGTCACTCTCCGCTCGACTCGAAAAATCCGTAGCGTATACCCACTCATCCGTACAGATGTTAGTTACGTCACCATGTTCCCGGATTTCATCCCACAGGCCGGGATTCTTTCCGAAGAAGGTGATTTCCGTGGGTGTACACCTTTCTCAGAAAAAGACACATGCGCGTTCAAATGGTTGTATCTCATGGCTCGTATTTCGATTTTTAATATAATCCACGCCCAATCATCCGTATCAAAAATGCCGACGTTGTTTGAGCAGAAAGATTCCTATTTCGGATTGGCGTTCCTTGCCAAAAATGGCAAACAACGGGAAGCTCAGCCTAGGCGACCGTTGCTGTCGAAAACTCAAAATTTCTGATGTTTTTTCAGACACCAGTATGTCACTCTCTGCTCGACTCAAAAAATCCGTAGCGCATACCCACTCGTCCGTACGGATGTTATCTACGTCACCATGTTCCTAGATTTCATACCGTAGGCCGGGATCCTTTCCGAAGAAGGTGATTTCCGTGGGTGTACACCTTTCTCAGAAAAAGACACATGCGCGTTCAAATGGTCGTATCTCATGGTCCGTATTTCAATTTTTAACGTAATCCACGCCCAATCGTCCGTATTGAAAATGCCGACGTTGCCTGAGTGGAAAGATTCCTGTTTCGGATTGGCATTCCTTGCCAAAAATGGCAAACAACGGGAAGCTCTGCCCGGGCGACCGATCCTGTCGAAAACTTGAAATTTCTGACCTTTTTTCAGACGCTAGTATCTCACTCTCCGCTCGACTCGAAAAATCCGTAGTGCACACCTACTCGTCCGTACGGATGTTAGCTACGTCACCATATTCCCGGATTTCATCCCGCAGGCCGGTATCCTTTACGAAGAAGGTGATTTCCGTGGGGGTACACCTTTATTAGAAAAAGACACGTGCGCGTTCGAATGGTCGTATCTCATGGCTCGTATTTCGATTTTTAACGTAATCTATGCCCAATCGTCCGTATCGAAAATGTCGACGTTGTCTGAGTAGAATGATTCCTGTTTCGGATTGGTGTTCTTTGTCGAAAATGGCAAACAACGGGAAGCTTCGTACGGGCGACCGTTCATGTAGAAAACTCAAAATTTTTGACGTTTTTTCAGACGCTAGTATCTCACTCTCCGCTCGACTTGAAAAATCCGTAGCGCATACCCATTCATCCGTACGGATGTTAGCTATGACACCATATTCCCGGATTTCATCCCGCAGGCCGAGATCCTTTCCGAAGAAGGTGAGTTCTGTGGGGTACACCTTTTTAAAAAAAAGACACGTACGTGTTCGAATGGTCGTATCTCATGGCCCGTATTTTGGTTTTTAACGTAATCCACGTCCAATCGTCCATATCGAAAATGCCGACATTGTCTGAGTAGAATGATTCCTGTTTCGGATTGGCGTTCATTGCCAAAAATGGCAAACAACCGGAAGCTCCGCCCGGGCGACCGTTCCCGTCGAAAACTCGAAATTTCTGACGTTTTTGCAGACGCCCGTATCTCACTCTCCGCTCGACTTGAAAAATCTGTAGCGCATACCCACTCGTCCGTACGGATGTTAGCTACGTCACCATGTTCCCGGATTTCATCCCGCAGGCCGGGATCCTTTCCGAAGAAGGTGATTTCCGTGGGGTACACCTTTTTTAGAAAAAGACACGTGCTAGTTCAAATGGTCATATCTCATGGTCCGTATTTCAGTTTTTAACGTAATCCATGCCCAATCGTCCGTATCGAAAATGCCGACGTTGTTCGAGCAAAAAGATTCCTGTTTCGGATTGGCGTTCCTTGCCGAAAATGACAAACAACGGGAAGTTCCGTACGGGCCACCGTTTTCGTCGAAATGTTGAAATTTCAGACGTTTTTTCAGGTGCCCATATCTCACTCTCTGCTCGACTTGAAAATTTTGTAGTACATACCCACTCGTCTGTACGGATGTTAGCTACGTCACCATGTCCCGGATTTCATCCCGTAGGCCGGGATCCTTTTCGAAGAAGGTAGTTTCTGTGGGGGTACACCTTTTTCAGAAAATGACACGTGCGCGTTCAAATGGTCGTATCTCATGGCCCGTATTTCAATTTTTAACGTAATCCTCGCCAATCGTCCGTATCAAAAATGTCGACGTTATTCGAGCAGAAAGATTCCTATTTCGGATTGGCGTTCCTTGCCAAAAATGGCAAACAACGGGAAGCTCCGCACGGGCGACTATTCCCGTCGAAAACTCGAAATTTCTGACGTTTTTTCAGACGTCCGTATCTCACCTTCCGTTCGACTCGAAAAATTCGTAGCATATACCTACTCTTTCGTATGGATGTTAGCTGCGTCACCATGTTCCCAGATTTTATCCCGCAGGCCAGGATCCTTTCCGAAGAAGGTGATTTTCGTGGGGGTACACCTTTTTCAGAAAAAGACACGTGCGTGTTCGAATAGTCGTATCTCATGGCCCGTATTTCGATTTTTAACGTAATTCAAGTCCAATCATCCGTATCGAAAATGTCGACGTTGTCTAAGGAGAAAATTCCTATTTCAGATTGGCGTTCCTTGCCAAAAATGACAAACAACAGGAAGCTCTGCCCGGGCGACTGTTCCCGTCGAAAACTTGAAATTTCTGACATTTTTTCAGATGCTAGTATCTCACTCTCCGCTTGACTCGAAAAATCTGTAGCGTACACCCACTCGTCCGTACGGATGTTAGCTACGTCACCATGTTTTCGGATTTCATCCCGTAGGCCGAGATCCTTTCCGAAGAAGGTGATTTCCGTGGGGGTACACCTTTTTCAGAAAAAGACACATGCACCTTCGAATGGTCGTATCTCATGGCCTGTATTTCAGTTTTTAACGTAATCCAAGCCCAATCGTCCGTATCAAAAATTTCGACGTTGTGTGAGTGGAAAGATTCCTATTTCGGATTGGCGTTCCTTACCAAAAATGGCAAACAACGGGAAGCTCCGTATGGGCGACCGTTCTTGTCGAAAGCTCGAAATTTCTGACGTTTGTTCAGACGCCCGTATCTCACTCTCCGCTCGGCTCGAAAAATCCGTACTGCATACCCACTCGTTCGTACGGATGTTAGCTATGTCACCATGTTCCTGGATTTCATCCTGCAGGTCAGGATCCTTTCCGAAGATGGTGATTTTCGTGGGGGTACACTTTTTTCATAAAAAGACACGTGCGCGTTCGAATGGTCGTATCTCATGGCCCGTATTTCGATTTTTAACGTAATCCAAGCCCAATCATCCGTATCGAAAATGCCAACGTTGTCTGAAGAGATAATTCCTGCTTAGGATTGGCGTTCCTTGCCGAAAATGGCAAACAATGGGAGCTCCGTACTGGCGACCGTTCCCGTCGAAAACTTGAAATTTCTGACGTTTTTTCAGACGCCAGTATCTCACTCTCAGCTCGACTCGAAAAATTCGTAGCGCATACCTACTCATCCGTACGGATGTTAGCTACGTCACCATATTCTCGGATTTCATCCCGCAGGCTGGGATCCTTTCCGAAGAAGGTGATTTCCGTGGGGGTACACATTTCTTAGAAAAAGATAAGTGCGCGTTCAAATGGTCGTATCTCATGGGTCGTATGTTGGTTTTTAACGTAATCCACGCCCAATCGTCCGTATCGAAAATATCGACGTTGTCTGAGTAGAAATATTCCTGTTTCGGATTGACGTTCCTTACCGAAAATGGCAAACAACGGGAAGCTCCGTACGGGAGATCGTTTCCGTCGAAAACTCAAAATTTCGGACGTTTTTTCAAATGCCAGTATCTCACTTCCGCTCGAGCGCATACCCACTCATTCATATAGATGTTAGCTACGTCACCATGTTCCTGAATTTCATCCCGCAGGCCGGGATCCTTTCCGAAGAAGGTGATTTCCGTGGGAGGTACACCTTTTTTCGAAAAAGACACGTGCACGTTCAAATGGTCGTATCTCATGGCCCGTATTTCGGTTTTTAACGTAATCCATGCCCAATCATCCATATTGAAAATACCAACATTGTCTGAGAAGAAAGATTCTTGTTTCAGATTGGCATTCCTTACCGAAAATGGCAAACAATGGGAAGCTCCGTACAGGAGAACGTTTCCGTCGAAAACTCGAAATTTCTGACGTTTTTTGAAATGCCAGTATCTTACTCTCTGCTCGACTAAGAAAATCCGTAGCACATACCCACTCGTCCGTACGGATGTTATCTACGTCACCATGTTCCCGGATTTCATCCCGCAGGCCGGGATCCTTTCCGAAGAAGGTGATTTCCATGGGTACACCTTTTTCCGAAAAAGATACGTGCGCGTTCAAATGGTCGTATCTCATGGCCCGTATTTCGATTTTTAACGTAATCCATGCCCAATTTTCTGTATCGAAAATGCCGACGTTGCCTGAGTAGAATGATTCATGTTTCGGATTGGCGTTCCTTACCGAAAATGGCAAACAACGGGAAGCTCCGCCCGGGTGACCGTTCCCGTCGAAAACTTGAAATTTCTGACATTTTTTCAGAGGCCCGTATCTCACTCTCCGCTCTACTCAAAAAATCTGTAGCGCATACCTACTCGTTTGTACGGATGTTAGCTACGTCACCATGTTCCCAGATTTCATCCCGCAGGCCAGGATCTTTTTCGAAGAAGGTGATTTCTGTGGGGGTACACCTTTTTCAAAAAAAGACATGTGCGCATTCGAATGGTCGTATCTTATGACCCGTACTTTGGTTTTTAACGTAATCCATGCCCAATCATCCGTATTGAAATTGCCAACGTTGTCTGGGAAGAAAGATTCCTATTTTGGATTGGCATTTCTTACCGAAAATGGCAAACTACGGGAAGCTCCGTACAAGAGACCGTAACCGTCGAAAACTCAAAATTTTTGACATTTTTTCAGACGCCAGTATCTCACTCTCCGCTCGATTCGAAAAATCCGTAGCATACACCCACTCGTCCGTACGGATGTTAGCTACGTCACCATGTTCCCGGATTTAGTCCCACAAGCTGGGATCCTTTCCAAAAATAGTGATTTCCACAGGGGTACACCTTTCTAGGGACAGGACATGTGTGTGTTCAAATGGTCGTATCTCATCCCCTATCTTTCCGTTTTTAACGTAATCTATACCCAATCGTCCATATCGAAAATGCCTACGTTTCCCAAGTAGAAAGATTCTCGATCTGGAGTCTTCTTCTTTGTCGAAAATGGCAAATAACAGGACGCTCCGCCCGGGCGACCATTCCTGTCGAAAACTCAGAATTTCTGATATTTTTCTAAACGCCCGTATCTCACTCTCCGCTCGACTAGTGGATTCGTAGCACATACCTATTCGTCCGTACGGATGTTAACTACGTCACCATGTTTCCGGATTTCATCCCGCAGGCCAGGATCCTTTCCAAAAAATGTGATTTCCGCAGGGGTACACCTTTTTTGGGGTAGGACACGTGCGTATTCAAATGGTCATATCTCATCTCCCGTCTTTTGGTTTTTAACGTAATCTATGCCCAATCGTCTGTATCGAAAATGCCTACATTTCCCGAGTAGAAAGATTCTCAATCTGGAGTCATCTTCCTTACCAAAAATGGCAAACAACGGGAAACTCCATCCGAACAACAGTTCCTGTCGAAAACTCGAAATTTCTGATGTTTTTCTAAACGCCCGTATCTCACGCTCCGCTCGACTGGTGGATTCGTAGCATATACCCACTCGTCCGTACGGATATTAGCTACGTCACCATGTTCCCGTATTTCGTCCCGCAATCCAGGATCCTTTCCGAAAAATGTAATTTCCATGGGGGTACACCTTTCTCAAGGCAGGATACGTGTGCGTTCAAATGGTCGTATCTCATCCCTCGTCTTTTGGGTTTTAACGTAATCCACGCCCAATCGTCCGTATCGAAAATGCCTACGTTTCCGAAGTAGAAAGATTCTCGGTCCAGAGTTGGCTTCCTTTCTGAAAATGGAAAACAACTGGAAGCTCCGCCCGGGCGACCGTTCCCTTCGAAAACTCGAAATTTTTGACGTTTTCCTAAACTCTCGTATCTCACTCTCCGCATGACTGGTGGATTCGTAGGACATACCCACTCGTCCGTACAGATGTTAACTACGTCACCATGTTCCTGGATTTCATCCTGCAGGCTGGGATCCTTTCCGAAAAATGATACTAATCATCATCTTAGTTTGTACCATAAGACCCAAATATTAATCATCGAAGAGTTTAAATGAAAACAAACATTACAAATTACTAGAAAGATCAAAGTTATTGGACATAAATACCTTTAAATGGTGAGTGTAGCCATGTGGTTCAAGACCTGAAAGTTTACTTCAGCCAATGTTTGATTGATCTACAAGTTAAATATGTTCTTGATAGTTGAAGAATAGTTATTGTGAACAACTTCTTGGTTGATATGAAGATGCACTATTAACCATCAATTGGTTGACCAAAAATTCATTTCCAAATATCCCCCAAAAAAGCATAGAGTTGATACAAAACCCAAACGCATACCTTCATACTTTCCGTTGAGAACACCAAGGACTACCAAATTTTTTAGGTATGGAGCTTTTGATAATATCCATGACTTCACATCACTATGCTTTGCCTATGTAAGGGATTGTAAAGCATTTTCTAAGTTGAATATCCTAATTAGAATGAATAAAATAGAACACTTAGTAGTACTATAGTCCATCAATGTAAAAAAATTCATACAAGTCAAAAAAAATAACGAAAAGTAACCCAGGGACTCATAGTACCTTCGAAATTGTAAGACCATTAAATTCTACATCTATTTTCTGCATATACCTCAGAATGAATACCACCTCTATCTATAAATGTCTCTAAAACTGCATTTTGTATACTACATTAATTGACAAAGGGAGAGTGGGAGAGGTGTGTGGAAGAGTGGGTGGGAGAATGGAATAAATTTTAATTTTAGATTCTTGAGATTCGTGCATTATGAATCAATAAAGAAGTAAGTGGCACTTCATAGTAGATCTAATATATATAAATATAATTGAGGTGAGATGGGGTATACTTTTTTAACCCTTATGCTTTCACACTTTTGAACTTCAGGGTATCATCATTTTTCAACCCAAAGTTTATTATTAGGCAACCTTTTCCAATAACACATACCAATGGTGGCTTTTACACTAATGTATTATTTTTTTTTTATATCTTTTTTTTGGGCTTTCCTTTTTCTCATCATTTTCTTTTATGATTTTGCATTGAGTTTTTGAGGGGATAAGTTTTTCACAATTTTGAACTTGAGCTATCAACATTTTTAACTTAATCTCAACCCGTAAGGAAATAATTGAAAAAGTTCAGTACAAGGATACATATCGGGTCACATAGTGATCAAAACTGCAACATGACCACAATCTAATCCTTACTAGCAATAGACAAGGGGGCACTATGATCATCAAAGACTAACCAATTGAATCACCATCTAGTTGAAGAGTAGTAAAGAGACTACCAATCGAGATTCAAAGATGTCTAACCCATACTATAGGCTCAATTGCTCTAAATTCTCATAACATAATTACGATGAAGGAATGATCAATACATATCCTAAAATGTAAGTCACATAAGAAGACTTCAAAATATTTTTATGCATCTATAATTAATCATAAATACTTTTAAAAATATTGTAATAATTATTTTCTAGTTTTCTATTTTTCCATGTTATAAATTACTATTTATTAATCAAATGATAATGAATAATATTTTATATATCAAAGTGGACTAGTGTGTGTTGTACATTTTACATTATACAATTCTATTTGTCTTGCAACATGTAGTCTTTTGAGAAAAGTATGAAAATAAAAATAATTTTCTTGTCAACATGCAAAAATTGCTATCTGTGAAAACTATTTACCACAAACTGAATATAATATATTTATTCACGAATAAATTCCTACATCAATATAAGACATAAAACTAATTATAATTTTTTAAAAATATTCAGTCGTGTTCTAATTTTTCATCTATTTATTAAGAAAAAAAGTTTAAGCTATGGAAAAAATAATTTTCGTGTTTGCCTACTAAAAACATTTTATATGAAAACTAATTGTCGTAAACAAACATTATTTTCACTACAAATGAAATCCAACATCTAATGCATGTATATTATTTATTCTAAGTATGTTAGAAAATTAAGTAATTCTTATTTTCTAATTAGATTTAATGAAATTAAATGTTGGATGGTCAATTAGAATCAAGATAATAGATTGAGCTACATAAGATAACAATGAAGATATGGATCAATAGAAAGACAATAAAAAAAAAATAGAAATGAACACCTTAAAAAATATATAAGAATAGCTCTAATAGGTGATAAATTAAGAAAAAGTTGACAAAGATGGTTTGGATAACATTAAGCGAAAGCTGATTAAATGAGGATAACACTAAAAACTTAGAATTAATAAATCATACATCAAGAAAGAAAACCTATACTATTTCCTAGATTCATCGAAAGAAAGACAATTAAGAATCAAATTATACCTAAGATCTCTAACTGACGTTACAAGTGAATTAGATTATCATAATCATAATAGAGTTGTGCTAGAGTGACCTCAAGCTGGAATTTCATATCACACTTCTTGACATGAAAGTACTCGAGAACCATAGATACTTTTCATCGAGATATGAGGTTATAGGCTCAGGTCACTTCACTATTATTCATCAGAATATGATATGATACAGCGATATATAATATGGAATAATGCTGAAAGATCTCAATACTTGGACCTCACATCACACACCCTGACGTGAAAGTGTACGGGATCTTTTTTCCTCAAGATACGAGTGAAAGGCATCTATGGTTCCTAGATGTGGGATATGAGGGGGGCAATCTTGAAGTTACTCCAGCACGACACAATTATATATTGGAGTGGAGTGTCTTCTGCAGCGGGGCGCGGCTGTGGCTGTGCATAGTGAAGATGAGCAATTGCAGGAGGAGGAGGCCTTGAGAGGGACGGTTGCTTTATTTGATTCGCGCACATCAATCAATGGGCATGGGCAGAGCCCTAATCCTCTACTACTTGGCCTTGTATCTCACCACTCTCGTTAGGGCAAATAACAGTGAGTTATAAATTGTCTCCTTTCCCCCCCAAATCAAATGTCATTTCTCTAATTGTAGTTAGTTATAAGTATGATTTCTGAGTTGAGAATGGATAGATACATGATGCCCTAAAATAAAATAAAATTAGAAGTAATGTTGTTGTTGTTGTTGTTACATTTGCTTAATTAACAGCTGCAACGGAACGAGTATGCCCAGCTGGTTGGGTAATTGGGCCAACTATGAACAAATGCTTTGGACAATTACCAGGCTCCTATTCTTGGGAGGACTCAGAGTCAGTCTGTAATCAACATCATCAAGGTGGTCACTTGGCAGCTCTCACTTCGTTTCAGGAACTAAAAGTTGCCCAGAAGCTATGTAATAATTGCTGGGTTGGGGGCCGATTTTTCAATTCTTCCATTGGTTTCACTTGGAATTGGTCTGACAATATGTCGCGATGGAATGACTCAATCTTCAATTCTTCCAACCTCCACCAGACGAATCATCACATTCCCATTGATAATACATTGTGCACATTGGTGACTCGCCGGCGCCCTCTCACACTTTTGGGTGAGAGGTGCAACACATCACATGACTTCATATGCATGCTTCATATAGGTAGGTTAGGTAACTCATTAATCTTCTTCTTCTTCTTCTTATTGTTATTACCTATCTTGATTCTCTTATCTTATTGTGCTATCCTTTCCTTTCCCACAGAGAACAAATGTCACCACAAGCACTGCCACAAGGAATATTTTATCATACTTTCTGTTGTTAGCGGGTTGATTCTTTGCACGACATTGATTGTCGTGATTTGGCTACTTGCATATAAGCGGAGCAAAAGGCGTCGAAGGCCACACAAAGTATCTAATCCTTCTACATCTGCATTGGTCCCCCCATCATGGAAGATCTTCACAAATGAGGAGCTCAGGTCAATTACAAAGAATTTTAGTGAAGGAAATCGGCTTATTGGAGATGCCAAGACAGGTGGCACATATAGTGGGCTTCTACCTGATGGATCGAGGGTAGCAATCAAGAGGTTGAAGAGATCTAGTTTTCAAAGAAAGAAGGAATTTTATTCTGAGATTGGAAGAGTTGCAAGGCTTCATCATCCTAATCTTGTGGCCCTAAAAGGATGTTGCTATGATCATGGTGATCGTTATATTGTTTATGAGTTTGTTGCTAATGGACCCTTGGATAGATGGCTACACCACATACCAAGGGGAGGTAGGAGCTTGGATTGGGCAATGAGAATGAGAGTTGCTACCACTCTTGCTCGAGGAATTGCGTATGTAGAAACTTTTAACCTTCTTGTGGTACAAGTGAAATGTTCATCTGAAATTGCAGTTATTTCCTATATGATATTTCATATCAGAAACACCTTGCTTTTATTACCTACTCACATTGCTTTATAAGAAATAAGAAACCCCTCAGTTAATTATTATTATTTGATATTGATATTAGTGTTTTAGTATGTATCTTCTATTAGAATATCTTAATTTGATTTCTTCCTTCCTAAGTGATGTACATTTCTTTTTTCTTGTAATTTTCCTTGACTCAATGAATTTAATTTAAGGTAACCAACATTTATTTATATCAATTATTGATAACAAAAAAATGGCATAAAAACAGTTGGTACTAGATGATACAAAACCCTCAGTTAGCACTTCTTGTATATTGCTCCAGTGGTTTTTTATGGTGTGATGTTTTAATACCCATGTTACTAACATGAAAATATACTGATCACTTTCTTCTTTAGTCACACTCTGTGTTACATTTAGAGTTTTAATGTCCAAAACTCACCTTGAACTCCCTTATTCTGTGAATGATGCTTGAGGTATTATCTGCATGATTCATGGTCACATATAGAATAGTTAGCTCTTTTTGTTTGGATAGATACCACTTAGACTCTGTTCCATCTAGTACCTACCACCATTTCTAGGTGGGGGCTCTTTTCCTTGACCAACATCACTGTTCTTTTGGCTGCTTAGCCTCTGTTCTTTTTAATAAATTTTGATTTTACCTATCAGAAAAAAAAAAAAAAAAAAAGACCCTGCAAATGCTTTAATAGGGGAAGAGATGATTGTTACATGAGATATAAAGATTATCTTCTTTCTTTTAAGCAAATTATCTATGATAAAATTTTTACTAAGAATTGGTCCACATAAAGAACGAAACTTTGGTAGGGATTGTAGCTTCAAACTAGCTTTGAACAACTTCCATAGTAGCTTAGAATAGGAACATATGATCAATAAGGTCTCAGCTTAAGTTCCATCTCCCAATCCTTTTGTCATCCTCCTCTATGGATTCTACCCCCAGTCATTGAAGTTTCTGCTGAACTCTAGGTCCCATGAAGGGTGGCCATTTTCCAATTTCCACAATCCTTCACCCACACCGTCTGTCATAACATTTGAAATTTTGAAGATGGATGGAAATGTCTTCTTCAATGGCTCCTCCCCACACAGATATTCCAAATTAATTGTGCACTTTTCTCAATGAGATAGGAGACACCTTTCATGAATTCATCGATGACATAAAAAAATCCCCCTCCAAACCCCAAAACCATAGGGACCAGATGGGACATTGGTCTTCTCCCCCCATTTTGGCACCATACCTGTTTTGATTGTCTTGCACCACAATTCTTTCGATTCTATTCAAATCTCCACAACTTCGTGCTTAAGAGAGCTTTGTTCATGTTACTGAACTTTCTAAACCCCAAACCTCCATGGTCTTTGCATTAGCAGAGATTCTTCCAAGCAAACAATGGTATTTGAATTCATCACCCTCATCTCTTGGGAGAAATCTCTAATAAGGGTCTTTTAATTAGAAGACAAATTTGATGTCCAAATCGAACCTTCATTAGTTCAATTAGAGTTCCATCCGGGCTAGTAAAATGTAAAAGAGTGTTGGAGGAATAAAAGGGGAAAGAAGGGAAAAGGAAAAGTCAAGGGGAGGAGAGGATGACAAACCTAATGCACCTAAATTTGTATTAGGAAACACATACCCTAAGGGTAATATTTTCTGTTGAATCCTCCCATTTTCCATTTCCTGATCTATATGGAAGTAAATGAATAATTTAGTATTTGAAAACAAGGAGGATAATGTGGACCCAATAGTGTTGAAGACCGAAGCTTCAGATGTGTAGGCTATTTCAAGGGCATCTAGTTCGACTACTTTGTTTTCAAATGGGAGAATCAGTTTGTAGTATCTGTTTCTTATAGTCTCATATATATATATATATATTTTTGATAAGTATAATATTATAGTGTCATATTCATATGCTCCTATTTTCTTATCCATTGTAATGGGTCTTTATGAGGATCTGTCACTAAATCTATCATTTTTTTTCTTAGGGTTTCACCCTTTCATTAATAAATCCATCTTTTATTGATCAAAATCAAAAGAAGTAAAAATACAATTTCTCCATGTCCTTCCTCTCTCTGTTGACACTTTAGGAGGGGGAATAAATCTTGTAACTGCCCCAACCTCCTTTGTAGACTGCTAACTACTTCAACATTTATAAAATCTTATACTTATCCAAAAAAAAAAAAAAACTACTACAACATTTAGTTTGATTATACTTCTTCTGGGTCTTCAAAGTCTTCATGGACAAGAAATTTGATTTTTTTGAGATATTTAGTATTCTGTGTTGGATTTTTCTAGGACTACCTTATTGCAGGAATCACAAAGCCTCTTACAATTTACCTGATTGTGGAGGGTGAGTTATCTGTTTTCCTGCTAATAGTCCTGAATTTACCTCATTTTCGGACTACCCTCTCTCTCCTTACTGAACCAAAAATAGCTGATTTTATTATTATTGAAATGCTTCTTTAATGAGATCAATCACTTGGGGATGGAGGGAACATCGTCACCCATAGATTTTACCAACTAAGCTACCGGGAACCTTCAAAATAGCTGAGTTTAATCCTAGGAGAAAGTGGGAAAGACAGTAGTTTGCTAAGTTTGATAATTAGATAGTCTTAGTTGATGATGTGATGTCTTGCCACTTCCAATTCATACAGTGTTGTCAAATGCGATCACATATGCCATTTCCAAACTGTATTATGCATATGCTACCATCGCATATATAAAAGTATGCTATCTACACAATATGCATACTGTTTGGACACAGATTTACTTCTTTTTTTTTTATAGCATAAACTCATTTTTCTCTTATAAATATCCTACTTCTACCTCCATACTCCTTTCACAGCATCTCTTCTACCTTTTAATCTCTTTCTTACTCTCACAAAGCCTCCAACCATTAAATCTCATTACATTTTCTAATACATTCTCACATAATTATAAATATTCTCTAATTTCTACTCTACACTATTAATCTCAAAGTTCAAGTCTCAACTTAAGTCACTCTCTTACTCACAAGACTCAAAAGAAAAGAAAAGTACTCAAGAATCAAGATTTAAACATTTTCTGCATTTTTTTCCTTGCAGCATATGCCTCCACATATACGATGTGAGAAATGACATATGTTAACAGCATGTGCTGGTTGCACATGGTCGCATACGCTATTTAACAACATTGTTCATTCAGTCTTTTAGTTCCTAAGAAATTTTAGTTGGCTATAAATGCCAGAATGAAACATGTGTAAAGGCCTATCAGATCCTAGTCGAGACGTTTATTTCAATGATTAACCCAAAGGGTAATAAAAAAAAATATGGATCACTTAAATCCTGATTAAATGCCAGAATGAAACATGCGTAAAGGCCTATCAGATTCTAGTCGAGACGTTTATTTCAATGATTTACCCAAAGGGTAATATAAAAAAAATATGGATCACTTAAATCCTGATTCTTGATGACATATTATATGAGAAATTCCTTAGAATGAACACATTAATTGGTGGTTAAGATACCATCAATTTTTTTATATTATTAGTCAAATTATAGAAAAATCATAAATTATGAGTCTCTTGGGATTAGTGAGGTATGGGGTTATGAGTGATGTTAATTCCATTGGAATGTCGTTCAATAAAGATTCTGGTCCAACGATAAATATTTCTGAGTTGAATGTAACTTTGCTGGCTGCTAGGTTCTTGTATTGGCTTGTTAAGATTTACTACATTCAATCTATGATTTTGGTTTTGTTTTAGAACTAAAGATCCCATTCTACTTTTTTTCCCCTGCTATGTTAAAGTGTGAAGTCTGGGTTTGATCCCAGGTCTGTACTCTTTAGTGTTAAAACACATGGACTTTACCTTCTCACCGAGGTGGTACGTTGACCTACTCAATTGCTTTTCACATTTTTTCAGTTCAGCGATTACCATTATTGTGGTGCAACATACTCCTTGGCTCTGCTTCAGTGTACCTTTTGAGTTGCATGAAAAACTGCTAACCCTTCTAGATCTTGTATCTGGGCCTAGAGCCACCTAGGAATAAACTTGATGTCATACTAAAAAACCATGCAAAAAAAAAAAATTGGAAATACAAAGAAAGAGTTGAGCTCTATTTCGCCATTCAACTCTATTTTGGGCAACATCTTCTGTTGAGGCAAGTGTAGAAAAATAAAATATCATGTACTACTGTTTATTTCTTTGAGGTTTGTCATTCCCTCTTTGGAATAATTTATCCCTGCTTTGCATGGTTTGGTCACTTAAGTGCCAATTTCTTGTGTATGTTTAGAATAACAAACTTCTTTCTGGGAAACTCTTTTTATGTGTTTTTTACTCTCATATCTTTCTGCAACTTGTTCACCTCCCAAAAACAGGTTCTTGCATGACAAGGTGAAGCCACATGTGGTGCACCGGGACATCCGTGCCAGCAATGTATTGCTTGATGAAGAGTTCGGTGCACATCTAATGGGAGTAGGCCTATCAAAGTTCATTCCATGGGAAGTGATGCACGAAAGGACAGTGATGGCTGCTACATATGGCTACCTTGCTCCTGAATTTGTGTACAGAAATGAGCTCACTACAAAGAGTGATGTTTATAGCTTTGGAGTGCTGCTGCTTGAAATTGTTAGCGGGCGTAGGCCTACCCAGTCGATTGATTCTGTGGGTTGGCAGAGTATATTTGAATGGGCCACACCACTAGTGCAGTCTCACCGCTACCCGGATCTCTTGGATCCACTCATCTCTGACATTCCTGAACTTGGGGTGATACAAAAGGTGGTGGACCTCATATATTCTTGCACACAACACGTCCCTTCTGTGCGGCCAAGGATGTCACATGTTGTCCACCAGCTACAACAATTGGGATTAAAAACTGCTTTGGACAAGGCAAGAAGTGGCTCAAGCACAAGCACCGCCCCACCTCAAGTGGAAATGTCTCCACTGGAGGTAGAGTTCAACGATCTTTAAAATTTATCTTCTCAAGTTGGAGCTTCAATATGTCACACTTGTATGTTATTTTGGTGTAGGTTTCTGTTTCAATGCATTTTGATGTTGGTTACAACTATTTAGCGGCAAGGGGGATATAAATGACTGCTGAAATAATGAATTAGCAAATTAGCTTTTTAACAGACCCTCAATAATTCTTTCTTTTTTTTTGGTATCATTTATTGGTAATGTCGACTGTGGTGTCTTTCTATCTCATAAAGCATTTTCATAGGAGCTGGGTTGGGACCCATCACACCCAGGGAGCTTCAGTGGAGGCCATGCCCTAAAGTCAATCTGAGACCCTTTTCAGAAACCTGGACAGGCATGTTTTGAGGGTCAAAACAAGCATAGAAACTGAATGCCCAATTTCCCAGGGTTGGTCTGATACAGGTCGAGGTATTAATTAGCATATACCTAAGGTTTATTTAATGCAAATCTCGAGGTATTGATTGTCATGAATACGAAGAATGATTCTGTGAATGTCCAAAGGGGGAAAATGGCCTTGGGGCTATCATGTTTTGTAAAAAGAGAACACTGCAAGAGAGACATAAACACCAAATTTGCGATGAACCCGGTCCTCTCTCTCTCTCTCTCACATAAGCAAAGATTATGATTTCATTAAAGTGCCTGAGTTGAACAGCTAATACAGAAAGACAAACCAACATTAAGAAGAAGAAACGTAAGTCCCACCTAACTAATAAATCTTCAAAAATCCCCTTGAACTCCCTAAAAACCTTGTACAAAAAGACAAAACTCCTAAGATCGATACTTTCACAGCCTCAAGATGCTTCTTACAAATCCCCCAACAAATGACAAAGGGGATGACATTCAAAAGAAGACTCTTAGGGTCTGTTCTTTACAGAAGCCAGTTTCAGCTCTAGAAACTGACTTCTAGAAGAAGCAGAAGTCTGGAAACTGAAAAGTTATATCCAGCAGAAACTTATTTGTTACATAAACACAGAAATCAAAAAAGCATGTTCGTTTGATAGCTTTTTATTATTAGATCCTGATAAAATGATCAAAATACCCTTAATATTGATAATGCACCCAGAATGTATAAAAAATTATTAGAATACCTTAATAAATATATAATTACACTAAATACATATATAAATATAATAAATTTATATTAAAAAATTATAAAAATAATTATTTTTAATTAAAATAAATTTATAAAGTTTATAATTCTACAAGTCCAAGCAGCCCAAGCTTGAAATATATCCTGCACTGACCATGACAAGCAACTCTACAAGTCAAATAAGAAAAAAAAGTGTTGCAATATCCTAACCCGCTAAGGGGCGGATTAATAGGTTGGTTGACTCCTCACTTCGTATATACATAAGATAAAAGTTAGGCCCCACCCTCTCTCTCTCTCTCCTCTCTCTCTCTCTCTCTGTCACACACACACACACACACACACACACACATATGCTCTACTCCTTTAAGTTGTTGGGAGATGCCGTGAGAAATTGACATGATGACAACAACCCGAATTTTGGCCCTAATTTCTTTGAGGTATTCATCTTCGTCAATCACTTTTTTATCTATCTTTATTGGGCTATGACATCTATGCTGAAGTTATCTTGATTTTTTTGCATGAACAATGCTAGAGTGATTGTACAAGACACTGCATTCAATACTGAGTTGACATGGAGGTGTGCTCAGAACCATAGATGCTTTTCATTTGTATCCTGAAGAAAAGCATCTCTGGTTCTGAGCACACCTCTACGTCATCACAATGTTGTAGGAAGTCACTTCAGCATTTTTCTTTTTTAGCATACTAGTAGGTTTGCATGCACTCCCTATTTAGTCCAATTAACCAACACTGGAATATTTCAAACATAATAAACACCGGTGAGTAGGGAGCTATTGTAACAAAAAATACTGAATGAAGATCCATATGCCAAGCATATGCAATATAGCTATAGATATTGAATGACCAAAAAGTCTGAGGATTCTCATTGAAAATCCAGTTGAATCATGCTACATTGCTGTTATCGTATCCTCTGACCAACCAAGAGAGATCATATGTTTCCCATTACGAGGTAACAAAATATTGAATATCCAATGAACTAAGTTCCAAGTCAAAATTAACTCTACGACTCCTGCTTACAACCCCATGGGTTGGTGAGATGGCCAAGACCATGCCCCTATGGAAGCAGAAGGGGATGTCTGGTGTCTGGTGTTGGAACATCCCCCCCCCCCCCCCCCTTCCTTATGGGCCACCCTCAGAGATTTATCCCAGAAATTTACTTGGTTGGTGTGTGGGTGGAGGCCTACGTAGAGTTCCTGCAATCCATAAGAGTTAACTTAGGACCGTGCATCTTGACAAGTCAAGAGTATCTTATGTAGTGAGGAGCCAATTCTGTGGGTAAACCTTGACTGTGCAAAATCGGGATGGAAAATGTAGACCTCTTATTCCCAACTCCAAGAAGGTAGCGACGAGGGAATGTATTTATTTACTGTCTATCTACAGTTGTTTAAGACGGGTGCGTGCAAAGGGAATGTAGGTAGGAAAACCTAACAAACTAGGACATATATATATATATATAGGGTCAGGTTCAAAGGACAACCATTTCTACACACATATAGACAACGTGTTTTGTCTTATATGGGAAAAAATGTTTGGAATGGACTGATTTTTTGTGAGGATGATCTCTGTGATGAGGAGATCATCCTTGCCAAAAATCAGCTCATTATGAAACTTCTAGACCGTCCAATTTTTGTTGAAAAATTATAGACCGTCCAATTTTTGTAAATCATTTTGATGGGGTTACAAGTTTTGGAATGGGATGATTTTTTGCCAGGATGATCCCCTCATCACAGAGATCATCCTCACAAAAAATCAGTCCATTCCAAACATTTTTGCCCATATAAGACAAAACACGTTGTCTATATGTGTGTAGAAATGGTTGTCCTTTGAACCTGACCCATATATATATATATATAGGGAGCGGTTCGGCAGCCTTAAAGTTTGCCAAGTTTGGTGCCAAACATTTTTTGTAAATCACTTTTGATGGGGTTAGAAGTTTTGGAATAGGCTGATTTTTTGTGAGGATGATCTCTACGGTGAAGAGATCATCCTCACAACAAATCAGCTCATTCCAAAGCTTCTTACCCATATTTTGAAAAATGTTTGGCACCAAACTTGGCAAACTTTAGGACTGTTGAACTGTCCCCATATATATATATATATGGGGTCAGGTTCAAGGCCATATGAGAAAACATATGTAAAAACTTTCGTTTTTAATAAAATTTTAAAATATGGGTTAGAAATTTTGGATTGAGCTGATTTTATGTGAGGATGATCTCTATGATGGGAAGATCATCCAAAAAAAAAAAAATCAACCCAATCTGAAACTTCTAACCCCATTAAAAGTGATTTAGAATGTGGACCGTCGATTTTTTACCAATTTTTATCACTAATTTGTAAATCACTTTTGATGGATTTAGAAGTTTCTAATTGAGCTGATTTTTTGTGAGGATGATCTTTTCATCATAGTGACCATCCTTGCAAAAAATCAGCTCAATCCAAAACCTCTGACTCTTATTTTGAAAAACGAAAGTTTTTTCATATGGCCCTTGAACCGCCCCCATATATATATATGGGTCCCGTTCACCACCCTACGCTTTACAAAACGTGTTTTGGCCTAAATGGGTTAGAAGTTTTGGAATAGGCTGATTTTTGGTGATCTTTTCACCATAGAGACCATCCTCACCAAAAATCAGCCCATTCCAAAACTTCTAACCCTATCAAAAATGGTTTACAAAAAATGGACGGTCCACGATTTTTCAACTTGTAAATATAGGGCTAGAAATTTTGGAATGGGCTGATTTTTTGTGAGGATGGAATGGGCTGATTTTTGGTGAGGATGATCTCCTCACTGTAAAGATCATCCTCACCAAAAATCAGCCCATTCCAAAACTTCTAACCCATGTAGGACAAAAATGGTTAGCCAAAATGTTTGGTACTGAACGGGACCCTATATATATATATATATATATATATATTGGGCAAGACAATCATGATAATCAAAACATGGAACAGGAACCTGGACAGTTATGACTTGTCGGACAGGTTGTAGAGGACATACAGGCAAGTAAAAATATGCATTTTTTTATATATAAAATCTTCTCATAACTCAATTGATTGCTAACTAACTTGATCCTTGGATGTATTCGTAGGCATATTGACAAATCTCACAGAAGATGATTGGATCTTGTTGTTGTACTTCTCTCAAGGAATACAAGGTCTAGAAATTTTACCTAAGACCCATCATTTTCAGTTAAGCCACATTTGGGGCAACAACTCTAGTGAGACAATTGAATGGTTCGGCCTGCAGCACCACATAATAAAGCTATTCCATGCATTATGAATATTATAGTGATAACTTTCATTTTGTAGCCCATTTAGATATGTACATACATGGATGTCTGGGAAGTTTGAAGCTATTAAGAATATATAGCTAGGTCTTCAAACCATTTAGGACTAGGATTGTCCTGACATGATAAAACCATGGTTATTATTATTAAATATATGAAGATTTTACAAGTTAATGCTTAATTTCTGAATTCAAATTACATATTAGGGGTGGGTGGTGGAAAATGCAACTCTTATGCCCATATGGGTAATTGGTGCTTCTCTTGGCTATTAATTATTTAAAAAAATAAATAAAATAAATTTGATATCCAGCTGCTGGTGTGTAGTACGGTTCAATGCTTGATCTTTGGCTTCTTCACAATCAACACGCTACAGTGGGCATGGTGTGCGCAGTAGTCACTCACACTCCCTAGAATTACCCTGTAAGTAAAATATGAGGAAACGTCGAACAAGAACTAATTAAGTCATGTATATATTAGTACTATATATAAATGACGTACATGGCTATTTTTCTATTAAATCTGAGCCAATAATAATGATCAAATTGATTTGATGAAGAGAGATAAAAATGACGCCTAAGCAGAAAAAGGAATATTAATTATTTATTTTTGTTACCTTTTGAAGATACTATAGCCATGGCTGCCAACAACCAACATGTCTGCATGGTGCTTCTCTACCGCTTTGCACAGCACATTACTAGCATCCCCTTCGCACAGCTCCGTTTCAAAATCCGTAATCTTGAATAGAAAAAACAAGATCTAATAAGAAGATAAGTGAGGGAAAGGGGATAGATAAACTTTTAGTATAATTAAAGAAGAGTCTTCTGATTCAGTTTATAAAATGGCATATTGCTCTGTTCTGTGAGATCCCCTAAATAGTAAAACATTAAAGCAACCACGAGTCATCATTTTCCTTTAAAGAATGTGTAGAATGAATTATGTTAATTGAGTTGTTTATGAATGCCATAGAGATGCATGAAAAGAGAGAGAGAGAGAGAGAGAGAGACTGATTTGTTGTGGCAAAGCTCTTTAGCTTTTTCCAAGACTGGTGTTGCAATTTTCTTCAGATCTGATTTAACCATTGGGTGAACATCTCCTATCCCTTTTTTCCTCAAAAAAAGAAAAAGAAAAAGGAAAAGAAATTGATTAATGAAGTATATAAATATATAGCAAAGTAAAGTATAATAATTAAAAAAAGAAATGATAATAATATTGCAAAGAGTGGAAATTAATTTGATTACCAGGACTAGAGAATTGGAGGATGGAAAGCACGGTATGAAGGATGATAAGCTTGAAGGGAGAGGCCGATTGGGTGCCGGTGGGAATAAGCAGATGGTCAAGAGTCCATTCCAAGGGGTAGAAGCTCTCCTTACTATCATCCACACCAACTACTATCACACTCTTCGTCATTATTCTATTCTATTTTAATTAATTACCATGTCATAGCACACTAGATTCTAGACTACTATTCTCTTGTTCAATCATCACATCATTAGTTTCTGGCTACTATATACTACGTACCATTATTACTTAATTAGTTGTGGGCGATAATGAAAGATTGTGTTTGTGTCAGAGAGACAGAGAGAGAGACGCATTCAAAAAATGGGTTGTTTGGTTTGGAGGTATTTTCGATCCAACGGTTGTTGGAGGTATTGTCTATCTTTGAAATTTTGAACTTACTTTGAAACGGTCAGACCACTCCAAAATTTCCAAGGAACCCTCTTCACAACTTGACACATGACGTGATTTTTCGTATTTATTACAAACCACCCTTATTTCAAAACAGTTGGAAGTTGTTAAACATCTATGATTCGCTGTTAACAATTGCTGTTGTATATCAATTGATTGATGATTGCCGTTCAGAGACGCGTCTTGTTCCTATAACAATATAATTCCTACATGGCACATTTCTGTTGGAGATTAAATACATCTTAGTGCCGACCTTAAGTCGGCTATCCTCAGGCTTACACTAACAGGCCCGTGTGGATTTCAAGCTGATTTCTGGGTTCTATACAAAAATAAATTCATGCATTTTTCTTCTTTTTTTTTTTTTTTTTTTATAGGGACCAACTAGTTGCACATCAACTAGTACCAATTAGACTCCAAATTGTTTTTTTTTCTTAAAAAAAAGTAATTTCCATCCCATATCTACCTTTTTATAACCACAAGAATTTTACACTGATACTGAAGATAAAGAACTCATCATTAGCCCGATTTCTTGAAATTTTTTACACCAAACCTATCATTAATTGGAGTCCCTATAGATTTTTACCTTACTTGTGGTTATGGAGCTTTGACAACTAAATCTAGAGTTTATAAAGTTATAATTCCTCTCTGATTTTTGTGAAGAAAAAGAAAGGCAACACAAGTTTTTTGGGAGTGCAATTATAAGAATAGAGGGCGAGTGGTGCAAACGGTACTAGATGATGCACAACTAGTTGGTCCTTTTTTATAATTATGGGAAGCCAACCATCAATTGTTTGATCAAAATTGAAGTCCAATATCTATGTTCTAACTTAGTAAAAGGGGTGGAGGGTTGAAACCACTACCTAGGTTCAAATCTCATTGAAATCATAATTAAAAAATAGTCATGTGGTGTGATTTGGATCTATCTTACTAGAAAGGTAAATTTGGGGGAGGGGTCTGCCCATGCCTTGAGATTAGCCGGATACCTTAAGAGTTTCTGATACCTCGGTTAAAAATATTAAAATTCAAAATAAAATAAAATTGGATGGACTCTTATTGTTATTGTATTGAAACAACTTGAAAATTTTTAGAGTTTCTATTTTAATTAAATTAAGATTCTTTTTATAGGGGAGGTTTCTATCTATTTAAAGGGGGAACCGAAATTGTAAAAGGGATAGAAAATAATGGAGGAGAATATGGAGTTAGGAAGTAATGAAGGGGAAAATCTGTAAATAGGGTTAGAGATTTTATAATATTTGTGAGATGTCTAGTATTCTAATTGGACTTGAACTTCAAGAGGTAAGACAATTTAGAAAGGGACCATTCCCGATGTGGAGTGGGCTCGGCCCGAAGGGTGTCCCAGGCCAGGCTACTCAATTAGGCCCACATGGGGGTTCAGGGGCAATGCCTCGAGGTGATTTTTTTGGGATATATATATTTTATTTTTTAGTAGGATTTCTTATGTTTTTGCTTTGTGATGTTCTTTGCAACTGCGGACAGAGAGTTTGTAATACTTATCGTTAATAGTGGTTTTTTCTTCCCCTACTCCGTGGATGTAGGCAATTTATTGAATAATGTAAATCTTGTGTGTTTGTTTTATTTATATATATATATATATATATATATATATATATATATATATATATATATATATATATATATATATTTTAATCTTTACTTTTGTTATGTTTCCGTGCAACAATAATCAATATTATACTTTAGTGGATTGGCTCAACAGGATTTTGGAGATGTAATCTATAAATTCGCAATGAATCTCATGTAAATTTTTCTTATTCTCTCGTTTTTATTTTATTTATTTATTTTATTTTATGATTTTTTTATTTGGACTCAGTTCGTACAAATTTTACTTAAATCGGGGAATTAAACCCTGATATGTGGGTCTTGAATAACTGAAGTTGATCCTAGCCACTAATTGCGAATACCATGATCAAGATGATGGAAATTCATGGCCTTATAAGTCCTTTTTATTAGCTAATTGTAAGTGAACTGGGATTAAGGGGGACATATTCAGTTCGATAAATAAGGTGTGATGGGTATCGGAAATAGTTAATAAAACGTTGACAGTTGGCCCAGGCCCAATACAATGATGAACAGAGGATGATGTATGGTAAGAAGATTAAGAAGAGTCGTGAATGGTGTTGGTGATGATGATGATAGTGTGGTAATGGAATGAAGAGTCAAGCAACAACCACAGCCATTCGTTCATCCAGAAGGTTATCCATAATCTCATCCTCCCCATTTATTCCCTCTTCTTCTTTCAAACACACACACACACACTCAACTCTCTCTCTCTCTCTCTCTCTCTCCCTCCCTTACAAGTTACAACTTACTACTTACAACTTACAACTCTCACACAGATCAATCGCACCATGGCTTCGGCTACTCTCTCTGTAGCCAATTCCTCTCTTCAGGTCCCTCCTTTTCTTTCACTTTTGTTTATTATATATTTCAATTCAATAATAGCAATAGTAATAATAATAATATGTTTGTTTAAGACATGAGTAGTGAGTATCTCACAAATGTGTGTATGTTTAATGTTTAATTGGTGACAGGTAAGTGGAGGGGGCAAGGGACTCTCTGAATTCTGTGGCGGCGGCCTCCGCAACTCCTCTTTGGCTTCTCTTCCCTTCTCCAGAAAAATCTCCGATGATTTCCAATCTGTCATTGCCTTCCAGACCTCTGCCTCTGCGGTGAGTTTGTTCACTACTCTTGACTGTCTTTTATATATAGTTATAGTTATAGTACTACTTCCAAAATGTTACTTATTCATATTAATTTAATTTGATTTGATTGACAATTGAGTTTCTCTTTCTTTACATTAACCCATTCTTCCAAATTCAGTGTTTCTCCCTGCAAATCTCTTCATCTACCTAGCTAAGCTTATTAGTTGTGTAATTTGACACCAATGTGCCACATCTGATATGTCTCAAGTGTCGTAGACATGCATGATTGAATTATACTCTGTATAAGCTAATTAAACATTGATGGAACCATGAATCCATGATCCACCACTCTTCGGACCATCTCAACCATTCCCCTCTAATTTACTACTACTACATAAAAAGCATGTCAATGCCATTGGATTGGACCATCTTAATCATTCTTTCTAATGTCTTTATTTATTTATTTTGCAGTTCAAATACAAGAAAATAAATTTTAGAATGGCTATTATTAGATCATCATACTATCATGTATTTGAGATTGGAGATCTCTCTTCTCATGGGCTCCATGTACCACGCCTTCCCTTCCATACAGGGGAAATAAGAAACACACCATCTGTGATCAAATTATATCTCTAGGTTTCTTCAGTCGTTTTTTTTTTTTGTTTTTTTCTCCTATAAAACATAGTGGACTAGATGAGGTAGTTGTCTTCAAGAAAGAAATTAGATCTGTGTTTGGCCCAGATGGTATCCTTCGCCCATTGTATGCAAATCTGTGACAGGATACTTCTTCTTTGGCAGATAGTTCTGTCAATTGGTCGACTATCAGTTTGAAAGGGCTGGGCTTCATCCTTGCTAAGTTGAGCTCAAAGTCCATCAATCTAATATGGACGATAACCTGCCAAAAATAGTTGTCATAACTCCAGGAAAATGATCATGAAATACTCCAATGAGCCCACATTCAGGGAAAAAAAAGAGCAAGTGTCACTCTTTTGAGCCGCCGGCCCCATGAATGTTTGGTGGACCTAATTACAAAATGCACACTTTGCTTAGAAATTGTACATAAGCCAGGCTTATGGCATGTTACAGTAGTAAGCAAGGTGGACAGTAATTAAGGGTGTTTATATATTGATGGAGACACAGCCACAAGGGGAGTGATGTACGCAGTACCAGTGGTAATATAAGTAGAAGATGCTCCTTAATTTTGTTTTGTAAAACTGTAATTTGGGTCAGATTGGTGGGAGAGGTTACAAGAGAGGAGTACCAGAAGCAAAGCTGAAGGTAGCAATCAATGGGTTTGGGAGGATAGGGAGAAATTTCTTAAGGTGTTGGCATGGAAGAAAGGACTCCCCATTGGATGTTATTGCCATCAATGACACAGGAGGCGTGAAGCAGGCCTCCCACCTCCTCAAGTATGACTCCACCCTTGGCATCTTCGAGGCCGATGTCAAGCCCATTGGGGACGACATTATCTCTGTTGATGGAAAGCCAATCAAGGTTGTTTCCAGCCGTGATCCCCTCAAACTCCCATGGAAGTAAGTAGTCATTCCCTCCAATTCTCTACAACCACAGGCATTCAATACAACTGAGTCTGATGGATATTATTCTTTTTAAAGGGATATGGGAATTGATCTGGTGATAGAAGGGACAGGTGTGTTCGTGGACAGGGAAGGTGCAGGCAAACACATTCAGGCAGGGGCCAAGAAGGTGCTGATCACAGCCCCTGGAAAGGGAGACATCCCCACCTATGTGGTCGGAGTGAATGCTGATGCCTACAGCCCCGACGAGCCCATCATCAGCAATGCATCTTGCACCACTAACTGCCTTGCACCCTTTGTCAAAGTCCTTGATCAGAAGTTTGGTAAGTACTTCCTTCATAGTCATACAGAAGATATCGGGAAAAGAAAAACCCTATCATGGTTCCCTAAGTAAAAAATGTCAACAATGTTAGAATATTAACTGAAATTACAATTTAGTTTGGGAGTTCTAATTATATTAGCTTTATTAGGAATTATGGAACAGAGTCAGTTCGGATGTGCTTTTCTTATTTTATCTTAAGTTGCTTAGGCTATCAAACATATTTATTGAAAGTGATACACAACTTTGGGAGCCTAATAGAAGGGAAATCATTGTATTAGTTTGAAAGAATTTGAGAATTTTAGTTATATTCAAGTTGATCACATTAGGTGTCATAGATTGAAAATCTGTAAAGGAATGTAGATGCCATGCCCGCCCTAGTTAGGATTACTGTTGTATTTTAGGTTCAGATTCAAGAAATCCGAAGGAAGATATGAAAGTGTACTCTGCCTGCTTTGTATGCAGATATGAAGGGATTGTTGACTCTTGTTTGGCTAGCACTATTATTCCTTTTCAAAGTTGTAGGTTTCTTGGTGTTTTTCCACTCTCTAGAGGGTAGGGTATGTCCCATGGTTATAAGGTTTGAAAAATATAAACCTAAAACTTGAGTTACATGTAGTAGCAAGCAAAGTGCCCTTAGAGCAATGTGAATTGTTGATCCCCATATTATATATGTGTAGTTTTGCTGAAATTTTTGGCATGATCATCTTCATAATGAAACATGTGGCAGGCATCATCAAGGGTACCATGACAACCACTCACTCCTACACTGGGGACCAAAGGCTTTTGGATGCGAGCCATCGTGACCTCCGGCGGGCACGAGCTGCGGCCCTCAATATTGTCCCAACTTCTACTGGTGCCGCAAAAGCTGTGGCCCTTGTCCTTCCCACCCTTAAGGGTAAGCTCAATGGAATTGCTCTTCGTGTCCCCACGCCTAATGTCTCAGTTGTTGACCTAGTTGTCCAGGTCTCCAAGAAGACCTTTGCTGAAGAGGTCAATGCTGCCTTCAGGGAGAGTGCCGATAAGGAGTTAAAAGGCATCCTTTCTGTCTGCGATGAACCCCTTGTTTCAGTGGACTTCAGGTGCTCTGATGTGTCCTCAACGGTCGACTCTTCACTAACAATGGTGATGGGTGATGACATGGTTAAGGTGATTGCCTGGTACGATAATGAATGGGGTTACTCACAAAGGGTGGTGGATTTGGCTGACATTGTCGCTAACAACTGGAAGTGATCTTTGCCAATATTGGTGCGTAAGAGTCCACATCTTTTTTCTTTTTTTTTTTCCTTTTTCCATGTAGAATTCTATTTTTGTCAACATTGTAAGGAGAAGGTAAACCCTTTTTGGTCCTTGTAAGGTTCCTGAGCTAAGCACTCTTGATTTCTATATATGTATCTTGTTACTGGCAGGCTGCATATACTATAGATACTCTGATTGGGAAGAAACCAACAGCATTTGTTCTGTAAGGTAAATCAATGGTTCACTGAGTCCACCAGTGATTGACAAGGGATTTATCCCTACGTACCTGGCACATGTGGTTTGTGGGGGATTGCATGTACCCAGGGGATTTGAGCGAGATATGGTGATCTAAGAGGCCAGTTGCCTCTGAAATAATTGCTGAGTTTTCAAAAATGCCGAAAGTGTTACATGTGTTGACAGAGCTACCGTATATTATTGATAAATCCTTCTAAAAGTGTCAATACTATGTGATAGCTTTGTCAACGGTTGTAACACTTTCAAAATAAACAAAAATGCCTGTAATCATTAGGGAAATTTTCCTATATATAAAGCTATGTTTAATATTTTGAAAAATTTAGAATCATATTTAATTTCTGTTTTCCTGAGAAGTATATTATATGTAACACATATTACTTGATTTCAAAATTTGATATTACCTTTAAAAGCTTGATTTACCCATCTCTCTCTCTCTCTCTCTTCTCTGACATTTGACTCTCTCTAACTCACATTCTTCTTCTTCTTTGCATCTAGAAAATTTTCAACAAGGGTTTTAAACTTTGCCATTACTTTTTTTTTTTTACCTTAACAACTAAAAATTCAATCAAGTTTGAGTGAAATTTTTGGTTCAGTATGTCAATATAATCATTTTTGCAAGGTTAGGTAGGTACCTACCAACCCTATACATAAAGAACGGTATTGGCAATATCGAACTCAAAGATTTACATTAGAAACTCTTGTTCGATAGGTACTTACCAAATTTGTTTGTAATGTTTGATATGTTAATATTTATTAGATTCAAAAAGAAAAGAAAAAAAAAATATTATTTGTTTTTAATTGTTCTTTTTTGGGTAAAATGGGTTTTTGTAAATGGAAAGATTTTTTTTTTTTTTTTTTTGTATTCTAAAGAGAATGTGCAATTAAGTATTGTTTATCACCTGAAAAAATAAGTCTCACAAAAAAAAAAAAAAAGAAAGGAAGACTCTCTTTGAGGTTATATGAGATCTTTCAAATAACTAATTTAGTTATTTGTTTAAGAGGTTATACTTTGTTGCTAAGTGACGACTTGTCATCACATTCGCGCACATTGGATCGTTTGTCAATGGGGTTTGACCCTGCCCCATAAGGTGTTTTCTTGGTTTGTGAAGTATTGCAAATCTCCAAAAACCCATAATAGGCGTGTCTCTTTACCTGGTGACTATTAGATTGGATGTAGAGAGATCCAAGCCATCCAATCATTACTATTGAGACAAACAACACGATGATTATTTGAACAATCACATTAAATCTATAAAAAAAGATTTGTAGGCACAAATCAAGACACATAGTTCTAGCATTTCTCCCAAAATATAGAAATCTTTAATTCCTTCTTCTCTGGTACCTAATCTATTTGAGTTATCAAGGCAATTCTCCATCTTTTCAAGATAACAAATTGTGATCAAGAAATTGGCTTCGTTGTATCTTAGAAATATCTTGCTGGAAACCCTTTAATTTTGCTAACTCGAGTTTTTACTCGAGTAGGGAGTTAATAACATTTTAAAGAAAATGATATTGTGCCTCGAGTTCAACGCCTCTTGTTTTGATTTTTTTTTCCCGTTATTTTTCAGATTCTAGATCATTAAATTTTTTTTTTTCAACATGATAGCAACCTACCAAATAAATTTTGTATTGCTCGGTAAGTACATACCAAATTGGTTTTGTAATGTTTGATAAGTACCTACCGAATTATCTAAAATTTGTTCAGTTTGAACCTAGTGAATAAAATCTATACAAAAATCTTCAAGTTTTTCTTATCAAAATTCATTCTTTTAGATGTTTTAATAGTGATTTTTCTATCTACTTCAGTGATTAAAGGAACAAAATAAGATATATTAAAAAAAAAATACGATAACTTGAAAAAAGCCCTAGAAAACTAAACTCTATTGATTCAGCTTCTAACAAACTCAAATGGATTTGATCGGTAGGTATAGAGGTAGGTGCAAAGCGTTCGTTTCAGAGGGTAAATAAGTAATTTTTTCATTTTTTTAAAGTGCCTTTAAGTTGGCACGATGAGCACATTAGGTGTGTGCAAATAGTGCGACCCTGGACAATATATGGTGCTTGTTTTGCTGTGGTATTAAGTTTTTTTTTTTTTTTTTTTTTTGGGGGGGGGGGGGGGGGGTGGTTGATATGTGGTATTAAGTTACCCCTTCAGCAGTGAAATCGGTAGTTTCCAGGCTCATTCAGGTTTTAGCAGGTCGAGCTTCAGACTGAGCTAGGTTTGATCCCCCATCCTTTAACAACAACTAGGGATTGAGAACTCCATTTACACTCAACTCCCAACACTTGCTGATGTGGATTTAGGAATTGAAATGATTAGAAATGATAGTGAGATTACATTGACTCAATCTTATTACATTTAAAAAATTCTTTAAAAAAAAAAATGATCTTGCTAATTGTAAACCCGTTTTCACTCCTCATGATCCTAGTATTAAGCTTTCTTTAATAAATGTAGATTGGTAAACAATTAGATCATGCTAGAGTAATTGGTAGTTTAACGTATGTCATGCATTTTACATTTTTACTAGACTTGATCATATTGCATATGTTGTTAGTAAGTAAATATACTAGTAATCCATATCAAGCTCATTGGGATATTATATCATGTGTTTTAAGACATTTAAAATGAACTATTCATTATTGATTATATTTTTCTTGTTTTTCCCTCTTCGTTAAAGGGGTATAGTAATGCAACTTGGAACTCATGTTCAAATGAATCCAAGGCAATGAGTGTGTAAGTATTCACTCTAGCTGTTGCTTTGATCTCTTGGGGGTTTAAAAAGCAAACTTACATCACACATGCATATGGCAAGGTGGCAACGTGACTTAAGAATTTATTGTTAAAAATTCATTTATGGTAAAAACTAGCCTATGTTACATGTCATAATTAATTGTAATAGTGAAGCTACAAGATCGAAAGCCTAACACCGTTAAGTACGAGAATTGTTCAAAGACGGAGTAATTAGAGTGTACTATATCTAGACAAGTGAAAATTTGGCCTATCCATTTGCCAAGTGTCTTTTTAAAAACTAAATAAAAAAAACATTGAAAGGGATACGATTGAAAAGATATATCTAAATCATCTTTGTCAGAAATCCAACTTAATATTTGTACTCCAAATCTTTAAGTTTAATGGAAAAGTAGGATACTAGCATGATGATTGAAACCCTTAAAATTTTATAAGTGCATATTATCCCAAAAAGATGTAAAATGCTTGAGAACTATTTAAAAAAAAAAAAAAAACGACGAGAGGATGAGTCATTACTCTCAATTAAGTTTATAACATAGTATGTTAATTTGTTAGTTACAATAACATATGTGATAGATTTACCTCAAGGAGAGACCTCTCATTTTTCGATGTGGGACTATATTTTTAGAAGAGAGTTTCCTAAACTTGCACATTCTCTTTAAAATACAAAATAGCCTTCCACTAATAAAAATTCCATTAACCCAGACAAAAAAAACAAATAATATTTTATTTTTAATTAAATCTAATAAATAAATATTAATAATCTCCCACTAGAATCAAATAAAATAAAATTTTGGTACGGGAATATAAACATATCATGAAAGGTACCTTATGGGTTTGAACCTTTTCTTAATGAATATTTATTAAAATCTTATCGGGTTGCATAAAGACTATAGTCTTGAATTGAGGACCGTATGTGACAAGTCGAATAAATACCACATATGCATCCCAAAAGATTAAGTTATCATTTAAAGCTAACACTATTATGGCTTTATACTTATACCCTGATTTTCATGATGCTTTTTATAAAGAAGACACGATCTCATAGGAAGTAGATGCATCTCCACATTCATATAGGTAAATCTATCACATATGTTATTGTAACTAACAAATTAACATACTATGTTATAAACTTAATTGAGAAATCAAGCATAGTCTCATATGTTTAATTAAGAAATCAAGCATAGTCTTACATGCACTTAAGCATCATCGTGCAGATTCGATATAATCTTTTGGATGATCATAGTGTGTGTAGGACTATGCTTGATGATTAGGATGAGGTTGACCACAAACTACCCTTTGGACCATTAGTCAATGAGTTTGATAGTGGGTCGATCACATTTGACCAAATTCCAAAAGGTATTTTCTTGGTTCTTAAAGAGTTGCAACTCTCCAGAAACTTGGAAAAGGGTGTGTCTCTTCATCTAATGTTCCATTACATCGGATCTGTAGAGATCAAAGCTCAGTTGAAACACAATCATGATGACTGTTTAAACAGTCACATTAGATCTATAAAATAGAAATCTGTAGGCACAGATTGAATGGAGACACGCAAAGTTCAACATTTCTCTATAATACAAAATTCTCTAATTCTTTCTTCTTACTTCTATTTGTTGGTATCTATTCCGGTTCAATTATCACATTAATTCTCCATCTTTACAAGACAATGAATTGTGATTAAGAGATTGGACTTGTTTCAATTATCACATTAATTCTCCATCTTTACAAGACAATGAATTGTGATTAAGAGATTGGACTCGTTAAAAACCCTTATGCAAAATTGTGTTTTTTTTTTTTACTTGAGTATGGAGCAAATAACTTCTCTTGTTTTCTTTTCATTAATCATTTTAGATTCTAGATCAAAATTTTCAATAGACATAATGAACTTTTACATGTTCAAGTGCATGTTTGATACACATTTAATTAGAGGTGCATCTGGATACCCATTTAATCGGGAATCAAAACCGAGAACCCTAGTTTTGGATCCCTTTTTATTGAAACTGATTAGAATTGGATAAAAATAAAAACTAAACTGATTGAGAATTGAAACCAATAGAAACCAAGAAGATTTTAAGAGCAAATATTCATCTCCCACACATCATCCTTGTGGGCGTGCTGTCGTTACAAGGTTAGCTGCTTTACAAGGTGGGGTATGTCAAGCACTCCCAAATACAAAGACAATTGTCCCATAGCTTTCTTTTCCACATACTTTTATCCTTGAGTCTACTGATTTAGATTTGTAAATGTTACACTAGGCATGACACAGTAGCCCCACTGAAGGGCTTCATAGTCGTTGATCAAGATTCGTATATCTTCACACAACTGCTTCCCTGCTTTACATGGTGCTGCACTCTTGTAGCCGTGGCATGGCATGGACCCAAATGTTGGAAAAGTAGGGATGTCACACACTATCAGCAATATTCAGAACAGACTAAGAAAAAGATAATCACTTGTGGGGCTGGAACACCCAATGCGATCCACAATATCACCTCTGCCTCTTATAATGACAAACTATCTGTCCACATATGGGTAGAGATGTGGCACAGAATAACACAATCTAATTCTAAAAGATGCAATTATGGGTGCTTGATCTTAGTGTTGAATTCATATGTTTGTCATCATTCATTCCCTCTCATAATTACTCATTACTTTAAGGATGGGTAGAGTTTCTGTTGCATTCCCCTCCCCCCCTCCAACAAAACTTTGAGATCAATGACAAGCTTTAGCAACTTTAACAAGTACAATTAATTAGCATGTGAAAATTTGAAATTTTGAATTAGTGTCTGGAATTTATTTACAAACGACATTTATTCTGACAGGCCACACATCCTACGAAGGGGATCTCTGCACGTCTTAGATGCTACTTGTTCAACAAATATTTCAGCCTTTTTATCATGTTTCAATATGATAGTCTTCTTCGTTCTTTTTTTCCCCCACACCCTTTTGGGATAGGACTAGTACCTACTGTCGTATACCCTGACCTGTGGATGTTTCAAAATGATAATCAATGCTTAAGATATTTGTTAATGGACCCCATTTGTATGCATGTCCCTTTAGATGCAAGTAAGGTCTAGTGAAAATTACATGTGCATGTGTTGTGAGACTGACCACAATCATGGCGCCTATTTTTATTTTTATTTTTTAGCATGGGATTCCTACCTCACTTTACAAACATTACTTATGCCATCTGTCAAGTCAGGGAAGATATCCTCTCTCTCTTGAAAAAAAATATCCCCCAAAAAAAACAGGACAATAGAGCCCATAAAATCAGTCCTTCAAGCAGAAGGAACCTTCCTCATTTCCAATGGAAGCTATATCATTGAAAGTGTTAGGAAAGAACAAAAAGAATTTTAGTCCGCTCATCTCAAGAAGTTGCCAAGGTAGTGAAATTTAACTCTCACGCGAAAGGTAAAAAGTCCATTTGATTTGAACACAATCCAATATTTCAACTAAAATTGATAGTCCACTGGGTGTTCACTGGGATTTAAATGAAACTGTGTTATTTTGGCTCAAATGAACCATCTACATGATCTTATGTTTGCAGAGAAGCCTTATGGTCCAGTTTCAACAAATCTGGCTTGGCTTAGGACATACAAATTCAATATTTAGAAGTGTTTACTATTTCATTATAGGGGCCCTGACTGGGGGAGACACGTATTCTTGAACCAAGTCTCAATCAAGCTAAGCACACTAAGCAAAATCTTTGGTTATTTCATAAGAGAGTGGTGCAGAACGATTGCAACAGAAACAAAGACACCCGGGGAGATGTAAAAAATAGGTATTTGTAGCAGATTTATTACCCATTAACACTTTTAAGTTTTTGTACAAAAGAGCCATAGTTCTTCGACAAAGCATTGTAGCAAAATCTATTGACAGAAAGAGTCTTTAGAAATTTGATGATCAATTCAATACAAGCAGATTCAGCAGACACTGGAGTGAGGCAAATAGCTCCAAGGAAACGCAAGCAGAGCATTAGTTGATCAAAAGAAGATAATTTCTTACAAGGAATGTTTTGAATTCCGTCCTCCTCTAGCTTCCACCACCCTTTCCTTCTTCGGAAAGCTCTCCTGAACCCTAGTTGGTCTCTCGAGAGCTGCTGCAATGTCATGGTCTCGTGAAGGCCATGGTTGACCCCATTGTCTTGTTGTACTGGCAAAGCCTCGTGCTGATGCCATCCTTGAACCAGACAATATGTGGTCTCTAAGACCCTTCACAGACTTATATCTCTGCGTTTCATCCCCATAATCTTGTTCTTGATTTTTCTTTTCAACCTCAGAGAATTTCCGCCTTTCATCCTCATCATCACCCATATTAGGAAAATTTTCAATGCCGAAGTCCCAGTCAATTCCATCTGATATGCGCCTTTCAATAGAGATGCTTCCCCTTGGTATGTCATCTGATGTGTACTTCCTCCCTTTGATTTCTTCCTCAATGGAAACTCTCTTTGGATCTACTTGGGCAGCCTTAGCAGTGTGCTGCCAAGTAGTAGTGGTGGTGGTCTCCATGTTTAATTCAATAGAATGAAGATCACTTTCAGCCAAGTCTTGTTCCGGGTCTACCTTGTCATGCTTTTCTCCATCTTCTACTTCTCCTTCATCCTCACCTTTGACCTCATTATGATCAACAAGCACAAGGGTTTTACTTAAATGGCCACCAACCTCCCTTTGGCTCCCACAATTCGGAGACCCATCTAGGTTTTCTTTAATAACCCTTTCAGCTCTCAGAAAGGCTTCAAGCTCGTTCCTCAGCTTGTCCACAGCTGCACTTTTCTCCTCAAACTGATACTTAGCATCAGAGAGCTTCATCTGGAGTCTCTCCTCACGCAAAACATCTGCTAGTTGAAGCATCTCTCTCTCCTTCTCCATCTCCTTCCGAACCTTTGCAGACTCCCTCTTCAGTTCTTCCACCTCTGCCTTGTCTTCTCCTACACCCCTAGCCAACTCTTCACAAACTTGTTCCATTATCTGTCTTGCTCTCTTCTCACTCTCAAGTTCTTTGACAGTCTTGGATAGAACTACCTTATTCTCAGCCAATTCAATGCCAAGCTTCTTGTTCAAGCTCTCACTCAGTCTTCTCAACTTCCTCTCTACCTCAAGATCTCCCAGGATTGTTTCAACAGCAGCCCGGATCCTTTCTTTCTCGTTGCTCTTCCATAAAGCCTTTTCTTCTGAAAATCGCTTCATAAGGTAATCAATCTTATATTTTTCAGACTGTTGTTGCTGTTGTTTTTCTCGGATCAGTTGATCAATCAGCACATGAGCACGCAGAAGCTCGGCTTGAATGGCTGAGATGAGAGAGACACTTGAAGAATGCTGTTTTTCAAGACCCCAAATCCGGTTGAGTATTTTCAGAAGCTCTTTTAAAGAGCCCCCCTTTGGAGTTTGGCCTCGAGAATGCATCTCAATCTACATTATATTATTTAGATGCCATCAACAAAGCTACCAACCAAACAACCATACAAGAGTAAAATTGAATGTATCCCAAGACCACAGCTATCTCAGTTTATTTTAAAAAGTTTATCAGATTTTCAACTTCAAAATGATACTTATCTTGAAATTAAATAATCCAATACAAATACCAAAAGTTGAAGAAAAATCAGAAATGAAGAAGTAAAATTTTTGGTACCTCCATTAAACTGGTAGCACTGCTAAGAGAGTCAAAACCACCATCATTGGGGTCGGTAAGCCGCAGGATTCTCTGGGATGTTCTTCTTGGGATACTACCAGTTCCAGACCGATCCATCCTCTACATACCCATATATATAAAATAAACTTCAATAATTAAGATCTCTACATGGTAAAATACTTAGAATTGAAGGAAAAAAAAAAAAAAAAAACCTCCGAAACAGAGCTATGCGAGGGATCGGATAAATGTGGGGGGAGAGAACCGGACTGGACCGACCTCGCGATCCTATCTCTACCTCTGCCTCTCATTTCTTTCTCCTCAAAATTCTGTTTGATTCTAGGCGAAGGGATCTCATTCATCTCCCAGAGAGTGGCAGCTAGTTTGCGAGCAGAAAGTGGAGGTTTTTTCCATTTAGTGCTTAAGCAGAAGGTCTCCGAGTGTGGGTTCTTTTTGGGAGATACAGCGATTCTTCGCACAGAGGAGGTGTTCATCTTCCATGTGGGAATTAGTGTGCTACTCGATACTCCTCCTCTCTTTCCAACAAAAATTGCCCTTTTGAATCGGTAATTTTGCACTACTGAGGAAGAAGAGGAGGAGTAAGAGCATCCTCGTTTGCGGATCTTGCATGGTTTTGGTCCCCCTATCAGACCCTCGATACCACGATTCTGCCTCAGCATTGTGTACTTACTTGGGTTCCCTAAAATGAGAAAGATGAGAACTTTAATGAGAAGAATTTATTTGATCTTCAATTAAAACATACATACTAGAACCCAGGACCACAAGAAGATTAATAATCTTAAAGAAGATGAGAAGAATCTCAAAGCTTCAAGGAAGAATAAAGAGCTGTTCCTACTTCCAGTTCCAAACTGAGAAAGGCTAAAAAAGATCAAAGCTTTGATCGAAACGGGTTGCGTTATTTTCAGAAGAAATATTATAACAAGAATCGTAGAAAAGTAGTGGAAAAATAAAAATCAAATTCAAACACTTTAAGATAGAGAATTAATCGGAAAATCAAATCAGTCTGGAGGCGAATGCATGAAGAATTTTGGAGTCCCAGCGCTTTGAGTCCGATTGGTCATGGGGTGGGACCTGCTTTAAAGTGGCAACCTCATTCATTTTTTTTTTTTTTTGATAAGTGTGGCAACCTCATTCATCCTTCTCTCCAACGTAGCTCTTTGGTGTTTTAAAATGAATTACACCAAACTACTGAATCAGAGACACTCAACTGACGTGGAATAAGCATAGAACAACTGATTTTTTTCTTCGAGATATTCTTGGAAAAATCTATGGTTCTGTGCACATTCTACATTAGTTGTGCGTATTTGAGTGTCTTTGTCAGTCAGGTTAGCATGGTATTTTTAAATTGATGACATGTCTCCTTGACCTTGGTATTCTCTTTTAGACTAATGAAAATGATTAATACTCTCATCATGTTCATTGTCATTATCCAAGGGGTTAAAGATGATTGTGTTTAGGAAAAGTACGATTATGAATGCATGCGGTTGACGTGGTAAGGACACATCACCATAGATCTTTTTGCATGTGTATCCCATAGAAAAAGATCTATGGCTCTATGCCCTTGCCAGGTCAATCACTTACCGATCACATATGATTTACATGACTCTTAGGAAAAAGAGTTAGGGCTCGTGTGGAGACAAGAGTCCGAAGAACTTAGAATATAAGTACTGCCAGAAGTACTGACTAGAATAGTTCTTATAGAGTTTTGTGTTTGAATGCAGGTTCTCAAAAATACTAACAAAGTTTTGTGTTTTGAGAGTTAACGAGGAATATATCGAGTAAAATGTAAAATCTCGTGAGGGTATAATTAAAATCACAACTTATATTTGACAGATAAAATTGTTCCTCGCAAAAACAATTTTGAGAAATACTAATCTCGATACTTCTCTCAGAAATACTATTTTTACTCTTTTGCAGAATTACTTCTCCAAGTGCTTATGTATCCAAACGATTGATATAGTGCTTCAAGCTCCCTGTAGGAACCAGAAACACTTAAAGAAGTCAATCCAAGCAGGCCTTTAGGATCTAGAATGGTGTCCCGTTCTTATAATAAAGGTAAGATGCTTATATGTCATTTTTTGTTGGAGCTTCAAACACCAAGGGCTCTTAACCCAGTCATGCACACAACCCGATGTGTTTGTGTTTGAACTCCAATAAAAATGTGTCACGTAGATATCAAACATTGCTATAGGAACGAAACACTGTTCTAGATCACAACTTTTTGAAAAATCAAAGGGTTTTTACATCAAATCGAGGTCAAGAGGCATATCACCAATTTGGAAAGATAGGGCATCTCAAATAATCACAAAAAATATTTAGACACATGTTATGTAAAGAGGTGACTTCCTCCAAAATTTTGATTCATACTCCAACATATTTTTTGAGTCAAATCGCATTAGGGGTGTCAATGAGTACTGATTTAGAAGGAACTGACCTAAAATCTGAAAATAAAAATAAAAATAAAGATAAAAATAAATAAATAAATAAAATATTGGTTTTGCATCTCTTCTGTCTATGTCTGATTTAGAGTTGAGAGTTTAGAAGGAATCGGAACCGATTGGGTTCTATTCGATAGATACCCATAACCAATTTATTTTTATATTATAGATGATTAATTAAGTTACTTAAGTTTTTATATAAATTATGTATTCAAGCTTAAAATGGGTCATCTCTCCAATACATTAATTATTTATAAAGAACATGAATTTTAAATTTTGAAAAAAATAATATTAACTCATATATTTATTATAATAAATTATAATTATTTTGTTGATACGTTGTAGATAATGTTTTGTGTTCTTGAAAAGAAAAAAGTTTTACAATGACATATTCCAATAAGATATTTTCTCATCCATCTCACATTTTGGGATGGAGAAGAAACTTCTATTACCACTCAAGATATTTTTGTGTCAATGGGCCAGGCCGTGCCCGCACACGTACACAGTCCATTGTTATACATTATATACAGTGTGATGACTCATACCAATCTACTTCACATTGCCTTCTCCTAACATGTCATGGGGTGGTTACCTCTCATTCCTGCTAGTCCTAACACTACATATGAAATCAAATACCTCTTTTTACCATTATGAAGCAAGAAAAAAAAAAAAAGAATTGAAAAATGAAATCCATTACACTTATAACAATATCAAACTTACATCAAACCTATATAAGAACATTTAATTTGCTTTGGCAACTTCTGTTGAATAATTCGGTTTCATACTTTAAAATGGCACACATGTACACATACATTTCTGCTCAAAGTAGTATTAACTAATATAAATTTTACACATCTGGCAAGTGAGGATCTATTCTTCCCTTTATACTTTAAATTCAACAGACAGATGATGAAAGCCAAGGGTGGAATATCATATCTCGTATGTCATTCCAACTCTGAGAAGCCTGCCTTGCGGAATCGCCATTATTTTCTCCCCTTGCCTGAAGTTTCTCCTCAGGAAATTGTAGATGTAGTTGACAACCATCTTCTTCAGCAATGATGATTTCTGTTCAGCGACTACTTCTGTTTCCCCCAACAGATATACAGCCCCCTTATCCATTGCCTTCTGGATGAACAGCACCTCATCATCAGCACCCTGGATGGGCCCGCTGATGATTCGACTAGAAGAATTTGTTGATCCATTGATGTTGACTGGACGGATGGATCCTGATGAAACACGAGGTGTGTTATGCTGTTGTGCGGATTCCTCAGTGTGTACTCTGGAGGACCCACCCGGTCCACGTGCTTTTCCATCTTTCCCCAATACATCAGATTGTGCAATGATGCTTGCTGCCTCAAGTTGTTGACCTGTTGTTTGTTCATTGGTCCCACCTTCGAGGATGTATTGTTCATGGCGGACGAATTCTTTCAAGTGTTCAACTAGCTGGTGCTCAAAATCGTCTGCCCCATTGATGACATCGTTATATCCATAGCGCACAACACAGCGGAACATTCGGTAATCTCTTGGTTCAATCTGTCGGAAGAGAAAACGCTCCTCCATCAACACTTTACTGATTGGAATAGACTTAATTGAAACAAACACTAGAACTGAATGGATAGATGGTATGTTGGAGATGAAGTGTGGAAATATCGGTGGGATGCCTTGTACAAGCTCAGAGTATAGAAGTCCAATTCCTGGAACTCTACTTATATCTGGGTTGGTGGCCAAATCTCTCATGAAATTGCTGGAAACCTTATTTCTGAGCTCAAACATGTATCTTTCTTTGTGTACATAATGCCATGTACCCATTATTATCATCAGGAAAAGTGAAAATGCCAATGGAAGGAAACCACCTTGTGTGAACTTGTACAGGACCGAGGATAGATATATCGACTCTATTGTACCAAACACCACAAAGAACACTGCTATCCAAAAAATGTTTGTCTTCCATATCACAAGCATTATAAGAGTAACCATAAATGTTGTGATTACCATCACGGCAACCACTGCAATGCCTGCATCAAAACAAATAAATAAGATGTTTCATTAGAAATGAATACAACTTCTGATCTTTGTCAAATTAATAACCGATTGGATTTGGTAATTTTCCCCATAACATTTAATTGTTCCTTTTGTTCTCTAGTATTATTTTCCTGTACTCTTGTCTGATTCATTTGCCCTATTCTATTCTTTCAAGTTTCGAAGGTTCATGTTCTATACTTACTGTAAGCACAAAACAATATATGGGGTATTGTTTACATGACCTGTAATACTTTCTTAATAAATATACTTGTATTTGATTTGTTAAAGTCGGAGTTTCTTAGTGTCCAACATCCTGAATACATTACCAAGTCATAAATTAATTATATAGACAGACAGGTTTTCTCGGGTTAGCTAAAATTAGAGCTTACCATATGCATTGCCAATCTTTTCAGTGGTCCGGAATGAAACCGTGACAATTACACAGGCAATCATGAGCATGTAGTTGATTTCAGGAATGTAAACCTGTCCTTCGTACTTAGCAGAAGTATGAACCACCTTAACCCTTGGGAAGCAGCCTAGACTTAGAGACTGGGAAATGATTGCAAATGCTCCAGATATCATAGCTTGGCTGGCAATAATGGAAGCAGAGACAGCAACCACAAATGTTGGCCAGTACAACGCATCTGCCATCCAATGAAAATCTTTGTAAATTAAGTAAAACTATGACCTACTACATACCTCAAGTGATGAGACCCAAATGAAAAAGCTGAAATTTCTTAATTAGGGACATTCATGCAGCTTATTTGACTTGACTTACTTGGAATTGACTTGTAGAAAGTATCAGCAACATGCTCAGGGAATTTGACGAGATATGCAGCTTGTCCAATATAGGCACATAGTAATGCAGGAAACACAATTCCAGTGAAACTAATCTGTAATTCCATGATAAAAAGCCACTGTATTAGTGTTGCTTGGGGACTTCACCAAGTAATAGATTTAAAAGAAATGGTCCCCGATCTGGAGGCAATCTGTGAGTGTCTGAAAATTGATTGGGAGTGTTAGATTTACATACTTGAACTGATCGGACTGAGAAGTGACCGAGATCAGCGAACATAGCTTCAGTGCCTGTTTTATTTAGTAATAATTTGTCAAATAGCTGTAAGAAGATCGAAGGGAAAAGAAAAAGGCATCCATGTAAAAAAAAATTTTATAACACACCTGTAATGCACAGAACAATCCCACCAAGAGATATCCATGCTTGTTTACCATTTCGATGAAAGTAATCTATCGGGTATTTTGGATTGAAAGCACGTAAAACACCAACATTGTACTTGAATAAGTTGTAGAGACCAATGCCACTAATGAAAGCAAACCACAAGAAGATGATTGGGGCAAAGCAGTAGCCAACTTTGTCAGTCCCAAACCGTTGAACAGAAAAGAGAAGGACCAAGATGGCTACAGAAATTCCGACGATGGCATCTGGAGAATCAAACATAGGAAAGATGGTCAAATTGTTAAGTCTTATTTGCATAGGCACAACAGATTGATGATTGATGATTGATCTTACAGTTTTCTTCAATTGCCTCAAACTATAAATATATATTTATTTATTTTGAAGTTTTCACTGATAAGTACCTTGATTGAGGGACTTTGCTGATTGCTTTATTCCACTCACTGCTGAAAGTACTGCAAGGTGAACCATTTAATTGATTTCAATTTCTGCCAAAATAGTCTTTTACTTATAACCAACTAGAGAGGTACGTAGCTTATCTAGTGATCTAGTAGATTAGAACAATCTCAAACAAACACCCAGACAGACTGAAATACTAAATTGGATTCATAATAAACTGGTTTTACCTCGAGTTCCAATTAATTTGCTCGGTTCTAAATATCATATCTATAGGAGTCACTCATATTATATATATTGGAGTGAGTTACCTGAGATGCATGGAGTCAGAATCCCATCCCCAATCACCATGGAAGTCCCTAGGATTGTGACGAGGAAGAGTACAATTGGAGCCACTTTACTGTTCTCCAGCTTTACTTTGATCTTTTGAGCTCTCCTCAACTGATTTGAGGGAGTGTCCAGTCTATAGTTGGATAGTTCACTGTCCTCTGCTTGTTGATTCGGAACTAAGCTTGTCCTCGCATAGCGACATATCAAGGAATACAGTGCAAATGTCCCACCTACACACCAATATTAATAATGACTACTTTTTAATTAAATCATTAACCTAGAACTATTTAATATAAGAGTGGTGCTGGGATGACACAAAGGTGACACAATGATGTGGTGGCGCGCACATAACCGTAGAATCTTTTCCACGAGATACGAGTAAAAAGCATCTACGGTTATGTGCACGCCACCACATCATTTGTGTCACTTTTGTGTCTCGATCTGTGTCATTCCAACATTTTCTTTATTATAATTTGTTGATATATATATATATATATATTCAGTCATTAATAGTTTTGTTATAATCAAGGTCTTAATAAAAGAAGTTAACTTCAGCAGACATTCAAATAAAGTTAAAAGAAGATTTTTCTTTTATATCCTAAAAAAAAAGGCTCCCAATCACATCTTTCAGATGTCTAATGGACGGAGAATGGGCATGGGACTTTGGTTTTTGGAGAGGTATCAATGAATTGGACATTGAAGAAGTTGGTAGATTAATTTATGACACTTCATGCATCGAATTGCGTATGGGTAGAGAAGATGAGAGAGTGTGAACGACTAGCAAGGATGGTAGATTCTCAATTCGTTCCTTCTATCACTCTTTGTGTAACAATAGAACTACCTTATTTCCTCATGTCTCAATATGGGAATCAAAAGTGCTAAGTAAAGTTGCTTTCTTCATATGGACGACATCTTTAGGAAGGATTCAAACAGTTGATTTTTTTATGCGGCGTGATCTGTACAAGACAAGTTGTTTGTGTGCTTTGTATAGATAATGAAGAATCATCGGATTATCTTTTCCTTCATTGTAAGTTTGCACATGGTGTTTGGGCTCACTTTTTTAAGTTTTATGGAGTACTAACTAGCCTACCTAAAACAATAAAGGATCTCTTCACTTGTTGGTCGTCAATTAATTTCTCGTTTGATGGCTTAATAAGGTTGTTGTGGGTTATTACACCATTCACAATTTGTTAGGAGGTGTGGCTTGAGAGAAATAGGCACATTTTAGAAGGGAAACAAAAAAACTGTACAAATACAATTATATCCATTTTGGAACTTATTTTTTGTTGGTCCAAAGTCTATAAAGAGTTTAGGAGAATTTTCTTCGAGGATTTTCTTTATAATTGGGATGGGATTCGATGTATTTCTCGTGAATAATGTCTTATTTGTAAAGTTTTACTAGGCTGGTCACTTTGACGAGATTGGTACTGCTTTGAATGAAATGTTATTTATAAAAAAATAATAATAATAAATAAATATATATATATATATATATATATAATATATATATATATATAAAGATGATTTTGATGAATTAATATAAAAAAATATATAGACAATTAATGAAGGGAAAAAAAGGAACTAACCATCACCATTACCGTTGGCCCACAATACAACAAATATATATATATATATATATATGTGGGTCGGGTTATTACGACCCCCTTTGCGACACACTATTTTGTCTTATATGGGCAAAAATGTTTGGAATGGGCTGATTTTTTGTGAGGATGATCTATATGGTGAGGAGATCATCCTTGCCAAAAATCAGCTAATTATGAAACCTCTAGCCCCATGTTTACAAGTTAAAAAATTTTAGACCGTCCAATTTTTGTAAATCAATTTTGATGGGGTTAGAAGTTTTGGAATGGGATTATTTTTTGCCAGGATGATCCCCTCATCACAGAGATCATCCTCACAAAAAATCAGCCCATTCCAAATATTTTTGCCCATATAAGACAAAATGGTGTGTCGCAAAGGGGGTCGTAATAACGCCATCCTATATATATATATGAAGATTTTGATGAATTAATATAAAAAAATATATAGACAATTAATGAAGGGAAAAAAAGGAACTAATCATCATCATTATCGTTGGCCCACAATATAACAAATATATATATATATATATATGAAGATGATTTTGATGAATTAATAAAAGAAAATATATAGACAATTAATGAAGGTAAAAAAGGAACTAACCATCACCATTATCGTTGGCCCACAATACAACAAAGACATATTTAACCATGGGAACAAGGAGTAGTGTGTAAATAATGATAGACAAAACACCCAGAATGTCATTTTTATTGGGAGTGATATTGATGAAAGTGCTTGAAAAGACATAAAGGGGAGATGTCCCAATGTCCCCATATATCACACCTACGCTCTGGAATGCCAACATCAACGTGGTTTTCCAATTCAGTACCTGTTTCATTTCATCGATACTTAAACATCAATTAAATTGTATGTATATAATTTGGAATATATATATAAAAGTAATAATATTGGGATATGCTCATCACCTTGGAGCTGTGGCTCTGTACATGTGAAACTCTTCCAGCCTCCAAGTGGAGAGAGTCTACACGACGAAGCTTAGCCCATGAGAACTTCCGCTCTTTCAGAGTTTGATCTGTTGTTTCAACTATTATTTCTTCATCTTTATCTTCGCTTGGTTTCTGAGCAACTTCCATTAATGTCCTTTATTACTATACTACTAGTACTACGTTTCAGCTTAATTCTGAACTGATGATGGCTTCGATATCGATCACTCTTGTCGTCTAATTACATATAAATAACTTAGCTATAGCATTGCCACTTCGATGGGCTGATTCAGCTGAGGGTTTGAGTTGGACACGTGGCCTATTTACTGATTGTCATCTTGTTCTTTTTTATTTACAATTATTGTTATTATGCTTCCATCAGATGATATTATATATTTTAGCTGACCCGCAAATTACTCGATCAAAGGAAATAATTGAATTGTATTATATGATGTTAACCGCAATAGTTGAAATCTTCATCAGTTAATAAAAACAAATACAGCCCCACGTCTCAACTTGCATTTATTAAGTTATGAGTTCAGATCGTATGCCCTCAGTGTGGAGAATTGAAAAACTCCTCCCACATCTCAATATATGCCACGTATGAAAGTTACAATCATAAGGGATTATGTCTAAATTTAATTAGATTCTGATTTACGTGGCATGTATTGAGTTGTGTGAGAGGAGGGTTCCAATCCTCCCCTACGTGCATAAGATTAGGATTTTGAACTCATTTTGTTTGACTTCTATTCTTTAGTAGGGAAACAGTTTTTACTCACAATATTTTTCTTACAGTGCCCACAGAATCCGGAATCCACCAATCATATGAGCCCGAGCGTATTGAATGCGTTCCTCATTTATAAAATTACCCTTGTTAAGCATGACGTGGCAAACACTGAACAGTTTGTGATCTCTCTATGACGGAAAAATTGTGAGCAAAAACTCTCTCCTTTGGTTGGTGTTCATCGTCAAGTCAGCTATTCCAACTTCCAAAGTAACCCCAAAAATAAATAAATAAATAAATATCTGGTACGGATAGGAATAATGAGCAACTCCCTGGATTCACTATTTAATATTTCAATAAAAATTTAAATTGAGAAAATAAGGGAAACAAACAATGATGTTTGACCAGTTGTAATACATTTCCGATTCACATTCTAACATTCAAATATGCATTATTGAAATAAGTTACAGTACTGATAATCTGATTTAGGCACTTGTACTCAATTGACTTACTTGACATGTTTGATTTACTCGAAAATCATAGATCTATCTTCCTCAAGATACAAAATTGTAGTTTTATATCTTAAGGATAATAAATCTATGGATTTCGAGACTATCACGTCAAGTAAGTAGATTGAGTATGCCACGTGCCTAAGTTAGATTATCATGACTCAAAGAAAGAATTCCACAAAATGGAATACAAAATTGATTAATTTTCAAAATGATACACTATACAACTTAATTCCGAAAATGATAATTTATCTTTAAAATATTTATTTTTCCAAATCAATAAAAATTAAAATGAGAGTGTTTTAGTAATTTTTCATTCCCAAAATATATATATATATATATATATACAGGTAGCGTTCAATGGCAAACTTTTTGGCAAAACATTTTTCAAAACATGAGTTAGAGGCTTTGGAATGGGCTGATTTTTGGTGAGGATGATCTCTACGGTGAGGAGATCATCCTCACCAAAAATCGGCCCATTCCAAAACTTCTAACCCATGTTTACAAGCTGAAAAATCGTGGACCGTCCATTTTTTGTAAACTGTTTTTGATGGGGTTAGAAGTTTTGGAATGGGCTGATTTTTGGTGATGATGATCTCCTCACCATAGAGATCATCTTCACCAAAAATCAGCACATTCCAAAACCTCTAACTCATGTTTTGAAAATTGTTTTGCCAAAAGGTTGGCCATTTAACGCCCCCCTATATATATATAGGGTCCCGTTCGGCACCCTAAGTTTTACCACACACTTTAACAAACGCGTTTTGTCTTACATGGGTTAGAAGTTTCGGAATGAGCTGATTTTTGATGAGGATGATCTCTATGGTGAGGAGATCATCCTCACCAAAAATCAACTCATTCCAAAACTTCTAACCCCATCAAAATTGATTTACAAAAAATGGACGGTCCACGATTTTTCAACGTGTAAACATGGGGTTAAACATTTCGGAATGGGCTGATTTTTGGGGAGGATGATCTTCTAATCATAGAGATCATCCTCACCAAAAATTAGCTCATTCCAAAACTTCTAACCCATGTAGGACAAAAAACATTTGTTAAAGTGTGTGGTAAAACTTAGGGTGCTGAACATTTCCCATATATATATATATATATATATATTATAATATTATATATATATATATATATAATATATATATATATATATGGGAAATGTTCAGCAACAAACATTTTGGCAAAACATTTTGGCAAAACATTTTTCAAAATATGGGTTAGAGGTTTTGGAATGGGCTGATTTTTGGTGAGGATGATCTCTACGGTGAGGAGATCATCATCACCAAAAATCAGCCCATTTCAAAACCTCTTACCCATCAAAAATGGCTTACAAAAAATGGACGGTCCACGATTTCCCAACTTGTAAACATGGGGTTAGAAGTTTTGGAATGGGCTGATTTTTGATGAGGATGATCTCCTCACCATAGAGATCATGCTCATCAAAAATCAGCCCATTCCAAAACCTCTAACCCATGTTTTGAAAAATGTTTTGCCAAAATGTTTGTTGTTGAAAGGGACCCTATATATATATAGGGGCGTTCAATGGCAAACTTTTTAGCAAACTTTTTGGCAAAACATTTTTCAAAACAAGAGTTAGAAGTTTTGGAATGGGCTGATTTTTGGTGAGGATGATCTCTACGATGAAGAGATCATCCTCACCAAAAATCAGCTCATTCCAAAACTTCTAACACCATAAAAAATAGTTTACAAAAAATGGACGGTCCACGATTTTTCAACTGGTAAACATGGGTTAGAAGTTTTGGAATGGGCTGATTTTTGGTGAGGATGATCTACTCACCGTAGAGATCATCCTCACCAAAAATCAGCCCATTCCAAAACCTCTAACCCATGTTTTGAAAAATGTTTTGTCAAAAAGTTTGCCCTTGAACGCTACCCATATATATATATTTGAAAGCACTTTCCTTATTAACATAACAAGATTTTCAGCCTTACCATGGGTCGTTTTGCTCAAATGGATTATCACATTAGCAATCCGACAACACAGCCCTCTAAATTTCATTAAAAAAAACCTTAGATTCCAAAAATAAAAATAAAAATCGTTTGAGGTTGTTCCAGAAGGATTATGGCTCTTAAGCATAACGATGATTCTCAAATATTTTGAAGGACTAGTATGCCAACTGATTGTTTGTGTTGCCCATTGCCACAACTTGTGGATTCAAATCTCCCCTCCAATGTGATTGAAGGTGAAGGTATCCCAACTTTATGTATCTCAGGGTTGGCTGAATGGCTCCTGTTCTCCTATACGATTATCTCTAAAATCATTTTTTGATTTTTAGTTTTTTTGCTAATAAAAATGTGTTTATGTCAATTTTCAATACCTCAATCCAAGTCCTGTTTGCGTGGTTGAGAAAAATGCAATATATGTTCCTTCCTCTCAGCTAATTGATGCTTGTCACTTCTACTTATTAATTTGGAGTATATATAATTAGGTTTTGGACATCAGAGAGAAATTAACTACATTAAAAGAAATAATATCAATCAAAAATATATAGAAAGAAAAGGAAAGATGCGAAAAGGACTAGTGAGGTGCAAGGCCAAAGCATGTATGCTGACATTTGCCACCCTAAAGTCACCGTGTTAGATTTCAATTAAAAATAGATTACTTTTAATGAATTGGTCAGGTTTCTCTCATTGATGTATTCTTCTCAATTTTAAGATCATTGAGTCATGCTGGGTGACATTGGATTTACATCAGTTTTTACATTTCTGACGTGGACTAGGAAATAGCATCCGCAACATCAGTTTTTACATTTCTAACATAGCTAAGGAAATAGCATCTATATGTAAAAATCGCAGTAAATCCAATGTCACAACAGCATTGATGATAGGTTCTTCTTATGCGTAATACCTGTAACAACTCAACAATTATTTCAGTTGTTCTATCTCATAACCTATTCCTTAATTGAAGTAATGGACGATCTACTACATATCACTGACTCTTAATTTTCTCTAATATATAACCTATCCATAACCATTAATTTATTACTTGAAGTAGGAAGATTAAACATACAAAATAGATTGAGAGATTTTTCTTAATGGAACTGAGGTTAGAATCCTAGAAGAACACCAAGCAGTACTGTATCATACATGTGGTCCACCACCCATCAATTCATGTCTGCTAAACCGTTTTTGACCCCAGCTTATTGTACAATACTCATACCAAATTACACTGAAGTCCAACCAATTCAACAAATGTTCAGATGGGTTGTGAATGCAAAGCCCAATGGTTCAGGTGTGGGTCCATCCATTTGGACTCAAACGATGATCCCGTTGGGCTTGTTGTTAGATATAAAATGTCAAACCTTTTGGGTTGGGGTTTTAGTTCATTTTTCAGATAAATATTGTAATTGATTGTTTTATTGATTTTTCTGAGCCTTGAACCCATGATTTCAGTTTTTTTTTTTTTTTTTGCAATGTGTCAAACCAACCGAGCCATAGTTCTAAGCCCTAAATTATTGCAACTTAATTATAGACTTCTAATTGTTAGATTGTAAGATTCTTGATAATTTATGTGATGACTTTATTTACTCTGGCTTCTTATGTCAAAAAAAGAAGCATCAAATGTTTTGTGTTTTACATTGTGTTACACAATTCGTAGTTGGTACCATGGTCACAAAATTCTTCGATTTTTTTAAAAAGTTCTTTGAATTAAGAGTAAGCCAATTAATTTAGTGAATTGACAAATTAATCGACAATCCCTCAAATGATCATGAAATATGGTAACATTTCAACCTTTCACCTCCAAAACTTTAGATTTTCAACATTCAAACATCAGGAAGAAGATAAGATTTAAAAAGAGGTTGAAAATGGTAGGTTTAGGTAACAAATCCAATAAAATATTTTGTATAATCTTCAAAAAGTTCATAATTTTTTTACAAAACTTCTTCGAATTTATCTGAATTAACCGAATTGAATCCTCATCGAATAATTACCAAATCCGAACTTTGTTACTATGGTTGGTACTAGCCCGAACTTCAAATTGGTACAAGTCAAACTAGTTTGTGGACTATGGTATAGTTGGGATTGAGTTTGCAAAATCAAGTGAATCACGAATCCACCAAATTTTGATTGAATTCAATGAACCATAGCATGCCGGTTTACAACAACTTTTTAATTGGATTGGTGAACCAAACCAATTATATATATATATATATGGGAAATGTTCAGCACCCTAAGTTTTACCACACACTTTAACAAACGTTTTTTGTCCTACATGGGTTAGAAGTTTTGGAATGAGTTGATTTTTGGTGAGGATGATCTCTATGATTAGAAGATCATCCTCCCCAAAAATCAGCCCATTCCGAAATGTTTGGCCCCATGTTTACACGTTGGAAAATCGTGGACCGTCCATTTTTTGTAAATCAATTTTGATGGGGTTAGAAGTTTTGGAATGAGCTGATTTTTGGTGAGGATGATCTCCTCACCATAGAGATCATCCTCACCAAAAATCAGCTCATTCCGAAACTTCTAACCCATGTAAGACAAAACGCGTTTGTTAAAGTGTGTGGTAAAACTAAGGGTGGCGAACGGGACCCTATATATATATATAATATATATATATATATATATATATATAGGGAAATGTTCAGCACCCTAAGTTTTACCACACATTTTAACAAACGTTTTTTGTCCTACATGGGTTAGAAGTTTTGGAATGAGCTGATTTTTGGTGAGGATGATCTCTATGATTAGAAGATTATCCTCCTCAAAAATCAGCCCATTCCGAAATGTTTAGCCCCATGTTTACAGGTTGAAAAATCGTGGACCGTCCATTTTTTGTAAATCAATTTTGATGGGGTTAGAAGTTTTGGAATGAGCTGATTTTTGGTGAGGATGATCTACTCACCATAGAGATCATCCTCACCAAAAATCAGCTCATTCCGAAACTTCTAACCCATGTAAGACAAAACGCGTTTGTTAAAGTGTGTGGTAAAACTAAGGGTGGCGAACGGGACCCTATATATATATATATTATATATATATATATATATATATATATATATATTTTTGAGAGTTACCCTTGCTCCCACCCCCCAATTAAATATTAAAAACACACCATTCAAACATACACAAATTTTGTTCAAGTTATTACCTCAACATTACAAAGAATTGTAACACATTCAAACAATTCAGTAGTTGTTTACAATTGGTATTAGGCTCATATAAAATCTTAAATCTAAAAAAAACAGAAAAAGAAGAAGTTGGCACCCCAACTAGTTCTATTTTTTTTTTTCATTGTTTATAATTATAATTTAGATTATTATATTAATTTTTTTCTATATAATTTAGAATTTGTTAACATTAAAATTGTACTTGCATACTTGAATTTTATATATATATATTAGGATTGCAACTTGATTCGGTTTGAGGTCAAATTGGAATCGAATCGACATAGGTTGGTTCCACAAAATAAAAACTAGAACCAAACCAATCCAAACCGAATTAAAGTCAACTTGGTTTGTTTCAGTTATACGGATTGTCAATATTCTATAAATTGTAAGTAAATTTTTTTATGAAAAAACAAATATGTAATAAACATAAAATTTCATACAATAATCACTAATCTATCCATAAAAAGTCATTAGTTTATCCACACACAAAATTCTAATCCATATCCGAACTAAGAAACGAGGTAATTCATTCTAGAGTCGTGAACCACGTACGAACATGAATTCGAATCGAGAGAACCGACAGACCAGGTAATATAGATTTTTGCGAGGTCATGATCACATGTTAATCTGACTGCACAAGCATGTACACAAAATTAGCTGGCCCAATGTGAGCTTGGCTGTGAAAATTTTAATCACCCTAATATCTGTTTTGGCCTTGGAAATTTGAAACTTGGCTTCAACGCATTAGATTGGCTCTTTCGAGAGTCACCTGGGAAGTCCACCACTTAATGGAGAGAAGCAAACTTCACAGCTGATGCGTTAGCAAATTTTGTGTTTCATTCATTAAACTGTTTCTTCTATGCTTTTTTTTTTTTTTTTTTTGAGGAAAATGACCTTCTCTTAATTGTTAAGAAATGTGCGCTGGGGGATAGGTTGCATATGTTTTACTTCAGCCTTGAAAAGTATCCCCCATTGCAATTTCCTCTTTTAATTTAACAAGTGTTTTTAAAATTGGAAAAAGATCCGACAATCCGATCGGGTCAGACCAAAATTGTTAAAAATATCAGTCTGGTTTAATGAAAATCAGAATGATATAAAGACTCATCTGTTTTATATAGAATAAAGGTTCAACCGTCCAAACCGATGGCTTAAGAACGGTTGATTGATGATTAATTATTATTTTTTTAATCAATTATTATTTATAAAATAATATTGAAAAATGTAAATCATATGTTATTTCTACAAATTTAATTTCTTAAATCTCTGTTTTATTTAATAAATACTATTTTATTTAATAAATAGAAATTGGTACCACCAAATTGAATCCCTATCGGATCTCAGTTCCACCAGTTAAGCAAAATTTTGGTTCAATTGTCGATTAGATTTTTAAAACATTGAATTTAACAATTGTTCATTTAAGGGGGGGAGGGGGAGCAACTATATTATAGCCTTAATGAAAAGTGGATGAATAAAAATGGATTAGACTTTAGAGTGCAAACCAGAAATAAATAAATTATAAACGTAATATGTAGTCTTATACAACAAATAAATTATACACTTAATATGTAGTCTCACACAACTTATAATTATTTTTTGGATTGGGAGTTGGGACCTAATACTAATACTAATACTAATACCAATACTAATATTAATACTAGGTAAGTCTTATCAACCAACAACAAGAGTACCTTTCATCAGTCTCATATCCCAATCCCAAATAAATAAATAAAAATACACCATTATTTATTTAACCCACCCACAATCTCGAGTCAGGCAGGACTCAGTGACTCAGGACTGAGTGACTCGGTGACTAATTAACAACATTAGAGATGCTATGCAACACAACAGTTTCAACGGTCAGACCCGGTCCGAACCCGAACAACACACCCCACTCCAACCCTTCACCAGTCGTCTCTTTCCCTTCTTCAAGAGACTTGTTTCTCATCTCATCAAGAATAAAAAACACACAGGCACTCGACATGTTTCCATACTCACTCAACACATGCCTGGTTGCCCTGAGTTTCTCTTCCTCTAGACCGAGTTTGGATTCAATGTGGTCGAGAATCGCTGGTCCACCTGGGTGAGCTATCCAGAACAACGAGTTCCAATCACTGATTCCAAATGGAGTAAAGGCTTCAACCAAACATTTCTCAATGTTCTTAGAAATTAAACCAGGAACATCTTTCAACAAGTGCAAAGTGAGACCCCCTTCACTAAAATTTCCCACAATAGCACCATCAGAGTCAGGAACTATAGTCTGTGCAGCAGAAACGATTTCAAAGAGTGGACGTTCGATGGACGTGTCTGGGTCCGCACCAATGATCAAAGCCGCAGCACCATCACCAAAAAGTGCATTGCCCACAAGAGTGCCCAAGTGGATCTCAGAGGGCCCACGAAAAGTGATAGTAGTAATTTCGCAACATACAACAAGAATACGTGCACCAGCATTGTTTTCAGCGAGGTCCTTGGCTATACGAAGGACGGTCCCACCAGCAAAGCAGCCTTGTTGATACATCATCAACCTTTTAACAGATGGTTTGAGACCAAGTAGTTTGGAAAGTTGGTAGTCCGCACCAGGCATGTCTACACCTGCGGTAGTACAGAATATAAGGTGGGTAATATTTGATTTGGGCTGGCCCCAGTCTTCGATGGCCTTTGATGCGGCTTCTTTACCAAGCTTGGGAACTTCAACGACTACCATGTCTTGACGTGCATTAAGAGAAGGTGACATGTAAGTACAGAAGTTTGGGTTCTCCTTGAGTATTTCCTCGGTAAGGTGCATGTAGCGTTTTTTAACCATAGATTTTTCACCTGTATATATATTATATACGTCCAAACAAACAAATTGTAACTATGTATTAGAAAGAATTAAGTCGATCGATAATATATTATAGATGGAAAAAAAAAAAAAAGAGAATATGTATTTGGGAGAGAGACAGAGAGAGAGAGAGAGAGAGAGAGAGAGACATACATATTCGCTTGAACTTCTTCTTTAAGTCAGGCAGATGATCGCTGTTTGTAACTCGGAAATAGTAATCAGGATAATCAGATTGGTTGATACAATTTGAAGGGTTAGCAGTGCCAATGCCTAGCACAGTGGCTGGACCCTCAGCACGCTTTCCTTTGCGGAATTCCTCAACTGACACCATGTCTTTCTTCGCTACTTCTCCACAAAGCTATTACAATTCAAAATACAACTTTTTCTATTGTGAGTTGTACGAAGTTTGCTAATGTGTAGGTGGATTTATATAGTGCTCTAATGGAAGAATGGGTCGTATTGTAGAGAGGGAGGTCAGATGAGAGAACCGTAGGTTTTAGGTCTCTGACCCAACAACCTTTCCTTATTAAAATATAGAATAATTGAGTCAATAAAAGATACTCGATCTCAATATATTACCCTATTTATCAAAATATATATATATATATTACCCTTAACTGACCTGGTATGTGCACCGAATGGATAAGAGAAAACATAGTCTTTAATGTTTTTTTATATTTAAAATAAAACTTTCCTTACTAATTTAGTAAGACTTTAACTCTTATTAAGGGTCATTGAACTCGAATGGATTACCACATTGGCAATCTAATGCTACATCCCTCATGAAAAAAACTCATATACAATATAATTATATATGGGTGACATTCTTTTGACAAAATCATAGATAACATTCTAAATAAAATTTTATCTTATATGACTGAAAAGTTTCAGAATTAATTGTTTTTTTTTTTTTTTTTTTTTTGTGAGGATGATTTCTATAGTGAGTAGGTCATCCATACAAAAAATCAGTTAATTCTGAAACATTTAATCCGATGAAAGGTGGTTACAAACTAACAGTAAAAATTTAACAGTTCACGATTCTTCAACTTATAAATTAGGGTTTGAAATTTCAGAATTGACTGATTTTTTGTGAGGATGATTTTCTCACCATAGAGAACATCATCGCAAAAAATCAACCCATTTTGAAACTTTTAGCCCGCATAAGGCAAAACGATTTGTTTAGAATATTGGATAGGATTTTGTCAAAAAAGCGCTACCCATTATATATATATATATATATATATATATATATATGGGTCAGGTTCAAGGGCCATATGAGAAAACATATAAGAAAACTTTCGACGGTTAATATAATTTTAAAATATGGGTTAGAAATTTTGGATTGAGCTGATTTTTTGTGAGGATGATCTCTATGATGGGAAGATCATTTAAAAAAAAATCAGCCCAATCTGAAACTTCTAACCCCATTAAAAGTGATTTAGAATGTGGACCGTCGATTTTTTACCAATTTTTATCACTAATTTGTAAATCACTTTTGATGGATTTAGAAGTTTCTGATTGAACTTATTTTTTTGTGAGGATGATCTTCTCATCATAGTGACCATCCTTGCAAAAAATCAGCTCAATCCAAAACCTCTAACCCTTATTTTGAAAACCAAAAGTTTTCTTATATGTTTTCTCATATGGCCCTTGAACCTGACCCTATATATATATATATATATATATCAAAACACAATTTTTTTTAACTTAATCCTAGATTTTGAAAATTGATGACTATTGAACTCCCAAATTTAAAATTAAAATACAATAGCGAAAAATAACATTTTATTTGTAAAAAATCATACAATTTTGTCCTCTATAACCATATGGCATCGGATTATGTTTGAGATGCCACAAGATGAGATTAACAACCCTTAATAAGAGGAGAAATCTTACTAAGTTAGTAAAGCTAGTCTCACTTTTTTCTATGTGAAGAAGTATATGTAAGAGTTAGAAAAATACTTTCCATACTAACTTAAGGATGTGAGATTTCAGATCTCACTAAGGGTCATTAATCTCCGATGGATTACCAAATTGACAATCCAAAACCACAACACTCAGGATTTCATGGAAAAACTTAGATCCACAATAAAAGAATAAAAAATAAAACAGACCTTTTTGACCCAATCCACGTTTTGGAATGGATGGCTACAATACTCTCACCAAACTCCCTAATTAAAAATTAAAATTTGATAATAAAAATAAATTTTTCTAATGATTTTTTAGAAGGTTGTCTTCTACACCCCGGTGGCATTGGATAATGTTTAGATGTCACAAGGCGAACTCAACCACCCTTAGTCAGATTTGTTAGTAAGATTTGAAATCTTACTCTACATAGATTAGATTATCACAAATTCCATGGAGAAACGTAGATTTAAAAATATAAAAAAAAACAAAACAAAACCGTTTTGAGTTTCATCCAAGGAATTTGAAAATAGAAGGCCTGAACTCCCAAATTAAAATTAAAAATGCTTGATTTTTCTTTTAAAGTTGTTAAAATTTAGTCGTCTACATTCCTCTGACATTACATCCTGTTTTTGAGTGCCACAATGTGAGCTCAAGACTTTATGTAAGATTGAAAATCTTAGTAAGTCAGCTAGTCTGAATCATCACGAACGTGTGAAAAGTCCCGTGGACCAGTTTTCTCTTTGGGAGGAAGAGGTTGTTGTGCTAATTTTAATTAGGAAAATGCTGACGTGACATTAAAAATTCCTATCATTTCACTCATTCCTTATTTTTTTAAGGATCTTCAAAATTTTAAAATTAAAATTTTTGACTCCTTTAATTTAAGAATTCTAACCTAAGTAGTTAGGAATTGGAATAAAAAAATAATTTAATTTTACCTAAACCCATTGACGTCGCAACGCAATATGACTAGGTCAATATGTTTATTTTAATTACCAAACATCATTGAACTTTAAAATAATATAAATATAAAATATCAATGAAGGCTTGGTCCATGTACTTGTTGTTCTTCGTGTTTGTATTGTTCATTGCAACCAAGTCATAGATTAAAATTTCTCTTAATGTGATTGTCAAGGTAAAGGTATCGCTCTCAGGGTTGTTGAGTAAAACCATTTTTTTGTTAAAAAAAAGTGTGCTTATCATGCCAATTGTCAATACCACCCTAATTAAAGTCATGGTCTTAGATTTCAATTAAAAATAGCTTATTTTTAATTAATGAATTGATTAAGCTTATGTCATTGGCATATTTTTCTTAATTATTATCGACTAAAGATTATTCTATGAAATTTAAGTATAAAAATTGTTAGAGAATCTTGATTGACAAAGCGAATGAATAACGTGTGCCTATATCATCAGTCGTGAATCATATAGGTCGTGGGATTTTTTATTCATTAATCACTGAATTCATTGGTACTTTCATGAATTATTCGATTCGTCACAAATTTTATGAATTGCTAAAATCCATAGATGATTCAGACACTCGATAATCATCATTATTTGACATGCAAAACATCGAGATTCTATAAATTATGGTCACTGTATGTAAAATTAATGGTTTAAATTCAAAAGGACCATTGCAAGGGTGAGGTTAGAATTCAATTGGTAAATGTCACTAGAGAGTTAAAGATGCTATTCTTACGCTTCATATTAAATATTGGTAAGCTTTTTTGCTGCAGCAATTCATATGCCTAAATAAATAAAGAATGAGTGTATTCAAGTAAAATTATGAATAAGTCTAATAGAATCTTCTACCTCTTTCCTTATTATTAATTTTTTTTTTTTTTAAATTTGATTATCCTTACGTTTTTGGTAGGTAGGTTTTAGGGTCAATTATTTAATTTAAAAATAAATAAGAGTACTTATCTTTCGTAACTTTCTACACTTCTCTTTCATTTTTCTTTGTTTTGAAAGCTGCACAGGCTTAAAGCCGACCCAGACCAGCTACAAATGCAGGAAGAGCAAGCCTTTTTCACACAATACGTGTCTCTGTAATAAATAATTATTAAATTAAATATAAAATATTATTTTTATTAATAAATAGGTTTTTTCCGTCAATGGTTTAATTTAAAAATAAATATATAAATAACACGTCTCTGTGATTTTGGAGTGGACGCCCCTTCATAGTGTTTTTCCCTGATTTTAAATGGTGGCAAAGAATATTAGATTGAGTCAAGCTATCCTGACTAATGGTTTCAAATTTTATGTAAAATTAATGGTGTACATAGATTGTATTAATCATTGGGCCCACATAGATTACCACATTGTCAATCCAATACTATAGCCATTTTTTTTTTGATAAGTATCATTATATTCATAAAAATAAGGCTAGACCGGTCGAGATGACCAACCTAGCAGAACCTTACATAAGGAACTACTCACGAGAAATACAATGAATCCCCTCCCAATTGTAAAGAAAGTCCTCGAAAAACAGCTCCCTAAACTCCTTATAAACTTTAGACCAACAAAACAAAAGACCCAAAATAGATACAAACATGTCTGTGCAATCCATTTGTTTTCCTTCAAAGATGCGTCTATTCCTCTCCAGCCACACCCCCCAACAAATTGCGAATGGTGTAATGCTCCACAGAAGTCTTCTTGTGCCTCTAAAAGAATACCCGATTGACGGCCAACACGTGAGAAGGTCCTTTATTGTTTTTGGAAGACAAGTTAGGATTCCATACAACTTAAAAAATTGTGCCCAAATACCATGAGAAAATTTGCAATGAAGGAGAAGATGATCCGAGGATTCTCCATTTTCCATACACAAGTTAGGATTCCATACAACTATAGCCATTTTTTTTTTTATAAGTATCATTATATTCATAAAAATAAGGCTAGACCAGTCGAGATGACCAACCTAGCAGAACCTTACATAAGGAACTACTCACGAGAAATACAATGAATCCCCTCCCAATTGTAAAATCTTTCTAAATGTAGAGCAAGCAAAGCTGATTAGCTTATTAAGGCTTCAAATCTTATTAAGAGTCATTGAGCCCACATTAGCAATCCAATACCACATCAATTTTGATTTCTTGAAAACACTCATATTGAAACAATTATTATTATTAGGCTTGATCGAGTTGTTGTAAATGAATTAGCCCCTGATGGACTTAATAAGATTTCAAATCTTTGTAAGGGTAGTTGGGCCCATGTGAATTAGCACATTGCCAATACAATACCACAGCCATCTAGATTTCATTACAAACTCAAACTCAAATAAATAAATCCTTTTTGGGCTTGATCGAAGGTTTTGAAAATAGAAGGTAAACTAATTAATTCTTAAATTTAAAATTAAAATCCAATGGTTAAAAGTAAGTTTATTATATATCAAGAGCTCATTCCCAATCTTAAGGGACCCCTAATTACTCCTTCAATACTATATTAAGTTTTATCGATTTTTGTGTTGTTTTTCATCAGATTCTTCTATATGACCTTCTACTTCTACAAAAATCGAAGAAGAACTGAAGAGATTGATCCTTATCAATTTAAAACTAAGTTTTATGGGTCTCATCATTACTTTCATTTTTTATTGATGGGACTTCAAATTAAATTGTGAGTTCTTCAGCTTTAAATTGATTGTTATTCGATATAAAAAATTGGGTATGTTTTTATTTCTCTTTTTAACCCTTTAATTTTCTTAGGTTTTCTATGAATTTGGTTTTGTTAATGAATTTTGAATCACTTATATACATATATGAATTATTTGGATCAATCAAGCCATTTCAATCTTCACAAATTTGGCTTGAATCTATAAAACCCAAATCCATATTGTACCAAAATTGAGCTATTGATATTTTTATTTATTGTAAATTGAGGAGAGAGAGAGAGAGAGAACTTATTTATGAATTTGCAAATATCAATTTAAATACATTTGGTCTTTTTGCCTTCCCTTGTTAAAATTTAAAAAAGCTTTTCTTACAGTGTCACTATTCATCATGTTTTGGCTTATTTCACTCAGCACAATCCAACTTATTCCCTATCTTATTTTGGTTTTTAAACTTTCAAGTGGAAGAACACCAAGCAGTACTGTATCATAATCATATATGTGGTGCAGTACCACCCATCAAGACATGTCTTCTAATACCATATTAAACTGAGCTCCAACCAATTTTGCAAATGTTCAGTTGGGTCGTGAATGCAAAGCCATTGGTTCAGCTGTGGATCCGTCCTTTTGGACTCAAACAATAATCACGTTGGGTTTGTTGTTAGATATAAAATGTCAAACCGTTTTGGTTTGGTTTGGGGTTTTTAGATGAATATTATAATTTATTTTTTTATTGATTTTTTGAGACTTGAGCCCACGATCTGATCAGTGTTGTTTTGCAATTTGTCAAACCAGCCGAACCATATGTCTAAGCCCTAAATTATTGCAATTTAGTGACTTGTATTTTTTTAGACTTGAACCCACGATCTGATCAATTGCAACCATATGTCTAAGCGCTAATAAATTATTACAATTTAATGACTTGTGATTTTTTGAGATTTGAACCCACGATCTGATCACTTGTTTTGCATTTTGTTAAACCAACGGAACCATATGTCTAAGCCCTAAATTATTGCAATTTAATGACTTCTAAATTATAATTATTAGATTAAGTGAGTTATTGTCCATGATTCTTATTTATTTATTTATGTGATGACTTCTTTTACTCGGCCTTCTTATATCAAAAGAAGCGTCAAATGTTTTGTGTTTTACGCTATGTTACCTAATCGTTGGTACTAGTTTGAATTCCGAATTACGATACAATAATGGTATGAATAGAATTAGCAAGTTTGAGGTATTGGTTGGACTCGGATTTATAAAATCAGTTGAATAAAAATTCTATCAAATTTTGATTGGGTTCAACAAACCAAAGCATGCTGGTTCACGAACAATTATTTGTCACATGGGATAGCCAAATTATCACAATTGTTTTCATAATCACCCTTTAGAAAACAATTAAGCAACTTAAACTAAAAATAGAAGTTGAGAGTGTACAAAACAAGGAACTTAATTATAACTTAATTTGAGATTGAGATCTTTCAGTACTCGTTAGAAAACAATCAAGCAACTGTTTTTATCTTACAATTTGATAGCGTACAAAACAAGCAACTTTATTATAGCCTTAATGAAAAGTAGACGTATAAAAATAGATTAGACTTTAGAGTACAAACTAGAAATAAATTATAGTTCTGAAAATCTGCACAAATATCTTATTAGACTTTAGAAATAGTCTTTCACAAATTATAATTATTTTTTCGGTTGGGAGTTGGGACCTAATACTAGGCCAGTCTTCCAAACCAACAAGAGAACCTTTCATCTCTCATAGCCCAAACCAAAATACACCATTATTTAACTTTAACCCATCTCAGAGTATCGAGTCAAGCAGGACTCAAGACTCAGTGACTAATTTACAACATTAGAGATGCTATGCAACACAACAGTTTCAACAGTCAGACCCGGCCCGAACCCAAACAACACACCCCACTCCAACCCTTCACCAGTTGTCTCTTTCCCTTCCTCAAGAGACTTGTTTCTCATCTCATCAAGAATAAAAAACACACAGGCACTTGACATGTTTCCATACTCACTCAACACATGCCTGGTTGCCCTGAGTTTCTCTTCCTTTAGACCGAGTTTTGATTCAACCTGGTCGAGAATAGCTGGTCCACCTGGGTGAGCAATCCAGAACAACGAGTTCCAATCACTGATTCCAATTGGAGTAAAGGCTTCTTCCAAACATTTCTCAATGTTCTTGGAAATCAACCCAGGAACATCTTTCAATAAGTGCAAAGTGAGACCCCCTTCACTAAAATCTCCCAGAATGGCCCCATCCGAGTCAGGAACTATAGTCTGAGCAGCAGAAACGATTTCAAAGAGTGGACGTTCGATGGACGTGTCTGGGTCCGCACCAATGATCAAAGCTGCAGCACCATCACCAAAAAGTGCATTTCCCACTAAAGCGTCTAAGTGGTTTTCAGAGGGCCCACGAAAAGTGATAGTAATGAGTTCGCAACATACAACAAGGACACGTGCACCAGCATTGTTTTCAGCGAGGTCCTTGGCTATACGAAGGACTGTCCCACCAGCAAAGCAGCCTTGTTGATACATCATCAACCTTTTAACAGATGGTTTGAGACCAAGTAGTTTGGTAAGTTGGTAGTCCGCACCAGGCATGTCTACACCAGTGGTAGTACAGAATATGAGGTGGGTGATGTTTGATTTGGGTTGGCCCCAGTCTTTGATGGCCTTCGATGCAGCTTCTTTACCAAGCTTGGGAACTTCAACGACCACCATGTCTTGACGTGCATTAAGAGAAGATGACATGAAATCACAGAAGTTTGGGTTCTCCTTGAGAATTTCCTCAGTAAGGTGCATGTAGCGTTTTTTAACCATAGATTTGTCACCTGTATATAAATATTACATAAGTCCAAACAAAGCCTAGCTATGTATTAATCGTCGTAGATATATTATAGATGAAAAGAAATTAAAAGAATACATATTTGGGGGAGAGAGAGATACATACACATTCGCTTGAATTTGTTTTTTAAGCCAGTGAGATGATCGCTGTTTGTAACTCGAAAATAGTAATCAGGATAATCAGACTGGTAGACACAATTGGAAGGGTTAGCAGTGCCAATGGCTAGCACAGTTGCTGGACCCTCAGAACGCTGGCCTCTACGGATTTCCTCCACTGACACCATATCTTTCTTTGCTTCTAAATTAAGCAGAGAAGAGTAGTAGTATGAGTAGTGCACAAATTAGACTTTCTCTTCTAGTTGTGAGTGGAATGAAGCTTGTGTAGATGGATTTATATAGTGCTCTAGTGGAAGAAGGATGGGTTGTACTGTAGAGAGGGGGCAGATGAGAGAGCTATTATTATTAAGTTGAACTTGAACCGGAGGTTTTTTTTTTTTTTTTTTTTCTTTTTTCCAGAAAAAATAATAAAATACTGTCTAATGTTAAACTGAGTCAAATAAAAGATGTGCACACTGCACATGGAAAATTAATTTTTTTCGAGAGATTAACGCGGTAGATCCAACTGTTGCATTTTTATTTTAGAAATTTCCTTGGACTTCTAACAACTCCAAGATAACATTACTTTAATAAGTTTACTACCCACCAAACATGACTTTATCGAGCTTGTTACCCAGTTAGCTTAAAGTGGGGGATCCAGTTCATAAAATTCAAAATGACGTTGTTAATACTTTGGAGTGGATCTTTACCACATCAATTGCAGAATCCGTCATCTGATGACACGGGATTGCAAAGGTTAAAATTAAAATAATTTTAAAATAAAAATTGAACAGAAATTTATTTTTTACCATTGAATTTTAGTTTTAAATTTAAAAATTCAATAGCAATCCATTTTCAGCACCTTCAATCAAGATCAAAAATATATATATTTTTTATTTTGAATCTGAATTTTTTAATGAAATCTAGAAGACTACAGTGTTTGATTGCCAATTTGATAATCCATACATGACAACGACCCTTAACAAAATTTGAAATCTTACAAAGTTGGTCATACTAGCCTGATTCATAAAGTAGTAAACAAACTTGATCAAGGGAGTTTTTTTTTCAGAAAATTACAATTGTGCCTGTTAAATTTCTCATTTGTTTTTAGTTGACTCAATTTATTGATGTACATGATAACATAGAACGGTGACAAGTGCTAAATGGCCACCACTGAGCTCATTATAATACAAGAGTCGTGATAATCTGATTACCCCATGTGGCACACTCAGTCAACACCCCTAGCGTGACATGTTCAAACTGCAGATCTGCTCTCCTCTATTCTCCTTGGGATACAAACCAGCATCTTTTTATGAGAAACCCTTAATTTTGTATCCTGTGGAAGGCCGATCTACGGTTCGAATCTATCACGTCAAGAGTGTTGATTGAGCATGACATGTGGGTCAGTCAGATTATTACGACTCATAAAATATTCGTCCAATGACAGGCTTTAAAGTTTTTAAGAAAACACTTTCCCTATTAATTTAGTAAGATTTTAACTTTTTTTATTCTTTTTCCAGAAAAGAATATATAGAAAAGTCGTGCTGGAGTGACATTGGGATTTAGTACGATTCTCACGTATCTGACGTGGGGTGCGCACATAACAAATGTGAGAAAATCACAGTAAATCCCAATGTCATTCATTGACATTGAGCACATTTCTAACCCTTAGGAAGAGTTGAAACCTTAAAAAATGTCATTGAGATCCAATATAGTTGTTAAAATTTTGTCATGTACATTCCTGTGGGGTTGGATCATATTTTTGGATGCCACAACGTGAGCTCAAGACTACAAGTTTGCCAGGCCTCGTATTAGGATTCAGAACGTGTGGAAAGATCCATGGACTAGCTCTCTCTTTCGGAGGTAGTTGTGCTAATTTTAATAAGTTGCTTAAGTAACATTAAAAAAATGAGTCATGATAAATTGACTTGCCAGGTGGCATACTCAATCGACTCATTGACTTGACAAGTTTGGAATCGTAGATCTGTACATCTCGATATACATGATTGCAGTTCCCCATAAAAAGTATATCCCAAGGCAAAAAGATCTACAATTTTCAAACTTTTCCACGGCAACGAGTCCATTGAGTATGCCACCTGGTGAGTCATTTTATCAGGACTCTTAAAAAATTGAAAATGCTGACGTAACATTGAAATGGACATCCTTTCAAACATTATTGACGTGGATGCGTATATAGAACCATAGATGCTTTTCATCGAGATACAATTGAGAAGCATCTATGATTATGTGCACACCAATGCGTGAAACAATTTCAAATTCAATTTACTTCAGCACAATTCTTAAAAAATTCATCACATCGTTTCCCACATTGCTGACGTGGGAAACTTATTTTTCAAAAAAACTTTGAAGAAAAAATTCAAAAAAACTTATTTTTCACTATTGAATATTAATTTTAAATTTGAGAATTAAGCAAAAGTTTGATAGCCCTTTCAAAAATCTTGGATCAAGCACAAAAGAACTTGTTTTTTGTCTGAGTTTTTCCATGATATCTAAAGGGATGTGCTGAAATCTGAAGGGTTGTGGTGTTGGATTGCTAATGTGGATTATCATTTGACCAAAACAATCCTTAGTAAGACTTAAAATCTTACTATGTTAGTAAAGACAATGTTTCTCTTTACATTGTTGGAACCAAGTAGAATGATTAGGTGGGAATCAAATTGATTACCAAGATCGATTGGAATAAAGAACTAAGAATCTTGAAAATATAAAAATATAAAAAAAAAATAGAAAATTGACAGCTTATCCTAACCTTGGTAGTTAGGAATTGGAATAAAAGATAATAATATTTTTTAATATTTTATTATGGTTGCTTTAGGAATCGAATGTAAACAAGTTGACAAATTCCACAACATACACTAGGTCAATATGTTTATTATTAGGTGAGTTACCTAAGGCTCGAATCGAACCATGATCTCAGTCAAAGTGAACTCTATTACTTCTATCCTATTAGATTTCCGATAAATTAAATCTAACAATAAAAGAATAATTTTCTTAACAACCAACAAGTGTTAGGCCCAATGACCACTTCCAAGAAGGGAGATCGAGGTTTGGAATTCAAATCCCCTCATTAGCCACCCACATGTATTTATCCCTGCTTACCTGGTATGTGTTATTTGTGAGGGTAGACATGGAGCTGCCCTCATACTACAACAGTAATCACATCATAGAGAGGACAGTTTTGGTTCGTTAAGTTTGGTATTAGAGATGGACATGAAATGAATGTTAATTACTTCCTTATATTTAACATTCATGCATGCATATATGCACATGTGATGTGTTAATTTAATTTAATTTTTATGTTTTTTTAACTCTAAGGGATCATATGGATCTTTCTTGATCATCTTGAGTAGCCTTCAAACGTATTAACACCTATAGATTCTGTAGAGTATGCATGAATATAACACATTTTTACCTTTACTCTCTTTAATTCTATATGGATTTGTTATTTAGGTTTGTCTGCTTATATGCTAAATTCAATTATTTTTTCCTATTTTCTATTAGTATATAAATTGTCATACAATTTTTTTTGTGAAATCTTTCCTTATTCTCATTGTAAGATTTTGAGCCTTTACTGAGGGTTGTTTTGCTCAACTTGATTACCACATCAGAAATTCAACACCACAGCCCTCTAAGTTTCATCTAAAAACTCATATCAAAAATACAAAACAAAATTAAATCCCAAAAACAATTTCTTTTGAACTAGTTTCAAGGTTTTGAAAATGGACAATTATCAAACTTCCGCATAACTCTCAAACTTAAAAAATGAAATTCAACGGTGAAAAATAATTTTTATTAAATTCATTTTTTCAAAATTCATAGAATTTCATCATCTACAACCCTGAAGTATCAGATCATATTTTTAGATGCCAAGAGGTGAGCCGAAGGACCCTTACTAAGGGTGAAATCCTTACTAACTCAGTAAGGTTAGGAGAATTCTTTTCTTTTTCAATTAATTGAATCATTCATATTTGAGACTATACTAATCAAACAAGTCATTTAATAATTTAAACAAGAGAAAAAGACAAAGACTAGAAAATCCAATTCAAGAATGGTTCGAGTGTGATTCAACAGAAAATGCACCCATAGAAAAGGAGATAAATTGAATTTCTCATAACGCCTGATGAATAAATTAGAAAAGGGACAAATGAAAGACATTCCATATGCCTTAGTCTTTGAAAGTTTTATGTATGCTCAGACGTGTACCAAATCAGATATCAATTTTGTAATTGGTATGTTAGAGAAATTTTAGAGCAATCCAAGAATGGGGCATTGAAAAACCATTTAAAAAAAAGTGAAGAGGTACTTACAAGGGATGAAGGATTACATGCTTACCTATAAGAAATTCGATCATCTAGAGGTGATCGGTCATTCAGACTCTGATTTCCTATGTTTTAATTTGCATTTTTTTTTCTCTTTCACTAATAATACATCCTGATAGTTCAAAGTCCTTAAGCCAATGCTAGAAGAGATTATCTCATTGAATCCTAAGAGGCAAGTCGTAGTAGCCTAGAGAACCTTTATAGAAAGGGAGATATTTCCTTTAAATTATTTAGAAAATTATTGTAGGCAACAATTCATTCAACTTAAACCATGCTAAGCATGCAATTAATTAACCAAGAGAAGGGAATGATCTTACTGACTTTGAGAAAGATATAGTAGTCTTTAGAGTAGGGATCCGAGAAGATAATATATGTAGAGAATAGAAATATATAAGCTAGCGGCAATTAGTAAGGTAGACCAAAGGCACATGGGGGCAGGCATTGCTAATTAGAAGTTCAAGGTTATCCATAACCATGAGTGGGAAGTCATTTCTCTCAACGTGTTTTATCTTAGACAAAACTCATTTTAAAGATTTAGATAAAAGCTCCTTATGAGTTGTGGATAAAGAGAACACTTTTTTTTATTATAAATATCTAAAAGTGTGGGAGTGTTTGGCAAACATGTCACTTTCTACCCTTAAAAAACATTAACCTAGATCAAAAATTGTAAACATAATAGTAGTCCTAGTCAAGAGCATTAGAATGCATCTTAAATTTCTACCCTTAATTATAGTTTTTAAAATTTTAAAATACACCTTAAATTCAGGAATTAGCTTTGGAAGATATCCATCATCATATACTAGAAGGGTACAATAATGCAGAGCTCAAATTCTAATAAGTCTAATCCACTAATTGATATGTGTTTATTCTTGTATGAGGTGTAATATCTTGAAAATTCACCAACAGATATACATATATAACCCAATCCAATATGGATGTGGAGTTTATAACTTTAGATAAAGCTAGGGAAGAATGGCTAAAGCATTTCTTAAAGGTATGTCATTGTGGTCAAAACCAATTACTACGATATTTATTCTTTGTGATAGTCAAGTGGGTATATGAGAAGCTCAAAATAATTTTTATATAGGAAGCTAGTCACGGCAATTCTCGTAAACACAACACTGTGCATAATTTTTAAGAAATGAAATTATTGCTATTGACTTTATTAAGTCAAAAGAGAATTTAGCATCTCTTAACAAAAGGATTAACTAGAGACTTAGTTTATATAATGTCAAGGGGGATGGGATTATAGCCCATTGAAAACTAAATCACCAACAAGAATGGAACTCATCATAAGTAATTGGAGATCCCAAAAACTAAGTTCAATGGAAAAATAATTTTTAAGTGATCTGGTAATGCAGCACCCATCCCTATAATTAAGTAGCATACTTGTATCATTGAGATGATGAGTCTCTGATTTTTAATGAATTTTATAACTAGATTTCTAGTGGAGTGTTTAGATAGAGGGTATTCCCGATAGAAATGCATATATGAGTGTGAAAGTGGGACAACTTAGTATGAGAAATGTTGGCAAACTCTCTTTTAGTGCTTTTTAAAACCTAGGAATGCTCACGATTGAAATGAGCTCAACAAAAGAACTCTATGATGTGTGTGTGTGTAGTTTGTTGGCTCAATGTATATCACAAAGTTGGACAATTCAACTCATTAGTTCACTGGACAGTTAGTCCACTTGATGGACTTATATTAACAACAGTTTTTGTCTTATATGACTTAGTAATTTTTAAATGGGATGATATTTTGTGAAGATGATCTCCTCACCATAGAGATCATCCTCATCCAAAATCAGCTCACTCTGAAACTTCTAACCACATCAAAAGTGGCTTACAAAAAATTGTTGTCACTATTGTTGTCCCAAGAACCATCCACTAGATATAAAATGTCAAAACTTTTGGGTTGGAGTTTTTATGAATTTCGTCAAACTTTTTCATAATACATTATTTTTAATGCTATAAAATAAAAATAGAGGTTGTTTTAAGATATTTTAAAAATAATTAATAGTTAAAGTTTTAATTTGGAAAAGAAAAAATACTTTTCTTGTTAAGTTATTTATTTATATTTATTCTTTTAATTTGAATTTTCATTGAAATCTAGAGGCTTGAAGTATTTGATTCCCCTATATTGTGATCCATGTGGACAAAATGACCGTTTAGTAAGATTAAAAATCTTATTATGTAAGGATATTATGACTTATGTGATAATGAAAAACACTTAGCTTGGTAAAAGAGTACTAATAGTGAAAAATATGTTCCTTACTAGGTTAGAAACGAAAGTTTTCTAACTACATCACCTTATAGCATCCAAAAATACGATTAATGCCACAAAGTTGAAATGGACGAAATTCTATGAACTTTGAAAAACAATTCAAAAGAAAGTCATGCTATTACGCCTCTATGATATTGGTTTATGGTTGTTCAACTTTATTTTTAGTAATGGTATTTCATTTTTAGCAGTGGACATGAAACTTATTTTTGAGAAATTAAAATTAGAATTTTATTGAATAGGTTACATGGGTCAGGTTAGGTTTACTTATTTAATAAATGTGTCGGGTTTGGGTTTGGATTTGATAAGTTTTCATAATACCCTTACCTTAACATAACATGACCCTACTCATTGCCAACCCTGATATATACATATAGCATCACACTCGAGGGACATTTACAAGTGACAGTTATTTTTACACCTAGATGGCATCCATTTTTCAAAAACTAACAACATCTAGCAATGTTGCACGGCTGTTGCTTCGGTCGTCTACGCAACAACTTCTAGTTCCAAAGCTTTTGATATTGTATTTAACTTGCCTTTGTTAGCCCGGAAGGCTTTTGTTGGAGATTAAATGGGTCTCCCTAGCCCCAGGCATTTGTAAGTTTCCTCCTTTTTAATACAAATCCTTACTTGATTAGCTAAAAATAAATATATAAAAAATTACACTACGTGAAGCATCGAATTTACCCCTTTTTCATGTCCCTCTGGAGAATCTAATCTCTTGGATCCAACCCAAATGAATGCTAGGTTCAAGTACAACTCAAACAGATCTAGCTTTACAGTTAGCCCTGTACACTTAACCGAAATAAATCTTAACTAGAATTGAGTCAGGAAATCCATGAATCATTCATGCTTTAGTTTTAATATAGATATTTTTTATATCTTGTTCAAACATTAAAAGATAAAATCAGAAAAATTAATAGATAAAAATTAAGCAAAAAATAATCCGAAAAGGAAAAATATATATATTGTAAATATTGTAACAGAAGGAAGTCCCTCGTGTTCCAAAGAAATCGACAAACCATGTCGTGACAGGTGGACTATGGTGATCAACCTAAAATACTATTTGATGCCCATGAAACTTGAAATTTGAAGGATGGATGATAAAGCAACAACTAATATTAATAGCATGTCTACATGAGATGCTAGCCTGTTTGCAACATTTGGCATGTTATTCTTGTTATTGGGAGAACCTGCATCAAAAGATTATATCATTAATTAATCTTCCAAAAATGATCTAATCACTTTTATGAAATGTAATTAATTAATAAAACTATATAATGAGGATTAAAATTTATAAATAAAAGTAGTAATTAAGATGAAGTAGTTACTTTGAACTAGGCAACCAAATGGGTTAACATTCTGTCCACATCTACCAGGTAATTGTTGGGCTTCAGTGATATTGATGCCTGCTTGCCCAGCTGCAGAGCTTCCTCTTTTGTTGCTCATTATCATGCTACAAAGGCATTCTGGCTTCGACTTAATCACCGATTTCAGAGGTTCACAACAACTACTTGGTGGTTCGTCATCTCTGTTCCCATCAATTAGATAGTTCAAGCAAGGAGCCAGCTGGTTCATGCACCAACTACTACTACTACTGTCCTCCTGAGCTTCAGATTGATGATAAGACACCAACATGCTCAAAACTACTACTATTAATACTAAGTCATACCCACAACAAACCTTCTTCATCTCCATCTTCTTCGCTTGTTTCAAATCAAGTGTGTGTGTGTGTGTTTGATTTTTGGTGTATATTTGCTGTGTCTTTATATATATATATACATAGCTAGAAATTGTTTCTTATAAAAATTATATTTGTTTCCATTGACCGTTTGGGTTGGTTATCAAACTTGAGTTACTAGTTGACTCTTTTTATTTTACAATGGATATATAAATATATGGATTATTATTTTTTTTTTATAATTCATACCTCCCTGGATTTAAGAAATTTTCTTTTACATTTTGGTTTTTAGAAATGTTTTTGTCTTGATTGAAGAGCCGAACCTTGGTTAAGTAGGAGTGGGTTGTAAAGGAAAAAATAAAATATCATTTTTATTGTCAAATGGTCAAGGGAGGGCATTCCAATTTCTTGAATTGAGAAAGGTGCACCATCTAATATACCTCAATGATGAGAAGTTTGTAAAAGAAAGTCTGGGGGACGGTGGATTAGGTGTGGCTACTTGTACTAGTACGTTTCAATTACATTTTCCAAGTCAAATCATCGTCACAAAAGCCATATCCCAGACACAATCAGATTCATATATAATTTCTTAATTTTAATCTTTGGAACGATCCACATATACATAAAGAGTAAAACATGATGATATCTATCAGTTTGAGTTCGGTCAACAACCTTGAGATCTAACGCTCAACTTAGACTAGAAACAAAAATAATCCATGATAACAAGAAATAAGAAATTAAGAGAATCTCATACGATTCCTATCTCTCTTAACTTAATTTTTTCGTTTTAGTCCATATATATTTAGTTTTAAGGATCAACTAGTTGCACACTACCCATTATCAATTGCACTTTATCATTTAAAAATTTTCCTTTGCACTTCATTTGAATGATTGCACTCTAAAAATAAAAATGTTGCACTCCTCCTTATTTTATTTTATTTTACCCTTATTATTCTTCCTCAATCTTTCTCACATAATTATTATTAGTTCAATAATAGACATCACAAATCCTTGAAATCACCACTTATCCAACTTGGAATCCACATCGGCACTTTGGACCGATCAAAGATCATGGAATTACCAAAATGAGTGTGTGTGTGTGTGTGTCTGTGTGTATGTGAGAGAGAGAGAGAGAGGGAAAAAAAATCGTTCAGTATCCAAAATGTGTGTGCAATTAGAATTATTAAAGAAATCAGGGTATTAGATGTGTGCTAATAGTTATTTTAAAGTTAAGGTGGGTATGACAAGTGTCGGTACAATTCGCCATTTTGGTGTATGCAAATAGGCCGACCCATCTAAGTCAAAAGGGTCATCTGTAGTGGTGCTATCCACTTTTCATGAACCATAAATTCATTTCCTCTATTTCCCATATTGATATCCAACAAAATGCCTACTTTTTAGGTGACTGATAAATTGGGGAAAGTTTAGGTGTGAGCAGTGGCCTAAACTTCACTGCCATCTCAATCTTAACAGAGCACCCCATCGAACTTTGGAAAACCCCCAAATCCCACTCGAAATCCAAATGGACTCGACACAGCCAATTTATGTTACATGGCAATTTTGGTGACCCACTAACCATATGGATACATGGTTCATCTCTTGGTGAATCGACACACAAAAGATCCGTTGATTGGTGATGTGAATCCATTGATAATAGAATTGTTTAAGAATGATTTCTAATCGATGGTGGATACAAGTTATCAAACACTATGACATGCAACCCAAAGTGATCAAAACATTTCGATATGGATATTTATATTGCCATTAACTTTTACATCCAAAGGAAAGATTTGATTCCAAGTTCCAACAAACTAAAGCAAACATAGGGATTTAGTGATGATGATACAGAGTCTGCACAATTTCCCTAACAGAACTAACCAACTATATATATATATATATATATTATATATATATATGGATTATATGGATTCATAGCCTTCTTCTCTTTTGTTCCTCCTAATAAGATAACTGATGCCCAAAGCTATTGCAATTGCTACTCCAGTGAAAACCACTAGCCAATAATACTTTGAAGACTTCATAATATCCGGCATCTGCACAAAGTAAGTAGAATGAGAAGTTAGAAGTCTGTTTCATAAAATACGATACCATCTATCTGGTATTTTAAAAGAATTTCAAGAAAAAAGTCTCCTTATTCTAAGATTTGAAAAAAAAAAAAAAAAAGATTTGAAGATCCGAGTGAATGGAAGGAACTACAAATACCCATCATGAGAATAAATGGGAGAAAACAAGAGTCATACATGAAATGGCATTCGGGAGAGATGCATAGGCTTCGGTGTCTGGTCTGCAACCAAAATGTAGAAGAGTCCCATCACTCCCGTGTGCTTTTGGCTGTTGTTGTAATGCGATTCAAGGAGTAAAGTTTCCCCATTAGATATCTTGACAGAACCCGGTTGAGGGTAACAAGTGGACATCCCTACGATGTAGCCAGCCTCATTGCCCACTTCATTTCCTTTTCCATAAACTGGTATTGAAGAACATATAACTCGGCCATCCTGATTCAAGTAACACGAAGACAAATACAGAACATTTTTTAAGTATAAAATAATCTTCAAAGCTTTCTAAAGCTCTTGACATGAGAACTACAGAGAGGAGAGGCAAGAGAATAGCAATAACAACAAATAAAAGACGCACCACTCAGCTCTAAAGCGTCTAGAAGCCACAGTGAAACTATAGTAGACCATATTACTGTACACAACCACCCTTACGAAAGTGTCCTAGCCAAACAGTCTGGTATTATTGTGAAGCGGATAAAAAATAGATATTGTAGGGGAAGGAGTTGAGTGGCCGACCAATATCATGGATGGTAGCTGACTAGCACCAACAAGAAAGCACTGATTGGATTATCCAGTATCATATGTTCTATACACTCAGATGGCTCCTAAATTTACCAAATTGAAATTAACGAATTTGAATATTTTTTTCTACAAAATAAACAAAAGAGGTGGCTTTGGATAGAATTGGATGGAGGGACAGGGTTCTTTTAGCCATCCCAAAGCCCAAATCTTTGGGATAAGGCTTTGTTGGTATTGGCCGCCAGGGGGGAGGCATTGATAACTGGTTGAATTTTGATTTTAAAAGTCCCATGTTTTAATTAAATCATTATTTTACTCATAGTCTATCATTTCAACCTAAAAATGATAGAGAAACCCATATTGACAAGAGTTGCAGAACTCAAAAACAATTCTTCTTCTACTTTGTAGATGTTGGTAAATTGTGAACAAAACTCTCTACCCAATCCCGTGGAAATTGGGATGAACTTCACAAATGTGGATGAGAAAATTGCCGAAAAATGTGAACAATGAAATGATTATTTAATTATGCTGTAAAAAAGCAATTGTTTGTCTGAGATTTCAAACAAACAATTTGGGAATACTATGAGTAGAGCACTTGGCATTTAGGGTTGACACCATCTTTTCATTCATTTAATATATTGTTGTGCTACCTAAGAGAAAAGAAAAAAAATCTAAATAAGGTGAAAATAAAAGAACCTCTGATGATAACACAAAAATTTTAATTCTCGACAATTACCTCTCCGAAAAGAGTTGAACCGATCCCCGCTGAATGCTGGTGAGCAACACCATAGACGACATAACCACCATTAGGCAAAACTAGGCTTGTTTTTTTGGTATCTATGCACCCATCACTAGCCAAACCAGAACCACTACATGATTTGATATCATATTCAATCTGTATTGAAATTATCAGCGTATTATACAACCTAACATTCATAAAATAACTACATTAATGAAAAGGTACATCAGAGTAATGGAAAAGTAGTGTCTCCATTGTACCAAATTCCCCACTGCGCCTTCATCGCATAACCATAGATCATTTGCCTTGGGATATGCATAACCCTAAATCTTTTTCTTGTGTATCCCGAGGCAAATGATGATCTATGGTTCTGCAATGGAGGCGTATGTCAGAGAGAGGGGGGGGGGGGGGGGGGGGGGTCATATTATCATGACTCTTTTTAGTTACTAATCTCTTCATGAACTGTAATAGCCAAATGATGGCAATCTACCGCATAGTTAAGTTCTACTTCTATGCTTACCAGTTACCAGCCAGTATAAAGCATTTATATTGAAATTATAACATGCCATTTCTATCTGATCTAAATTACTAAATGTCAAACATAATCTTCATACCTTATTATATTGTATCAAAGGCAGGATTTATGTTAGATACAAATACTACAAGTTTTTACAGATTCTATATTTGGGATTATCCAATATCTATGCAGCACACACATATCTTCCCGTGCAACACAGACACATCTAGTTCACCGAACCATTTTCTTCCACAAAACTTCTATTATTTCTAGTATCTTAAGTGGAGGTGCGTACATAACCATCGATGCTTTCCACTTGTATCTCAATGAAAAGCATATATGGTTCTGTACACACGTCCACATCAGCAATGTGTGAAACAATGTCAATTTGCAAAGATGAGCAGATTGTGGTCTTCATTTGGCTCCTACTCTGCCCATCCCCCCCCCCCCCCCCCCTTTCCAAAAAAAAAGAAAAAAAGAAAAATTAGTGAACATAAATAATAAGGTTAGTAAATATACCAGGCAACCATCACTGGATCTTGTTGGATCTTTGCCCCTTGTCCTACTATAAGTGACATCAAATATATAAATCTTAACAGGCACAATTGTGTCTTCCCAATCAACCCATTTCACTGTATATCTCAAGTAAAGGCTTCTCTTGTTACTTTCAAATCCTTCTCTTAGCTTGCATTGAGTCTGATCATAGCAACAATATAGTCCTCCTCCATAATCTGGCTTCAAAGGCCGTCCATACTCATCCTTTGTAATATTATAAAGATCACACCTACATTCTGTGCATCCTAACCGATCCTCCACACCTCTTGTATCGATTGCATGGACATTAATTAACCATCTTTCCTCGTACCCGTGTGGAATTTCCTTTGGATTTCCAACTTCTATCCCATAAGGATCTGGCACATACGTCATGGTTTGGCGTGTTTCGGATCCAAGACCAAAATACTGCCCAAGGGAATTTTGACATATTCCACTGTTACTCACCATAATAATCTTATTGAGTCGACGCTCCATATCACCACTGTCCCCTTGAATTTTAGTATCCTTGAGAGAATAGTATCTAACTACTACCCAGTGATGTAGATAAGTTTCATGAAGAGGGACAGGATTTCCCATCTCATCAACTACCTCAGCTTTGAATTCCTTGAGAGCAATGTGACCTCTTGGAAAGTCGACATTGTAGTAGAATTTATTCTCTACAGATCCTGGTCCCAAGACAAACTTAGGGGACAGAAAGACAGCAGATTTCACCCCATTTTCATTAATGCTTGGAAGAACTTGTGTAGCTTTAACAGTTAAAATTGACAATAGAATTGGTAACAAAAGCAGACACCATTGAAAAGGATGCAACATCTTCCTGCAAATGTCAATCTCTGGCTAAAATAGAATTTATAATAAAAATATAAGAATTCTTTAAGATTGGTGTGCAGCTAGTCGGTCCCTAAAAATAGGAGACTCTGAGATAAGAGTGAAACAGAATATGGATGATTGATCGAGAGTCCTGCCTAACTACAAATTAATAATTCGAAAAGAGCAAATCCCTGCCAGAAATTTTTTTTATAAAGAAAATAAAATAAGTTGGATCAAAATTTGAAATTTTCTTCTTAATAACGGAAACGAATTGAAGACTACTTGTACAAGAAGAAGAAACAAAAGGAAAATAGTGTGTGTGTGTGTGTGTGTGTGAGAGAGAGAGAGAGAGAGAGGATAAAATCATGAATGAAGAAATACAGATGATGAAATAAAGTTACTAAAACTCATCGAAAAAAAAAACAGACAAATTAATATAATTTGTATTAGAAAAAAAGAATGTGAAGATAGACAATACTCTTAAAATTTGAGGAATGAAGCGTAAATTTAGAGAAATTCGAACTATTTTTTTTTTTTTTTTTCCTTTTTTCATAGGAAGTAGTATAGAAGAAAATGAAATGTATACCTGATGGTTTTTAGGTGGTGGAAATCCAGTTCCAGAGAATGAGATAGCCGGCTAAATCTCAAACTCTACTTTTACACACAGTTTTTCAAGCTCTTTGATGTACACTCTCCATTATTCTATATCAAATTTGTGTCGTTTGTGTTTACTAAATTGAAAGATATTGCGTCAAAAATCAAAATTGGTTGTTTGAGCTTAGAAGAGTCCTGTTGTTTGTTCCGTCTCCATTGACTTATTTAATAGATCTAGTGGTTCTCCACTGGCATGCATCCAAGTGTCTCGGGATGACATCATGTATTGCGTCATCTTGCGGTGTCAATGGGTCAATTCCGGTTCCGGTTTTAAAGTAAGTGAAACCGGAACAAAACACGGATACCCGTTCCGATTCTCAAGAATCGAATGGGAAAAATATTTCAATATAATTATAAAATAAAATTCTTTCTAAAAATTAACATATTATTTACAAAATATCAACTTAATAATAATATCTTCCTATAAAAAGATGATTTAATGACTTTTATTTTCAAAAATCAAAATTCATCTTCTTTAAAAGTACTAAATTTAAGAAGAAATAACTTATTTTAAACTCCAATAAGTAGTTTTGTATGAAATTTGAAGAATTTTAAATAATATATACATAGGAAAACCTTCAATCATGTATAATGTAAAAAATAAATGACAAAATAAATCAGTTTCAAATACCTACGACTACTCATCGGATAGAATCGAATGATTCTGATCTCTATCGATTTGGTTCTATATTGGACTCGACTCTAATCGGTTCCAATAAAAAGAGAACCGAAATCGAGGCTTTCAATTTCAGGTAACTGGGTAACCGTTGACACCCCTAGTCTTGCCTAATCCATCCGGGTCGTGATGAATGCACGTGATTGATATGACAACGGCACATAACCATAAATCTTTTTCATCCGGATACACAGGAAAAAGATATGCAGTTTTGTGCCGTTACCATATCAATCGCGTACCAAAACCATGTGCATTCATCATTATTCAATCCATTAACTTCAAAAATCGAGATCGTGTGCACCCAGGGTGGAGGAAAGAAGCCCTCCTCCCACATCTCAATACATGTCATGTTAACTACATTTAAAGGAATTAAAGCCTAAAATATCTCTTTCTCAAAATTTCCTTGAAATGTGGCTAACGTGGCATGTATAGAGGTGTGGGAGGAGGGAAGCAGATCCTCTATGACACACAGTTCTTATAGCATAGATCCAACGGTTGAGAGAGTATCTTGAAAAAAAAAAAATTAACATCTCAGTCTCTTGTGATCATGATTTAGAATTGATTTTAAAAAAATCAAAAAAAAGTTTTTTGCTCTAGATCCATGTCTTTGAAAATGAACGTCTATTGAACACCCAATATTTTAACTGTGGGATCTAAGTGTATGGTTGATGTGGTGCTCTTTCAACCGTTAGATCTGTGTACAGGAATTATGTACTACAAAGGATATGCTTTTGTGGGAGGAGGTTTTCATTCCTCCACCCTTGCGGCAAAAGGTTCAGACTCTAATCTGAAATGGATACATTTTCCTTGACTAATCCATCATCGATGGAAGAAGTTCACTAGCACATCCCTTCCAACTTTTCTAGTAAAACATTTTCTTTACTACAACCCTCTAAATTTTATCGAAAAACTTTGATCCAAAATAAAAATTCAAAAAAACAATTTAGGATAATCCAAATTTTTGGAAATTGATCTACCATGTAATTCCAAAATTTAAAATTAAAATTGTATGGTGAAAAACAATTTATTTTAAAAATAAAAGTAAAAAATTTTCAATGGAGTAAAGATTTTTTGTTGGTGGAAATATAAAGTCGCTTTGTACCATTATTTCTTGATAAAATCATTTTCCCAAGTGTTAATACAAATAAATGGAGTAAAGGTAAAAATGTGTCATATTCATGCATATCCTACTGATCTACTGATCATATAAGTGTTAATACATTTGGATGCTACCCATCACAGTGTCGGAACCCTGCACCTCTGGGGCAAGGGCTCCTTTAGGCAGCTCAACGGTTGTAGCCTGGTCAACGTGAACTAGCACCAGTTGCTTAGTCCCATCAGCCCACACAGTGTCATGAGGAAACAGATTCTTCTTCTTGCTAGGCTGTTAGGGGGTAGGGTAGCCCTAGTGGGACGAGAAAAGGAGAGGGGAAAGTCCGAGATGTCAATATTCATGATGTCGAAAGGGGTTTGGTGTAGGGAAAGAGGAGGAGCAAGGGGTGAGGGAGTGCGCTCTACAGTTTGCTCAACTTGATCGACAATAGCACATTATGCAAGTGGTCAAGGTAAGAAATAAGGGAAAAGGATAGATCTGCTCCACCCTCTCCACCAGGCGATAGTAGTTTCTTGACATCTAGTAAAGGGCTCGATTGATTTTGCTCAACACCTCCTTGATAAATGGAAAAAAGGAAACTTCGGTCAATCTTAATTTGGTCGACGTAGACTAAAATCTCCTCCTGACAACATTCGTTAGGGTTGTTAAGGTTTTTGCAAACCCTAATAGACATAAATGTGGGGATTAAGAAATCCCTACAAAGTCGAGCAATGTTAATGACCATCGAAGAATTGGAAATTACAAAGGAGTAAAAAGTAAAATGGGGAGAAAATTACCTTAGAACGAGATAGGTAAAAATGACTGGAGGTCTAAAAAACTTCAAAGGCACTAGAAGACGAATGCGCAAAGGGAGAAGCATAGTAGAAAGGGAAAGTGACAGGGGACCTCTTATTTATAGCAGGTTGAAAAAGAATGCGTACGCCTGCAAAAGATAACACGTTCAAGTCTAACCGTCATAGCCTTTGGGTTTAGTGACAATGTTAGTGGGACAATTGTATGACTACAAATGAGAGACGAATTGTCTCAATCGTTTAAAAAAATTGAAATGACGCTGCATTTAAAGTTAGAGTTGTAGAGAAAATGATATTCAAGACGAATCCTTTTTCCTTCATTAATTCCTCTATTTATAGATCATTCTTTCAAATTAGAGTTTCCCCCTTAATTGGAATTCGATTACGGTGGATCTCCTAATTCTAAGGATTTTAAACGAAATATGAATCTTTGAGATTGAGTCCAAGATTCTTGGGAGATCTCTTCCAAGATCTCATGACTCAATATGACGTATTCCAAAATTATGCAGATCTTCGGATCAGGCATTTCCTACTAAGCAAATTAGGTTTCCATTTGCGTTTTCTTCCCTTATCAACTAGGCTAGACGCCACTACCTTGGTCTACCCTATTACTGAGCAGGATTGGATTTACTAGCTTACTTAAAGTACCACTTAACTAGCTTGGACACGTGTACGGTCTAGATAATGTACCATTATTATCCTCTACATTTACCCCCTCTCAAGGAGACGGGAAGTCTCGCCGTCTTCTTGAGACATGTGCTTTTATTTTGATTAGCTGTCATGATCCCCCATCATTACCTCTATCATTCTGATTTTTAATGATTTTTATAATTAGATTTTTAATGGAATGTTTAGATAGAGGGTATTCCTGATAGAAATACATATATGATTGTGAAAGTGGGACCACTTACTATGAGAAATGTTGGCTAACTCTCTAGAGTCGAAATGAGCTCAACCAAAAAACTCTATGATTACTAGGAAGATTTGTGTGTGTAGTTTGTTGTCTCGATGTATATCACAAAGTTGGACAATTCAACTCAATAGTTCACTGGACGACTAATACACTTGATGAACTTACATTGACAACAATTTTTGTCATATATGACTTTGAAGTTTCTAAATGGGATCAACTCATTCCAAAACTTCTAACCCTATCAAAAGTTGTTTACAAAAAATAAATGATCCATGATTCTTCAACTTGTAAATTGAGGTTAGAAGTTTAAGACTGAGCTGATTTTTGGTGAGGATGATCTCCTCACCACAAATATCATCCACACCAAAAATCAGCCCATTTTGAAACTTCTAACCCCATCAAAGGTGGTTTACAAAATTTTTTTGTCATAGTTGTTGTCACAACTGTTGTCCCATGAATCGTCCCCCATATATAAAATGTCAAAACTTTTGGGTTGGAGTTTTTACTTGAATTTCGTCAAACTTTTTCATAATACATTATTTTAAATTCTATAGAAATAGAGGTTGTCTTAAGATATTTGTAAAATAATTAATAGTTAAGCTTTTAATTTGGAAAAGAAAATACATTTTCCTTGTTAAGTTATTTATTTATATTTATTCTTTTAATTTGAATTTTCATTGAAATCTAGAAGCTGGTAGTATTTGATTCTCCTATATAATGATCCATGTGGGCAAAAATGACCCTTTGCTAAGATTAAAAATCTTATTATGTAAGGCTACTATGACTTATGTGATAATGAAAAACACTTTGCTTGGTAAAAATATACTAATAGTGAAAAATATGTTCCTTACTAGGTTAGAAAGGAAAGTTTTTTAACCACATCACCTTATAACATCCAAAAATACGACTAAAAAGGACGAAATTCTATGAACTTTGAAAAACAATTCAAAAGAAAATCATGCTATTATAACTCTATGATATTAGTTTATAGTTGTTCAACTTTATTTTTAGTAATAGTATTTTATTTTTTGCGGTGGATATGAAACTTATTTTTGAGAAATTAAAATTTTATTAAATAGGTTACGTGGATCAGATCAAGTTTACCTATTTAATAAATGTGTCGGGTTTGGGTTTGGGTTTGGTAAGTTTTCATAATACCCTTACTTCAACATGACATGACCCTACTCATTACCGACCCTAATATATACATATACCATCATGTTCGGGGGACATCTACAAATGACAATTATTTTTACATCTCTTAGATGCCATCCATTTTTCAAGATCCAACAACATCTAGCGATATTATGCAGCTGATTCTTTAGTTGTCTATGACTTCTAGTTCTGAATCTTTTGATACTGTATTTAACTTGCCTTGGTTACCCTATAAGGCCTTTATTGGAGATCAAATGAGTCTCCCTAGCCACAGGCATTTGTAAGTTTCCACCTTTTTAATACAAATCCTTACCTGATTAGCCAAAAATAAATAAAAAATTACACTACATGAAGTATCAAATTTACCCCTTTTTCACGTCCCTCTGGAGATTTGATTCCAAGTTCCAACCAACTAAAGCAAACATAGGGATTTGGTGATGGTGATACAGAGTCTGCAAAATTTCCCTAACAGAACTAACTAACTAACAGAGTCATAGCCTTCTTCTCTTTTGCTACTCCTAATAAGATAACTGATGCCCAAAGCTATTGCAATTACTACTCCAATGAAAACCGCTAGCCAATAATACTTTGACGACTCCATAATATCCGGCATCTGCACAAAGTAGTATGAGAAGTTAGAAGTCTGTTTCATAAATACAATACCATCTATCTGGTATTTTAAAAGAATTTCAAGAAAAAAGTCTCCTTATTCTAAGATTAATAATGCATTGAAAGTACCCTCTATCATCAAATCTATATATATATATATATATATAGGGTCCGGTTCAACAACAAACATTTTGGCAAAACATTTTTCAAAACATGGGTTAGAGGTTTTGGAATGGGCTGATTTTTGGTGAGGATGATCTCTACGGTGAGGAGATCATCCTCACCAAAAATCAGCCCATTCCAAAACTTCTAGCCCCATGTTTACAAGTTGAAAATTTGTGAACCGTCCATTTTTTGTAAACCATTTTTGATGGGGTTAGAAGTTTTGGAATGGGCTGATTTTTGGTGAGGATGATCTCTACGATGAGGAGATCATCATCACAAAAAATCAGCCCATTCCACAACCTCTAACCCATGTTTTGAAAAATGTTTTGCCAAAATGTTTGTTGCTGAACATTTCCCATATATATATATATATATATATATATATATATATGGGCCGTTCGGCACCCAACCATTTACCCAACAATTTGCCCAACATGTTTTGTCCTACATGGGTTAGAAGTTTTGGAATAGGCTGATTTTTGGTGAGGATGATCTCTATGGTGAGGAGATCATCCTCACCAAAAATCAGCCCATTCCAAAACTTCTAACCCCATCACAAATGGTTTACAAAAAAAGGACGGTCCACGATTTTTCAACTTGTAAACATGGGGTTCGAAGTTTTGGAATGGGCTGATTTTAGGTGAGGATGATCTTCTAACTGTAGAGATCATCCTCACCAAAAATCAGCCCATTCCAAAACTTCTAACCCATGTAGGACAAAACATGTTGGGTAAATTGTTGGGTAAATGGTTGGGTGCTGAACATTTCCCTATATATATATATATTATATATATATATAGGGTCCGGTTCAACAACAAACATTTTGGCAAAACATTTTTCAAAACATGGGTTAGAGGTTTTGGAATGGGCTGATTTTTGGTGAGGATGATCTCTACGGTGAGGAGATCATCCTCACCAAAAATCAGCCCATTCCAAAACTTCTAGCCCCATGTTTACAAGTTGAAAATTTGTGAACCGTCCATTTTTTGTAAACCATTTTTGATGGGGTTAGAAGTTTTGGAATGGGCTGATTTTTGGTGAGGATGATCTCTACGATGAGGAGATCATCATCACAAAAAATCAGCCCATTCCACAACCTCTAACCCATGTTTTGAAAAATGTTTTGCCAAAATGTTTGTTGCTGAACATTTCCCATATATATATATATATATATATATATATATATATATATATATGGGCCGTTCGGCACCCAACCATTTACCCAACAATTTGCCCAACATGTTTTGTCCTACATGGGTTAGAAGTTTTGGAATAGGCTGATTTTTGGTGAGGATGATCTCTATGGTGAGGAGATCATCCTCACCAAAAATCAGCCCATTCCAAAACTTCTAACCCCATCACAAATGGTTTACAAAAAAAGGACGGTCCACGATTTTTCAACTTGTAAACATGGGGTTCGAAGTTTTGGAATGGGCTGATTTTAGGTGAGGATGATCTTCTAACTGTAGAGATCATCCTCACCAAAAATCAGCCCATTCCAAAACTTCTAACCCATGTAGGACAAAACATGTTGGGTAAATTGTTGGGTAAATGGTTGGGTGCTGAACATTTCCCTATATATATATATATTATATATATATATATATATAGGGTCCCTTTCAGCAACAAACATTTTGGCAAAACATTTTGGCAAAACATTTTTCAAAACATGGGTTAGAGGTTTTGGAATGGGCTGATTTTTGATGAGCATGATCTCTATGGTGAGGAGATCATCCTCATCAAAAATCAGCCCATTCCAAAACTTCTAACCCCATGTTTACAAGTTGGGAAATCGTGGACCGTCCATTTTTTGTAAGCCATTTTCGATGGGTAAGAGGTTTTGGAATGGGCTGATTTTTGGTGATGATGATCTCCTCACCATAGAGATCATCCTCACCAAAAATCAGCCCATTCCAAAACCTCTAACCCATATTTTGAAAAATGTTTTGCCAAAATGTTTGTCAAAATGTTTGTTGCCGAACATTTCCCATATAGGGTCCCTTTCAGCAACAAACATTTTGGCAAAACATTTTGGCAAAACATTTTTCAAAACATGGGTTAGAGGTTTTGGAATGGGCTGATTTTTGATGAGCATGATCTCTATGGTGAGGAGATCATCCTCATCAAAAATCAGCCCATTCCAAAACTTCTAACCCCATGTTTACAAGTTGGGAAATCGTGGACCGTCCATTTTTTGTAAGCCATTTTCGATGGGTAAGAGGTTTTGGAATGGGCTGATTTTTGGTGATGATGATCTCCTCACCATAGAGATCATCCTCACCAAAAATCAGCCCATTCCAAAACCTCTAACCCATATTTTGAAAAATGTTTTGCCAAAATGTTTGTCAAAATGTTTGTTGCCGAACATTTCCCATATATATATATATATATATGGGAAATGTTCAGCACCCTAAGTTTTACCACACACTTTAACAAACGTTTTTTGTCCTACATGGGTTAGAAGTTTTGGAATGAGCTGATTTTTGGTGAGGATGATCTCTATGATTAGAAGATCATCCTCCCCAAAAATCAGCCCATTCCGAAATGTTTAGCCCCATGTTTACACGTTGAAAAATCGTGGACCGTCCAATTTTTGTAAATCAATTTTGATGGGGTTAGAAGTTTTGGAATGAGCTGATTTTTGGTGAGGATGATCTCCTCACCATAGAGATCATCCTCACCAAAAATCAGCTCATTCCGAAACTTCTAACCCATGTAAGACAAAACGCGTTTGTTAAAGTGTGTGGTAAAACTAAGGGTGGCGAACGGGACCCTATATATATATATATATATATATATATATATAGGGTCCCGTTCAGCACCCTAAGCTTTACCACACACTTTAACAAACGTGTTTTGTCTTACATGGGTTAGAAGTTTTGGAATGGGCTGATTTTTGGTGAGGATGATCTCTATGATGAGGAGATCATCCTCACCAAAAATCAGCTCATTCCAAAACTTCTAACCCCATCAAAAATGATTTACAAAAAATGGACGGTCCACGATTTTTCAACGTGTAAACATGGGGCTAAACATTTCGGAATGGGCTGATTTTTGGGGAGGATGATCTTCTAATCATAGAGATCATCCTCACCAAAAATCAGCCCATTCCAAAACTTCTAACCCATGTAGGACAAAACACGTTTGTTAAAGTGTGTGGTAAAACTTAGGGTGCTGAACATTTCCCATATATATATATATATATACACATTTGAAGATGCAAGTGAATGGAAGGAACTACAAATACGCATCATGAGAATAATGGAAGAAGAAAAAAGTCATACATGAAATGGCATTCGGGAGAGATGCCTAGGCTACGGTGTCTGGTCTGCAACCAAAATGTAGAAGAGTCCCATCACTCCCGTATGCCTTTTGCTGTTGTTGTAATTCGATTCAAGAAGCAAAGATTCCCCATTAGATATCTTGACAGAGCCTGGTTGAGGATAACAAGTGGACATCCCTACGATGTAGCCAGCCTCATTGCCCACTTCATTTCCTTTTCCATAAACTGGTATTGAAGAACATATAATTCGGCCATCCTGATTCAAGTAACACGAAAACAAATTCAGAACATTTTTTTAAGTATAAAGGAATCTTCAAAGCTTTCTAAAGCTCTTGATACAAGAACTGCATAGAGGAGAGGCAAGAGAATAACAATAACAACAAATAAAGGTCACGCCACTTTAGCTCTAAAGGGTTTAGAAACCATAGTGAACCTATAGTAGAACATATTACTGTACACGCCCACCCTTAGGAAAGTGTCCCAGCCAAACGGTCTGGTATTAATGTGAAGCAGATTAAAAAAACAGATCTTGTAGGGAAAGGAGTCATTTGAACTCGAATTGAGTGGCCGACCAATATCATGGATGGTAGCTGATTAGCACCAACAAGAAAGTACTGATTGAATTATCCAGTATCATATGTTCTATACACTCAAATGGCTCCTAAATCTATCAAATTGAAATTAACGAATTTGAATATTTTTTTCTACAAAATAAACAAAAGAGGTGGCTTTGGATAGAATTGGATGGAGGGACAGGGTTCATTTAGCCGTCCTAAAGCCAAATCTTTGGGATAAGGCTTTGTTGGTATTGGCCGGTGGGGTAGGGGGGGCATAGATTATTGTTGGAATTTTGATTTCAAAAGTCCCATGTTTTAATTAAATCATTATTTTACTCATAGTTTATCACTTCAACCTAAAAATGATAGAGAAACCCATGTTGACAAGAGTTGCAGAGTTCTAAAAGAAATCTTCTTCTACTTTGTAGATGTTGGTAAATTGTGAACAAAACTCTCTACTCAATCCCATGGAAATTGGGATGAACTTCACAAATGTGGATGAGAAAATTGCCGGAAAATGTGAACAATGAAATGATTATTTAATTATGCTGTAAAAAAGCAATTGGTTGTCCAAGATTTCAAACAAACAATTTCGGAATACTACGAGTAGATCTCTTGGCATTTAGGGTTGACACTATCTTTTCATTCATTTAATATATTGTTGTGCCACCTAAGAGAAAAGAAAAAAAATCTAAGGTGAAAATAAAAAACCTCTGATGATAACACAAAAAATTAAATGCCCCATAATTACCTCTCCGAAAAGAGTTGAACCAATCCCCCCTGAATGCTGGTGAGCAACACCATAGACGACATAACCACCTTTAGGCATAACTACGCTTGTTTTTTTGGCATCTACACACCCATCGCTAGCCAAACCAGAACCACTACATGATTTGATATCATATTCAATCTGTATTGAAATTATCAGGGTATATTATCCAGCCTAACATTCATAAAATAACTACATTAATGAAAAGGTACATCAGAGTAATGGAAAACTAGTGTCTCCATCGTACCAAATTCCCCACTACGCCCTCATCACAGAACCATAGATCATTTGCCTCGGGATACACATAACCATAAATCATTTTCTCGTGTATCCTGAGGCAAATGATGATCTACGGTTTTGCGATGGGGACGTGTGTCAGAGGGGGGGTGTCATATTATCACGACTCTTTTTATTTACTATTCTCTTCATGAACTGTAATAGCCAAATGATGGCAATCTACCGCATAGTTAAGTTCTACTTCTATGCTTACCAGTTACCAGCCAGTATAAAGCATTTATGTTGAAATTATAACATGCCATTTCTATCTGATCTAAATTACTAAATATCCAACATAATCTTCATACCTTATTATATTGTATCAAAGGCAGAATTTATGTTAGATACAATATACTACAAGTTTTTACAGATTCTATATTTGGGATTATCCAATATCTGTGCAAGCACACACATATCTTCCCGTGCAGCACAGACACATCTAGTTCACCAAACCATTTTCTTCCACAAAACTTCTACTATTTCTAGTATCTTAAGTGGAGGTGCTTACATAACCATCGATGCTTTCCGCTTGCATCTCGATGAAAAGCATATATGGTTCTGTACACATGTCCACATCAGCAATGGGTGAAACAATGTCAATTTCAATGTGACTTCAGCATTTTCCTTTTTCCAAAGATGAGCAGTTTGTGGTCTCCATTTGGTTGCTCTCTGGCCCCACAAAAAAAATTAGTAAACATAAATAAAGAGTTAGTAAATATACCCTGCAACCATCACTGGATCTTGTTGGATCTTTGCCCCTTGTCCTAGTATAAGTGACATCAAATATATAAATCTTAACAGGCACAATTGTGTCTTCCCAATCAACCCATTTCACTGTATATCTCAAGTAAAGGCTTCTCTTTTTGCTTTCAAATCCTTCTCTTAGCTTGCATTGAGTCTGATCATAGCAACAAGATAGTCCCCCTCCATAATCTGGCTTCAAAGGCCGTCCATACTGATCCTTTGTAATATTATAAAGATCACACCTGCATTCTGTGCATCCCCACCGATCCTCCACGCCTCTTGTATCGATTGCATGGACATTAATAAACCATCTTTCCGCATACCCATGTGGAATTTCCTTTGGATTTCCAACTTCTATCCCATAAGGATCTGGCACATACGTCGTGGTTTGGCGTGTTTCGGATCCAAGACCAAAATACTGCCCAAGAGAATTTTGACACATTCCGCTGTTACTCACCATAATAGTCTTATTGAGTCGACGCTCCATATCACCACTTTCCCCTTGAATTTTAGTATCCTTGAGAGAATAGTATCTAAGCACTACCCAGTGATGTAGATAAGTTTCATGAAGAGGGACAGGATTTCCCATCTCATCAACTACCTCAGCTTTGAATTCCTTAAGAGCAATGTGACCCCTTGGAAAGTCAACATTGTAGTAGATTTTATTCTGTACGGATCCTGGTCCCAAGACAAACTTAGGGGACAGAAAGACAGCAGATTTCACCCCATTTTCATTAATGCTTGGAAGAACTTGTGTAGCTTTAACAGTTAAAACTGACAATAGAATTGGTAACGAAAGCAGACACCATTGAAAAGGATGCGACATCTTCCTGCAAATGTAAATCTCTGGCTAAAACATAGATTCTACTGAAACTCAATTATAACTATGAAGAAACTAATAAATTTTTACAAGAAAGTGATTTACATATAATATTTCATTTACAAAAACTTATCTTAGTCCAGAAAAGATGCACTTTTGGCAAGTGATATATCACCCCATCCACCTCACATTTTTTTAGTTGATTACCATTAATTAATTCATTTTCTAACACTCAAATGATCTTTTTATACCAAACTGGATTAAGCACACACAAATATGAATTTTTCCCACGAATTTACTTTCTAGAGAAAATGAGATTACAGATTAATGGACTCTTGAATGATTTGATCATACAACAATGTTTGTGATTTTATACAAACTTTTGTTATTAGTAATATTTCAAAATAAAAAATCTATATCTCTAATATTATAATGAGATAATAGTAAATATTATTGACAAAAATCCTCATTAGTTAACTTTTTAAAAATTACAAAATGCCTTTGCATTTCATTAAATGACAACACATTATAAAGATAAATGCCAAATAGAAATAGTAAAGCAATCTTTTAAAGTAATTGTAACTACAATTTTAACATTTCGAAAATATTAATTTTTGTAATTCAAGACCAAACGGACATGCCACCCACTGGTAAAATTATAAGTATAATGTGATTCCTTATACTTAATAAAATGATTAAAATTTGAAATTTCTAAAAAGCATTATCTAAATTTCATTTTGACATGAACTATCACAGATATAAAAAAAATAAAAAAGAGAGATATAAGATAAGAAAATAAAGATGAATCTTGAAAATCTGACTACCCCACATGGCAAACTCAATCGACTACCTGATGTGACAAGTTCGGGTGGTCCTCAGGATACATGGCTACACTTCCCCCATAAAAAAGGGTATCTCGAGGGAACTGTGTATCCCAAGGAGCACATATGTATGGTTCCGGAACTTGTCACGTCAGGTAGTTGATTTGAGTATGCCATGTCGGGTAGTCCGATTATCACTACTCAATAAAGATATGTATCCTCATAAAAATAGGGGCCGACTAGTTGCACACCACCCATTACCAATTGGACTCCATGACTTAAAAATTTCCCTTTCCACTCCATGAGCAAAGTAGAGAATACAAAACTATAAGATAAAATAAAGGTAAAACCCTAAAAAGTTAGGTATGGAAGAGCAACCAGTAGGTTAAAATAGAATTTATAAAAAATAAAAATAAAGAATTCTTTAAGATTGTTGAGCAACTAGTCGGTCCCTAAAAATATGAGACTCGAAAAGGGCAAATCCCTGCCAGGAATTTTTTTTATAAAGAAAATAAAATAAATTGGATCAAAATTTGAAATTTTCTTCTTAATAAGGGAAACGAATTGAAGACTACTTGTACAAGAAGAAGAAAAAAAGGAAAACAGTGTGTGTATGTGTGTGTGTGTGTGTGTGTGTGTGTGAGAGAGAGAGAGAGAGAGAGGATAAAATCATGAAGGAAGAAATACAGATGATGAAATAAAATGACTAAAACATGAATTCATCAAAAAAAAAAAAAACAGACCAATTAATATAATTTGTATGAGAAAAAAGAATGTGAAGATAGACAATACTCTTAAAATTTGAGAAATTCGAACTATTTTTTTTCTTTTTTCATAGGAAGTGGTATAGAAGAAAATGAAATGTACCTGATGGTTTTTAAGTGACACCAGCTCCAGAGAATGAGATTGCTGGCCAAGTCTCAAACTTTACTTGTACTCTGAGTTTTTCAAGCTTTGATGTACACTCTCCATTATTCTATATCAAATTTGTGTGGTCTGTGTTTAATAAATTGAAAGATATCGCGTCAAAATTGGTTTGAGCTTAGAAAAGTCCTGTTATTTGTGCCGTCTCTATTGACCTACTTACTATATTACTAGTCGTTCTCCACTGAGCCTTAAAAAATATTAAATTTGAGAAAAATTACTCATTTTAAGTTCCATTATTTAGTTTTATGTGAAATTTAAAGAATTTTATATGATATAAACATAAGGAAACTTTCAATCTTGTATAATATAAAAATAAACGATAAAATAAGTCAATTTTGGGTACTCGCAAGTACTTGTCGGATAGAACCTAATGGTTCTGATTTCTATCAATCCACTTTCATATTAGACCCGACTCTAATCGGTTCCAATAAAAAGGGAACCAGAATTAGAATTTTCGATTCCGGGTAAATGGGTAATCATTGACACCTCTAGTCTTGCCTAATCCATCTGAGTTGTGATGAATGTATGCGATTGACGTGACAAAGGCACAAAATCATAAGTCTTTTTCATCAGGATACACAGGAAAAATGATATGCAATTTTGTACCCTTGCCACATCAGTCGTGTACCAAAACCATATGTATTCATCATTATTCAATCCATCAACTTGAAGAATCCAAATCGTGTGCACCCAGGGTGGAGGAAAGAAGCCCTCCTCCCACATCTCAATACTTGACATGTTAGCTACATTTAAAGGAATTAAAGCCTAAAATATCTCCTTTTCAAAATTTCCTTGAAATGTGGCTAACATGGCATGTATTGAGGTGTGGGAGGAGGGAAGCGGATCCTCTATAAGGAAATTTGTAAGGAGAGAAATAAGGAAATTTGTGTCTGATATGGGACTAAACTCAACACGTCCCACGTGTGTGAGTGGAGAGAGGCCCAAGAACTTATAAGGAGAGAGACAAGGCAATTTGTGTCTGATGTGGGACTAAACTCAAGACGCCCCTGCACGTGTGGACTGGACTAGATCCAAGCACGTGAAGATATGAATTGGGTGACGTGGAGAAGAGAAAAAACCCACTCTGATATCATAATAAATTTTGGGCTCCAACTCGAAACCAATGGACAATGAGTGGAGAGGCCTAGGAGTTTATAAGGAGAGAGAGACAAGGCAATGAGTGTTCGATATGGGACTAAACTCAACACTGCTATCACTTTTTGTAGTCCCTCTCATACCTACTTAGATTCTCTAGTGGGCCAAGCACTTTTTGGTAATGCTACAGCTGTTGTGATCATTGGCGCGAACCCAGACATGTCCATTGAATTTGAACCATACCCAAGAAAGATGCTCCAGATTTAATATTAAAAAAATCATTATTATCCATCAAGATACATCATGCGCCTAGAGCCAGATATCTATATTCAATTTAAGCCATCCAATAAGAGGTATAATCCATTGCACAGAAATCACACGACTCGATTTTATTTGGCCAAGAGAATGGATGTTAGAAAGTTCAGGTAACCAATGGCCAATCCTTCTCTTGACCACAATTTACCTTTGAAAACAACCTGGTTATGAGCTAACAAAATCTCTCAAGTAATCAGCCAGGGGGGATAATTTTATCCTTAAACAAAGAGCCTTTGGTAATCCCACGAAAGAGGTAAGATAAATGACCATTCCTTGGGGGATTTAAGCTTTGATCGGAACTTTTTTAAAGTGCAAGTTGTTGGTTGAATGTTTCCTCAGATTGTTTACAGAGAGGGCATTGAGAAGCAAGTTGAAAACCCCACCACTTCTAAAGAGAGTCCACTAGACATCTTTTGTGAAGTAATTTCCAATTGAACATACTAATTTTAAGTGGTATTTTGGAATTCCACAACAAAGTCCAATATGTACTGGTAGGAGCAGCCGATCTAACACAATTCCAGACCAAAAAAGAAGTGTGAACAGTCCTGATGTATTGTGAACCCAAACAGATCTGTCTTTTATGAATTACCGGGTTAGATACATCATTACCAAATAAATCACCAATTTTTTTGGATATTGAAACCATCAGTGGAATTCCAAACCTCCTTCAAAGATATTTCATCTTTAGTGTAGACACCCCAATTTGAACGGGCCCTCACTCGGAAGGGCCCAAAAACAGTAATTTTTCGAATAAATTTGGCCAACGGGCCTTGATGGCCCGAATCATCGAAACATGACATTTTCGCCAGAATCAAAGCCTCTAACGCCTCTCAATGATTTAGTAGGTCCACCAAGAGGATACGGCATGCTCCCATCCACCTCACTGTATTTGGAATACCGATTTTCCAACAAAATAGGTCAACGGGCCTCTAAGGCCCAAAACGATGAAAATGGCAATCTTGAGTAAATTAAGGCCCCAAGACCACCCAATGGTCTAAGGGACCCACAAGAAGGGTTGTGACCCATCCCACATGTGTTCAACATCACCGCTCCATGCTTACATCCAAAAATTGATAAAATCCTCCAACGGGCCTAAAAAGCCCGATTTGTCAACACGTGGCATTTTTGATCAAATCAATAATTTCAAAAACACAAAAAAAAAAATTTAAAAATTAAAAAGGTGAGACTTGGGAGACCTACCCTTCACCTATCATCTACCGCTCTGCCTCGAAATTCGTGAACACCCTAAACCCACCTAAGGCCCACAAGCCCTCAACTCTTTCCTAAATTCATTTTCTACCTTACCCATTAACCCAAAATTAATCTAAGCCCAAAAACGAACCTCCCTTCTCAAAATCCAATCTAAGATAAGCCTTACCCAATCCAAAACAACCCACAACCCTCCTAAACCCAAGCCCAATACACTTAAAAGCCCACTAACTATTACCCATATCCAACTCATTACATAACCCATAACCTTAACCCATTACCCATTACCCACATCAACCAATCAACCCCTCAATATCAAAAGATAACACATGTCATCACCACCCTTCACCTCCCTTATCTAATCACCCACCCCCATCACTATTCTCTAAACAACTCATCTAACCCACATCACCTCTTTCCAAAATCACCTCAACCCATATCCTACCCTAACCTAACCTATCCTCATTCTCTAACCACCAACATCACAACCCATACTCAAACATACCCTAACACACCATCACTCTCTAACATCAACTCATCCTCTCATCACAAATGCCACATGGCATCATCTCCTATCTCCTCTCAAAATCAATTTAACAATCTCTTGCACAACAAATTCTCCAAAATCTTCACACCTCACCTCATCAACCAACCTGACACTCCTTCTCTAAACAACCCTCTTACACCCCCACTCCTCCTATCAATCATCACTCATCTCATCCCATCAAACACTCTACCCAAATGGATTTGGGTAGGATCCAACCCATTTGGATCTAAATCTCACCCATTTTCACTCATTACGCATTTACCCTCCATTCCACATTAAATTTCACACATTTCACTTCAAATACCCATGCCATTCTCTATTCTCTCAATTCTTCACCCCATTATACCCCCAAACCTCCCCTCAACTCCTATAAATACCCCCTTCCCTCCTTCCAAAAGAGGTTACCAATTACTACCAAGTGTTACCAAGGTTCACCAAGTCTCACAAGAAAAAAATAAGTTCTCTCTACTTATCTTTACTACTCTCTCTCCTACCACCCTCTAAAAAAATAAAGTAATTTTTCTCATACTCCACCAAGGACAAAAGAATTCAAAGAAGAAGAAGAAAAAAGGATCAAGGATACAAGGTGGGTGCAACAAACACCCCCTCCCCTCTCTCTCTCTACCCTCTCTTCTTCCCTTTCCTATCACCCCCCTTTCTTTTTAAATAGGTTGAGCATGAAGGGACCCCATGGCTAAAGGTTTAAAAGGGTTATTTCCATCAATGAAATAACCCTATGACCAAGCCAAAAGTGAACCCCTATCGAGGGTACAAACACTCCCACATGGCATATTTATTTTCCAATGTTCCTTAAAGTCAAAATGACCGAATTATGTAGAGGTTACCACCACTTGGCGAGGAGAAAAGGGTGCCCAACCCCTTCTCTTTTCTCCAACCGAGCCGCTTACCCAAACCTATAGGTTTGACCAACCCTTATCCTTTGCGAGTCACTAACGCCAAAAAATGTCACTTTTTGCAAAAATGTACATCGGGTGACCATTCACACCCTCTTCCAACTTGAATGGTGGCGACTCCAAATCATCGTAGATGTGACCGTCCTAATGACGAAAACCACGTATCTACATTTAGCATTTGGAAAGTCTCCACAAAAGCCCCGTTACCTTGCCAATTATGGAACATGAAAGATATGTTAGCCATATTTCACCAAAAATCTGGAATTCTTGAGCAAAATAGACATAGCCTTCACTATAGCTTTCCGAATTTGGGAAGAATTCCGAGTTGCTGAAAGTTGATAAAAACTATTGACCTTAATGTATTTGTCCTTCAAATTTATCTTTATTATTCTAATGAGAGAAGGTGGAGTTAAAGTTCTGATTATGAATAAGCCTGCACAATCATTTTTTCAACCTTTTTATCAATATTTTAAATTGTGAATAAGTCTTTTTTTTTTAAATTATTATACATGTGTGTTTGCACATGCCACCTTAACATGGGAGCGGATCTTGTGTAGCCCATTTCTTCTGTAGCTCATCCATAGAATATCACATTGAAGAAAAATAACAACACAGGATAATCCACGTCAATTCATTATTTAGATCAATTTTGAAAGAAAATATATATAAAAGAATACTAACATCCAATACTTCATGAGGGCATTAGCATTGTCCAACAACTTTTTTTCCAATGATATCCCTCATCGTTTTGTCTTTTAGTAAAAAAGATAGGGGTATATTGGTCTTTTACACAATAAATATTTTTTTACATAATAAATACTATGAGCGTTTAAGTATTTTGAATTAAATATCTTTTTTGTAGTAAATTCTTTGGCAGTCAATGCCAATATAATAAATGCATTTATTAAAGGCATAACAAATGCATTTATTTTGTAAAAGACCAAGATGTCATTGTTTTTTTAATTAAAAAAAAAATGAAGAAGGGTATTATTGGAAAAAAAAAGTGTTGGACAATACTAATGTCTCCATTAGATCTTAGACATTAGCATTCTCCTATATAATTTTTTTTTGTTTTTTTGCTTTAATTAAGTGTTGAAAATGGATGGTCGGGGAATCACACTACATTACTGAGGATCGACTCCTCCTTTAGTCACATTTAATGAGAAAGATTGGGTAATTTTCATTCATTGGTTTAAATGTCATATATAAATGAGAGAGATTTATCAGACATACCTATTTGTTACAATTTTATTAAAAAACTTCCCTACTTCATCAAGTTTGTTACGTGAACAAACTTTACTTTTTGAATAAGGCTACCATGACCAATTTAAATAGATTTCAAATCTTACTAAGGATTTTTGGCCCATATGACTTATCAAACTGTCAATCCAACACCATTACCTTCTAGATTTCATGGAAAAACTCATATTTAATATATAAAAAATTATAAAAACAATACCTTTCAACTTGATCGAAGGTGTTGAAAATGGATTACTATCAAACTCATGATTTAAAACTAAAATTCAATGGTGAAATTTGATTTTTTTTTATTAAAAAAAAATCAAATTTCTTAGAATTCAATCATTTATAACCCTGTCACATCAGATCATGATTTTGGATGCCACAATTTGATTCAGATAGGATCCACAACAAGGTATGTTAAGTAACAAATTAACTTTATCAATTTGAATTTCATGATGTGGATCCCCACTTCAAGGTTTGTAGGGTAACGAACTTGATAAAGTAAGATTTGATGGATAACAAACTTCATAAAGTTAAGTTTCGTTAAAGTTTTTGTAATAAAAATGCAACATGGGCAAACCAACCTACTTTTTCTTCTTTGGGTTGGTGGCTAAAGGTACCCGATGAGAAAGAAAGGAAACAAAGTCTAAACAAGATAAAGAATAATTCGGTGGAGGTTCAAAACCTCCTTGTACCTTTATTTCCTTGGTAGTTACTTTCTGGAATGGATATATATAGAAACATTATTATGTTTCTGGGAATAAACAAATATTGGGCTCACCGTCACTCCCAATGAAAAATAGGTAATAAATTATTTATCCAACATGTATTTTGGGTTGTCACTAAAGTAAGATTAACTGTCCAAACTCCAAATAATGTTCCATAGGTTTCTAAGTTAAATGGCTAAAATTACTTCATTAATTGAATTAGATGTTGGCAATAGTGCCATCTGTACATTGTTTTGTGTGGTTATATCATGATACGATTGCCCAACCAAAATGTACTTCATGAAGGCTAATTGTTGTTTAGGGTTTAGAAATATAAATCTTAATTAAGTAAATTGGACAGTTTTCCAAATATATGGATGATTGTTTAGCTTCAACTCAACAAGTTTAAGTTGTTCATTTGTTTGATTGGGGTATCTTAAATCTGGATAATTCAATTAATTGAAAAAGAAAATTATGCAACGAATTGTATAATAATAGAAAATGGGAAAAAATAATTGAATTTATCGTATAATTAAGCATATATATATATAAACCTAGATAACAAATATGTATATATAGAATTAAATGGAATAAAGGTTGATGCTGATCTACATCATGCCTAAGATAAAATAAAAATTAAGACATCACATGTGCTTATATGCTTGCATTAATGTTAAATAGAAGATGGAAATAGAATTCATTTCATGTCTATATGTAATACCAAACATAACGAACCAAAACGATCCTCCTTATGGTGTGGTCACAGTTGTAGGACGAGTGCAATAACTGTTAAGGAAATTATTCTTTTATTACTAGATCTAGTTTACCAGAATTCTAATAGGACAAAAGTGGTACAGTTCCACACTTTGATTGAGATTTTGGTTCGAGTCTTAGGTCACTCCACCCAATAATAAACATATTGACCCAATGTATGCTATGTGTTGTTGGGATGTCAACGGGTTAAAGAATCATAATAAAAACGTTAAATTATTTTGTATTCCAATTCCTAAACTACTTTGGCTAGGATTCTCAAATTAATGGAATCAAATTGAAACTGTTAATTTTTTCTTTTAAAATTTTCAAGATTCTTATTTCTTCATTCCAATGGATTTTGGTTTTCAATTGTAGAAATTATTTTCTTTTAATAAAAGTTGCTTGATTAGCGGAAAAAAAAAAAATACTAAAAAGAATTGAATCGCATCTAAGGATTCTAATTGATTCCAATAATGTAAAAGGGATCTAGAACAAAAAAAAAAATTGATTTGAATTACATGGGTAACTGTTAACACCTCTAAATTATTGTTGTATATTGTGGGATCAATCGATCTACCAAAACAAACCTCCATTATTATTAAGAGTCGTGCTGGAGTGGCCTCAAGATTGTACTTCAAATTGCACATCCTGATATGAAAGGGTATAGTAACCAAAGATGTTTTTAGTCCCGTATCTCGACGAAAAGTATGTATGGTAAATACACTTTCAAAGTCAGGATGTGCTATATGAGGTACAATCAGCATTATTCTATTATTAAAATTAGCTCAACCACCTCCCAAAAGGGGAAATCGGTCCACTTGGACCTTTGACATGATCCTGTTATGATACAAACTACCAACATACTTCTCGGCTGAGATGGCCCATGGATCTGTTTCCTTGGGATACACAAATGCAAATCTTCATAAAAGATTGCATTTGTGCATCTCGAGGAAATAGATTTATGGTCATGTATCCCCTAACATGTCAGCTGAGAATTGACCGAGAGGAGACTTTCTTGTTTGAACATTTTATCACCTTTCTCTAGAGCACTATATAAATCCATCTTCTCACACTCACAAACTCCGTTCCAAGTCCACTCACATGCAGTAGAGATAGTTGAATTTTGAATTTTTTATAGAGTAGGAGTAGCTGTGGACTGTGGTGGAGAAGTTGTTCTACTACAACTACTACCAGTGAAAGACATGGTGTCAGTGGAGGAAATCCATAAAGCCCAGCGTGCTGAGGGTCCAGCCACTGTGCTAGCCATTGGCACTGCTAACCCTTCCAATTGTGTCTACCAGTCTGACTATCCTGATTACTATTTCCGAATTACAAACAGTGACCATCTCACTGACTTAAAGATCAAGTTCAAGCGAATGTGTATGTTTTTCTCTCCCAACTATTCTTTCTATCTATGATTAATTAATAATGACTTAACGTTTGTATTTTAATCTCTCTCTCTCTCTCTAATTCTATAATAATACATAGCTTGGCTTTGTTTGGACATGTAATACAGGTGAGAAATCTATGATTAGAAAACGCTACTTGCACCATACTGAGGAAATTCTCAAGGAGAACCCAAACATCTGTGCTTATATGGCACCTTCTCTTGATGCACGCCAAGACATGGTGGTCGTTGAAGTTCCCAAACTAGGTAAAGAAGCCGCATCAAAGGCCATCAAAGAGTGGGGTCAGCCCAAATCAAAGATCACCCACCTTGTATTCTGTACTACCTCAGGTGTAGACATGCCTGGTGCGGACTACCAACTTACGAAACTACTTGGTCTCACACCATCTGTTAAAAGGTTGATGATGTATCAACAAGGCTGCTTTGCTGGTGGGACTGTCCTTCGTCTCGCTAAGGACCTAGCCGAAAATAATGCTGGTGCACGTGTCCTTGTTGTATGCTCCGAGATCACTGCTGTCACTTTTCGTGGTCCCTCTGATACCCACTTGGATTCTCTGGTGGGCCAAGCACTTTTTGGTGATGGTGCAGCTGCTGTGATCATTGGTGCCGACCCAGACATGTCCATCGAAAGTCCACTCTTTGAACTTGTTTCTGCTTCTCAAACTATTCTCCCTGACTCGGATGGAGCCATAGAAGGGCATTTACGCGAAGTGGGTCTCACTTTTCACTTGTTGAAAGATGTGCCCGGCTTGATCTCTAAGAACATTGACAAGTGTTTGGTAGAAGCCTTTACCCCAATTAGAATCAGTGATTGGAACTCATTGTTCTGGATTGCTCACCCAGGTGGACCAGCGATTCTCGACCAAGTTGAATTAAAACTTGGTCTAAAGGAGGAGAAACTCAGGGCAACCAAGCATGTTTTGAGCGAGTATGGAAACATGTCTAGTGCGTGTGTGTTGTTTATTCTTGATGAAATGAGAAAGAAGTCCTTAGATGAAGGGAAAGAGACGACTGGTGAAGGGTTGGAATGGGGTGTGTTGTTCGGGTTCGGACCGGGTCTTACTGTTGAAACTGTTGTGTTGCATAGCATCTCTACCGTTGACTTAATTAGTCGCTAAGTCCTGACTCGTGACTCTGAGTTTGGGATGAGAATGAGACAGATGAACGGTTCTCTTGTTGGTTGGTAAGACTTACCTAGTACTATTAGTATTAGGCCCCAACTCCCAACTCCCAACTAGAAAAATAAATAATTATCATTTGTGTAAGACTATATATTAAGTCTAAGAAGATATTTGTGCAGGGTTTGAGAAGTATAATTTGTTTCTGGTTTCTACTCTAATCTATTTTTCATTAAAGCTATAATAAAGTTGCTCGTTTGTAACAAGTTGTCAAAGATATCTCAAATTAAAATGCTGTCTAACATATTATATTTTAGGAGATCTCAAAACCTAACTAGGTATTGGGGTTTTACTTTTATGTGCTGGTTAGCTATGGAAGTTAATTAAAGCAACTAATACTGTAGAACCATTTGTCAACCATGATCTTAGTTATACCAAATTAGCTAACAGATGAAATCTCTACAATTATAAGAATATAGTTGTGATAAGTGGACTACATTTTTCACTGTGTCTAACACTGCCCTGATGACGAGGAAGTGTGCACATAAACATAGATGCTTTCCACTCGTATCTCGGGGAAACACATGTGGAACACAATGAAAAAACAAAGCTCCTTTAGGATTTTCCTTAAAAAGAATGTATGCAATTACAAAGGAAGCTAGGATTTATGTTTAGGGGAGTTTATATTGTAAGTAAACCAACTTTTTAATAACCACTAAACATGTAATCTTTAACCGTACGTGAGCAACACATGGGTTGTGGACTATAACTATACTAGGGCGAAACCCAACTTAATCCATAAATAGTTAAAAATGAAGCAGTTGAACATGGAGCCCAGGTGTCACGACCGTATTCTTTCGAAGTAAGGTCGTGTAGCGCAAGGGGTGTCAATCCACTTGTAAGCCTGTAAAAATGATTGTACACCACAAACGTAACTAGCAAACAAGTAAACGAGACAACATGAAGTAAAGTCCGAAGGCAACTTTGTTGATATAATATTGATTACAAGGGGTAACGCGTTACAAAAGCATAAAGATGCGTTACAAAGCAATAGATGATCATATGACACGCGGGACTTCCACGCAGTTGGGCTTGATGGCTTCAGTCAACGTGGGTGTAGGCCGGGTGTCATAGGATCATCTATTGTTTTGTAACACACCTTTATGTTTTTGTAACGCATTACCCCGTGTAATCAATATTATATCAATAAAGTTGCCTCCGGGCTTTACCTCGTTTATTTGTTTGCTAGTTACATTTGTGGTGTACGATCATTTTTACAGGCTTGCAAGTGGATTGACACCCTTTATGCCGCACGACTTCACTTCGGAAGAATACGGCCGTGACACCAGGCCACCTACCTACCTACAATCTCGCATATATTATCTCAATGATAAACCTAATAATACTTAATTAATTTTAATCTACTAAGTTCTTCGTTAATTAAATATTGAACTTTTCTAACATGTGCCCATCATTGCATTAATTAGGGTTTTTTCTATCAAACAGATGGTTGCGAAAAAAAAAAAAATTTAGTATAAATTTCTTGAGATACATTTTTCTTAGGAATCCCTACTATCTCAACCATCAATCTCATGTAGAGCCTCAACATTTTTATTTTTATTTTTTGCTAAGCAAGCAAGATGATTTGTATTAGATTTGTTAAAAAATGTACATAGGGAGGACCCTAACGAATTACAGATTGAAATTGAAGAAGATCAAGCTTATTTCCATTATAAGCATTTTTTACATTTAAATGCAATTTGATGACTCGATTGAATATCAACAATTGAGGGTTGTGAGTTGCTGCAGCAGCAAGGGTGTCTGCAATTGCACTCGCTTCTCTCCAAATGTGAATTACTCAAGCATCTATTTTCAAAATCATTGTCCTTGCCTTGTGCACCCATTCGTCTAGTCTCCAAGAAACTGATTGACTTGCGAGACCTTTCACTATAATTGCAGAATCCATTTCAATGATAATTTTTTTTCCAATTAGCTCAATACTCTCCAACACAACTACCAAAGTACAGTTTTCTGCTATGTTGTTTGTCGCCACTCCTAAATTCCAATGACCAGCTTCCACAAGATCTCCATGTTCATCAAGAAGAATGGCAGCACCTCCTCCTGAGAGGCTTGGGTTACAGATATCAAGCTAGAGTGACTTTAAAATTCATGGCCATTCATGCTCTAATGATGTGGAGGTGCTCACAAATGGAACCATAAATGCTTTTCACTTTTGTCCTGATGAAAGCATCTAATTGTTCCATACACACATCCACATCTGCATAATGTGAATCGATATAAATTTTAAAGTCACTCTAGTATTTTTCTTTCCTAAAATATTCGATGGATAAGAAGTACCACCACCCATTACTTTTTGACAAAGGTTTTCTTTACTAACTTGGTAGGATTTTAAGTCTTATATATTAGGGGTCGTTTTGCTCAAATGGATTACCACAGCCCTCTAGATTTCATTGAAAAACTCAAATCCAATTTTCTTTTCTTTTCTTTTCTTTTTTTTCAAAAAATAGTTTCTTTTGGGCTTGATCCAACATTTTGAAAATGGACAGCTATCGAACTTCCACCTAACTCCAAAATTTAAATTAAAATTCAACAGTAAAAAATAACATTTTTTTGAAGAAAAAAAAAATTCAAAGTCTATAGAATTGTGTCCTCTACAACCTCGAAGCATCAAATCACATTTTTAGATGTCACAAGGTGAGCTAAAGGACCCTTAGTTTTCATCCTTACATAGTAAGACTAGTCGGACTGTTGCTTTGTCACACACCTTTGGAAGAAAAACAAATATTGGGGCAAATACTTTTCCAAGGCCAAGCCCATCTTGGGCCTAATTTTGTGTGCATGCTTATGCAGTCAGAATAACATGTGGCTAGGACCTCATAAAACCTATGTTACCTAGTTTGTCAATTCACTCCGTTTGAATTTGGGTTTGTGGTTCACCACTTTAGAATGGACTATCTCTTTTTTTAATTCGCTTTGGTTCCTTGGCTAAATGGGTACGCTTGTGCATATAAATAATTCCAGTATACAAGTTACAAGTATGATTATAATGTAAGAACAAATTCCAAGTTAAATAGAAACAAATTAATATATCGAATTGGATCTGAACCTTACACCTATCAGAATTTGAGATTGGTTTAGCAGCTAAGCAAGGAATTTGACAAGTCTGCTCAGCATAGCACGGCTAAGTTGAGCTGAGTGTCTACCCATATCCCTTGGCAGGGAAGGGTAGACCAGACCAGAATAATAAGATGAGTAGTCTTATTTTCTTTGAGTTCAAATTGAGAGGATATCCCGAGAACTTAGAGTGGTTGATCGCGCCAATCACGTTCTTTCTTAAAGGGATCATTTCCTTGTGCTTTTCATTATAAGTCCAGGTATTTAGGAAAAGGATAAATATGAAATCCTATGAGTAAGGAAAAAAGGGTGGCCAGTCAGGGAAAAAGGTCGACCTATAAATAGTAGAGGCAACCTCTAGAGAAGAGACAATTTGGAAAGGGAACAAAGCTTGTAACCATTACTTTCTATTACTTCAATTCTAAGTTGAAATGTTTGGTAGATAACACACCGGTGCCCCAGTTTACTCACAAAGAGCCCATCAACGAAGAGATTTGAGTTGTTTGAGACAAGGCAACAAATTTACAATTACAATACTAATTCAAATTCTAAATATAAATAATGAAAGAATTATAATAAATTACTTTGGTTCACCAAACAAATTAAAAAATTGTTATGAACCAACATCCTTTGGTTCGTTGAATGCAATCAAAATTTGATGGATTTATGATTTACTTGATTTTACTAATCCAGTCCAATCCATACCATGAACTAAGTATGTTCATACTGATCCATGGTTGGGACTTGTACGAATGAATTGCGTTAATTGTATTAACGTAAAACACAAAACATTTGTTGCTTCTCTTGATAAAGAAGGCAGAGTAAAAAAAGTTATAACATACACTATTAAGAATCAAACAAGTTACCGAATCTAATGATTAGAAGTCATTTATCAATTAAGTTGCAATAATTTAGAGCTTATACCATGGCTGAGTTGGTTTAACCCATTGCAAAACAACTTTGAGGTTGTGAGTTCTAGTCTCAAAAAAGGTGACATCAAAACTTGGACTCACATTAGGAATATATTGTAATGTCCAAAAATTTACCAACTTTATTATTATTAAATATTTAGGATATCCAATGTCTTTGTCAAGAAGACAGAATGATAAACAAATGATAAAATGACGTGGCTGACACGGCAAGGGCACAAAATCCTAGATTTTTCCATTGTGTATCCCGAAAAAAAAGATATGATTATGTGCCTTTACCACATCAGCCACATCCGTTTTAGTGTGTACATTTATCACGACTTTAAAAGAACAAAGAATGTCGTTGTAGTCGTACTTATCTTTATTATTATATATGAATAATGATGAATGCACACGACCGACATGGCAAAGGCACAGAACTATACATCTTTTTCTTATGTATCCCGATGAAAAAGATCTATGATTGTGTGCCCTTACCACATCAACCTCATGCATTCATCACAACTCATTATATAATGAGAGAAGGTAAAGTTGAAGTAACGTCAAAATTTGAGTGGTCATACATGCCCTCACTTTTATATTTAAATTTACAGTCGTGATTTTCTAACGCCCCCTCTTACATACGTCTCTTGACGTAGCATGGGTTAGAACCACAGATCTCTTTCCTTGGGATACACAATTACACATCCCCCATATATTTGTAATTGTGTATCTCGAGGAAAATATCTACAATTCTAACACATGCCACGTCAAGGAGCGTATGTCAGAAGGTGAGGGGGAGTGTCAGAAAATCATTTTTCTTAAATTTAATACAATAAAGGTGATTTTTGTCAAAACCCTTTAAACAAAATTTTCAATTACAAATAAGCCCTGGTAAATGTGTGTTTGCACATGTAACCTTCCAAAAATAATACATTGTATAAAATAAGTGTTAGGTTCATAGGATCTCTTCTCAGTTTAATTTTTATGATAGGGTGGGAGCCACAATTGCACTTCCACATTGAAAAAAATAATAATAATAATTGTGAGTCGTAGATTTGTATGTCTCAGAATACACGATTGCACTTCCACAAAACAAAGTGTATCCCGAGAGAACCGTGTATCCTAAGACATATAGATCTACGATTCCTAAACTTGTCCACGTAATGGAGTTGATTGAGCATGCCACCTGGCAAATCATATTATCTAGACTATTTAATCTCAATGATCCGAATTCTTGTGCCTACTTTACAAAAAATCAATTTGATCAATGCGCTTTAACCATTGAATCGATCATGTTTGCATTTGGCTTGAAGCCCACCAATTTAACTATTATCAATCTCATGATAAGATCTTTTATTTATTTTTTGGGAACGATTTGATTCAAATGCTAGTCCACCAAAAGTAGGGCCAACATTTGCCTGGGTCACGGGGCCGAATAATCTTCCACATGGCAGATTAGGGATGTGGATGTGGTAACGTTACCCAAGTACTGGAGTATAAGATAGTTATTATTTTCCAAAACAGCACAACGAGTGATTTTTTTTTTTTTTTGCTCACAGCCCAACAACTCCTATGGTGCTGATGATACAAGCAATAGAGAGAAAAGTTCTCTCTCCAAATTTAAAAAATGGGAAATACAACAGCTTTCTAGATTTCATTAAAAAAACTCATGGTCAAAGATAAAAAATCTTTCAAGTTAGATCCAAAGTGTTGAAAATAAATGAGTATGAAGCACTTAAATTTAAAATTGCAATCTAATATAGAAAATATAATTCTTTTTTAATTTTTTTTTTAAATTCATGGAATTTCGTCTTTGAGAACACTGTGGTATTGGATCATGTTTTTTAATATCACAAAATGATATAGTCAATAAATTTTATTTTTTCATCATGTGCGTCACATGATAAAACAAGTGTTGCGTTGTGAGAAAAAAAAAATCACTCGCCGCGCACCATAAATGATGTGGGCTGGGCATAAGAAATACATAGACGTCAGCAAAGTGTGAATTTGGAAGTCACTCCTGCATTTTCCTTTTTTTTTAATAAATAAATAATTTTGTTTTGCTATAATAATTTATTTCCAAATTATCCAGTCTCTCTCTCTTGTTTTTTTTTTCGATTAAATTGCAATTTTATTTACACAGTATCAGATATCCATGTTGTGGCATTATCAATCCAATACTGTCAGTCTGTTACAGCACAAGAAGATGCCGTGGACAGGACATAGATGACAAATAAAACCCAGCAACACATACAAACAACTTGCAACACTAGAAAACCCATTTAGAACTACTTTACAGCCCACATAAATAAAACCCAATCTCTCTCTCTCAAGTCTCAATCCTTATCTTTTCTTCTTCTCCATCTTCAATTTCTGATTTTACATAGTGGGTTTTATTTAAAACATCAAAAGAAAAAGAGGGGTGATTCAGTTTTTTTTTTAATTTTGTTGGTTCTACTTGTTTTGAATTGTTGGTTCTGTTGGGTAAAGAGTGGTGACCCCTATGTGTGTGTGCGGGTACGAGGTCACTGTCTGTCGGCACTGTCGGTATCCAAAAATATTATAGAGAAGGAGAAGGGATTTTTATTAAATTATACAAAGTACAATTGAGATGCTTCTGTGGTAAGGTAAGAGGGAATTGGCTACAGTAGTCAGTGTCCCCAACACACAATCACTTGGTGGATTGATTCAGAATCAGAGCCTTAACTAATTCGGGCTTGTTCTATTGGTTACAAGTTCTCAAATTGGTCACAATCGAAACTGATTGTAACTGTTTTTTGGATCCCCATATCCATTTCTTAACAGAGCATTTCTCGTTTATTGATTGTTTGGATCCACTTGAAGATGATTTGAGAAGAAAATGTATAATGGGTGAATGGAGCAGTAGATATTGCAACAGGTATGTAGTTTTCACAATTAAATTGAATAATTTTAGACGATAACTTGTTTCTTCTTCTTTTTTTATTTCAAACATGATCATACTTCATAGAGAATTATACATGTATTAGTAAGGAATGCAGATACACCATGAGAAGGGGTTAGAGATTCCTGTAGCCAAATAGTGAAATGTGTCTCCATTGAAACTTTTATTTCTCAATTAGGAAAATAGTTGACATGTATCTTACCATGTATATTTAGTTCTTTTTGGTATTTAGCATTGAATGTTTGGGGAATAAACACATCCCTTTAATAAATCCTAGATCGATTTGTTAATTTGCTCCCTATTTTTCATGCTTTCAGTACTTAATTGAAATCATAATAGAAACTTGCCTATTTAAATTTACTCCTTTGATTCTAAGTTCACTCTCCCATTAAGAAATTATTTGGAATTTTCAGATTCTAAAGCACTTTCTAACTTCTTGTCATCGCCATTGCACTTGTATTTCCCAAATCATTTGTTAGAAATCTAATGGCTTTGATTGTTTGTTGCTGTTTTCTAATTGGAGTTTTGTGTTCCCACCCCACCCTTTCTTTTTCTTTTCTTTTCTGCTTATGTAATTTATATTTCAGGTTAACTGTTTATGAGTACATACCCTGAGATCACAGTTCTGCATTGCTGAAGTGTGTCCTATACCAAATGTCAAGGAATCTTGCAGCATTACTTGGAGGTGTTGCAGGAGCCATGGTGTTAGTAGGAATTGTAATTATATTTTTATGGTTCTGCCTATTTCATAGAAGGAGCATTTCAAGAACTTCTGAGACAGGTTCCTCTGATCCATCCCTTCAAGGTAGTGCTGCATGTGCAACTAACATTACTTTTAAGAGGATAAGGAATTTTTCAAGTTTATTGAGTTTATATAAGGAAATATGATTTTTTGTTTTTTTCTGATAATTTGCAGTGGGAAGAAACATCGAGGTTGAGTTGTCTTTGACAGGAGCTGGATCTCTTCCATCTAATTCACGAGAAGCAAGGTCTTTTATGTTGGAAGAATTGGATGTTGCTACAAAGAACTTTAGCAACACAAATTTGATAGGGGAAGGAAAATTTGGAGAGGTGTATAAGGGTTTGCTTCATGATGGAATGATCGTGGCGATTAAAAAGCGAGCTGGTGCACCTACTCTGGAATTTATGACAGAGGTAATAAACACCTTGGATGATTTACAACTACAACCAATTGTCTAAGGACTTCACAAGATATAAACATTGCATATTAGCAAGTTGATGTGGCATTTATTGCTTTAAGTCCTTTTTAGTATGAATAAATTTCAAATTCCCCTTAAACTATTTATGTTTTTCATAATTGTAGTTTTATAAGGCTTGATCATTTTTCTTTCTTACAGATTAATCATTTTTTACTTCCTTCATATCGTGTTGGCAAATTTGCCAATGGTGATCTTTTTTTTTTCCCTTTAATTCCATAAATTTGCATTCCTGCTTTTTTTTTTTTTTTTCATGTTTTGTCTTGGATGATTGAGACTATTTCCTATCAGGTACGCTATCTTTCATCCATTCGGCATCGGAATCTCGTCAGTCTTTTGGGTTACTGCCAAGAAAATGGACAACAAATGCTTATCAATGAGTACATTCCCAATGGAAGTATTTCCAGTCACTTATATGGTAACAATTCATTCACTCTTTTATCCACTTATACTCCTTGTCTTGCCTTACTAGTCTTCAACCTCTCCCCCTTCATTGAACTAATTTATGTGGATATTTTATTGTGTATTTAATATTGACTTAGTATGCTTCCTGCATTCTTTTTCGTTATATTCTTCTTTGCTCAAATATATAGTTCCAAAATTGTTGTTTCTCTTTGTTAGGTCCAGGTCAGGTTTCCAATGAGAAGCTAGAATTCAAACATAGACTTACAATAGCTCTAGGGGCAGCTAAAGGTGATCCTCTGCAAAATCAGTGAGCATTTGATGGCTTTCCTGGTATTAATTTTTTTTATTCTTAGTAAGATAAAATACCTGAAGATCTTTACTTGGGACCCACCAAATTATTTTTTTTGTATACATAATTAATCTAAATCTCCTCTTAAGGATCAAAAAGATGTTTGAGTAATCCTGCCCGATGCAGTCCTGTTCATTTTCTGTGCAGGTTTGGCTCACCTTCATTCCTTGAGTCCTCCTTTGGTACATAAGAATTTCAAAACATCCAATGTCCTCGTAGATGAAAACTTCATTTCTAAGGTTGCGGATGCAGGACTCCTCAATTTACTTGGTAGAGTTGAAGTTGCAGGTCCATCCTCGCGAACAATGAGTGACGACATATTTCTTTCACCAGAGTATTACTCTTCTTCCAAGAACTTTTTAAGTATTAAATCATTTTTTTAGCACATAAATATCTCACTATTTATGATATTAATCATATGCATATATAAGGAATCTAAACAGAAAAGCTCTACAAGTATTTACAGTAATGTAACACATTAGGAAACTCAGATTGACACTGAAACTTGACTTGAGCCATTACCCTGCCAAGTCAGAATTGGTGACTCAGAGATTACTTGCACGTGGTTTTAAACCTTTGCAAGTTCCATCGTTGATGATTATAGGTCACTAATATTTTTCACTTTCATTCCAGCATAGAAGAAGATCCAGTATCATCATCACTGGTTCTTTTGTATTTTATATTTATCTAATCCATTTATGTATGTAGGGTACGAGAGTTTGGGAGATTCTCAGAAAGAGGTGACGTATACAGCTTTGGAGTATTCCTGCTGGAGTTAGCAAGCGGGCGGGAAGCTCAATCTGGATATTCAGAATCTGATCAAAGCTTGGTTGAATGGGTATTTAAGAATCTTAAATCTAATGCGTTTAAATTGATCAGATGTTGTAATCGTCCAACATAATGACTTCTTCTAGGCTATTCGTTAATGCAATAGATAAAATGGTTGCAATCATTGTATTGGGTTTAGTTTTTTAGGGTGGACTCGCGGGCACCTGACCCCTTGTATACACATCATGCATGCTTCCAAGAGGGGAAGACCATTTCATCCTTCTCCCAATCCTGATGGATAGTACTCGTCAAAAACATATATAAAGTTGGGATAATCTTATTCCCCAATACCAGGAATAAGGCATAAATGATGAGGATGATGTTGATATGGTGGGGCTCATATGGAAATCATGTTGGACAATCGAATTATATTGTGTTCTCCACGCATTGAATATCATCCTCATAAAGAAAAAGAATTCATTCTGACATTCATAACCTCATGAAATGTCATTTCTTTCAAACACAATATACATGCAAACATTGAGAAATCAGTATAACTACCTATTGAAAAAATAAGTTTAGTTGTTGATTATCCTATTTTTTTTTATATTTATTTGTGGTTTCTTTTGTGAACAATGTGAAGGTGCAAAATTATCAAGACTCGAGCAATATCTTGGCAATCATCGATCATAGATTGGGAAACAGTTTCACAGCTGAAGGCATAAAAGAGTTCATACAGCTGACAGCCCAGTGTGTTGATCCCTCTAGTCAGAGGCGGCCACCCATGACTTACGTGGTCTCGGAACTTGAGCGGATACTCGAGAGAGAAGTGAGCTTGACGACCATCATGGGAGAAGGTACCCCAATCGTAACCCTTGGAAGCCAGCTATTTATGGCGTCGAGATAAGAGAAAGAGACAACAGCTATAGCTTGTTTGGCCCTACTGTGTATTAAATTTTCAACTGTGCAGCAGATATGATCCATAGCTGTTTGGTAAGTGTATAAAAGAACAGCTGTCTTATTCTTTTTATTTTTTTTTATTTTTATGTATAGATGTAGAGAAATCGTGGTATACAACATTGTTTGTTTAATTTGTTGATTATTTTTTCTTCTTTTTGATCGGTATGTACACATTATTTGTTGTTGATTATCATATTGAGGATTGGGGTTGGTGTGTTGAATAAATACATAAATGATTGTTTTAAATTCAATAATGTGTGAGATTCTTGAAATCAATGATAATGGCTACATCTCCTTTGGGAGAGAGATCGGTTTAATTTATCATACTCATTCGATAAACATTGATTGAGCTTTCGTACCAAAATTTTGTGGTTGGTTGAAAGAATCTTGCAGATCTTCTGCTAATTATACTGTAATCATATCTGCTTTTGCAAGTCAAAGTTATTTTGTTTAAATGATCTTCACCTTGTAGTATACCTTCTAAGCTTTGATGCAATCCAATGACCTTATTATAAATTCAACTCAAGTCTCAATTATGTTGAGGATCCAAGTTACTTATGTTTTTGAGTGCTCAATCAAGTTTCTTTATTAATGACTTTCTGCAACATCCATCATTTATTGACTTTCTCTGCAAACAAGAGAAAATGAATATTCATAGCTTTGTGTCCGTCCTCCGTCCCTTTCTGTAAGAAGTTTACATGAGCCTCCTATCAGCATCAATCTCTATACGACGTTTGACATTTTTCAATCCTCACTCACCCATATATCTCTATCTAGAAATAAAAATATAGTAATAGATAGACATTAATATTTGTATCTATGTGGTAGGTCATAGATGTCTCTCATATGTGTCAAATGCATATAATGATTTAGCTCATCTAACTATTTGTTTAAACTAGGACTTAATTTTCTAACCCATCCCTTCCCTAACAAATCATTGCATTTTTCTCTCTCATTTCCAAATTAAAATCTGTCCAAACAGCCACTTTATTCAATCATCAATTCATAGTCAAGATTACTGTGACTGTATATGCTCATACAATCAACAGTTTAAAGCATCATTTATGTATTTAGGTTTGAAGTGAACCCCTTAAATATTTGAGGAGCTCTTCAAATGGAGTTTCCTAGTGTCAAATTTGGGAAGTCCATCTCTATTTACATGCTGGGATTTATCCGCGCTGAAACAGTAAGAAGGCGCCTGCACCTGCGAGTCTTCCAGCACTGCACCCACCTCGTAAGTCATAACGTGAGTAGATATTCCTGCCAAGTGTACATCCCCATAATATTAGTCGATGGTAATGGTATCACCCAAACATTATCAACATCAACATCAAAGCCTTTTCCAAAAGATTTGGGGTCGGCTAAATAAATCTTGTTCCTACATTCAATTATGTCCAAGCGTAATGTGAACTTCTAAATTTTAGCTTATATGGTAGTATGGATCGGTTACCTATTTAATGTCTTGGAAAACTGGAGTTATTCTATGTGGTCCTCCAGTCTCCATGGTCATGGTAAAATTTTTACACTACTACATTAACCTGACATCAAATCTCTTAGTCATGGTAAAAATTTTACACTACTGCATTAACCTGACATAATCCTCTGACGATCAAGTTAGAATTGCAGAAGAAGAGATTTTCTAGATTGTAGCTCGAGTAAGGAGCGAGCCAAAAGATCCTTCTCTCTTGTTCCTCCCTTCTTTATATAGGATTTCTCAGAGAATCGAGTTTCCTCTTTGGCCCTTCCAATTCCGGGAATTGATCATGGGGGATCCCATGATTGAAGGGATTTTAACCAAATTAGGATTATTCCCCTTTTGCTCCGGGGATTTTGGAGTTAGATACGCACGAACCGAGATCTGAGTGTACGCACTGGTTGTGCTCTGCCCTGTTATCAAGGTAGATGTCTATCCCTATCCTGCCCTCCTACTGGGCAGGTTTGCACACTATTGACCTACTCTGAGTACCACTTGCCTTTGTCAATCGCTTCCCTACTCTCCTAACCATTGTCCTGGTCACGACATGTGTAAGGTCTTGATGAAATACGGATTTTACCCTCTAAAGTTACCAAATAATCATTGTTGGGGTTTTATTTTTAAAACTTAATAATGTGGATGATAGGTTAGATTTTTGGATAGTTTTCTTAATTTGTATGTACAAACCAAATTGTTTTTTCAATGTTAGTCCACAAAATGTAATTCATGGCATGGTATTTTTCCTAGGAAGACTAAAAACATAAATTATGAGCTGGTGTTTCATCTTTTGCCCATATGGGCATTCTGATCATTTTGAAATCCAAGAAATTGAAAGTTGTTTTTACCAAACAATAATCCCACCACTTGTCCAATATGATTGCCAAATGACAATCTAACCCCAAAAGCACCTTGGAGTAGTTGAACTTCAAGAATCTGTTGTGGTGTAACCCAAACAGGCCCTAATTAATTACTATAATATAATAAAATAAAGTAAGTTAAAAGGTAAGAAGCATACCATCATAGAAATCCCATCGTACAGGTGTGTTGGTGACGACATCCTCGTAATACACGATGAAATCAACCTTCTCCCACACATTACACAAGAACCCATCTGTGTATTGTGTCCCAAGGTAAGTGGCTCCATCAAGCCAATTTGGACGAAGGATACCAACCTCGAAGTGCATAATCTCACAGTAGTACTCAACATTCGCACCTCCTGGAGTCAGCGTATAATAGAACGAAGTCCCGTTGTCCCACTCCACATCATACAATAGCACTCCAAGTTGCTTCTGAATTATATTTACGTTTTTGCCACTGGGCCAGTCGTACGTACCATAGGTTGCTCACCTGTAAGTGACCACTACTCGTCAGATTCATGAAGAGAAGTGCATGGAATTGTTCAGGCCATGGTGTGGGAACTGGACTCGACTCATTCCATTGAATCGTCCGAGTCGTCTTCAGTAACGGTAGAAGCATCACAATCGAAATAACGAGTTTTATTATTATGCTCTTCATTCTTCCTTCTCTCTGTCTCTTCCCTTCAATAAGAGTATATATATTTAGTTATCTCTTGGTTCTACTAATTTGTTTCGTACTTACGTGGCTGAATGAGAATCGCAAAATCAACTTTTTCAGATTTGCCACGTGTTAAATGTTCACCAATAACTAAAGATAAGCTGATCTAAATGAACAGAAACCTTCTGTAATTGCCGCCATGAATTCAGATTCATTGTTTCAATAATGAAACATTTCCAGTAGACATTCTCATTAATATTCTTGTCAAATTGGCTATGGCTTTGCTTGATTTTATTTATTTCCCAATCAATCTACCGTATGATAATTTCCAATCTTACATTTTATGGGAAACTAAAATAATAAAAAATTTAAATAAAAAAAAAAAACATTTTCTTATGGAAAATTTACCAAAACATGCAGTATATATATATATATATATATATATCAATTATTTACCAAAAGGGTGAACTGTACTTCTTATTTCTAAAAAAGGTAATTTACCATTTTCAAAAATATTTTATTTTACCAAAACAGTAATTTTTTGAAAATATTTTATTTTACCCAAACAATAATTTTGATATTTTTGCTATCCAAAATACCTTTTTCATCGGAAGGATCCTTTTAATAAGAGATCAAAAAAGGGTATTTTCAGTAACATAAATCTGGAAATTACTGTTTTTACCGTTTTGGTAAAATAAAATCTTCTCAAAAATAATAAATTACCATTTTTGAAAATAAAATGTATAGTGCACCACTTTGGTGAATTTCTCTTTAAAAATAGCCTTGTTGACTTTTATTTTTTCAATTCAACTTTTGCCAATTTCTTTCGAAGTTTTCCCATACTAAATTGTTCCTGAAGCCCAACTACGTCACTTTGCTTCTAAATATAGAATCACACTGAATTCAAATACAAGGGCGCACATAGATCATACACACAAAAATTCACACAATTATAAGTAGAGTTCAGTTCATCGAGAAGATTGGTTAAAATGAATTTATGAGTGAAGCTTTATTGGAAAAGCAGTTGCTTACACCTCCTCAATTTATTGAATGTCCCCCCAACTCTTCAGGAGGAGAAAGATCAAAATAAAACAGTATCTAACAAAGGAATTCCTCAATTTACCATCATTTCCATAAATGGAGTTAAAGTGGTTGCTATACTCGTATTCACACAAAAATTCCCTGTAAAGTCGCTTTATAGTGTTTTTTTTTTTTTTTTCAAAGCAACTATATCCATCCCAAAATTTGTTCCCATGACCAGCCATGGTGCAATATGTGCATCCATGAATTCTACTTCTAGCCTTGACTTCAACTAATTTAAGCCTAATGTACCAACAACCCAATTCAGTGGGAGAACAAGAATTGCCCCTCAACTCCTAAAGATGCAGAAAGACTCATTGATTCCAGGACCTCAAGAATGGTTTCCCACTCAGATCATTGAGACTGGAATTCTGATGTGGCAAGTTTGTCCACAACATAGTGTTTGCTTTCAGGACAGCAGCATCAACATCTTCACGCCTGCTCAAGTAGTTGTTGAGTTGATGGCCTATGTGTGGAAAGACACCACTGTCATCGGGATTGCCGTCGCTGAAAATTTTTCTCGCTGCAACATCCTGCTCAGCAACTCTTGCTGAATTGTAAGAAGAATGAGACTGCAATTTTGTGCTAAACTGAGAGAGAACATTGTACAGGCTTTCATCTGCATTGCTTCTGTTTCCCAAGCACTGGCCTAAAATGCTGGAAGCATCCACTTCAGAACTGCTACCACAAGCTTGATGCTGGTCCGGAAAACAGTTCTGACCCAATAAATCCCTACTATTTGAGTAAGCTTGTAAAGGGGCTGCTTGTACTAGGGCAGGATTGGCAGACAAATTCTGCATGCCAACTGGAGAGAAGATTTCTTGGTTTGGATGAGGGTATCTCCCACCACTGGAGTACACGTTCTTATGGGTGACTTGATGCATGAAAAAATCTCTTGCGCTTATATGTTGCCTCTGCTCCAACAGCTGCTGCTGTTGCTCCTGGAAATGCCCTGGATGATGATCACTTCTTGACCCATTGTTTATTGACTAGTACTGTGATCCCAATTGTTTGTGCCTGTGTGTTTGAGATGGTAACATGCCATGAACCTTCAAAAAGGGCTCGAGAAACTCATTGCAGTCTTGGTTTGTGTAAGGACTATAGAAAGAACTACGAGTGTCAGTGCGAAAAGCTGATACCAAATTATTGGACGGCCTATTTAACAAAGCTTCCTCGGCATCTTGATCAACCATGTCAGTTTCTAGATCAATTAAGTGGGCCGGTTGCTCTCTGATAGGATGTGATTGCCCGAGTGACAGCTCACTGGCAGTGGTTTCGGATGTAGGATGAAAGTAAGAATTTGTCGTGCCAACTTCCAACCAGGCATCTTTAGCAGAAGGGACGAGACCTTCCCATTCAACATAACCTTTTGTAGGATTTGTATTTCCAAAAAACTTTGGAACTGCACCTTCTGGTTTTAAGATGTGTTGGCTGCCGTCGTCCAACTCCACATCCATGGGATCGAGCTCATGGTGACCACTCAGGGAAGGAATTTGCTGAAGAAACCAACTGTTTGTAGAGTAAGGAACAGACTCTTTGGCAGAATGGACAGGAATTTCAAGCTCCTCCATGGGATTCATATTACCGAAGAACTTGGACAGCATTGGTGAGGCACCTTCTGGTTTAAAGATATCCCGACTGCCTTCCTGCAATTCCCTAACTATGGATTTGAGTTCCTGCTGACTGTTAAGCGAAGGAATTCTCTGAAAAGGCCGACTGTTTATGATGTGCTGAGCAGACTCTTCCTCATCCACACTGGTTTGCATAACCACGCCGACTTCATAGTATGTTACTCCATTGTTAATTTGATCTTCAAGAGAACTATCTGGGTTTCCTTTCCCCTCATCCTGATCACGCAATCACAAGCTAACAAATTATATAATACAGCTTAAGAAAATTTCTACTACTGCAACTAAGCTTTAGAAATGGGATCCACAAAGGTTTTAGGGTCCTTAGGCAAGTCAGTTTGATGCAAGTAAATGAGAGCTGGAACAAACCTTATCCAACACAAAAAATTTCTTTTGAGCCATTTCTTGCTCCAAAGACCTCCTCCATTGCTGTCTCTGCAACTGTCTTTCTGTCCAGTATGAAAAAGTGGATGGGAGATCTCTGCTGGCCAATTGCAGCCTATACAGGACCAGACTTTAAAAAATAATAATAACAAATATTCAAAGCATATTAGAAAATGAATAAGATGAACTTGTTATTGACAAAACACTAACCACTGCTCATGCAACTTCTTGCGCTCTTCTTCCTCAAGAATCTTGTATGGATGTACTTGAAATCTGTTAATGTCACCCAGTATGCAGTTAAGAGACTTGGATTTAATGCCATCACCAGATTGCTTTATCCTCTTTACAAGTTGAAGTTGCTTCCTGGTTATCTGGAATAAATTGTTGTCGAGGATCAGTTGAATTATCTCAAAAGGACATGAGTAAAACACTTGCCTTTGCCATCACCATCACTAACTTTTGGAACTCTGCAAAAAACTTTTTTTATGCTTTCACATTAAAGGGTTGAGCAAACTGTACTTGAAATTGTACTTGTTTGTAGGGAATTCAGTACACCACTCAAGGTTAAAATCACTGTGCTCGGCCAATATTGAGACTGATTAAACTCAGAAAAGTTGTGTTAACAGTTTCAAAAAAAATAATAAAAAGAATAACATTTTCCCTCCGAAATATAGACAATTTATGAAAGAATGGGAAAATTTTCCAACCTTCAAATACGACATATATGTAGCACTGTCACTGGAGCAGATGCAAGGCTTGTGCGGATCTCCTTTAAAAGAACTTACAACAGATGAGACTCTGCGCCTGTCCACAAATCCTCTCATTAAACACCAAAAACATTAGTTTAGATACCTCAGGCACTATAATAATAAAGCAACTGCTTTCATGTATTGATTAGTCATAATGCAACCCTGAGATTATACAACAAATTGAGATCACCAGTGCAGCTCAAAAAATATAGCCCTCAATTCAAAACTATTAGAAATGTTAATTGCAAAAGATCAACAACAATCTATACTGGAAACACCAATGATGTTCGCCACATATGGTAGAGACACCACTTAGTTAGGATGTGGTGTCAGCAGTTGCACTTAAAATTGAAGTGCCTGCCACTGGTACAACATCCATTTAGAATTTTCTGGATACATATTTTACACAAACAAAAAAGAAGAATATTTTGTAGAATATCTACGTGTATAACCTTCTGTTACCTACCTGTATCACATACTTGACACACATTCAGAGGGGTTGGGAGAAAGTATACACCATGCAACAAGAACATAACCAAGGGAATAATGTTTTAGGTAGGATGAAGAGAGATCATTATGTGTCAGTTGTGGAAAACAAACAGTGTGGAGTTCCAAAACTTAATTACTGTATGTGATGCATCAACATAAAATCAGTGTCACACAAATCATGTATTGCTTGGATTGACTTAAACGGGGCTTGTGCACTGTAAACAGAGTGATGAGAGTGCTCCTCCTGAAGCCATTATATCATATGATATGATTCACAGTTTAACAGATGACTACAATGTTATGTGATGGAAATAAAGGAAAGAAAAAAAGAGAGAAGGAAGTTTACAAGAAAAAAGACTCCTAAAAATTCTTATAAAGGAAAACTTCTGGACAAATAGGAAGACGAACAGTAGTAAGGATAACAAAACAGAATGTGCCCCTTATTTAATTCTTGTAAAGAGTAGGTATTTTAAACAGCCTGCAAGATAAAATCAGCACCAATACCTAGCCCTTTAGTACTAATAAAAATATCACTCGCCCAGATAATTTTCACAAGGAAATGGTTTATAAAATGAAAGCTTGAGAAATGGAAATATTTACTTATCAAAAAAAAAAAAATGGAAATATTTACTCAAAAATTAAAGATGCGAATAAGAGAGAGAAACTAACTCCCATTAACCAATCTAATAAGGATTCTTTCATAAAGTAGAAGTATCCTAAAGTCCACACCATAGAAGCTCAAATACCTCTCTTTCAGTACTCCACTCTCCTCCATCAAGGTTTTTTGTTTACTGCTACTGCACAAATTCTCATCTGCAACCAATGAACAAGATTCGCTGGTGGCTGCAAGATTCCCCTCTGAAACACGTGATCTAGTTTCATTAGCATGCGAGGAAAGGCAGTTGCTCACATTCTTTCTCGAAGAACTGTTTGAAATGGAACTGAGAATGTTAGAAAGAAATCCAAGAGCATCTAGCAATGAGATCATCATATCAAAAATTTAATTCAACGGATTAGTAAATACCACCTTCAATGATCAAACAACCATAAACGTTTGTGCAACAAGCCAATTTCAGTAAGCTTAAGTGTTTAATTTTCATAAGGATTAAGCGTTCAATTATAATACAGCATTCTGTTATGAGGATAATAAAATGGCCACCACATACTAATGAATTAACGATTGATTTAGAAAAGTTTGCAATATAAACCCCTTAGATAGAAACTGTGTAAAATGAGTGTATGCGTGCATGCAAGTTCAGAACATCCCATACAAGTTGACTGATATCAATTATTCTCCATTGCCACCCTGCCTCAAGCATTCGAAGTCAATGCCCATATTTTCCAGAAAAGTAGTTCATCACCAGGCAATGGAAAAAAAAAGCAGGGCTGGATCTTTTAATTTGATAAAATATGTAAGCAAATTATCGTGGGTTCAAATCAAACAACTTGACAGTGTTATTTGGTGAAATATAGGGTTTCTAAACAGAAACCTAGCCAACTCAATCCACAAACAACAGTTAGGAAATCCACTTAATGAGCTGAGTTATCAATCTGAATGGTTCTAGCATTTTTTTTTCTCAACCATCTTCGATCCTAAGATAAATGTTTTAGGCCACGTCATGTTTCCTACTATAATATTGCTATAATCACATAGCTTCCAAAAGTATCATAAGTCGGTTTGGAAGCAAGGAGTTGGGGGTGAAAGTTAGCAACCCACAGAAGTTACTATATCCGTGCATATTTGGAACATCCAACTTCAGAAAATTGTAATTCTCCAACTCTACGTAACTCTCATTTTTTTAAGGAGTTAGAACTCTCTACCTATGAGATCAGTGTATAACTTCTTATTGAGAGTTGATAACTCATCCTAGGGCCCAATGTAATTAACTCTCACTATCAACTTTCAGAAATCCAACTCTCAGGAGTACAACGCCACGAACCAAATATACCTATGTTCTTTGGAACCTGAAGAAAAGAAATAATAACATAACCTGACCAGTCAAACACATTAAGAAGTCTGCCTATGTTGAATTCAACACATTTTATACAAAGCAAAGAAGAGCAACCTCCAAATCTTCTCCACATTATCCTTTTCTGGATTCTTGCAGCTCGCCCATTTTTCCTTCAACTGCTGCAAATTCTCCACAACACTGCCAGAAGAAGCACAACCATAAAAACTTGTGAAAAAGAAAACCCATTATGACAGACAAAGGTACTGACATTTCTTAACTACATACCCATTATGATACTCCTGTAACTCCAAGTAATAAGCTTTCTTACTGGCCTTGAAACACTGCTCCTGATGAAGAACGGCATCCGGGTGAAGATGACCAGAACAAAGTGAAGCACCCCTGGAAGATTTCAATTTCAAAGTAAACAAATCAACTCAAATATGGTGCTAAGTTACAAAGCATCATAAGCAAACACCTATTTGGATACATCATTCATTATAAGATCTCTAGGTATGAACATGATAATTCAGGTATTTGGAACTTCAATAAAAGGTTGTAGCTTTAGAATTTTAATTTAGGAAGAAAATGCACACAAAAAATGAGAAAGGATGAGGCAGCATCCTCAATATGGAGATGAGGCAATACATGTACAGAAATTGGGCAGCGGAATGGAATGCCAAATCAAGGATAAGAGATAGAGAGGCCTATTTGAACAGCAGGAGATGAATAGCTCACTACAAAAAGGATGAAATATAATATCCAGGCAATGAAGAGGTGCTGAAAATTGGTGGCAAAAATTTCCAACAAAGAAAAACAAGAATAACAGGCCATAAATTGTACGAATTGCATAAAAGCGGAGAAGATAGAAGGAAGTCATGTTGAAAACAATAATTAGTAAAGTTGACATGATAATTAAATAGTTGTACATCAAAAATAACAAAAAATGAAATGTTTATACATTATCTGAATTCATAAGCAATAAAACGATGAGATTAATATATTAGAAACAAAAAAATGACCTAACGAAGTTGAACAAGAAAAATCCAACGAATAAACTAATCCAAAATTAAATTATATATTGCTGTCTAAAAATGATGGACAAGCCAAATATGTTACTGAAAAATCTAAAAACTACATGATAAAACGAAGTCGGATGGACAAACCTGGGGAACATCAGAAACTAGCAAGAAAGATCTACTAACTACTAACCATGAACCCACTAGTTCATTAAAAAAAAATTATATTGAAAATAGAAGTATCAAACTTGCCATTTTACGAAAGGATTTCCGAAGTGAAAATTCTCCCCCATAAGCAGCAGTTGCACCACTTGTTCTGCATCTGTTCCTTTGGGAAGAAATTGAGTGAGAAGATTTTTCTCTGTTTCTGATAGATGTGACTCCCAAACCTAAAAATATGTTCCAAGGGATAAAAAATAAAATCTATCACAAAAATAAGGAATGTGTTCCATTCTCAAAAGAAATCCATATAAATATAAAAAAAATGCATAAGAATATTAATAGTAAGCATTGCGCAACTATATTTACCTCATAAGATAGCACCCCACTCACATCCCCCATCTCAAATATTTCCTGGGGAATAGATAAAGCATCCGCTAAGACCTTGCAGCTATCAGTAAAGAAATTAATAAAAGGACCCAAATCTCTCCACGTTATCCCGATCTGTTCCCTCTTGGCCACAACCCTCTTTTGGTTATCATCCCACTCAAGAGAAACATGTGCTCTCATGTTCAAAATATTTTGTGATGATTCCACATTCTTTTTCTTCTTTGCACAAAATTCTTCTTGTAAATTGCAACTCATAATGCTATAAGCATTCAATCGTTTTTTCTGCTGATCAGACACCATTTTGCAGGATATGTTACAAGAACCCCCACCACGGTGTGTAAATGCATCAGATGCATTCCTGATCTATATTGAAGAATGTCTTTCCCCTAACATTCATAATAGAGACCTTCATTGATAAAGCACACCATTAGTCCACATGAATAGTGATTCAGCGAAACATAATATTTCTCCCTTTGACTCATATTTGAATTGAGAAGAGACACAATCAAGCACATGCAAGGAATTCTAATTTCCAAATCAGAGTACATAAAAATGGCCAAAGCACAAGTGGATCCACTAGCATTAGAAGCCCCAGAAATCAAATCCCAAATTTCGAGGTGTGAATGAGAAAACAAATCAATGTTCATGATTGCACCAGTTTTTTTCTTCCATTTAAGCTTGTTGACTAAGAAAGACAGAGTAATGAACGAACAAAGATATATCAGTCACATATCTAAATATTTATTAAGAACTACGATTTAAAAGAGAGAGAGAGAGAGAGAGAGAGAAGAGATAAATTGGAGAATGGCCTGTGTGTTGGTTCATTGGAGAAGACGCAGAGATGGTGGTTATGTTCGTAGTGCCCTTAATTTTTTTTTTGAAATTTGGCCCACCCTTAGAGCTCAGTGGCGTGTCAATAAAATTTCCAATTTATATATCAAAAAAAAAAAAAAAACACAAAGCAATCAGAAACAACAACAAGATATATGCCTTGACTAAATATGGCTCCAAATAGGTTGAATTGCCAAATAGGATTCATGTTTTTTACTTTATATTTAGGGTAAGGCATAGACAATGATGAGTAGCTTCTATAATTTCATACAAATTTTTAACCAAAGAATCTTTGGCCCACACTTATAAGGTAAAAATAAATGAGGGAAAAAAAAAACAATCTTAGGGAAAAGTAGTTAAGTCTTAGTTAAAGATGTTTTAAAAGTTTCAAGTTCAACGTAGTTTTAAGGGAGCTTTTTCTGCCCAGTTATTAAAATATTGAAATCACATAAACATTCAATAAACCAAACCAATTTACATGGAAACTTTCCACAATCTAACCAACTAGTTGGAGATACTTAAATTTCAATTAGTATTTTAGGTATAAAGACAATTAACACAAACGGAGACACTAAGGTGACAAAATGATGTGGTGTCACGCACATCACCGTAGATGCATTTCCGCGAGATATGAGTAAAAAGCATCTCCGGTTATATGTGAGCAACCACATCATTTTTGTTACCTTTGTGTCTCCGTTTGTGTCATTCCAGCATTTTCCTTACATCTTTTATGTCCCCTTTCCTAAGTACAACTTATGGCATTAATCAAAAGAACATTAGTAAATGCAATAGGTTTCACTTAAGTTCAACTCCAATTTTTACGTCCTAACAAATTGAGTTCATGCCTACTGATTTAAACTTCCATTGAAACTATCCTACCCTTAGTCTAGAAAATAATGAAAAAAAAAACAAATTAAACCTACAATCCGCATTATAAAAAATATCAAATAAAATCCTACACTTGCATGTATCTCCACAACAAGAAGACAATTTAAGTTAGTTTAAAAAAATAAATAACATAATATGAAACGACATTCAGGAGAGAATCTGGGATTGAAAAAACTGAAACCCTAGAAATTAAAACATAGAGGAATCAATGAGGGGTCTAGTAATACCTGTAAGTAACGTATTCAATGCTTTTGGGAGAACAAGCAAGAGAAGAGTCTGTTTCAGGGAAGGACTTGCACGCACAGAACCTTAGTTAGGACTTACGAGAAGAAAAAATAGAGCTTTTAAACAAACTGGGTGCTGCTGCTGCTGCTAGAGAGAACGCGGGAGAGAGAGAGAGAGACAGAGAGCTGGTTACGTTTTGGAAAATCCGCTTTGTTCGCCAACTGGGAAGAGAGAGAAAGTAAGAAAAGATTTGGTACTTGAAGAACCGTACTTTATCCCTTCCCGCGCTAGATGCGGCTCGACTTGACTTTGACTTGACTTGACTTTAACGCTTAGTTTGCTCTACTACCACGTGGTTTCTCTGAGATGTGGGGCCCACTCACTAAATAGATCTATAATGATACATGTTTCGAGGCAATTGGATAGATGTTTATTGACCGTCGAATGTACGGAATATGGATCATCTGATTCTCTACTTGACTTTTATAAATTATAAAAAAAAAGTTATTTTAAGGAACATTTTTTTTTTCTTTTTTTAACTAAAACGTCTGCAACTGTAAAATCTCTTACCTCTTTTGAGATTTGAATAGTCTCTTTTTAATACCGTGGTACGGACACGAATTTAAGTCTTTAAAAATTCACGGATTTTTTTGTTTTTTTTCAAATGATAAGTATTAAAAAAATTTAAAAAAAAACGCATTTTTTACAATTTTTTATAAAATTCGTTGGAAAAAAAAATATGATACAAAATCCGTCTCAAAGTGATCATGTTTCAAAATTATCTTTAAAAACAAATGACATGACCCTCTACATTGAGATTATACTTTAATCTTTCAAACTGATCATATATTCTTTGATTTTAATACCATTATCATATTTCAATCATCATCATCATTATCATATTTTTTGAATTTTTAAATTGAAAAATAATACACATGAAGCATAAACAGTATATTTTTCATCTATCAAATTTTTGACTGAATTCTTGCAAATTCAAAATTGAATAGAGCTCAATTTTTTGCCATATTCCAAATTACTAATTTAGACCATCTAAGAACCGGTCCAAATATTGACAGCCCTAATTATGTATGCCACACCACAAGATTTTTTTTAAAAGAGATGAAACCATTTGAAGTCCCAAATATTTGGTATTTAAAATAATAAAAATTTTGATTTTTTTTTTTTTGTTTTTTTAATGCTAAAAGATTTTTAGTTGAAAAAATATTACTATCTGCATTAATTAGTTGCGGCTCAAAAACCTAGTATTATGGTCACCAATTTTAGTAAATAAAAACGTGAACCCCCAACCAAATAGTTAATAATTGTAACTTATCCCAAATAGTGGAGTATAAATTATGTTATATAAATTCCACTCTCAACCTTAGGTAGGGCTAGGACATTAGATTGGGTAAATCCAGAACCTATCCAATAAGAATCAGCTCATATTTTTTAGATCGAATCCAATAAGATATGGATTTGCATTTTTATGAGGTTGAATCTCTTTTTAAATCCCAAAATTTTGATCCAAACACTAAATTGGTAACAAGTGGATCAGAATTAAATCAGATCTCATCAGTTGGATAGATACAATCAGGCCTGAAAAGCACGACTGTTTTTTTTATTTAGAACAACATGAGTTGAAGACATAATTAAGGCAGCCACACAAACGTCCATTTCTAAGGAGATACATCTGGGGAGCGACACAGCTATATCCACCCCTCAATATGGTTCCTGTCACAGACTATCCTCAAGTAGATTAAGAACCTACCAAATCAGGTTATCACAACCATCAAATTGGTCTCGTATTCATATTGGTGTCATCCTTTTGTAGGTTACAGGGGTTGGTGCCCACTGAAGACAGTTATTAGTTATGCACATCAGAAACTTTGGTCTCCATTGCCTACCTATTTAAAGCCTTCTCCAATTAAATTCATTCCGGAGGTTATAAACTAAAACCAGAATTACAATTGGATGCGAAAGTGAACTTGTGAAACATTAAGTCACTGAGATGGATAGATGGCCAAGAGGTTTGCGTGACATGATGCCAATCAGTTGTTTCCCATACAAGCAAGAATAACACTTTAAACATTTATGGGAAGAACAATGGCTTCCTTTTCTGCTGCCACCTTATTTCAAACAAGCTTGACAAACTCTTATTTACAGACTTACCTGGCCGTAGTATATAATTATATCAATTGCTTTGAAGCCAAAACGTCATGGGCTTTCGCAGAACTCCATCTCCTGATAATCAATCAGAGAAAAGAAATTATTATACATGACTTAGAAATTTTTTCTTATTATCCATTTATTGTTAGAATCGTCAAAGTGAGTAATATCAGTTGACCAATCTAACAAGCAAAAAAACAAGGCAAAAGAATTGTGACAAATGTACAGATACAAATGACAGTAAAAACAAAGCCATGACTTGGGATCTTCATTTTCCCTGCTTGTTTTATTTGTTTTGCACTCAAATAATATATATATTTTATAGGCATGTTAAATTTAAGTTTTCCATGGCAAACTATTTTCCTTAGAGTTTGTCAGGTCAATCAAACACGCCCTTAGTTTATACTAAGCCCTAAATAAATGACCAATGATGACAATTTAATGCCACTAGTTCAATTTCTGCTAATTGTCTAGCAATGTTGGCAAACTAGAGTCTTCCAAGGTAACAGGGTGTTTAACAATAAGATGAAAAGCTCCCACGACACATTCTTGGAGATTTTGGGCTTGTTATACCTTTGGGCGAAGCAGAACATTGAGTTCAAGGGGATTACTTTTGATGACTTCGTTTTTAGATGGAACTCTTTATGTAGTCTTTGATGCTTTAATTTCTTTTTGATTTGTAGTTTGTTTAGAGGCTTTCTCGGCCTCTTTGTATTTTGTTTCTTTCAATCAATATATTACACTTATCAAAAAAAAACTAGAGTCTTCCAAGGCATATGCTTATGCGAAGCTAAGAATCCAATAAAGAACATAAATCAAGGATACATGAAAAACAACCCTTTCTCTTTTAAGGCTACTCGGAAAAAACAACTTTTAATTAGTGTAAGATGTCACCCAAGAGAAAAGAAGTTCATAATCTACTTCACACAAGTAGAGTGACAGAGAAAGAGGTAGCATTATAAGTTCACATATCTGGCAAACCTATTGTAAACTTTAAATCTAAAACTATTTACAATCTCAATTATCAAGTCTTTTGTGATACAAGCGCCAGTTAAAGACTTATTTTTTCATCTCAAGCGCAATTGTTCTTTATTAACCTTTTTGTAATAATAAAAGTTCAAATTTAAAACTTATTTCCACATATGACACAAAATAGCTTCCAGCTTAGTGCATACCTTTCCACAAAGTGGACAAGTTTCACTCCTTTCCATCCACTCGTATATACAACCAAGGTGAAAATGATGAGAACATCGGGTAATGATCTTCGGATTTTCAGGAGTATATTCTGCACGGAGAAATATCAATCACAAATAAAAATCTTAAAAATCATATCATGCATGCATAGCCCATAACAATAGAACACCACCACTGGTAGTCCAACTGTTAACAAACACTGAAAAACATGGAAATTGAAATTAAGCATATAGTGATTAGAATTCGGAGTCCCCTATAAATTACCAATGTTCTTTCAAGCCACTAGTAACATCCAAAGTAACACAAGGAAGTGAAATTACCGTCAAGGCAAGTAGGACAGACATCTTCATCTTCATAAGGTGGCAACATGTAAGCTAGTCCATGTGATAATGTTGTGGATAAAGACTTCTCTACTGGCTCTGAAACGCTAGTTTTACGTTCTTCTTCATAATCAACTCCGTTCCATTTCTTTCCTGTATCCACAGGTTCTATACCAGAGCTACTGCTGCTTCTTCTAAGTGGTTGTGACTCCTCTTGAAAATTGCTCACAGACTTGTCGCGCCTGAAGACCAATCCAGCACGTTGCAAGCGGGAAAACCTCTGATCAATATCATATGGCACCGGTCTGGGGACTGAAGGATGTGTTTCGGTTATGGAACTGTAGCGTGATGCTGTGCCCAGCTCTGTTGACGCCAAAGAAGTAGCCCCTTGGAGTGGTGATGCAACTGACCTATCATCAAGTCTGTGAAACATTGCACTGTACTGCACAAAGAAAAAGATGGACAGCAATACCAGTTCCACATAAGAAGACAATTTCACGGTCACAATAACAAGAGGGGGCCCCAACTTGAATCAAGTGATAAGAAATCGTTACATCTACTTGATGTGACATTTGAATTTGTAACCAACAATTACAAATATAATTTTCTAAAAAAAGAAATAATAACAATAATAATAATAATAATAATAATAATAATAATAACTATTCCACATCCTAAATGATTGGAAAAAGGCTGAGATGATGATGATGTTCATGACAAAGGAACAACATTGGTCAAGGCATTGTGAAATAAATGTGGGCCTAGCATAAATTTGACTATGATCATTATATTAGGGGACATGTAGGAAGCTTTCCCTATACATGATGTGTTTGGTGCCATGTGGCACACCGCCTCCATCGACCTCATTCCTAAACCAATGCCCCAAAGGTCAGCTTAAAGGTCATTCATGGACACTGATTTGGTCATTCCTGGGCATTGATTTGATGAACAGTAAGTGAAGTATCTTAGACATATGCAGTATTCATGTGGGTAAATATAAAAAGGAATAACGTATTTCTCAGGATTAAGTATATATTCATTCTAATTTGTAAGGCGTACCCCGCTGAATAGTAGGTGGAGGAAGTATCTTAGACATATGCAGTGCCTGTATATGAAACTACTTGGATGAACATATTCTTCAGACTCCTCGCTACAAGGACAGCAACAAAACCCGCCCATTGCTAAAACCTTCCCAGCAAACCCTGAGACAGGAGATCGCTGAAGAACACAAACCCAGGCAAGCAATAAAAATAAAATTATATAATTCAGTACTGTTGAAGCCCTGGAGAGAATGGAATAGTGTAGCAAGATTTGCGTGGCTAACCCCAAAGAGTCGAGAAGAGACACAGACGATGATGATTTCAGTACTGTTAAAACTAAGCAAGCCTGATGAGGCTTGCTCTTCACAATCAGCAATCAATTTACAGAAAGAACTTGTAACTTCAGCAACACAGAAGGAATCTTGTGAGGAAATAACACATTAATATAAATTCATTGAAAGCATAGGTACCAACTCACTGCATTGTGGTAGATGTTTATAGTATGATGTCCTCCAAATGCCTCTCACTACCTAGGGGAAAACAAAGGTGAACACAAGTTAATAGTCAGGAATTGAACCACGCATGAAGTTACTTGGAGATTTCATAACCCGAGGTGAATGGAAAGGATGGAGTAAACATACGCTATCAGGAAAAGTAAAACAAACAACAACAACAACAACAACAACAAAAAATAAAAAAAATAAAAAAGCAAAGTGAGCCCCTTGAGAGCATCACCCTTCTACTTTAGTTTTCCAACTAAGTAGATTTTGTGATTGTGAGCTCATTTCTAACCAGATTTCGACTTTGTCGCTTCCCAAGGGTTTCTTGAAACAAGATCCATCAAATACAACTTACTATATACTCAGTTCAATTGACTTTAGAAGAATCCAACAAATCATGGATTGACTGATGAATGAACCTCAAATAATTCCCGCTAGATCACAATAACGCAAGAAATGATTAAAACGTTCTCCATTGGCCTTGGACATTGAGCAAAAGTTTAGAAAGAAAAGCCCATCAACTTCTACTAAATCCAACCAAAGTCAATAGATAGCAGTCCCTCTTTTCAAATTAATGTGTGGATATCATATCCAATATTGTCTTTCCCAAAATGACCATTTAGGCCCCCTCCTAAAAAATTCCCATTTCCATCTGCAATTGCCTATAATAAAATCACCCATCCTTTCCCCAAATGCTTTCTACAAATTGAACCCACCATCAAACATTGAAATATTAGAGAAATCTATTGTTATACTACAATAATTTAGCTCAAAAATACAGTAGAGTGAGTCATGTTAAAAATTTCTAAGCCCATCTAACATTATGATTTAGTCAAATCAAGACGAGAGGCAAATAACATTTCCATAACCATTAATTTTACTGCCACTAAAACCAGTAAAGAAACTTCAGAAAAAAGACATATTTTGGGGTTTTTAAGCACTTGAGAAAGATTAAGATCGAGATCGAAAGAAAAAAACATAGGGTTCCTTATCAGCACTGTAACCAAACAAAATTTACAGGAGAAAATATGAAAATTTAGAGAGGAGAGTCAGTGTTTTTTCGTGACCTGTAACTGCGAATTCGTGGGGAGATTTCTCTACAGTGCGTAAGTTTAGGGTTTTAGGGCCTTTGCGAAGAAGCAGAGAACTTCAATGGAGAAGAAAAAGTGCAGAGAAGACTGGAGAAGAGATGGATTCGGTGAAATGTCGCTTCTGAATTTTGTTTAGAAAATAATTCTGTTGTATCAGACGAGTGAGTCTACATTAGGACCCACGTAGTTGGTTGGTATTCACGTCATGATTACGAATCCCGAAGATAATCCAATGGTCAAAAGCTTCTTTTTCTGTATTCTCAACCACTACTTTAAATAAACTATTTTGATTTTTTAAAAGAAAATTTATAACCGTACACGCGGTATGTCATGAATGTACATCAAGACGTGTCATGTATAGGCAAAAGTTAGAAATTTGGACTCAATAACTCGCTACGACCCCGTTTGTGGGTCAAAAGAATCGTACTAAAAATCTCGACCATTAAATCCATCAGACCAGTTAAGATCAGAATACCTCCACGTGGCGTATTGAATTTATTTTACGCCCCCTGCATTTTTACCAAAATTTGGAATACCTCCTTGAAAATTTCACGTGTAACTCAATGGAGAGAGTTTCTTCAAAAAAAAATTATTATTCCATCAACTTGTACAATCAGGTTCGATATATTAAGACAACCTGTAATGTTGCAAAGATGAGTGAAGAGATCGGAGAAATCGAAGTATCTTTCAAAATCAGTGGTAAAGGATATTCAAGATTCAGAGTATATTCTAATCTCAATGGAGAAGGATCTTCCAAGATTAATGGAGAGAATAATGTGATTATTGGAGTCAGCAAGGCCATTTTTAATAGCGTTGAATCAGATATTAACTGGGTGACGTGAAGGAGAGAAAGGCCCACTTTAATACCATGATAAGTTTGGGGGTCCAAACTCAAAACCAATTGACAATGAGTAAAGAGGCCTAAGATCTTAAAAGAAAAGAGACAAGGCAATTTGTGTCTAATATGGGACTAAACTCAACATGATCCTCCACAAATCCTTCTGTTTCCGATTATTCCTTTCAATCGTTATAAGGGTTTATGCGTTTTCTCGCAACTTTGCGTGTGTTTCTGTTAATTATATTGCAGGATTGGTAGTTTAAAAAAAAAAAATGTTCTTTGATCTCTCATATTGCGGCTTATGTGATTAATGTAGTATAAGTTTTTGTTCTATATTACAAAAGCTGAACTCGTGTAATCTCTGTCAATATGTTATCCATAAATTCTTGAATGCTGGACTTGTCATTCTCACAACGCTACTCATTGCAAAGCTCTTTTTTCTGCATTTTCAGATGCTGAGATCTAAGATACTGTGAAGACATGGGCAGTGTTTGGTGGATTAGTTAGATTCATGAAAGGCCCTGTTGTAATGCTGAGAGAAGAGTATCCAAAGCTTAAGCTAGGGAGTGGAGTGGAGTGTGTATTTACGCTTAATCTTTTGAATAAGAAGATTACTTTCTTTAATTGGACCTGAGGTGTCATCTCATTTCTTTTAAGGCTCAAGAATCTGATCTTAGTCGGCAACAAGTGTACCAGTTTAATGTGCCTACATTCAGTCCAGGAGCAGTTTCGTTTCTTCAGTTACAAAGTTGAAAAGTTATGTCAGATCAGATGGTTATGGAAGCAGAGGTAAGAATTTTGCTTCCTTTGAATTGCTCGTCGTCGATGTTCTCAACTAATTACTAGTTTTCTTCTTAGTTCAATGAATTTTAGATAGAGACTAGCTTATAAAGATATCAATTTTGTTATTTATTTGAAGAATCAACTGATTCCCAGGTAACATTCTTAATTAATGTGTCTATTGTTGGTATCTCTGGGAAATCTATATAAACATGGTTCACACACATTTAATTGTTCTTCTTCTTCTTCTTCTTCTTTTTTGGTTGGTCATTGTCATTGTCATTCTTATTTCCAAGTGTATACATGTAAAAAAGCCTGTCTAGTAGTCTTAAGGTCCTGGTTGTTTGTCGTCCACCTCAAACCTTGCAGGACTACTTCTCAAAGTGGGGAGAGCGAGTAGATGTCTCTTGGGTCAGGAGGTATGGGATAAGCTGTTTGATGATGTATCTACTCTCTTCCATGACCTTGACAATGGGATGCTCCACTCCCAATCAGTGTCATCTTCCCTTACCTCCCCATCCCAGCCCACCACCGTTGTCATGGGGCCCATAAGAAGCTCGCAGAGATCTTTGCGCACATAATATCTTCTCGTAAGAAGAAAGGAAAAGCAGAGAACAACATGCTTCAGTGCTTCATTGACTCAAGGTACAAAGATGGCCACCCAACAACCGAGGTCTACTCATTGCTGCCTTCTTCGCTGGACAACACACTCCACCTGGACTGGAGCCTACCTCCTTCGACACAAGGAGTACCTATCTGCCGCGTTGGATGAGCACAAGAGCCTTATAAAACAACACGGGGACAAAGTTGACCATGATACATTGTCAGAGATGGATGTTTTGTACAGGTGCATCAAAGAAGCTTTGAGACTTCATCCACCTTTTATAATGCTATTACGTAGCTCAAACACTGATTTCAGTGTTTACGACTTGGGAGGGGATTGAATATGATATCCCAAAAGGTCACATAGTTGCTACATCACTGGCATTTGCCAATCGTCTCCTGCATGTTTACAAGGACCCGGATACGTATGAACCCAATAGATTTGCAGCTGGGAGGGAAGAAGATAAAACAGTGGGGGCATTCTCGTACATCTCATTCAGGGGTGGCAGGCACAGTTGTCTTGGGGAGCCATTTGTGTATCTGCAGATCAAGGCCATATGGAGCCATTTGTTGAGGAATTTTGAGTTGGAGCTGATCTCAACTTTTGCAGAAATTGATTGGAATGCCATGGTTGTTGGTGTGAAGGGGAAAGTGCTGGTGCGGTACAAGCGGCACCAGCTTCCCATCAACTAAAATGACTTGCTTATGCACAATCCTAGTGAATCATGTTTTGTATGTTTTTATTTTAACCGTTTCTAAGTAATTCTTCTTTATTTTAGTCTAGACTCTAGAGGATCTATTTTGTAGTTTTTTCTGTAATTTGTTGTTCAATCCTTTGGTTTGATTTGGTAGAAACAAATTTTCCTCTGCTCAAGAGGTCCTTCCTATCTATCTACAAAAATGATAAAAATTCTTTTACCTTTTTTTTATGACGGGATATCCAAACTTAGGTCCGACTAGGGGGACCGGAAGAGCCAGAGGCTGAGCCAAGGAGTGTGGATCCCTTCCCCGGGCACGTGCAACGCCCACACATCACATGCACCGGGTAAGTGAGGGTGCACGGCGGGGATTTGAGCCCAGATCGTGGTATTTTCACTCGTAGACTTCAACCAACTTTGCTGTCACCTCCAATATAAAATCCTAATTTGCCAAATGATCAAGGGACAATATGACCTAAGCCAATGCACATTCTTTCTCACAATGGGAATAGTCTGCACTGGACTGTTGGTATGCTTGTTGCTTAAAGCAACACTTCTAGTAGATGTTAATCAGGTTCTAATATGATTTTTCAGCTGTGCCAATAAAAATTCAGAAATTGTACACTATTTATATTTGGACTCATTTAGGAGCTCTGAATCCTAAATTCCTTTTAGGGGTAAGTTCTATTGGCAAAATGGTCTCAATATTGCCAATTGTGCTTCTTGACCACTAATCGATGCCTAAGTATGGTCCTTCCCCACTGTACCCTGTTGTATGAAGGGAATAAATCACGTCTATTCTAGACTAGAGGCGACTTAAGAGTGCCCTTACTATGCATTGCACGCCACCTCTTATCTGGGGACCCGACTGGTCGGTTTTGGTTTCAAGGAACCGAGTTGGAAGGCTTGTTATGTTGTTTCTAAACAGTTAAGAGTTGTCTAGAGTTAAGTACCTTCTAGGTCAAGTCAGGTTTGGGGTATATAATCCAATTACATTCAAGGTGTCACGATAGGTTGGAGACTGCTGCCTTATCTTCTTGACATCTTAGTTGACCAGGGAATTTATTCTAGCAAATGTTCGCAACGAACTTGCTCTAAAGGCTGATTGTAAAGTTTTGCATAAGATTCTTTGACACCTCAGATCCAAGTGCATTGAAATGGTAGATGCGCTGCAAATGCAACGCATAGCCAAGTATCAAATATAGATGCATAATCCATTTTTACCCAATCTTCTCTAGCTTTTTCCAACACACTATTCATCTAGAAAGATGCATTGAAACAAATGAACTACTACCAAAATGTCAAATAGAATGAATTAAATACATCATGTCATACAAATTTTTCAACCCCACTATGATGGAACGATTCAGACATTATCACTAATTGATGGGGAAAAGTACAACACATGCTTCATGCCAACAATTTTTTTCTTCTTTTTTTTTTTTATTTATAAAAAAAGTGTATCTATTTGTTTTACATTATCAAGATTTACACCACGAAGACTAGCGGTTTAATCGCAATGATTTACACTTCCTGGAGACTAACATTTTAATTGTAATGAAACAACTCCAATGAGAACAGAGATGGTTATCTGCACTGTGACATGCAGCACAAGGATAGATCCACTGAAATGCAGTACAAGGATAGATCCACATTCAAGCAGTAAGTGATGCTACCAAGGTTTCAGGTCGCCCACAGGTCCTGCAGTCCAGTTCAGGTTCTTCTCTCCCAGTTTCAAGTAAATGCTCTCATCATGAGGCAATTTTCGAGCAAGCCCATTCAGTATCTGATGAAAAGCATCTCTCGACTGGGCAGGTTGTGGGAACAACATCGCCTGCTTCATTGAAGGGTTGGCAAGTAATCTTTGCTTCCTCAATATCACTTCTGGTGGAATCGAGGTGAGGATAGTGTCCAAGTTAGGAACATCCTTCTCGGCTACAAACACTCCAATTTCCTCCCATGGGATCGCATCTGCAAATGGTAAAACAATGTCATCCGCAATTATGACAGGAATGCAACCAAATATCACCCCTTCAACCAATCTAGGACTCCATGGGGCCCACCCCAGCGGGCACAAACAGAAAACAGCCCGCTGCATATCTTCATAATATGTTGTTGGGTGCTCTGTCGAGATGTCAAACAGAGGATTGTCTTTGAAGTTTTCCCACACTGCTGCCCTTGCACCTCTGTACAATCAAACAGAAAAAAGTTAAATGGGGTTACTTTTCTTTTCTTGAGGTAAGCTGCAGCCAAACCCATAACCTTACAACTGCTAGCATGCTACACAAGGAAACCCATTTGAGCTGTAGGCTCAACCCACAATAAAATACAATAACTTATGCATGTGTATCATTCAAGAGAAAACCTATTGTTATGCATCTGGTAGACCATAAAGACAGTCTATGGTGGCATGACAATACATGTGGCAACATGCAACTAAAAAAAAAACGATGGAAAAGAATCCACATCCACCAGGTTCCCAACTAGGAGAGCTCCCGTAAGAAAAATCAACATTTTTTAGTATCATGTGCCATATTTTCTTTGTAACTTGATTAGTTTTCTAAGAGTTAAAGAAATATACCTTGCATAATAACCACCTTCAGGGTCGTTTCCTACGTCGTAAAACAAACCTCTGAAGTAAACAAAGATGGACCGAGGAATGTCTGGAGGGATCAAGTGGGCTTGCATTTTCTGTGGAGGAGCATATGGAGGAATTGTGATTGAACCCTTTTTTAAACAAACATGGTTTTGTTGTCCAAAAGTCTGAACCAAAGTAGCACGTTGGAGCAAAGGAAGAATGCCACGTCCAATAGCTTTCTCTTCCTGCAGCAAACAGGAACCAGATCAATACATGTGAGTAACAGTTTGACAGAAAGTACTAATCTTGCTCTAGTTAAGCATCCTATAGATGGGATACGCATTCAAATAGACAGCCTGAAAGAATGAAACTTTAAAAAAAAAAAAAAATGGAGAACACTTGCATGGGATGAAAGGACAGAAAGAAGCAACTGTCCCTAATTCTTCCATATAAGATTTGCGTGAGGGGACGTCAATACATCTGAGATCTTAGGTTCAAATCAAATGGATTGGATGATTCTAGCTATTTCATATACAATAATTATTTGGAATTAGGAGTACAATTAACAGTCTAGAATGAATTTACAGATCAGATAATCAGATAAAGTAATCCAACCAAATGGAATGTCTACCTAGAAGTTCAAATACCCCCCCCCCCCCCCCAAAAAAAATGAAATCCTCCACCTGACATGTGCAGCTTTGCACTAAATGCAAGGATGGCTTCCTGTGTCCTCACATCTGGGCACAAGTAGATAAAGTTTGAGAGAATAAAAATTTTCTTACTTGATAGTGAAAGCAGGCCCCAAAGTCATGGGGGACAACGAAGAAGTGATCGGCCCCTTCCGTCCGATTCCAGTATGGCCAGTTTGAAGAGATTAGCTGGATTGCACTTCTCATCATCCGTGGAGATTTGAATGGCAATGGTAGCCCATTCGGCGTCAGGTCACAAGTAGTGTATACAGGGGTGTAGAACCAATCAGCTTCCTCAGGATTGAGTGTTCTTACAGGACTTGACAACAAGAACCGATGCATGAAGATCTCGGCAGCGAACATGTGGGTGAGGCACCTGGGGTCCCTCTGAAGAATCTTTTTGTTATATTTGCTAGGAAGCTCGTAAACAAATACTTTCAACCTTCCCACTGGATCGTCTTCCAAGACATCACCAGCACTCCCTGCATTTGGAAAAAACAACAAAGCAGTCACAGATCTAATACTTTTAAATTTCCTGGCACTGAATTTTTTGTGAAATTTTTTACTTTTTCATTTTTAATGGATCAGCTAAATATGAACACATACTCAAAATTAAGAACTTACAAAATGTAAATGCAAATATATGTAAATATCATTGATCAAAAAAATATATGTAAATATCAGCAACTTATGAAAATCTCCAGAAGACATTGCGAGTAAAAGTTTAAGGACTAAAATTAGTTTCTTACAATTGAAATGAAATCTTGTAAGAAATTAAAATACAGATACTTGTGATTGAGAACAAAGCATTACTAAAAGCAAAGAAAACTTCTCAGTCGTCATTCTAACAAACAATTGGAGTAATGCCCATGTCAATCGCTAAAAGTTGACGCAGCAAAGAATTAGTATGTAAAACAAGCATTTATCTTACTTTAAGCTCCCAAGTTGGTCCTCTGATTTTCGACTCAAGATTCAACTTGGCAGAGTAGTATTAAAAAGTTCGCTCAATCATGTAGAAACTTTGAATTTGGACTCATACATAGAGATCCAGACAATTTAATCAACTCATTCAAGTTATGATTTGATCAGCGAGTTCTGGACCAAGATTCCAACTATGGGCATGCTAAAGTGAAGAGGATCAAACCTACATTGGAAAGATTGTGCCAATCTGTATACTCTAGTTCTACTTTGTTACAAGAAGACATTTTGACAAAAATTTCGATTCTAAGAAAGAAAGAAAAAAACCCTGATGTGTCACGGCCTCACCAGTGCACCACTGGTTGGACGTGGAAAGGGCTGCAGAGACTGTGTGAGGTCGAAGTGGAGCCGTCATGGTTGCAGGGTGGAATAGCAGGGAGGAGTGTGATTAGTCCCACATTGGACAAGAGAACGTTGACTATAGGACAAACTAAATCCTACATAATTACATGTTTTAAAGTCATGTGGGTTTCGGTCCCAAGCAGACAATATTATACTGTTGTGAGCCTGAGACGTTACATGATAGCCATTAAAATTTTGCATATAGAAGAATCTCCCAGATGGTTTGGTCTAAGAGAAAATACAAACTTTACATAGTTATGATCTCCTAAATCTCAATGATCAACCCAAATGACATTAATGAAAATGACCAAAATTTGGATTCTAACCATAACAAATCAAAATAAGTCCAATAAATTCTATTGCCGGATCCCTATTAGCAATGAGTTAAAACTTAAAAAGTAAAATATATATATCAAAACTGAAATCTAAATTCCCAATTGTTCCAACTCCAGATTACATAAAAGGGGGCAAAAGAAGTTTAGCACCTAACTTGACTCGAGGATACCAGACTGAGTTGCATGAGTTGACTAAAGGAGATTCTGTTTTATTGGTCCACATATTTCCATGTTTCAATTGAAGATTTTCGTTTTTAATTTATCAAAAAGGAAAAAAAGACCCAACCTTCAATTCGCTCTATTTGTTGCCTATGGTGGAGCTCCCCAGCAATAATCCTTGAAGAAAAAGAACAAAGAAGAAGAACACAAACCCACATCGAAATCTTCATTTCCTCCCTGAAAAATCCAATCTTTCCAAGGTTTGTCCCTTCCCAAAGGGAAGGTCTTGAAAGATTTATTTATCGAAATGGGATTGTTAGGACGTCTTCTGGAATGTTGGTTGAGGGAGTTTTCTTATTTTTTGGTGTTTTTTAAGAAGCTCGAATACGAAAAAGAGATTTCAGGAAAGAGTGATAATCACACACACACACACACACACAGAATATAAAAATTTCGGGGAAGACGTAGAAATCAATGTGGGTTTGCGAAAGCAATGTGTTTCTGTGAGTTCGATGAGAAGTCCATCTCTTTACCAAGAGAGACAGCTTGTCAAACGGTAACCTGTCTACCTTCCCTGCTACATTACCTCTTAGATGTTTACATCTATAAATTATGTAATGAATCATTCAAAAGCCAAATGCCGTCCTAGCTCAGCTGGTAGAGCGCACGGCTTTTAACCGTGTGGTCGTGGGTTCGATTCCCACGGACGGCGTTTGATTGTTTTTTGAAAATAATCCCTATGTTTTGGGTGTTAGCTTCATATGACGTTTAGTAAAATTTTTTCTTAATGGTCCCTCATTATTGAAGAACTCACCACTTTTTTATTTATTCACCACTTTTTTTTATTTATTCTTGATCACTTTTTATTTATTGTCGAACTTGACACCGGTAAAACTCACTCATTTTCGATTTTTAAGCCTTTTTTACAAAAATACATGGAAAGATCAACTAAAAACTTGAAATAACAACTTGTCTAGATGATTTCAAATTAAAAAAACTTTCTTGATCAATTTTCATCAAAAAATTAAGAAAAAAAAAAGTGAAAAATCCTAATTTTTTATGTACATCTTCAAAATGTTTAAAAATAACTTTTTGTTCCTTCTTAAATCCTTTCCGACAGAATAAAGTCCCCGAAATTCGATTGAGATGCTAAAAATCCAATTTTTTTTATGAAAATGATTAATTCAAAAGATTAAAGTATTCAATTGTAAAAAATGTGGGAAATGAGGTCCAGATACCATTAAGAAAAGAAAAGTTGACTATTAAGAAAACACCCAAAACTTAAAAACTATTTAGATAAAAAATCCCTCCACCAAGATCCTTTAAGTAATTTTCTCCAAAGAAAAAGATTCTCACCTCTCAATGCAATTGAGATAAAGTCTAGAACCTTTTATATGGTTACAATAATATTTTGATAAATATAGAGTTAGTAACTAACAAATGAAATTAAATTCAAAGGAATTTAACCTTAGAACGTGAGAACAACATTCCACGTATCTTACCACTTAGTTAAGTTAACACTTCAAGAGACCCACGTATATTTCATCTCATGCCCCAACATCCAAGAGATGCCATAAAATGTCAAGCAAGAAATGATTGTGAATCACCAAACCATCCTCTACCCACAACTCTGATGCAATGAATTTACTGTGTAAACCCCTTCTTGCTCATATCATTTCTGAGCTTCAAAAAAAGCATCATTCAAAAACACAGCAATAAAAACATAATGGAAATAATAAAATATTAAACTGAACAAAGAATTCTCCAAAGTTTTCTTTGGAGATTTTGTGATTAGATGGGAAAACTGGTACAGGTCTAGGATCACTTGGTGTGCTTGTGTATTTCTTTTGTATGTCTTTGCTTAGCTTTAGTTTTGCAATCTGGTTTGTGTTCTTGTTGGGGGCAATCTCAGTCTCCTTTGTACTTTCTTTTTTCTCAATATTTATATTTATAAAAAAAAAAATAGTAAGTGCAAATCATTAGTTGCCAAACTTGGATAGCATAAAAGTGAAGCTACATAAAACACCAGTACAAAAGGTAATCTGGGCTATCACTGCAGGCACTATATGCTGTTAAGATGGGGGTTCTACTACCACGTAAGGATCTGACATGGCAAACCAGGGGTGTCCTAATTTGATTCTGCCACCTCAGCTGCCAGGTGCGAAGCATTGAATGTTGTGTGAGCGCAAGCCACGCGGTGTTTTAAAACATATTATAATCAAGCACAGTATGGCATACAACAGCATGCATGTGTTATTGAAACATCAAGAGCCCATCACGAAGCAGGGTCATCTGACCTAACCTTCAATCTGTACTGACGACCTGGTTTACGTGAGCTAACACTTTTATCTACCGTGGTTCTTTCTGACTCATCTTCTTCCATTGCACAGGCTTCATTTTCTCGCACTTCTCCAGCTGCAATGCCCATGGGAAAGCTTGCCTTACTTATGGATTCCTTGGAAGCATCTTCCTGGTCTTGCTTCATTTCAGAACTATTTTTCATTGCCATAGCATCATCAGCCTTCTTTTTAGGAATAAATGTTACTGATTTTGGAAGATCAGCGGAAGTGACTTCCAGCTGCGGCTCTACATTGTCTGACATCTTGATCATATTAAGGAAGTTCATGTAAGCCTGTCGGTTAGATTCTTCATCGACTTCGCTCGATGAATCAAAACTATATCGTCTATACTTGGAAGGATTCCGTATATAATCTGGAATTCCAGGGGCATATCGTGGCAACAAGGAAGCATCTTCTGAAACTGTAGCTGTTCCTGTTGAACTTGTAACCATCATGGAATCTTGAACTTTTTCAAACTCTTCGTCACAATGGTCTATACACCCAGGGTCAAACCTGACACGTTTTTTAGACTTTGTATCAGTCTGACTTTCCTTCCTTTTCAATATAGACCTCAGGTTGCCACCATCTTCAGACACTTGAGCATCTACTACAGCTGGCACTGCGTTAACAGTAGCTGCAAAAGAATCAAAGCTCCCAGCTTCATCTTCTTTTAGCCTAACTACAGCAGCCAAGTAATTCGCACGTGGATCCCTTGCGTGATCCTGAAATGAATCAGGAATGACATTGTGAGAATTCAAATACGGCCCATAATCAGTAACATCCCTCATATATGTCCTTTCACCAGCATTTTCCCTGCCAAGTGCCACTTTGTCATATTCATCCTCCTCTTCCTGCAAATATACAGACAGATTACAAATATTAAAACTCAAGCATCAGGACATGTGAAAGTATTAAGTTTTTTATATAAAAACCGTTACTCTTTAGTAACATTTCTATAGAAGCCTCAAAAGGAAAATAAAAGAATAAGCAATGCAGAGCATATGAAAGCTACAATCAATATCATGGAAGTCTACGCTGATTAAAAATAAAATTTTTAAAAAATACATGTATATCTTTAGAATTTACGATTCTCCTTTTTAAATATCCTTCATCTCTTCCTTGTTCATTTCTACTTTTAATCAATTGATAAAATAAACAAGAACCACACAGCCAAAAAAAAAAAAAGAAAGAAAAAAATTTCTGTCCCAGCTATTAATATATGCAAGAGAACTTTTGCCTCTCACAAATCCCTAATCAAAGAAAGGGGATGGATACTAGAAATATGTATAAGTAACATAATCACCGACACAAAAACCAATGAAAAAAGAATCACGAGTTAGAATATTTTTACTAAGAAGTAAGAACTGAAGCCAGCAATAACTTTTACACCCTTTTCTCCACTGGAAACCTCAAACCTGCCTGAAAACCTTGCTTGTTCATAGCGGCATATTTACACTAAGAGCTTCACAGATTACCTACCTTTTTCTTGGGTAAATAGATGAGGGGATAGTGCGATGTGTGTCGGGGGGGTCGTTGTAATAAGACACATCCCTAAAAGAGTCATTAGCCGATTTTGAGAAAAGTGAGAACTAGGTGTTCAAGGCATCAGAATAAGTCCATTCCCAAAACACTTTGACGACGTGAGTCGCAAACTCAAATGAATGTTCTTGCTCCTGGATGCCCAACTAACTACATTGCTGAAATGCCCCTCAACAATAAGAATCACAATGTTGAAAGTCTTTGAAATCTTAAGACCTTAAAGGTGGGAAGGTCCCTCAGCTTTGTTATTGTCGTACTTCACAATACAAATGAGTACTAGACAATACAGATACATAATTCTCGTCTCTATCAAGAACCAAGTATGGGTCAACTCGCAATTGTTGGCAACTGGGTACTGGTTTCTAAGAAAAGAGAGAATTTTTTACTTCGAAATTGAATGCAATAGAAAATACATAACTTAAATTAGAAGTTGAGGCATGCACGAATGCACTGTCCTAAAGTGAATTTGCATCTGCTACAGTACCACAGTTCTATAGGTGTCTGCTCTCCAGGATACAACAACCCATGCTCCAAGGGGGTACTCCATTTGGAATGTTACAACAAACTTGACTAAATTGAGTGCTCTCTCAACGTAGTAATATTATAATATAAGAATGACGATCAATTGACTGTAACAGGGAGAAGAAGTTGCAGAAATAGTTTAGTTTTTTCTATATATTAAAACCGACTAAAACAGTGAAATAAATAGAGGAGAAATGGTTGTCCAAACAGTCACAAACTCCTTGTTTGTGTCTCTATGTTGCATTGGTTCAAAATAGACACGAACAGAGATCACTGTAGGAAATCAGCAAAGAGACAAAGAAACCGTCTTTTAACGAACAGAAAATTAAAGCGCACTTGGCAGGTTCAGTCGACCAACCCAAAGTGAATCACAAAAGAGCTCCTCTCAGGTTCAGTCAACCCAACCCTGAGAGAAGAGGTTTTCTAAATTCACCCTTTAATTCTAACAGCAACCACTCAACACAAGCCCGATCCCAATCCAAGCTCGGACCTATAGAACTCAAACGAGGCCAAACGCAAGCTATAAACTCTATTTATATCCTATTTTGTGCATCAAACTGGTGTCTCGAGCTAAAAAAATAAATAAATAAATAAAATTATGTTCAGCAAAGTATGTTTTGATCACAATGTTCTGACCTCTCAAGTAAAATAAACAAATAATGTATCCAGTATTCTAGTAGCAACTATTGACATAACTGCATGAAATATAACTTCTAATTCATTTTGGACTAATTCTAGGGCTTGGAATTGGAAACGTTTCGCCCAGTAAACAGAACCAAGATATGAAAATAAAGGAGAAGGAACACTACCTCATTATCTAGAGTACAGTCCAATCCAATAGAAGATCTTATCTCCCATTCGTCTTTCTCGTCTCCATCGCGATTGAAGGATTGCCTGGAAGAACCACGGCCTTGTTCATCATCTCCATCATCATCATCATCACTAAGATCTTTGTGGAGATTTCTCGATTTATTTTTAGAAATATTTTGCTTGTTGTTGGCGAAGAATCCATCGAAGGAGGAAAAACAAGGGTTTTCTTCTCTGTCGGAGCTGGCTCTCTCTCGATTCCACTCTCTCCTCTCCACCTCTTCGTCACTAAGAGTCCAAGACGATTGCGATGATGAGGACAAAGATGGTGCCAGCGACCCAAAAATCTTGTCCACTCGAACCTTGAAACTGTCATCCATGGCTAGAGTGAGATAATTGGGATTTTTCGGTCACACTCGACCTCGTCCTCGAGAGAGCCTTTTATAGAGAAATTCTATTGCTACACCAACTTTTGCTTACAACACACCAATCGTTTTGAAAGAGAGAAATACCTATGGATTGGCTTGTTATAAGTAAAAGTTGGTGTGCTAATAGAAGCTCTCCTTTTAAATGAGACGCACACCGGCTTTGGGATTTTCATGCTTTTGGAGGACGTTTTCTACATCGGACCCTGCATCCCACTCCCAATTGCCATTTTTGGAGAGTCAGAGCCCTTTGAAGGGTCTCCAACACACTTTACAACTTTCTCTCCATTTTCGAGAGTAGAGTTTTCAATTGGCAAAATAAGATAATAAGATTTAGAATCCCTAACTTTTATGACAGAGGACATCATTGGATAGAATTTTGTTGTAGTTGAATTTAGGTTAAAATTAAAAAATATTTATGAAAAGTCATTTTGAATAATATAATTAGAGTGCATATTCTTTGAATATTCAAAATGACTTTCCAAAATAGAGTGTCTAGTATGCATGAACATCACCGTTGGAATTGCTTTTAAAAGAAAGTTAAGTGACCGTGTCGTGACACACCAACTTTTTTTTTTTTTTTTTATGATAATCCCATTCAAACATTTTCTTAAAATGCATCAACTGAGTAATGACGAGGATCTATGCTACTTGGTTCACTGGTTAAGTTTGTCACTCTAAAAAGAACTTTATTCATATTATAGGCAAAGATACTAATTTCTTGGTTCTCTTAGGTTTATTAGTTCAATTTGCTTAGTCGTACGTGTGATTCAAGTGTGCAAGCTACAAGTACAACAATAATCATAAAAAAGTTTAAGTTTAATTGAAATTTTTTTAAGATTTGCTGCTCTTTTGTATATGTGCATATATGAACAAGGAGGATGAAGAAGCACAATCCAATATTTCTCAAAAATGTATGTCGTATCTTCACAATCGGGTTCACAAATTGGTTAGTACATATCCATTGCATTTCACAAGCATAGTTCGAACTATATTGCCAACCAGTTCGCTTCATATCAACTTCTAGTTCTATCTAGTAGGAATGAATCATTTATTGTGTATTACTGATCTTTTTTATCAATGCACCTTTTTACCCTCATTCAAAGAGTGCTTTGGAAGAACAAATTAAGCCCAAAATGAGAGAAAACTAGGGTTTAAAAGAGATTTGAGTATAGATTTTCTTAACCGACTACTCTTTTTTCGTCATTGTGAGTTTAAGATTATCAAATCCCAAAGTTGTTTCTTAGCACAGAGCCAAAATCCATATCTTTAAATTGGTCGAGTGATAGCATCAAGGTCAAAAGCTAGTTGAGCATAGAAGGCAAAGGCAATAAGTATTGCTACATGAAGTAGAGGTAATCACTTCCCCCAAATTATTACATCATTCTCATGTTCCACATCCTCTAACCTCACTTTCATCCCTTTGAGTTGTCAAATGGAACTCAAAATATCCTACCAATAATTTTTTTTACAAACATATGATTAATATGTTTAATGTTGTAATAAATACTTTTATAAAAATACTATTAAGATTTTTTATATTTACAAAAATACCATTGAAAAAAGAGTGCTGATAATCTGACTTAAGCACGTGGCAACTCGATCGACTTACGTGACGTGAAAGGCTCCGGAACCGTAGATGTGCTCTCCTCGGGATACAACATCATGCATCCCCATAAAAAAGTGCAGTTTTGCATCCCGATAGAAGCATATCTACGGTTTTCGAGCCTATCACATCAGGTAAGTTGATTGAGTATGCCACGTGCATAAGTCAGAGTATCACGACTCTTGAAAAAAAGATCAAAATACCCTTATTTTATGCACTAGCCAAATAATAAAGGTATTTTTGAAAAATAGAAGTTGTATGCGATGCTAGTATCTCCGTGAAGTATTGGACCTTAGCATTTCCCTATACATTATACATAGTGCAACTTGATGGGCTGAACCTTACATTGGGCTTGAACTTGTATTTTGTGATTTTGGATTGAAATTTTAGAGTTTGACTGAAATTCAAGTGGGGTTTGGACTACATTTCGAAGCTCTATGAAAAAACACCACCATACCACATAAAAGGTTCATTCGAAGGCGAAAAGAAAAAAAATATATAATCTTGAGATACCTCTTCAATTTCGGTGAAAATTATGGATAACCTGCCCTGATTATCAATATGGTGATGTGTCCCCTATTGATCTTGACTTCAATGAGAGGCTAACCTCTTGTCCACAAACACCCCCCCCCCCTTCCCCTAAAAATAAAATAACCACTATCTTAATTATTTTCAACCTCTAAGGTGGACTCTCTTAACCTATTCAAAGCTTCCTCTTCAATATCTTGTCAAAAATCATTTATTCTTTTCCTAAAAAGTCAATCATCTTCAACTAACCCCCACCCAAATACCCTATCATATGATGGGATAGAGAAATATCACCTCGAAGATAAAGGAAATTTTTTGTATCCTAGAGATCCAAGAGGTTAAATGCTTTTTTTTTTTGTGGTGTAAGGGGTGGGGGAGGATATAAATATTTTATCAAACTAATCATCTCCATGTTTAGTCAAATCTCGTTGAACCCATCTTCAAGTCCACTAACCACTAACCCCTTGCTTGCCTAGCAAAAGAAAGAAAAAGAAAAAGATGAACAATATGCTCAACACAGATGAGTTTCAATAAGGCCAAGATCGATTTCAGTTAGATCTAAAACAAATTTATATTAATCCAAAAAAATGATATGATGGTCAAATCGATCAAACAGACCGATAAATGGGTTCAACGTCGAATCTATCATGGGTTTGATCATTGGCTTGGGTATTTGGTTTCTAAGGGCTAAGGGGATCTTGATTACAAAAGGTTCAAAGGCTTGAAAAGAGAGATTGATCAAGTTAATCTCAATCAATAGGGCTTTAGCCAAATGTGACCTTTTTTGGGCCAATAAAAGAACTCAATGTAGGTTTTGAGTATTCTAAGATCCTTAATTAAGCCAATGATGTTCCTGTTTTTATTTTATTATACAAACAAATATTGGGATTTAACTAGGCATAGGGCTCACTTATCGTGATATGGGTCGTATTTTGATTTATATAGATGAATCCAAAAGAAATAAAAAGAAGATGAACTATCTTACCTAAACAAAACGACCAGACCTTGGGTATTGTACTGAATACGATCGGCATGAGGTTTTCACAAACACCTTCATCATTGAAACTTTTAACCGAATACAAACACAAAGATTTGAAGAAAACTCTCAATCTCATGACAACAAGGACCTATGGTAGCGATTGAAAGGATGTTCTCCAAGATTAGGCGACGTGGAAGACAAGAAGTTTTCAAGATGCTGATGAGAAGTGATTGAGATGTTATTATCCAACATCTTTGGCAGATGAGGCTATTGTGTTAGAGAGAGAAGACATTCCGGGTGGCTGAGGGATGAGAGCTCTCGTTTGTTTCTTCTTCTTCTTCTTCTTCTTATTATTTCATTATTGTTGTATAATTTTGACGAGACTCGTGAAAACAATAACAAGGTGATGGGATCAACGAAAAGAAATGAAAGAAAAGTTGATCGATTTCAAATTTGTACACACAAACCTTTTGATGAGCTATTATGGATCCGTTAGATTAACCAAGACAGAGCACCAAATTTGCCGAATTGAGGTATCTTGGAACCTAGAGATAAACAACATGGTTATTATCGAAGGATAAATCTTAGATTAGTTACTCATGAATTGAAGCAAAATATACATATGGAAGAGTTGTAGAAAATAACACATAGGAGATGACTAGTTTGATAAAAAATATTTGTAAGACGTATTTTGAAATACTAATGATAAAATGACGTGCTAACATTGATGTGGTCTATATGTAGTTGACATGGCAAGTGCACAAAACCATCAATCATTTTCCTTGTGTATCCTGAAGAAAAAGATCTATGGTTCTGTGCACTTGCCACGTCAACCTTGTAATATGATACCATGATAGAAATTGAGATCATGTGAATAACTAAGATTAATCGTTCTCATATAAGATCTCATTTAATTGGTAAGAATTCAATAATTTTATAACTATCCTAATTTAATCATGGTTCAAAACTAATCAAAATCGGACATAATTTGATTTATTTACATACATCTTAATACAATGCAACATAAACTATTAATACGGTTTGAAAATCCAACGACCACAAGTCCTAAGTTGATTAGAGTAGGCTAGCATATCCATCCTTATCGAAAAGAGTATTGTATTTTACTCGAATGCAAGCGTTGCATCGAAGATTGTGTAATCTTTGAGAAGTCCTTTGTGCAAATGGAAAAGGCTTATAGTTAACACTCCACACCACTAGTGTCACTGCCATCACCATCGGATCATCCCAAAAATTCAGTCACCAACCTAACACGATTCCTTTACTTAGCAGTGAAGAGTGGATAAGTGTACACCATACTTGGAATCCACTCCATAAGCACAAGTGGTCCTTCCACTCCACCTATGATAAATATAATTAATAAGAAGGGACCCTCGCTAGCTTCTTAATCAAATCCATTATGTAGGAACGAATTAAAACTTAGTGGTTTGGCTAACATGTTGATGGACCAGAACACGACACATCAAAGATAAGTTTGATTGGTGATTCTAGTCTTTTTTAATTTTTTGATAATCGGGTATCCCTGTAAACAGTGGATCGGGCCTGTATCTAGGATTTGCCCAGTCTATAGACTATAGTCCCGTCCAAGGACTAGCCCCCGGGCATGTGCAATGCCCACACATCACACCCACCACGTAAGTGAGGGTGTGCACCACAGGTGGCTTCTGAGGAATTAATGCTCATACTGGGTATTGACCTCATGACTTAAGGCATTAACTGCTTATCGGTCCAAAATTGCCATTGAAGCTTGTGTTACATTTTCTCACACTTGATAGAGAATTATATTAACAACATGGCTCAAAAAAGATTTCAAAATATATAATTAAACAATTTAATTGTTTTAGGTAGATCAAATATTTAAAAATAAACAGTCATTGAACTCCCAAATTTAAACAAATTGATTTTAGTGTCGATGTAGAACTCCCGATCTTCTTAAAAAATTTCAGGGAGCTACAAGAAAAAAGTGCTATAGAGTATCGACTTCTGATGGTAATAACCAATCAAAGAGGCTTAAATCCAATGGATAGAATTCACTAATCTCATTTATTTTTAACATCTATGTCCACCAAGAGGTAGGGGTGTCAATGGATAGTCGAAAATTTGAATCTGATTCAAAATAGTATATAATATATATTATTTTATTTGATTAAATTTTTAAATAAATAATATAATATATATTATTTTATTTGATTTATTTATTATATAAATTGTATAATATATAATAAATTTATTTTAATAATGAAAAATTATGTATTTTTTTATATATTCAAATTATTCAAATTCTAATCGGATATTATCCGATATTCGAAAGGATAATTGGATTCGAATTTAAATAGAGTTTTATAACATCTATTAGATTTGTATTCAAATTTGGATATTAGATAAAAAATTTAGATTTGAATTTGGATTCGAATATTATTGTATTCAAGAGATGGGCCAAACAACATAGGTCAGGTCAGTGGGACCACGAGTGAGTGAACCTTATCTTTGTATTTATGATACGGAGAGTTGACCTAAGAAAGGAGACTGAATCAGATCTCAAAAGGATTGTGGAATCGAACGGCTGAGATTTCGACCAACACAATCGTTTTCCCGCGAACGCATTTGGGACAGCGTAAATCTTTCCAAGACACAGCATCTCAGCTGTCTCTCAAATTCGACAGCAACAATGAAAACTTGCCATTTAAAAGGCTGAAACATCTTTGAAAGATGCAACCTGCAAAACCCTTACTCATGAAAGAACTTTTCAGTTTCTCTCCATCTATTTTTCCTCTTTGATCTCATCTACTCCAACTGATCCAATTAGACCTGCGACATCAATGGCGACAGTAGTGGTTCTTCTGCTCTACTTCTTGGTTTTTTTCTCTGCAGAGTCCAAATATATCGCCTACAACACTTCGTCCAGTATTGTTCCTGGTAAAATTAATGTTCATTTGGTTCCTCACACGCACGATGACGTCGGATGGTTGAAGACGGTCGATCAGTACTACGTTGGTTCCAACAATTCGATCCAGGTCTCTCTCTCTCTCTCTCTTTCTTTTACACTCAAATTTTAATCTTTATTTATTTATTTGATATAAATCGAGTTCAAGCAGATTTAAACTGTTTATTTGTCATTCTGTTGTGTAGATTGCTTGTGTTCAAAACGTGTTGGATTCTGTGGTTCAGGCATTGTTGGCTGATAAAAATCGAAAATTTATTTATGTGGAGCTGGTAAGATAAATAACTTGGTTGGATCCATAGATCATCTTTTTTGTACCAAAGAGAATTAGCTTAAGATTAAAAATATACTCTTTGGTGTATAATGGCGATCCAAACTGGACCAAAATTTTAAAATTGTATCAGTCTGAGTTCATTTATTGATTTCTTTGATGGATTTTCAATGCAAGTGTGGTCGGCTTGATCAATGCAGGCATTTTTCCAGCGTTGGTGGGATGACCAGAGCCCAAAAGTCCAAAATACAGTGAAGCAGCTTGTCAGCTCTGGTCAACTAGAGTTCATGTAGTATCTCACTTATTTGTTAAAAAATTTCAGTGAATTAAGTTTGTTCCATTTAGCACTCTTCAATCCCTATGAAATCCATTGTAATTATAAGGTTAAGGTATATTCTTGAAGCGGTCGGAAAAAAAAAAACTTTTTTTTATTGGCTCATGGGCCTTGGGTTTTGGCAGAAATGGGGGTATGTGCATGCATGACGAGGCGGCACCTTATTACATTGACATGATCGATCAGACAACTCTGGGGCATCGATTTATTAAGAAGGAATTCGGTCAGACACCAAGAATCGGTTGGCAAATCGATCCATTTGGACATTCAGCAGTGCAAGCTTACTTGTTGGGGGCAGAGGTGTGCCTTCTCTCTCCATCTTATTGTTTTATCCTTTTGGTCTTGTTTTTTTCTTCTTTATAGGAGATTCAGGGAAATTATAATTTTTCTTTGAGGAAATATTATAATTAACATATGATCATGGCAGAAATGGTCCATTGATACGTTTCTATATAAGTTATGTAACACATACTTCTTTTTTGGTGTAGGTTGGATTCGACTCTCTTTTCTTTGGTCGAATTGACTACCAAGACAGAGAAAAGAGGAAAAAGGAAAAGAGTCTTGAGGTTGTATGGCGGGGTTCTAAGACCCTTGGTTCGACTGCACAGGTGAACTTACATAATTGGATTCATGAAAAGGGACATTAATGGAGACTCTGAATATTTGCTATGTTTTTTTTTTTTTTTGAAAAGTATAATATATTGAAAAAGAAGGGGGGGGGGGACAAATTACAAGGAGGCCAAGGAAGCCTCGCAAAGAACAAAAAACAAGAGAAATAAATATCAAAGATTACAAAAAGAGTTTCATCTAAAAACAAAATCATCAAAAGATAACCCTGCAAACTCTATATGTTGTTTTGACCAAAGGTATAAGGAACCCAAGATCTCCAAATAGCCTGCATGAGAACTTCTAACCTTACCGTTGAACACCCTGTTATTTCTCTCGTTCCACAATCCCCAAGCAATCGCCGATGGAAGCATAGCCCACAGGAGTCTTTTTCTGGGGTGAAAATCATTGCTGACCCATTCTGTTAACAAAGAGGAGAACTTACTCGGAAGGACCCAACTAATACGGAAAAGACCAAGGAAGATAGACCAAATATTATGGGCAAAGGGGCAGTGAATTAAGATATGATCAATGGATTCCCCATCCCTCAAGCAAAGGGGACAACAATTGGGGGTGATCCAACCTTAAACATTCAAGTTATCCATCGTAAGAATCCTACCAAGGGAGGCCAACCAAACAAAAAAAGAAATTTTTGAGGGAACTGATTTGGACCAAATGATGAACCCCGAAAAGGATCGCTCAACAAGAGGGATGAGCCACTCATGTAAGGACCTTACAAAGAATCTCGAGTCCTTAGCCCACTTCCATTCCCACCTATCCTGTTCGCTTTCATTGAGATGAACCGAATGCAGGAGATCAAGGAAAGATGTCACCTCAATTAGCTCCCAATCATTAAAATTTATCCTGAACTCCAAATCCCAATTAGGATTGGAATCGATGCGAATCAAACACTGCTATGTTCTTCTATCTTGTGTTGGTTGTTATTAAAATTTTGTACCGAGTCTCTTCTTTAAATTTTGCAGATCTTTGCTGGTGCATTCCCTGAGAATTATGAACCACCCAGTGCTTTCTACTTTGAAGTTAATGATAACGCCATTGTTGTTCAGGTAACTCCTTAAAAAATAATTTCTGGAGGGTTGTTGAACATTAGTTTGTACGTAAATTTATTTCGTGTTCCGGTTCTTGATTGAAGGATAACATCAATTTGTTTGATTACAATGTTCAAGAGAGAGTTAATGACTTTGTAGCTGCTGCAGTATCACAGGTAAGCAGGATTTTATTTTATTTTTTAAAATTGTATCAGTCTACGGGTATGGATTTCTTCCTGGCCCGATTTGTGTCTTCTTACAGTTGGAATGTTTCTTTTTATGGCTAGAAATTTGCCATGCTATAAGTTCTTTTAAGCATACGAAATGCATGTGTTCTGAACTTAAATCATCTTAACTGTGACTACCAATCTACCATAGTCACCAAATTAAGGTTTTGGGGAATAATATTTGTCGGGGTCTGAGGATGAATTTCAAAGAGGAGTCGCTAACTTGAGATGTCATAAGTACTCTGACTTTTTTGACATTCTGACACTCTACGTTCGGTCGGATTGAAATGCTAAAGAAAAAACATGAAGCACCTAGTAGTTTTCCTTTCTCAGCTTTTTTTTGTACGTCAGAGTAACTTCACATTTACTAGCTTATCTTTTTTCCTATTTCAGGCTAACATAACTCGCACAGATCATATTATGTGGACCATGGGAACTGATTTTAAGTATCAATATGCAACCACATGGTTCCGAAACATGGACAAGCTCATCCATTATGTCAAATTGGTAAGTGTTCCTTCAAAATTCATCTAGAGAACACTTGTACTAGGGGCGATACATATGCTTTTTCATCCTCGACTTTAATCATGGTTGTTCTTTTATTAATATTTTAATTTGTTTGGCCTAGTATTATGTAGGTTGGAAAGTAATGCTTTTATCTAATAACTATTTTACATTTCTTCGTCATGCTTATGCATTGAAGTAACAATGAAAGGATACCTTGCTTCAATTAAGAAGGTGCTGATAAAGGGCTTCAGTGGGTAGAAATGTAAAATCTGATAATTATATTAGAATTCTGTAGGTGTAGCATCCAAGTTGGGAAGATTTGATTCAGTGATTCCTCTTCTAATTGAATCACTTGTGCTTGTCTTAGAGACCTAGTTGCACAGGCTTGAAATTTCAATATACCTTCCCTTGACTATGCATTTAAACAAATATAAAAGAAAGATCGATTGAATCAATCTGACCAATATAGATACCATAAGTATTTATTTATATTGTTCAATTGACCATAACATTCACACAGCATAGATATACACATTTTTTTACATGGAAGAAAAAATCACAGGACCTTGTCCAGATGCAAACGTGCTTTAAGAGTTAATAGGAGTACAAGAGATCCATGCACAACCAGATGACACAACTGATTTGATTCCATGACCAGCCTCTGATTTTCTTTGCGCGTCTCTGTCATTTGTGCTTTGAATCCATGAACTGCCTCTGCTACACTTGCAACTCTAATTCGCTTCTCACGGATCGGGCAATTTCAGTCCATTCCTCACAGATCTCAAATACGAGATCTCTACACAATCATGATAACATATTCATGCAACAATGTAGAGTCTTGGAATGTCTCTAAGATGCTCTTGACAAAGTCCTTATACCGTATATCATAGAGTTGCTCAATTAGGGTTTCTCTGTTGAGAAGGTATCTTTCTAGAACCCTAAGAGTGGATGCCTATCGAAGTTTTGAAGAAAAAGCATAATAGATGTTTCTGTATTGCTGGAAAAATCACGTTCAATCGATTGCTTCATCCGACTGATTCTTGATCATCAATACATTGATCGAACTTCTGCTCGATCAATCGTTTTTTCTGTCAGAGAACTTGACAAATTTTTTTCAAAAATCGATTGATCGAAAATTGAAACAATTGATTGAATCTTTGATAGTTGGTCAATCGATTGATTGGATCATCCAATTGATCGTCTATAAGGCCATTTCAATCAATCGAATTTATGCCCTTTTTACAATTCTGAAATAGAGGAACTTTGCAATCTTTTTAATGTGATTAAATATAATTTAATTGATCTCTTGAGCCTCTAAAGGTTGGTAAGTCACCATCCTAAATGAGTGTTGGAAGTCAGTCCGCCAATCAGAAGCATGATCACAATCTCAAATACAGTTACAGACATGACATAATAAACACTTAAAGTACATGTAATGACGCTTTGAATGACACAGAATGGTGCCAACAACATATTTCCTTCCAGAACTCACTTTGTCCTTAGTGGGGAGGAAGGATATTCTTTAGTGAGTAGTAGTTCACCAAGATATCCGTTTTCACCTTTGGCTGTTTGTTTTGGTCAATCTATGGGCTACTGCTTTTTTTTTAAGATTGATAATAGGCTACTACTTTTCATTCTTGGGAAGTAATTTGATTAAATTATGTGGTCTTTCTTGGATTCATACCCTTTTTCTCTTATTTTATCATTCAAGAACTCTTCACTGTTATTGAAATCATCCTGTTTGTAATACTTATAGGATGGGCGTGTCAATGCCCTTTATTCAACCCCATCCATTTACACTGATGCAAAATATGCCGCAAAAGAATCCTGGCCAATCAAGAATGATGACTTCTTCCCGTGAGTAGAATGTCTTGAGAGGTGGAATTACCCACTCATTTATATTTCATTTTCACATCTTCTTACTAATTGAAGCATGAGGCTATCAGATATGCAGATCGTGCAAATGCATACTGGACAGGATACTTTACAAGTAGGCCAGCCATCAAACGATTTGTCAGAGTGATGAGTGGTTACTATTTGGTAAGATTTTTGTGCATCGTTCTTTTTTATATCAGGATCTAAACTGTCACGGTCTTCTTGCAGTTGTAAATCTTTATTGCTAATAAGTTTCTGACGTATGAATCAGGCTGCAAGGCAATTAGAATTTTTTCTAGGTAGGAAAAATTCAGGGCCCAACACAGATGCTTTGGCCGATGCGTTGGCAATTGCTCAACATCATGATGCAGTTACTGGAACAGAAAAGCAACATGTGGCTAATGATTATGCAAAACGGCTGTCAATGGGTTATGTGGAGGTGACATTTATTTCTACCATAGCAATATTCTTCTACTATTGCTTTCACTAGCCCTTTGTTTGTGAGATGGTCACACGTACTTCACTATTTCTCCCAGGCTGAGGAGTTGGTTGCATCTTCACTTGCTTGCTTGGTGGAGTCGACATCAAATTCTGGATGCAAGAAACCAGTAACTAAATTTGAACAGGCAAAATTTTATGCTAGCAAGCTGTTTGTACTTCATAGTTTGAACCAACTTTTTTATATTTGTATAAGGTTACCTTAGAAGAATCCAATCATATATACTTCTAGGATATATATAGAATGAAAATGTGACATGAAAATTCTCAAAGTACACCAATTTCAAAATAACTTGTAGTGATTATATGGATGATTACTTCAGCACTCATTAAAAGCTTTTGCGGCCTTTTTTAGAATGTGGCTGTTGCTAAATATTATTCATCTCCTTTTCATCATTACCTTAATGGAACAATGTTTCCAAGAGTCAATCTTAAAGTTTGTCGTCTGGAGTCTATACATTATTTCATATGTAAATTGTTAGCTTTTCCTTCTTTTTTTTTCTTTATTCAGCAAACTTGAACTTCTGTATGTATTGATTTGTATCTCATACTGTCATACTCACTGCATAAAATTCATAAACTGAGTAGTTTTTTTTCCTTCTTTTATTTATTTATTACAATTTCACATCTATGTGAAATGGAATAAATTAATATGCACTGATCACTATAACAACAAACTACTTTTACTGCTTCCTGGGATAATTGTATTCCTAACTTAGCTTTTCTTGCATTAACCCCTTCATTTTTACCATTTGTTTCTTGATAAAATTATTCTTCTGGCAAAAGTTGAAACAGAAAAGGGGAATAAAAATGAGTTTGAAATTTTATATAAGTTCTGTACTTTGATACATATAGACCCATGAAACTGGTTTCTGGATTATTCTAAATATCGAAGTTTGTTGATTTTATGCAAAAATTAGGGTCAAGCAATGTATTCTCTTTTATTTTGAAGTGAAAGCACAGATGGATCATCACATGTGGCTTTCTTTTGCAGTGTCCTCTTTTGAATATAAGTTATTGTCCTCCATCAGAAGTTGATTTGTCTCCGGAGAAAAGCTTGGTAAGGTTAAAAATTGGTTTCTTTTTCATTGAATAGAAGACTACAAACTTCTATTATGAATTCTATCTTTCTCTGTCTTTTCTTCTGTAGGTTATTGTTGTCTACAATCCTCTTGGGTGGAAGAGGGAGGATGTAGTTCGAATTCCTGTAAGTGGTTCTATTTTTCTCTATGCCACCATCTTTTCTGCAGTTGGGAGTTAATTTTGGAAAGTTACCCCATCATGTTTTAGTGTCTGTTCCTTTTAATGTTTCAAGTGTGCACACTAGGTCCCGCTTGATCTCTTAATGGGATGGCTGTACTGTCAACTGAATTTTTACTCTTCATTTGATCTACATTGAATTCGGCCTTATTTTAGAATTTAGATACATTTCTGTGGGTTAGAAATTGACACAAAGCAAAAGAACTGTTTGTGTGCTATGTTTGACCACACACCAGAATACAAACTAGGAACTACTTGCATACAACTTTGAATCCAAGAATATGAAACACGTAAAGACCTTAAGTGAATGAACTAAAATATACTTGAGAGTTGCATGAAAATTCAATTGAAAAGTATAGACTGAAAAACTTGACGTGAAATTGGAAGCGTATCTTCGAAAAAATAATCTTGAATACTAGCTATGTATTATGGAATAGTTTGTTTTTTCATTATGCTTGGTTCTGATTCTTGTTTGTTATTTCTTGTAAATCTGTGGTACTGGTATGCAATAGTATTGGCCTCTTTAAACAGATGACAACAAAGGAAACTGTTAAAGTAACACAAAAGAAACCTAAAGAAGGGGAGATGAAAGGCCCAGTGGACCCTTTCTCATAAGTAAATATTTGTTGAATTAATATTAAATGATGTATAAAATAGCTTGATGAGATGGGTCTGTTTAAACAAAGACTTGCAGATGCAATGGTAAGCCTTTTAGTCTTTGTTTTAGGTCTTGTACAGGAACATGGTCTATAACTGTTAGTTTATAGTTGTTTCTTACTATTTAATATTTATGATGCATTTAGAATGGTTTAGTAAACTCAATATTTAAGCTGCATTTAAAGCGGTTTTGGGACGTAATCGGTGCCATGAGAGATCATCTTTTTGAAAGGTGTGGTGGGTGATATGGGAACACTTAGATATTCATGATTACTTCTTTTCTGGTGAAAAAATCGCATTGAAATATTTTGGGTATTAGTTTTGCATGTTTCTCCTTACATTGTCGAACTTGCTACAGGTTCTCAGTGAATCAGTAGCTGTTCAGGACTCCAGTGGAAGAGAAATTGAATCACAACTCTTACCTCTTTCAAATGTCTCTGAGGGCATGAGAAACTACTATGTAAAGGCATACTTGGGTAAATCCCCAAGTGATACGCCTAAATATTGGCTCGCATTTTCGGCTTCTGTACCACCTCTTGGTTTCAGTACTTACATTGTCTCAAGTACAAAACGGGCAGGTTAACCCATCTAGTTCGTACCTAATGCAAATATTCCTGAAATCTGGTCAAAATAGAAAAAAAAAAAAAAAAAATATTTCTCCAAGTTACTGGTATAAAACTGTGTTCTATTATTTATCTTTTGCAATTTCAGGTACTAGTTCGACCATATCAACAGTACACACATTACAAGGAGGTGAAAATGGCACTATAGAAGTTGGGAAAGGAAATCTAAGGCTCACTTATTCTGTAGATGGAGACAAACTTACTAATTATATTAACAGTAGAAGCTCGGTAACGTGTTTTCTTTTGTTTTGTTTGCGTAGGATACTATTTTATTTGATTAATGTGTTTCTTCTTACTCTGCTTAAAAAAATCCATCCCAGTTACATTTCTCCAAGCATAAAAAGAATAAAACTAGTTTCTATTATTGTTACTGCTGTCGGTTTTTTATGCATCTTTGCTTTCTTTTTCTTTGTTGTTTCCTCTTCAGCATTTTCTTTATATCTGATGTCATTCATGTTTATTATTGAAGGTCAAAGCGATTTGGGAACAATCTTACATTTTTTATCCTGGAAATGACGGAAGTGATACAGATCCTCAGGTGGGTGTTTTTTTGGACCTCTCTTGGTTTGGTTTTGAATTGCTTGAATCAGAATCTCCTATTTAAATGACATTACCATGTATCATTATTTTCCTTGAAGGCCTCAGGAGCATACATCTTCCGTCCAAATGGTAGATTTCCCATAAAATCTGAAGGACAGGTACATAATATATTTTAAAATAATTAATATAATCATGCACTATGTGATCGTTGTTGTTGATGATCTATGAAGAACTGTTATAAAGGGTGAGTATGATTGTTGAGAAAAACATTTTCTCGGGAAATTCTGTTTTTGGAAAATATGATTTTAGAAGTTCGATTGCACAAGAAAATGGGAGAAGAGAGTTTAGTTTTAGTCTTGGGTTCGGGGTTAATCTTGAGAAAAGAATCTGTGGATGGTGGCAGTGGGAAGGACCACCTAGCAATGGGACCTTTATAGTTGAACAGGTGGCAAGACAGCCATTATCGAGGACGTCGAAGCAGATAGGAGGAAGGCGACTTCATTGATAAGCTACATTGAGATAACTGCGCCAACCTTGGACTAGCAATCAGAGGCAAATGCCTGGCATGTATGAAAACAGAATGGGCAGCTGATTTGCTGGAAGATCAGGCTACAAATTCTGACCATGCCAGCCATTGCAAAAGGAGAGAGTAGGGGACAGGGTCCCTTGAGACCTGATTGGTTCCTTGGATTATAAATACCGCAGTACTCAAATGGAACAGGAGTGGAGACATTTCAGAATAACTGAAGGCCCTGCTTCTGGCCTTGACCCATTCCTTTCTGGCGGACTGTTATTCCTTAGTTTCGAACTTCCTTCCTCTTCTTGTTGGTGCGGCCATTCCCTTGGTTTAGGCAGAATCCAGAGTCACTGTTGTCACTAATCCCTCCATGTGGACAAGACCTGAACTGCTTCAGTTAGCAAGTCTGCGGCCTCTCACATGACCCCCTTGCAATAAAATTAGGATTTTCTTGGCTTAACGAAAAAACTCATTTTCTCAGGGGAGGTTGGTGAAGGCGGAAACTTGTTTCCTATGGGAAAATGGGTTTTTCCTGTGAAGATGTGGAATCAAGCACGTGGCGAATTGTATTTTCCCACCAATTTTTTGTGTAATCATACATACCCTATAAGTTTAGGGAAGTGACTTGGGTGCCCCTACTTTTGATAAATGGGGCACATCTACTGGAATTTTTTCCCCCTTCATTGTTAAGAACGATGACCATTATTGATTCTCATAAAGGAAAATTAGTCTTTCCTTTGAAGAGACACACTATTTAGAGGACTCTTCAATCTGTCCCCAAAGTTTACTGCTATATGATTTAGCATCTCAAGTGAAAAAACATTTTAGTGCAAATTAGTCTTTTCCTTTGAATTGACATACTATTTAAAGGACGCTTCAATCTGTTCCCAAAGTTTACTGCTATACGATGTAGCGTCTCAAGTGAAAGAGTCATTTTATTGTTTCAGGTTCCTTTGACTGTTGTTCAGGGACCAGTATTGGATGAAGTACACCAACAGATCAATCCATGGATACATCAGGTGCTTTTCCTGGACACAAGAACTTTGCGGTCCTTTTGTGTGTGTGTGTGTGAATTATCATGCTGATAAAGTTAATAGAAGACAAGAAGATATGTTGATGATTATCAATGATAGAAAATCAAACCTTTAACCAAACTTAAGCCCAAAAATTCATTAAATAAGAATTACGTTGCACAATTAAATTCAATTATTTATTCTCAGAGTGATACAGACACTGGATCTGGCCAGCACCATTAAATGTTGTACAGAATATGCAGAAATTTAAGAATTTTTCTTTAAAACAAGAACCAATTGACCGAGAAATAATGCCCAGAATTTTCTTTTGGTCTGAAATTTAACAATCAACCATATCTTTCAGTTAAAGAAAAAAAATTGTTTGAAATTCGAGTACCTGATTGACCATGAATGCTTAACTACTGTCATACATATAAAGAATATTTTAAAAATGCAAAGGTTTTATATAAATTAGATCCAATGGAGTGTTATAAGTAGAATCCTTGGTTTAAGTTGTCAACTCAGTCTTTTTCTTTTCCTTCATAGTTGTAGATTCCCTTTAACGTTATAATGACTTTTGTGATAGCTCAGAGAGTTAGAGGTATCAAGATTCTCATCTATGAGATATAATTGGTATAGCTGCAAGCATTTAACATAGATTTTTGCCTTATAGTTTGATATTCTCATAGACAATACCAATCTACGGTAGATGTTTGGATTTTATATTACCTATGTGCATTGTGGTTTTCATTAAAGTTGTACTGCAAGTAATTGTAGATCACCAGAGTCTACAAGGGAAAGGAGCATGCGGAAGTAGAATTTACTGTAAGCTTACCTTCTTGTGCATTGATCTGTGTATTAACAAATATTTTCATTGCTACTATTATAGTTGTCATAGTTTCTAGTAATATTGTGCTGGATCTCTACTCATCGATAATATCCTCAATTATAGGTTGGTCCAATACCTGTCGATGATAGAATTGGGAAAGAGATCGCAACAACAATTACGACTACCATGAAGACCAATAAAACATTCTATACAGATTCTAATGGACGAGACTTCATTAAAAGAGTATGCTACATTATCATGTACTTGTATCCAATAAATTCAACTGTAGTTTTACTTACCCTGAAAAGCACAATTACATTATTAGTATTTAATATGATGGGGGTGATGAGAATCTTGAACAGTTGTTTGTTGCAATGGGTTCATGCTGCTAATGCCATATATATATACATATAACGATTTGAACATTTTATTTGATTTGCAGATTCGAGATTACAGAACAGACTGGGACCTGCAAGTAAAACAACCGGTTGCTGGAAACTATTACCCTGTATGTTTCTGTTATGAGGGAAATGATTGCACACTGTATTTTTCATTGTATATTACTTGCTAAAATTAGGGGTTTGAGAGTTTACAGTGGAACTCGTCTCTAGTGGATATCATTCCTTATCTTCTTTATATTGGTGATTATTTAAGTTGTCTTTTTCCTCTAACTTTAGTATATATATATATATATATATATATATGGAAATGAACTCTCCTCATGGTAAAGACACAACATGTCAACCAATAGAGCCATAGGTTCAAGCCCAAAGAAGGAAGGATCGAATTGGACAGAAGACTTTTTACAAAATTACCAAGTTCACAACCCACTAAGCAGCTTCACGAATTTATATCCATATTGCTTTCAACTTTTTAGCTGTGTTATCTTGTTTTTAAAGGGATGATTGTTTCGAAAGCAACTTTTCTAATTCAGCCGTCTGCCACATACAGCCTTAAATGTATTTGCTTCAAATATTGTAGGTTTCTGTTTAAGATGACCTCTTGTCACTCTCAACACATTCACCATTCTGTAGGGTTCTTATTATCTTGTACGGTCATCGGGAAACTTTTAAAATCCTGTGTGTAGTTTTGTTAGTCTCTTTCAGCTCCGTATAATGCAGTTTCTACTTTCAGATTAACCTTGGAATATACATGGAAGACAACAGGACTGAGTTCTCAGTTATGGTCGACCGAGCTGTGGGTGGATCCAGCATTGTGGATGGACAAATAGAGCTGATGCTCCATAGGTTTTATTCTTCCCTTTCCAGTGCTTAATTTTCTTCATGAATTATATTTTTTTTCATGCATGTATCTAATTTATAATTGACACTGCCTATACTCTCCAAGATTTCTAACTCTCTTTAATCGTATAGGAGGTTGCTTCATGATGATTCTAAAGGTGTTGCAGAATCACTAAATGAAACTGTCTGTGTCGCTGACAAATGTACAGGGCTTACAGTAAGCACAACTTACCCAGCTATTGTTCACAAGTTCATGTAATTACAGATATTTACCAATGGCATCTGTTTATCTGATGTTAAATACGGAATTACTGTATGACAGCAATGGTTAAATACGGAATTAGTCGCATTGAAAAAAATATCTTGTTCTTTATTAATCACTCTTTCTGTATAACAACAATGGTTATATTGTCTTATGAAGTAGCTTGCCCATAGTTTCAGCACCAAATTATCTTCTTGGTTCTTTTTGCAATTGCCGCTTATTCCAGTCTTGCACATCTCCCTATCGAAATCCAGTGGATTCCAACTATGGAGTGTAGACCAGCCTATCACTTAATACGAATTTATTGGTTGAAAAGCTTATTAGTGCTGGATTACAAAATGTCTCTGTTTAAATCAATAAAGTTTAGGTTTTCCAATTTCAAGGTTATCGTAAACTAGTTGGCATATGTTTGAGAAAATCTGCCACAAGAAAGGAAACATGAGAATGAGCTGGTCTAGGGAAAGCTTATATGTATCTGTATTTCTATATAAAATCAAAGATCTGGAAACCTAATCTTACTAGTCAGGACAATATTAGTTACAAATATATGGTTCAATAGTACCTTAAACATGCATTTCTTTTGCAGCTAACAGTGAAGGTTTTAAGTCAAAATCGATTAAGAAATAATATACTTCTTAACTGATTTGGGATCTGTATATTCCTCTCAAAATCAAGTCTCCTTGGTTGCGCAACTCCCAGGTTGTAACAGAATTTATATTTGGACTGAAAGATCTCACCTCATGCCTAATGTACTAATCCCGTGCACGTATTGGAAAGGGGTTCCAGTCGGTTCCCATTGAGAAAATGTTTTCAAATGGCATACGTGAACACTTCCACAGCCTAAAGCATGAGGCGTAAACCTTATGAACATTCCTTTTTAAATGAAGATTAAGAAGTACAAGGAAATGTAAGTTTAGGAAAAATGTTGATCCATCTCAAATTGAGAATGATATATTTAATGTAATCTAGAATAGTTAATTTATTATCCAACTATGGGTAGGGACCAAAATAAAAACGAACTTTCTAATCTATTGCAACTTGCCATCGCCAACATATGTATGTAACATTCATTCTTCTGAGTCTCTGACCTGAGGCATAAGAAAAGGAGTAAAAGATGAAAGGCATCAACCTTTTTCAAAACTGCCTTGGGTGAGTCGTGTGCCTTATGAGCTTTTAAGCTTTATTTATTTAGTTTTTTTATAGTAAAGCACAAAGCTTTGCAAGGAAACCCTGCCTTGAGGCTGACCATGTGGTGTAAGCCTCCAATGCCTTTTAAAGCATTGAGTGAGAACTACTTTTGCCTATTGTATCTCAACATGTGAATCTTTACAGCAGCTACCTCTTATCGGCATAAATACTTCTTTACAGATCCAAGGAAACTTCTATATCAGAATTGATCCTATAGGAGAGGGTGCCAAGTGGCGTCGTTCATTTGGCCAAGAGATATATTCTCCATTTCTCTTAGCCTTCACAGAACAGGTGAAAGAAAAACCTTCATGTTGACTTGTTTTTAGTGTTCTGGTTCTGTGATTCTATTCTTATGCCATTGGTTCCCATTTTGCAGGACGGGGGTAACTGGATGAGTTCTCACATACCTACTTTTTCAGGGATGGAGCCCTCCTACAGTTTACCTGATAATGTTCAATTGATAACACTCCAGGTAAGGGGATTGCCCATGTGCAAGGAAACAGGTTTCTTTCTTGCTTTGATTCATTCAAAATTGTAGGAAGAAATTGGCAAAAAGTCTTTGAAGAGACTTGAACCACCATCAACGTCTGCTTTGTTAGCTTGAAGCAGTTCTGTTGATGGCTGGTTTGAAAATGTGAAAACATTTCTCAAATCTTCTATTCCAGCAGTAAATGGAGTTTTACAAATTTTGTTGTTGTTTCCCTTTATAATTAACTCTCTTGAATTCTGCAGGAACTTGAGGATGGAAAAGTTCTCCTTCGGTTGGCACACGTATATGAGGTCTTATTTTCTCTCCGTAGCTTGGTTAACCATTAGAAACTGTGGTATCCCCTTTGAATGGATGCCAATTTGATACGTTCCTTTATTTTATTTAAATGTCCCCTCTGATTAATCTTGTTTTATAGTAGTTTGATAATGCTGTGGTCGGTACTCGGTGATTTGTTTTTTAATTTGTTCTTTGTTGTGAAAACTGAAATATATAAGGCGGGGGAGGACAAGGACCTTTCAGTAATGACAAGTGTGGAACTGAAAAAGCTGTTCCCTGGCAAGAAGGTAAAAGGAAGGAGAGTCTGCTTGGCGTTATATAAGTACATTTATCGACTTAGCATTTGATCATACTTAACAGTCTCTTGTTATTTTATTCTCTTTAGATAAAAAAAATAACAGAGATGAGCCTGTCTGCCAATCAAGAAAGAGCAGAAATGGAGAAGAAGAGATTGATTTGGAAAGTAGAAGGTGCACCTGAAGAAGAACCCAAGGTGACAAGGGGAGGCCCTGTTGATCCTGTAAAGCTGCTGGTGGAGCTGTCTCCCATGGAAATTCGCACTTTCATTATTGATTTTGAATACATTTTCCTTAAAACTGGTTCATCCTTCTAAGTAAAATAAAAAATGCTTTGAGACTTCCTTTACAGTACTCAGAAGGCATTGTTTTACTTATGACTTTAAAGAAAAATATATCTGGAACCTTATTATCCCTGATGGGACGTAGTTTCTGAAAGAGATTTTATGGAGAACTGCTTTGTGAAGCTCAGTTTCTCTGATTCTTTCCTTCCTGTTTTTGCCTGTCAAGTTCAATTCATATTTGAATGCAGGGGGTGCATGCACTACCTCCAATTCATTCATTTGGAAGCTTGATTTTGAAATTGGCCGAGTCATCTTGGTATCGTTGTGTACCAGAGACAACCTTTTCTCTCTTTTTCTGGTTCATGGATCTGAAAAAAAAAAAAAAAAGCCTGGTCTTGTCCAAATTATCTCGGTATTGTTCATGAACGAGACGGGAAGCCAAATTTGAACACCATGTTTTAACCGGATCTAAGATATCTGGTACAAGCCTGACCCGTTTATCTTGAGGGCAAGGAAGACTGCTTGCTCTTTCCCTATCCTACAAATAATGGGCCTAACCTGGCCTGGTTTGAAATAATCTTGTGTTTTACCATTGTGTCCAGGTGTGATACATTGGGTGTTAGGCCTTGGCCTTATGATGTGTTCTTCTGACAATCATACCAAACTGTGATCTTTGCCCTCTGCCTGTAATTAATTGAATTTTTTTCCTAAATTTGTAGTAATAAATTTTTTTTTTTTTTTTGAGTGGGCTTACTATACCCATAGCTCACTTGGGTTGACATATTGCAAAACAACTAGAGGTCGTGGGTTCAAGCCCAACTTACCCATCCAAAAATAAATAATTAAATAAATTTGTGCCTTCAAGGTATGGTTTAAAAACTCATTTTGATGTCTGTCAAAGTTGTCTTGGATGAGTTTTCCCATGTGTTTGAGACATCTTGTTCAACAATGAGAAAAATGAATCTGGATTTTAAATCTCATCCGATATATTGACTTGTCTATCTGTCTCATTGGTGGATGATACTGAGACGTATTGGATGAATCATCTTGGTCTCGGACGAGATTTAAAACCATGCTTCACAATAGAAGAATGGCTCAAACGTTGGACGCACCAAATGCACGTTCTTGATTGATGAAACCAATGATGATACATCTTCTTTGATTAATAGTGTTACAAAGGATGCACAAATTGATGGCTATAATTATCTGATTTATTGGAAGGATTCATCATAGCAATTAGCAAGGAGTATGATTTCTCATTCCACTTTGCTACACTCTAACAAAATCTGTTTAACATGTGAATGGCACGTGCTTCCTAACTTCCCCACTTCACAAACCTACACTTTGCTAGCTTACCTGACGTACAAGCGGGAGAGCTGAGTCGGAGACGCAACTCGCTCAGTACTTGTGCTCGAAGAAATGCTGAAACGTCTCAAGGCCTCCGCCAACAGACGACCTAGCGTTCTCCTTCTCATCTGCGCTGCTGTAGTTTTCTCTCTCTATGTTCTTGCCATTCAGAACTCCTATTTTACTGGTAAACACTCATTTTTCTCTTCTCTTACTGGTTTCCGCCATTTTGATCTCCCGAGCTTCTTTTTTTTTTTTAATTCTTTATATCAGGAAACCAGAAATACGATCTAAACAGAGAAGAGATTCGGATTCTCTCTGATTTTCAATCCAGTATTCAACAATGTGTGGTAAGAATTCAGATTCAGTGATTCATTTTTGCGTGTTTAACAAGCTTCTTAGATCTATTCTCTCTTTGTTTCTCTGTTTTAGCTCATTTAATTGAATATATTTGAAAAGATCGTGAAATTGTATTAGATCTTAAATTCTTACTATAGAACACTAATTGAAGAAGCTTTAAATGATCTAATTCCTTTAGCGAGTAATCTGAAGATCCTGAATTAAAAAAAGTTATAGGAGAAGCTTCCGATCCTTACTTCAATCTTTTTTGCTTTCAGCTGATACTCAATCTGTGTTTAAGGTCTTCATGTTAGTGTTTTATTTTGATTTGCAACTGGAGATTATCTTAAATTATAATCAGCAGAAGCTTTTTCAAGATCTACTGTGTTTGATAGAGCAAATTATTTATTCTTTGATGATTCAAGTGGTTTAAATTGGGAAATACATCACATTGTACTCAGCAGAAATGGAGAATTTCTGCAAGGAAATTAATAAAAATGATCAAGGCCAGTCATTTTTAAGCCAGAAATGTCTACACCATTTAAGCCTTTATAATTTAGCAAGCGAAATGTGGCTCATGGGGATGTGAGATTTTTATTTAATTTTTTGTTGTTGTTGTTCTGTTTGAGCCGTTTGTTATATATTAGAAAATTCTTTTAGAGTGAAAGCTATGTGATGCTCACATCATGCATAAGACTTCATCTTGCTCGCGAATTTATGATAAATAATATAGAAATAACTTGACTGAGAAGTAGAAATCAGAGGGACAATCTTATATATAAAAAATAGTACTAACATGACAGAGAAGAAGTAGAAATCCTGTCTGGTAAAGAATCACAAAAATAAGTTACTTATTTTTACACGCATTATGACATATGATCATATCATGTCTAAGGGTTTGAAGTGTCCGCTAATACCTATGGCTTTCACTTTATCTATAAAATTGTACACTTTATAAGTACCTTCCGTTTATACTTGAGTTTTGCTTTTGAAATATGAGCTAAAACCTTGAAATTGCATATAGGCAAAAAGAGGACTTGGACTTACTGCACACATTGTGGACCACTGTAAACTGATCCTCAAATTTCCTGAAGGCACAAACAGCACCTGGGTTAGTACTTCTCTGAACCTCTGTTTTAATGCTTTCCATTTCATTCTTCTTCCTTATCTTAGAACATTTGTTTTTCAACTAATTTAAAGATGCATTCGTCTGAAATTTCCTCTCTTTTTAAACAGTACAATGCGCAGTTCAAAATTTTTGAACCCCTAGAGTACAATTATGATGTTTGTGAAGCAATTTTATTGTGGGAACAGGTTAAGTCTTATCCTCTCTTGTTTGATGATTACTTTTTAAATGTTCATAGTTACTAAGATCATCTGCAATGCAGTATCGTAACATGACCACGGTTTTGACAAGAGAATATCTAGATTCTCGACCAGATGGATGGCTAGATTACGCAGCAAAAAGGATTGCACAGTTGTAAGATGCCGAACCCTTCCAGTTAGATTGATTGATTTTGTAGTTGGTACTTGGTACTCAGATTGAGTTAAGAAATATAATTCAGCTGTATCAGGTAAGCATTTTTCTCGTGTTTCTTTGGTTGTAGGGGAGCAGATAAATGCTACAATCGTTCCCTATGTGAGGAGCACCTTAACTTGATTTTACCCTCAAAACCACCTTTTCACCCCCGCCAGTTTCAGACATGTGCAGTTGTTGGAAACTCGGGGGACCTTTTAAAGACAGAATTTGGAGAAGAGATTGATAGCCATGATGCGGTCATACGAGACAATGAAGCTCCTGTTAATGAGGTAAACATAACAACTTAGTGCTGGTTTCTCAACTCTCTAAGCCATTCTCTAATCTTCCTATAGATTGGATGTCTGTGGCGTTGGTTTATACTCAGCTTGGGTGAACAAAACATATTCAACAAGTTTTGCATGTGATTCATTCGGTGATCAATGCATCCAGTAATATCAGCCCTTTCAAGCAAAATTTGCTTTTATGGCATCTTTACCCATTTAATTATAATATACTTTAATTCAATTTTATATTTATCAAAAAAAAAAAATATACTTTAATTCAATTGGCTATTTTCATTAATAATCTGGAACATTCAATTAACCGGACAACAATAAGCTTCTGTTCTCTATTATATGTTTGATGACCTTGATCATCCGTGTGATTCACACATAGTTGTATTTTCTGCTTTCTTTCTTTCTTTTTTTTTCCTCCCCGTAAGTGAGAGTGTCGTAACTAGAAAACCACTTATTGAAATTATATTTGTGTTAACAATACAGAAATATGCCAAGTTTGTTGGTCTGAAGAGGGACTTCCGCCTTGTAGTGAGGGGTGCTGCTCGTAACATGGTTGCTATTCTCAATGGATCTGGTGAGCTTGAATTTTGTAACAATCACATATTTGGTAAATGCTTTGCCTAAAGTGGCTTCTATTCCACCTATGTACTACCAATCCTGATATCACCAGCCATCTTGTTTTTGGTATCACCTTTCTTCTAAATTTGGTATTTTTTCCTTCTGGTATGAGGAGCCTTAATTTTATCTGCTTTAGCATTACACAAGTACTTTGAATTTGTATATGTGTTTCAGGTTCAAACTTACATTCCTAATTTTTTTTTTTTCTGCAGCAGATGAGGTGCTCATAATCAAAAGTGTGACCCACAGAGACTTTAATGCAATGATAAAGGTGAAGATGCTGCACTGTTATACCTGCCTAATCAACATTTCCTGATAAATTCTATTATGGTGTAGAAAAGTCCTCTGTTTTAGCTTTCATGTATTTCTATCTTTCTTCTTGTTTTTTGTTTTTAATTCTGAGTTAGCTATAGCTAAAAGATTATATTATATACACATTAAGCATATGTAGGCATTTCGAGATTCTCAAAGGCACTGTGTCAGACATACATGTGTCCACATCCTTATTACATGATGATGAACTAATCCCAAGTATCTTTTCCCAAGATACATTTGCTTATTTCCTTGTTATTCTTGTAACAATTTGTTAATGTACAATGCAGAGTATCCCAAATCCTGTTTATCTTTTCCAAGGTATAGTTCTACGGAGAGGTGCCAAAGGAACTGGAATGAAATCGATAGAACTAGCACTCTCCATGTGTGACATTGTTGACATATATGGTTTCACGGTGGACCCTGGCTATACAGAATGGTTAGTATGACCCTGCTGGTGTTTCACTGATGGCTGCAGTTTAACTTGGTGTCTTGGTAAATATAAACTATTATGCTTCATGTTTGTTGTGTTCTAGTTGTTGATAAATTATTTATTTATTTATTGGATTAACATGATTTTTAGTTTGTAGTGTGATCATGGTTTTAAATCTCGGGTTGACGTCTCGTCTCATTCATCGACGAGACCAAGTTGTTTCAGATGAGTCACAGCTCGTATCAGACGAGATAAACCATTTAACTCATTGTATAATTATTTATTCATATATATATATATAATTATAACTTTTTTATAACATAAGGTAGATTAGAAGATGTTTAATCATAAAATCATATTTTATTTAGATAAAAAAATATTTAAATTTTGAAAAATTAATTATTTTAATTAAAATATACAAAATCCCAGTTGACTCGGACGAGTTTTAATTATTTTCAAAATATTGTCTTAGTTATCTCGTTCGTCTCACGAGATTTTGTACATGTTAGACGCCTTGTCTATCCGTCCTGTTCAAGGACAATACCGAGATGACTCGGACGAGAAATAAAACCATGAGTGTGATGCAAAAACTTGAAAATGTTGATGATGTTGTTCGACGAACATAATTCACACGTCATGTCAAATTTGTTTCTAAAATCATAAGAAGCATGGAGTCATCTTGTACTCCCCGAGTCCAAAGTATGTCACTGTTCTCAGGATTTTTTGCGTCCCTCTACTTAGTCGATGAGATGAGCTTCCCAATAACTCACCCATGCCATATCTTGCTCGGACCAGAGTCGTAGTGGTTTCTAACTCCACATGGCTAGGGTTCTATTCCAATATCTAAATCCTGACTAAAAGAGGAAGTTGAATTAGAGTGCAATGATCGGCTAATGAGAAGGCGACCACTCTTCTAGCTAAAGAAGTTACTGGACGCAAAATGTGCATATACATGCATGCCTACGAAGTGGATTGTTATTTATATCGAATCCCAATTTATTTGCTCAGAAGACTCCTTAGTTACTGCTCTTCACTTAAATATGTGTCTCTGTTGCATGTTCTGTCACACCAAAATGCATATGATTGTTCTTTATGCTGATCTGAACTTTCTTCTGTAGCCTTCTTGGTTGATAACTATTTTCTGATTTTTTACCAGTTCAAGGCTCAGACATTGACTTGTGTGCTTTTGTTTTTCTTTTAGGACCCGTTACTTTTCGACACCAAGAAAAGGGCACAATCCGCTGCAAGGAAGGGCATATTATCAACTACTTGAGTGTCTTGGTGTAAGAATCGTTCACAAATTTTTGTTCCTCACATTCATGCATGTACACACCAAATTATGCAGGCAATTAATGACTTGATGGATGGGGTTATACATATTCAGGTTATTAGGATCCATTCTCCAATGAGAGCCGAGAGGAAGCAAGACTGGTCAGATGTGCCAAGTAGAGAAGTGATAATCAGGGCTCACGCTGCTGCCCTGCGCTTGAAGAGAAACCAAGCTAGTGAGGCTGGTGGATTGGGGCCATTTGGCAGTTGTAAAGTGTGGGGTAATGTGGGTGGCCTGCACCGTAGTGGGCCCATATCGGGATCACCAGACATGAGCGACACTCGTAAGAATTCAAATTACGGTAAGTGGGAAGCCATGCCATTTGAGAGCCTAAGAAAGGAAGCACAAGAGCACTATGTTGAAATGGGAGGTGTTTCCTTGTACAAAATGGATGGTAATAAATTGGATGATCTAGTTTGTGTGAGGCACCCTTTGAAGTCTGAGGTTTAGGGATGACAGGTTTTGGGTTTCTTGTTTTGTATTCTCATCTGTAAACTGGTCTAGGCACAGCCCAACTAGGCCTTCTCACATCAGTTTCTGGGATCTGAGCGAGCAATTTGTTGTACTCTGGCATTTGAGAGCTTTGACAAAGAGGTTTTGGGCTACTCCATATGGTGTGAAGCAGAAAACCAAGTCATGATGCAATCAGGGTATTAGATTGCTCAACAGTTTTCAATGTTCTTGACATGTTGTACTGGTGTATAGATAATTGACAATACATTAAAGAAAAATATTATCCTTGGTGTTTCATATCAGTAATGTGAAGCCCCCATCAATACAAGAGGTCTTACGTAGTCCCTTGGCCAATGATCAGCATCATAGACTAAAAAATGTTCCAAATCTCTCATATCTATCAAGTAAATAATTTTTAACTGGACTTCCCTAGCCTCAACCATCTCATATCTATCAGGTAAAAACACACAAGCTAGTACTGATCTTGACTTCGAGATTAAGGTATGACAACAAACTATAATTGGGGACTCCGGAATCCCATGATGGAGAGCATTTTTCTTAATTTATTGTTTTATTTTATGGGTAAGCTTACATCGTAAGAAGGTCCTTCTCATCATAAAATGACTCTCCCACGTGGCATAGTCAATCAACTGACTCTCTTGATGTGACATGTACTTCTTGAGATACACAATTGTACTTATTTATGGGGATGTGAAGTTGTGTACACCGAGTACTAGAGATGTAGGGTGTCTGATACGTGAGAGGAGTCGATTGAATATGCCACGTGGGGGAATCCTTTAGTCAGGTCAGGTCTATAAAAATGAAAAATAAAATAATTAAAATAAAAAAATGAGTCTCTTGAAACAAAATTTTGAAGCGGAACAACAACCCGCTTCAAAGTCGGATTCTGATTTGGGATATGCTGTTAACGACAAAAATGGGTGTCCTGTTAGTTAAGGCGCGAACCTCCGGCCCTTTGATCATATCTCTCTCTTAATAATATAATTCTTAGAAACAGGAGGAAATGAGAGAGAGAGAGAGAGAGAAGGAGAGGTTTAATTTGGCGGGCTTTTGAGTGACCGGAATGGAATCTCTCTTTTTCTACCTCCTGGTTTTAAAATTTTGGTGCTCCTAATATTCCTTAATCGATCCATTCAAATCAGGAGAATCCATTCATTTGCTCCTGTAACGTTTTTTTTTTTTTTTTCGGTTGCTGTTCTTGGGGCTTCAGAAGCTGGAACTTTTGAAGATGTAATAGATTTTGTCGAATTGAAAGGAAATCCATCACAATTCACAAAAGGATTTTGTCCAATGAGCTAAGAATTTTAACCGAAATCCATTTTGAGAAGCAACATTGTTTGGTTTTGTTGTTGGATTCTGGTTCGGAGGTTAATGGTAGATAAGATCTTGAAGGATGCTTGATCTTGTTTTGTTTCGTTTGGCGAGAGTCCGGTAGTTTTCCATGATTCATTGCAGATGTGAAGCCTAGTTTCAATTAAAATAAATTTGGCGAGATTATTATAAGTGTGTTGTTTACGAGAATCTGTTACTCTGAGGAGAATAGGTTGCTGTTTGATCATGCATTTCACAAAGCTTGATGATTCTCCCATGTTTCGGAAACAGGTGAGATTATTTATTTATTTATTTATAAACATGGAATCAATGTTTTCCATTCGACGGATGTCGTGAAATCATATCTTGATGCATTTTTATTGCTACTTCTTCCTCTCCACTTGGGAATTGTCGCACCGTTCGTAACTGTAGACATATACAAGTCAATAATCAACTTTCCTGCTTTTCTTTTTCAATAGTGTGATTGTGTCAATGTTGTTGAACAACATCATCACATTTCTATTTTTCTTTCTTGAAATTCAGCAAAAGTGTTCATGATTTGCCAGACTCTAATCTTTTATCTATTATTGTTGTATATTTCTCTATGGACTCATTCACAGTCTTAGTTGAATATCTTTAGAAGGACTTGCCAGAGATTTTCTTGTTTATGGAATTTGTTGCACCAATTGCTCTTATCTTCTATATTTAACAATAAATTTGAAAGCCAAGATATTTTTGTGCAAGGTAAATGAGTTTTTAATTTCTAACTTTAGAGGAAGAGCATGTACCATCTCTCTTTGACCACTTCCTCTAGAAATGTAGCTTATCTGCTGATCACCTATGTTTTGCATTAAATTTTTTTTTTCTCTATCGTGCCTTTTGATATCCTTGGGTGGTCTTAGTATGGTTTGTTTCCAAATCTTATGCAAAAATGCCCTGAACTTTAAAGATACCACAACTGGACCAACAAACCATATTTGTTAAAATCTTGGATTGTTCATGGTAGTACAGATAGATTGTAAGGTAGAAGAAAATAATTGTGATCCGAGTCTGACTGTATTTGTAAATCTCTAAGCATATTGATTAAGGTTTGTTCTGTTCACGAAGGGTCTGAATTTTTTTGCTTAGAAAATATTTGATCGACAAATGATTTGTTAAGCAAGCGACTTTTCTAGGGAAAATAGATTGTTTGCATTTAATTGCACACAAAAAATTGGATTCCTATGGAAAACTGCCTGAAAGGAGTCAGGGGTTAACATAAGAGACTAACCTCAAATTTTCTTGCCTCACGGGAGATTTCATTTTGAGAGGGAGGGGGAGAAGGAAAAAAAGAAGAAAAGAAGAAAAGAAGAAAAGAAACACCACTTAAAAAATTATTCTTACTTAAAGAACTACCTATCAAAAAAAAGAAAGACATAAAAAAGAAACACCACTTAAAGAATGAAAGACAAGGGGATACTTATTAATATCTTCATGTGAAAATACACGTGTTTGTCTACATAACATAGGCTCAGTGAATAAAAAAGAACACTATACCCATGATTCCCCCCTCCCTATTTTTTGTCTTGGGATGCTCTTCTAATTTGACTTGTAATATACAAATCATAATTTTATTTTTTGAAATAGGATTTATTAAGGTAAAAAAGCAACAGGCTTAGGGAAGAGAGTTCCATGTCCGAAACATGCCCATGGGCTACTTCTTTAGTGGAAGGTCCATTAGAGTTTAGCAATTTTTTGAGTGTGACCATATGACACATCCAACTTTTTTAGAACTTAGGTATATATTAGTGAGGGAAGGAACATGACAAACAAGATATGGTAATTGTAGAGGTAAATTCTTGGATGCCGTCAATTCCTCAAGATTTACCTCTAACAATCGTTCTTCATTGTTCTTAATGTAAGGAATTCAACCCGAAATTCCCAACTTGTGAGAAACAAGAAATAGAGAAAAAAACACACACGTCGAAAAAGAAAACAATCACACGCACAAGATAGTATTTACGTGGTTCGGCAATTTGCCTACGTCCACGGAGTTGTAGAGATTTCACTATTTCGAGAAGAATTACAAAAGTGCGGCTCAAGTCTCAAAAACGACAACCAAAACCTTAAAAAACCCTAATCACCAAAAACGGCTTCTATATACTGCGCACAAGATACACAATGGGTTACAAAACGGGCCCCAAAAATTTTTCCCGGGAGCGTTGCCCCCTGGGCCCCCAGGAGGCTTATCCATGAGCGCTCCGGCTTGGGCCTATCGGCCCAAGCCTCCACTCCATGGATTAAGCCTCAAAAAATATCCCATCAAAATACCACGCAAACATTATTCGGGTCGGGTCGAGTCGTCAACCGGATCAAAATATAACTAGGCTCCACAAAGCCCAACACTTAATGCACGTGAACGATAAAAAATCATGCAAAAAAAAAAAAAATCAAAGAAAGGGGAAAAAGGGAGATAAGACAAAACACAAGATTTGTTTACGGGGTTTGTACCAAAATCAGACTACGTCCCCGGGTTCTAAAGAGCCATTCCACTATTCTTGAAGCCATTACAAGATCTACAAAACCTAGCCTCGTTGACCTTTTTCCTCTTCCCAAGAGCCCCCACTCATTTACATAGTAGCTCTCCTGGCATAGATAGACAAGATGAAATTAAACCTTAATGGAACGAGTCAATCTCCCTCCAATCAAGGGATTCTCCATCAACTATTCAAATCTAATTCAAAATATACCAATCGAAGCCTCAAGATACACATTAAATCTGCCATGTGACCAATATTCGCCTTATTTACGCCACATGTCTAATATCGATTTTACCTTCTAACTTAAGGCCCTATGACCTCAAGTGAGACCAATGATAACTTGTTAGACGCTATCATTTTCTTGTATTTAGATAGTAGTTTTATTTCAATTATTTGGGTTCGGGTATTTCTTATACATCTTACTTGTCATCTTTGAATTGGAAATTTTGTATTCTTTTACTATTCTATTTATATGGCACTTTTTTAGGGGTATTGCGATATATGCCTGTAAGTATGGATATGACTCTGCTTTTACATTTTTATTTCTGCAACAGCATTGGTATTGATACATTGTTATATGGTGAAATAGATTCACAGCCTGGAGGAAAGCATGGAATCATTAAGAGAGAGAAGTCTAAAGTTCTATAAAGGATGTCACAAGTACACGTATGTCTACATTTGTATTGTTTCAGTGTCATGCTCAAGGACTTTAATTTCTTTCAAAATACATGCTTTTGGAGACAACTTGTCTCAAAACTACTGGCTTGACATCTCTCTGTGTATCTTCTAATTCAGTGTTGGTAATGTTTTTTTCTTTTTGATAAATAAGAGTTGGTAATGTTTAATTGTGCTTTTGAAGAAAACTTGTCTCATCAACTATTGGCTTGACATGTCTGTGTATCTTCTAGTTCCATGTTGGTAATGAGTTTTTTGTTAGTTTTTAGTTTTATTTGTTGTCATATGTGAAACCTGTAAATTCTAATCCTGGATTAATCATGTCCTCCACAACACCTCCCTCACCCCCCCCCCCCCCACTTCCCGCGTGGCCCCTTACTTTTTTTTTTTTCCTTTATAGAAAGGTTGGATGTTAAGTTCTCTTAAATGGAAAAATGTCATGTTTTTCTGAGTAATATTCTTTATTAACTTCTCAGAAGTAGTAGGCTGTTTGATTTGGGAGTGATAATTATTGGAATAATACTAAATTGACATACATTACTGGCAATTCTTTAAAATAGGCCAATGTAGTCTTTCCATTTTTAATGTGGAATAGGTCGGGTGGTATGTACTGCAAATATTTCCACTTTATTTTGTACTGGTAGGCCTTATAGTTCTTGAAGATTTCATAAGCATGCTTTGTTCAACTTGTAGAGAAGGGCTTGGGGAGGCTTATGATGGAGATATTGCTTTTGCAAGTGCCCTTGAAACATTTGGAGGAGGGCACAATGATCCTACTGGTGTTACTTTTGGAGGTATTTCATGTGTTTCTACTTTGTTCTTGAAATTTGTTTCCAAAGATAATATATTGCAATGTAGGCATAGTAAATATAAGCAATATTAAGTCAACATATTTTGACTAAATATACTGAATATTTTTGTCTCAAGGCTCAACACTAATGTTAACTGATAATTTCTTTTTGTATTCATTTTGGTGGACATGTAGTGGAAGACCATTGATCTTCATTTCTAATTTTATACGGTTGTTTATTATAATTCGATGACATAGGATTTAGGAATATGTTTTCATGTTTTTTAATTGGGAATTTCAATGAAAAAAATTCTCGTTATTTCCATCATTTCCACAACATTTTCATGAAAATTTTATTAATTTCCACTTTGCTCGAAATATTTCTATTTTTAGGCTATTCAAGAATTGGCACTAAAAGAAATTTAAATCTTATTTTTATGTTATTTTTGGCAGTTGTTTAAAGAATCCCTATACGAGGTGAGGCACAAGATTCTAGCTAGTTTATAAGAAGCTTAGGCTTTGCCTAATTTAGGTTTTAGCCATTGTTGAAACAAGTAATAAAAAACTTAATTTTTTATAGCTGCTATTGATACCCCAATTAAAATTTTAAAACACTCTTCAAACATTACAAAGGTTTGGCTCAAATTATTATCTCAACATTACAAAACATTATAACACTCGTTCAAACAATTTCAGTTGTTGTTTATAATTATGATTAGGCTCGTGTAAAAATAGAAATCCAGCCAAAAAAACGAGAGAGCTTCTATTGGCACCCCAACTTTTACTTATTTCAACCATTCACTTATTTTCTTTATTTTTAATTGAATAAGTAAAAGTTATGGTGCAAATAGCAGCTCTCTAAATTTTTTTTTAGAGACATCACATGATAATTAGATACTGATTATGGTAATTCATAATAAGGAAGGGCTCCCAACTTCTTTTCTTATTTATTTCTTTATTTTTGTAGTTGCTTCGTTTTATTTAGATTTTTTATGGATTTATGAAAAATTTTAATTTTAATTTTTTTATTATTATAATAAAACTTGGATAATATCCAATTTTTCGAATTCGAACTCGAATCGGATTCGAATTTTGGACTATCCATTGACACCCCTAACCCCATGCCTTATGGATGCAAAAAGTCTCATGTACATCTCATGCTTTACAAAACATTGTTTGTGACTATCTAATGTTTTTTCTTTTAGGGACTAGTTGTGTCATATGAAGTTGTTTTCGGAACTCCCAAGTGATGCAAGGAATTGTTTAACTCACTTTTGCTAGTGATATTTATATAGTTTTTGTTTTCTTAGGCTCTATTTTTACCAAATTTACAATTGCTTTGAGAGAAATTGGGACATACAAGGAAGTTCTTCGATTTCAGGTAAAGAATCTCTTGCTTTGATAACCATGACTTTAATAGTGCACAAAATATGTTGTCACTAGTATTTCTTAACTGCATTCGGAGCAACTATTTGCTGAGCAATCTTGATGGTCCTTTCCATTCGTAGTTCTTAGCTAAGTTTTTTGATATGTTCAGCTTTCCAACTATATAAATATTCCCAGGAATTGATTTCATTTCTACTTCAGATTCGTTTTTGCTCTTTGCTAGTACCAACCCAGGAAAAGTAATTTGAATTGCAGCAACGTTCATATTCATGCTTACCAATTTCTGTGATAGATATGAAGCAAGTTGCCCTTGAATCCGTCTGTCTCTGGTACATTACATTGCTTTTATAGAAGTTGCATATTGCCGATGGCCATTACACATTTACTTCCAAGTGTGTTGCATTTTCTGGATTGCTAGGTTTGGTTGAATTTGTTACTGATGGTGGGTAGCTTGCCCATCTTACATCAGATGTCTCATCGCACTAGGGGAATTTTATTTTGTCCTCTTTTCCTAATTGGAAGCAATAAACTTGTCTCAAAAAAAAAAAAAAAAAAAAATCCTAAATGGAAGCAATCTTTCTCATTCAAATTTCACACTGAATTTTTATATGTGCCCCATCGAAGTTTAATCTCCTATTTATTGTGGTTGAAGGCTGCTCTTGTAATGTGATTAATTGAGGATCTAGAAAGAAGTGCACATGGAGACTCTCCCATGTTATAAAAGAAAGTCCGGGGTTGGGCCCCTTCTTTAAACATTACATCTCAAGCACATTGGTTCGCAAATGACAAAGCTTTTTTTAGCAAAAGAAGGTGCTCATGGGTATGTTATAGTGGTCTGGATTTTCCATTATAACATTTCGTCCTCCTCCCTTTCCATTTTTTCGCCTTTTTCCCTTTTTTATCTCTCTTCTTTTCTCTCTAATATTTTTTTCTTCTTCATACTGATAATACGGAACCTGCATCAGAGCTAAGAGAAAATGGTAGTTTCCATACATTAGAAAAGTTCTTACGTACAGATACAATGCATACACGTGTTGAGTTCATTTTAAAACTTTTATTGCATGATGCAAGTCCCATTCTTTCTTTCTTTTTTTTCATTTCAAGAAACAATTATTTGTTTTTTTATGAGGTTTCAACTTAAGAAATTAAAGGAACAATGTCTACAGGGAAGTGATGTTGGTTGTGCCCTTCCATATAGCTTGGCACATCAAATGCATCACATGAAAATAAAAAGGCCAGAAAATACCTTCCTTTTGGCTAGGCAAGTGGGTTAGTGGTCAACAGTTAGTGGGTGAAGCTGGGTTTCTAATCATGTCATATTGTCAACACTCAGGCTTCAACTAACTTAGAAAGTTGGCAACTTCAAGCTAGAAAATACCTAAAACACCCATGTAACACATTTAATATGTTATATCACATCCCTTGCTAAGAAAATATCCTACTTCATTTCAGTTGAGTCAGTAGCCTTGCCATTGGGGAGAACAAAATGCATCGTGGACAGTGGCAATTTCATTCAATGTTGTGAAATTTGGGCTGTTTATGCTTTTTTTATTATTATTTATAATAATAATATTGTTTCTCAAATTTTCTGTGCACATACTTATGTACCACCATTAGGTTAAGAGTCTTTCTGTGCATCATGCATTTTGATAATCTGTAGCTGCCTCACACTATACACTTATAAGTTGTTAATTGTTGCATGTTGACTTAGAAATGGGATTATTTTCTTCTGACCATGCTCCAATCATTTGAGCCCCTCCCCTCACTTTATGAATTATAGGAATTTCTAGCTGCTTGTCTGTTGACATTTTCAAATTGGTTTTGGCAGGAGCACATACTAAATGACAGGTTTCTGCATTTTGTTAACGTCGATTTGCATGAAGTCAAGGTACTTTAGGTTACTACTAAATCTGATGTTTTACCTGCTATGCACAAGAATGTGGCCACATGACTACGTGGATGTGACCTGAAATATTTGAGAACAGCAGAAATGATCTCAAATCCACTATCTATTCGCTTGGGATCTCTGTCCTGCATTTCATCTCTTCCTTGAAGGCCCCAATCTGTTTTCATCTAAAACTTTTTCTTATATTTCAGAAGAAAAAAAAGTTATACATGTATTACTGATTCTGTGCTCATCCTTTGACAAGGATGAATAGCCATGCAATTAGCTCATAGGGAGCTACCAAAACTGTTATACATTCATGCTTGAAAATTTTGAAATTAATTGTTTTGCAGAAAGTGGCACAAATGTTCTCTGTGTTGCTACAGATAGATATTGCAGCCTACAAAACTCTGTAAGCACTTGGATGACTGCACAGAGCACAGACATATAGGGAAGCTGACAAACCCTTAAAAAGGTTGTTTTTTAGCTGCTAAAGAAAACAAATGAAGGCTTGTAAAAAGTCAAATCATAACAAAAAAAGAAGGAAAAAAAGTTATCTGTTAATTCACCCCATTTATTGGAGACAAAATTGAATTTTTTGCTGGTGCTTTTGTGTTTGGGATTTGATGAAGAGAAAATGACGCTTACTGAGGGAAACAAGTTGGTTTTGGTACAAAACCAGAAAACCTGCATGAAAACTGAAATATTCTTCGAAAGTTGTTGAATCAAAGTGACCCTTCCGGACATAGACTAACCATTGTTAGTGAAGCTTCAAAAGCTATCAAAGATATTCTTAATCAATCTAAATTTCGTTGCACGTTCTCATAACATCAAGTTATAAGAAAACAGAACTATTACACATAACTTAAGGGAAAGTAGGAAATCTTATCCAATCGTCTGATAGAATATGACCCTAATTGTTCTTCTCGGATCTCTTCATTACGATGGATCGATGGAGTTCAGCTACAACTTTTTGTTGCTTCCAATGACTTGGTCATATCATTTGGCCCATTGTAACTTCTTTATTGGGGGAAAGAATCAGAATAATTCATAGTTCAAAATCATATTTGAGTTATTTCTTATCTTGATTTGATTTTGGATTTTTGAGATAGGCCAACCCTACAACAGGATTTGAAGGCTTGCACCTCGTGCTATAGGAACACTGCTATCTTTTTTATTGGGGAAATACCCTCCTCAGTAGGATAGCATGTTGGCTCATTTCTTTTCTGTTTCAGGCCCTCCTGAGAGATTATTTGCTCTTTATGGGAAGTAAATATATAGTTTCTTAATAATACTAAGATACCTCTAATTTACATTACTTCTAATTTATCAGAACCTTCAACATATTTTTGATGCCCAAAACTTTGTAATCTCCCTGAAAATCACGAAATTATTATAGATATTTAGACAAGCTTTACAACACATATGATGGCTCCCCAATCAGACATCTGAGTAAACTTTATATGCATTGGAAGTAACGCTATGTTAGATGAGATTTGAGAATATAGACCTCTTTTCCTTTCATCTTTTTGTTGTGGCTTCAAGTGATTATTGATCCTTGCATGGGATTCAAATTTTAGGCTACTTCAGGATATTTCCACTTTCAACACATATAATAGGCTGAGCTAAGACAAGATGAGGCAACTCCTAACAGGTGATTCATGAGCTTGAGCTAAGCTGGGTAAAGCTCAGTACATCAACACCCCTACCCACAATGTAACATGTCTATAAGTTGGAAGAGGGTTCCACCATGTTATGCATTAAAAAAAAAAAGAGTAGATAGACAATGTTCATACATTTCAAAGCCTTCGTGGACATGTGGGTTATCTAAATGGGGCCCATGTCTTTTATATCATAAAAATTAATTACAATTTCTTTTTTTATTTGTTTGTTATAATTCTGAATAGCGTATGTGTTATATAATATCAAGCAATGTTTACCTCTCTGCCTTGGTCTCTCTTCCACTGACTTTCTTGAAGTACCTCAGTGAGTCTAAGAAACATATTGTTGAAGATATTGCCAGTGTGGTTGGAATTTGTCATGTTATTGATATGCTTTTGCATTTTTTGTAGTTTGATGATTGCGTGGTTTGCGATGTACTCCTATATTTAGGCTTATCCACTCTTTACGACTCTTTGTGTTTCTCAACTACATAAGCAGTTTTGAAGTTTGAGCATGGGAATCTTGGCTTGTTGCAGGAAGCTCGAAAACGTTTTGACAAGGCTAGCCTTCTTTATGACCAGGTCTGTTTCATGTATTATCTTTGCTTCTCAATATTTTGTTGTTTTAAGGTTACATTTTATATCACTTTTTCCATATTTAATTTCAGCATATTGTGCAACTTCCTTTCGTATTCTTAAAATTGAATGGTTATTCTTTTACTTACGAACAAGTCCTTTCTTATGTCTCATCTTGCTGGTAAATGAAGTGAGGAGTTAGTCTCTTATGAATTGCTCATTCTTGCTGATAAGTGAAGATTCTTTTGTTTTAGACTTCGAAAAAACTAAAGAATTTATTGAAATAGAGAACAAGGAGTCCTTGAAGAAGGTACAAGCAAGGGGTGCAGTGTTGAAAGTGGACAACCTTCACTTTAAAATCAAAGTTTTAGAAGTTCATTGGAACCACAAGGGTTTTCCAGTAAGAATATAGGAACTAAATACAATTAGAGGCATGGTTTGAATGGATTGTAGCTAGAATGTGATGATATGTGAACCAATGTTTTTAAGACTTTGAGTGACAGGTTCATGATGTAATGTGCATTCTTGCAACAGGCTCGTGAGAAGTTTCTCTCGCTGAGTAAAAGCACAAAACTGGATGTAGCTACTGTCTTAGAGGAGGTATCCTATAAATTGATAACTACTGAAAGTTTTTATTGGCTTTGATGCATAAAATTTCTCTAAATCCTAATCTAGTGTAGAGACATTACAGGAACTTCACAATGCAAGGTCTGCATCTGAACGTGCTCGCTTCAATCTGGTATGTGAGCTTCTTGCATCCTTTTGTTCTGAACAGTTTTTGAGGTCCCATGGATACCCACAGCTATGAGATTCCCTTACATTGCCTTGCTTGCTGTCCAGGTTACTTCTCTTTCTAATGTTGAGGCAAAAAAGAGGTTTGTATTTCTGGAGGCTGTTAGTGGGACAATGGATGCTCATCTTCGTTACTTCAAACAGGTGGCTCATATGGTTGCATTTCTCTCCTCTTCTCTGTGCCTGGTGACTTATATGCTTCTGCTGAACCTTTTACTTGGACTTCAACGCAGGGTTATGAGCTATTGCATCAGATGGAGCCTTATATCAATCAGGTTTATTATTTATTTGGCTGTAGTTTTATATGATTATGCTTTTTTTTTTCTGGCTTATTTAGCATTTGAATGCATCATCATCGCCATTATAATATTGTTTTTATCACCCTCATTGTCACCCTACCCTTATAGTGATCTGGGGTTGGCTAGTGTAGCTAAGAATGCATAGTTCGTTATTTTTTTCCTCAGCAGATTTTTTACCTGGAGCTAATCTTGCTTGCCAAATTTGTATGAGGTGGACCAACATGCACATTCGTAGGTTAACGTGTATATTGTGAAGTGTAATCAACTAATTTTGAAATAAATGGGTGCATATGTATCAATCTTGCTGTTGTCCACCTAATTGTGAAAGTTATGTCAGTGGTTTGAAGCCTTGGGGCATGGCCTCCTCAAGATACTCCATACCTTAAAAAGTGTAAAAGGTCACAAGGCACAAGACTCATCCACTAAAGCTCTGAAAAAGATGGATCGTCACACCTTCTACACCCTTTTTAAGTCTCATGTTGTAGTGGTGTAACAGGCATGCACATGCTGGTGGTGGCATTTATGTATTGTTATTATTTTTTAAATTTCTAACACTTTTAATAAGCTATTTAAGACTAAATAACATCAAAAAAATTCTTGCTTCCCCCTAATGAAGTGGATCAGTTTTTCTTCATAGTTTGTTGTAAAGTTTCTCTTATTTATGTAAGTTATCCTGCGATTTTTTATCCTTAGTCTTCATTTAAAAAGCCATGATCATGAATCTTTGCTTCATGACTCGTGTGTTAGGTGATTAAAGTGCCTCACCCTGCATCTTCATGTTTAAAACGATTGATTTATGTAGCATGTTTTGTTTTTTGAATCTGTGAGCGCTCTGTATTTCTATAAAAAGTTACCTTACATTTACATATTTCCCCCCTAAAACATGAGAACTATTAAACTTCCCGGACCCTTGTTCCTTGGAAGGTCTTGATGTATGTACATCAGTCAAGAGAAAGGTCTATATATGAGCAGGCAGCTCTCACTGAAAGGATACATGAGTACAAAAGGCAGATTGATCAAGAAAGTAGGTGGGCTTCAAATGGTTCACACCGCTTTTCTAGTGGAGATGGTATACAAATCATTGGTAAAAGTTCACATAAAGTGATTGAGGCAGTTATGCAATCTGCTGCAAAGGGGAAGGTATGTTCAAGGAAACTCTAGAATTGTCATGCAAATCTTGTTATTTTTTGGATTTACTTCTATATTTAAGACATTATGTGATATTTCAGGTTCAAACCATTCGACAAGGCTATCTCTCAAAACGTTCATCAAACTTGAGAGGTGACTGGAAAAGGAGGTTTTTTGTTCTTGATAGCCGAGGGATGTTGTACTATTATCGTAAACAACCAAGTAGACCTTTTGTAAGTAATTGCCTGAAAAATAATTTGGTATGCAGAGTACTTAAAATTCTTTTCTTCTCTTGATATATACCTACGTGTTCTGTAATTAAGATTGAGCATATTTTTAGGGATCTGGGGGTCAACTTTCCAGTCAGAGGAGTCATAATTCCTCTGAACTTGGTTCTGGGCTGTTGAGCCGGTGGCTTTCTTCACACTATCACGGTGGTGTGCCTGATGCCAAATCTGTTGCACACCACACAGTGAACCTTCTCACATCAACAATAAAAGTTGGCTCAGAGCAGTCAGATTTGAGATTCTGCTTCAGGATTATTTCGCCATCCAAGAACTATACTTTGCAGGTACCATTTTAGAGGTCAACAACTCGTAAAATTAGTCATCTTCTTTATCTGATACCTACCGTCGATTCATTATGATAGAATCCACCAAATACTATTTGGGTTGTGATTTGAGGGGGTGTGTTATTGTATTGGAATTGATCCTCAATTATACTTGGGTATTTCCTTGTTGACACAGGCAGAGAATGCAATGGACCAAATGGACTGGATTGAAAACATAACAGGAGTGATTGCATCGCTGCTGAGTTCTCAATCACCTGAGGTAGTAAATATTGATAACATTTGTAAAAGAACCTGTAAAACCCAAATTATACTACATAAAAAGGAGTTTCAAAAGGTAGAAACTTAAAATATAAAAAAAATGCCATCCAATCATTCATCCAGTCACCATCTCCTTGAATGATTTTCATACCTACTACAGTGGCGATTGGCATAAGAGAGACCCAAAAATTCCTTATTGATAAAAAGCCATTGTCACAGCTTTATGCCAATTATATTTCAGCATCTAGGTCTCTGTATATTGAAGAGGACCTCTAATTCCTTTCATCTATTAATTTATGTACTGATAAAATTATTGTATTCCAGCGTCTCTGTACCAGTCATTTCGGGAGTAGTCATCATCGCTCTGCTGGTAAGAGTAACTCATTCAAGAGTTCGTCTGATTTTGATCACTCAGCAATTGAAGAATGCACCTCCAAGATGAACCTCGTTCCTGGAAATCATGAGCATCCATCTAGAAGTTTACGACATCAACAGTTGAATATAAACATTGAGAAACCAATTGATGTCTTGAGAAGAGTACCTGGAAACAGTAACTGTGCTGATTGTGGTGCCCCTGACCCAGATTGGGCATCTTTAAACCTTGCTGTTCTTATATGCATTGAATGTTCGGGTGTTCATCGTAATCTTGGTGTACACATATCAAAGGTAAACTACATTTGACCATTTTGTTTATACTTTAATTTTGACTCTCCAATATAAAAATATCAAACGACATTGAATTATGGTTGTGCCATTACACTTCATGACATAGTTTTTCTTGTTCATTCATTTATGTGTAGCTCTTGTGCTTGGCTATGCTTTAGTTTTAACTATCCGATACAAAAACATCAAATGGCATTGATCCCCAACCCCAAGTTCAGTGTAATTATGGTTGTGCCATTGTACTTCATGCCATACTAGCTCTTGTCATTGGCCTCTATTGAGAACTGATATGTTACTTTGTGACTTGCACCTGCAGGTAAGGTCATTGACGCTTGATGTGAAAGTCTGGGAGCCTTCTGTTATGACTTTGTTTCAGGCACTAGGTAATACATATAGTAATTCAATCTGGGAGGAATTATTGCATTGGAGAAGTACTTTTGAGGTTGATGGCATCCCTTTGAGGTAAATAGCATCCCTTGTATTTTTCTGGTGTAAGATTTTGAAAGAATTTAGAGGAGTCTTTGGAGGTTTTTGTTGGAAAATGAGAGTGGGTTTGTTCTTTATCTCCCATATAAGTTGCTGTGCTGTTTGTATATTCTAGTTGGTCTCGACCACTTTAATACAATTTGCATTTTCCTATCAAAAAAAAAAAAAACAGGGTACTTAATTAAATGTTGCTAAAATTCCCATGGTATTCTTGTGATGCAGTTCCTCTAATTCTGATAAACACAGACTGCTTACTATCTGCAAACCTAGTCATTCTGATCCTATATCAATAAAAGAGAGATTCATTCACGCAAAGGTATTATGCTGAGCAATTCTATCCGTCTTTTTGGCAGTTTATGTTTTTTTATTTTTGTCACATTGCTTTGTAGAGTCTAGAGAGTATATGTTATTGCTGAAATGGCTTCATGCTTAAAGGTAAACTACAGTTTTCCCGGTTCACGCCTGGTTGATATGTTTGTCAATGACATGCACATCATTTTTCATGTGTTTCTGTAGATGTGTTATATGTATTATATTATGAATGTATTTGAGTGTTTGTTATATATATATATATATATATATATATATATATATATATATATATATGTAGATGCATTATTTGTTATGCATATGGGTATGTGCACAAATACATCTGATCATGGTCTTGTACCTTTTTAAGTTCCCTTCATTTTATTGGTGGTTAAGGGTGTGGATACCTGAAGTTATTTGGTTCAGAACATTATTTATGACCTAGGATCATTAACTTACTTGTTTTTATTGATGATTTTGATATGCTCCTTTACTTCTTAAAACATACTGAAGAATAGGATTCTCCTATTTTGTAAAGATCTGAAGTTATTTGCTTTAGAACATTATTTATGACATGAGATCATTAACCTACTAGTTTTTTTTTTTTTTTTTTGATAAGTGTAATATATTAAATGAAGGAAAAAAGTACAAAGAGGCCGAGGAAGCCTCTAAGAGAGCAACAAGCTAAAAAGAGAACAAAGCATCAAAGACTACATAAAGAATTCCATCTAAAAACGAAATCATCAAAAGTGATCCCCTTGAAATCGATGTTCTGTTTCGCCCAAAGATATAATAAGCCCAAGATCTCCAAGAATATGCCGTGAGAGCTTCTCATTCTATTGTTAAACACCCTGTTATTTCTCTCGTTCCACAACCCCCAAGCTATAGCCGAGGGAAGAATAGCCCACAGAAATCTTTTCCTGGAAGAGAAGACATTACTGGCCCACCCTTCTAACAACAGGGAATACTTGCAAGGAAGGACCCAATGAATACAGAAAAGACCAAGGAATATTGACCAAATTTGGTAAGAGAATGTGCAATGAATTAAAAGATGGTCGACAGACTCCCCATCTCTCATGCAAAGAGGACAACAATTTGGAGTGATCCACCCTCGAGCAATCAAATTGTCCAATGTAAGAATCTTCCCAAGGGAAGCCAACCAAACAAAAAAGGATATTTTAGTTGGAACGAATTTTGACCAAATGATAGATCTCAAGGGGGATTGCTCGGCAAAAGGGTTGAGGCACTTAAAAAATGAGCTAACAGAAAATCTCAAGTCTTTAGCCTTCATCCATTCCCATCTATCTTGTTCACTATCATTGAGAGGACACGAGTGCAAAGGTCAAGGAAAGATATCACATCTGTTAGCTCCAATCATTAAAGCTTCTCCTAAACCCCAAATCCCAAGTGGAGTTGCTATCGTTGAGAATCAAACACTGCTGAATCGAGCAGTTCTTTTTTGTAGAACAGGCATACAAGGACGGGAATTGAACTGCTAGAGGCGATGTGCCGTACCAACTGTCCTCCCAAAATCTGATCTTATTCCCCGTACCCGCTTTGAATCTAATCCCTTTTTCAAATTCCTCGCTCATTTTCAAAATACCCTTCCAAACACTACACCCCGTACGAACCTTTAGCCTCACCGCTATACCAACCCAACCTCTTTTCCCCGTACTTTGCTACAATGACCCTCCTCCACAATCTACCCCTTTCCTCCCCAAATCTCCAAAGCCATTTCCCTAGAAGTGCTCTATTAGCAAGTCTAAGACCTCTAATCCCTAACCCCCCATCCTTCTTGGGCTTACAAATAACCTTCCATCTAACTAGGTGATACTTCCTCTTACCACTCTTGTCATTCCATAAAAAGTTCCTCATAAGCCTTTCCAATCTGATTTCAACCGACTTAGGGAGCGTGAACAGGGATAGGAAGTAAACCGGGATACTCGTCAATGTGCTTTTAATCAAGGTAACTTTCCCTCCTTTGGATAGGTACTTGGCCTTCCATGTACTCAATCTTTTCTCCATTCTCTCCAACACCCCTTCCCAAATTTTGATGCTATTGTAGGGTGCTCCCAGCGGTAATCCCAGATAAGACGTAGGTAAAACATCATGCCCACAGCCTAAGGTTGCAGCCATCAAATGCATACCATTCACGTTTCCCACTCCAAAGAGCTTGCTCTTATGCAAATTGATATGTAAACCAGAAATGGCCTCGAAGCAGCACAAGAGGACCCGTAATACCCTCACCTGATCTCTCGAATGATCCAGGAAAATCAAGGTATCGTCCGCAAATTGTAAGTGAGAAATCAACGGTCCATCGTTCACCCTAAACCCCGAAAGCCTTCCTAGTTCCACTGCTCTCCTAAACAATCTACCCAGAGCTTCTGCAACAATAAGGAACAAGAACGGAGACAGCGGGTCTCCTTGCCTCAAACCTCTCGATCCCCTAAAAAAACCAGCTGGGCTCCCATTGACAAGAATCGAATAGGACACCGTAGTAACACATTTCATAATCCAACTAATCCATTTTGCCCCAAACCCCATTCTCCCCATCATATATTCCAAAAAGTCCCAACTCACATGATCGTATGCCTTTTGTAAATCTATTTTTCTAATCATCCCCTCTTTTTTTTCCTTGATCCTCGAGTCAAGACATTTGTTAGCCATCAAAACTCCATCCAAGATTTGTCTTCCCCTTATGAAGGCCCCTTGTTCATCCTCGATAATGTTGGGGAGGACTATTTTCAACCTCGAGGCTAACACTTTAGATATAATCTTATACACCGAGCCCACCAAACTAATAGGTCTGAAATCACTCAACTTATCCGAACCGACTTTCTTGGAATCAAGGCCACGAAAGTACTATTGAGACTGTAATCCATGCAATTCTTGTCTTGTAATTCTTTGATCACTTTCATGAAGTCTTTAGCAACGACATCCCAGCAATGTTTGAAAAACTCCATAGTGAAACCGTCTGGCCCCGGGGCCTTGTCCCCACTCATAGAGAAAAGAACTGATTTAACCTCTTCCTCTTCGATTTGTCTTTCCAACCAATCCCTATCCTCTTGACTTATCGCATTAAACTCTAGGTTATCCGGTCGGGGTCTCCGTGGTTCTTTTTCTTTGTACAGATCTTTGTAGAAATTCACCACACCTTCCCGAATCTCATCTTCTCCCACCACCTCGATATCCTTAATGGAGAGCTTATTAATCTGGTTACTTCTTCTATGGAGGTTGGCAATCTTGTGAAAATTTTTTGTATTATTATCCCCCTCTTTCAACCATTTGACCCTCGACTTTTGTTTCCAACTTATCTCCTCCATGAACGCCGTTCTTTGAAATTCTAATTTCATTTCCATTCTTTTACCTCTTTCTTCAGCATTCAAATTTCCTTTATCCTCCTTTTTGTCCAATATATCAATTTCTGACATGATCTCCTTCTTTTTTACTTCTATTCTCCCCAGAACCTCCTTGTTCCAATCCTTCAGTTTTTCTTTCATGAACTTCAACTTATTCTTAAATACATATCCCGGACTACCTCTGAAGGAACACTCATTCCACCATTCCCTGACAAGATCTAAGAAGTTTGGATGGACTAGCCACATGTTTTCAAATCTGAACGGCATTGGGTGCTTCCTAGGATAACCCGCTTCCAAGAAGATAGGGGTGTGGTCAGATACTGGGCTAGGACTGGCCGAATGGATGACATTATGGAACTTCTCCTCCCACACATTATCGACCAAGAACCTATCTAATCTAGACATCCTAATGTTACCTTGGTTATTGGACCAAGTGAATCTTCTACCCAAAAGAGGAAAGTCCATCAAACAATGATTGCTAATAAACTCGTTGAAATCTCTCATGCCTTTGGAAATATTCGAACCCCTATTCTTCTCATGGGTAAACCTGGTAACATTGAAGTCCCCACCCATCACCCAAGGTTTATCCCAATACCCCGCAATATCTTCCAACTCCTCCCAAAATTGTTTTCTCTCCCTGTTAATGGTTGGGCCATAGATCCCGGAAAGTACCCACTGAAAATCTTCATCCCTCTTGTTACATAAAATTGAAATTGAAAAAGCCCCTACCAAATGTTCAACCACTTGTATCCATTCTTTGTTCCACATCATTATAATTCCCCCAGAAGAACCTAACGCGGGGAGGGCTAGCCAGTCTATATTTCTTCCCCAAATTTCCTTGATGATATTATCGTCACAATTGGCCAGTTTCGATTCTTGCAGTGTAACGATGAGGGGGTTTTTACTTCTAATAAAAGCTTTCACAGCCGCCCTTTTCCTCTTGTCTCCCAACCCTCTCACATTCCAAGATAAAATTTTTAGCGACATCGGATACCAAAACATAACCCAAGCCATCCTATGGAAACCTATTTCTTGTCCACCCTAGCCGAATCCTTATCCACTCTTGGTCTTTGTAAGCTCCTAGTCATTTCCAACGGGGCGACCACCACCAACTCATTATTCATTCCGTCTCTAAAACTTCGGATCTCCTGTATATTCTCGAGTTCTCCGTGCTCAATCTTATCCTCCACTCCGTACTCTTTGTTGATGTGTCTGAATTCCTCCTCCAACTTAGTTCTATCTCGCGAATCCCCTACAGCTACTCTTAAGATCAAAGATAACTCTCTATCCTCTGTTTCTGAAACTAAACCAAACTCCTCTGCCAGATTTAGAGCTTTACTGGCTAACCACTCCACCGTTTCCAATTCTGTCCTAACTATCCCTTCCTCACGCGTTTCTGTTAGTGACTCACCCGTATCTCTTACAGCCCAATATCCATCATTATACGCCTCTGTCCAATTAACAACTTCCACCTCCCCTGGTTTCTGGGTATAGGTTAATGGTTCAAGAGATAACTGACCGATATCTTCCCTGTCCTCTCTTCTTCCTGCCTCTTCTCTGACATGCTCACTGGATTTCTGGGAATTGACAAAGGTTGCGGACAATCGAAGCCTGTTCAAGGAAAGAAAGCCACAAGGAACGAAAACCGAGACATCCAAAGAAGATAACAAAGATTCTAACGCACAAGATACTTGAACAATAGATAAGGAATGCTCATCGGGGTACCTGGATAGTACCTGTTGAAGAGTGAATGGGCCAATAGACTCTCTAACCTTTAAAGCTCTCGGGCTAAGATTCTCTCTGTTGCTATTGCTTAGTGGGTCAGTGATTCTGGAACTTCCTGGATATTGCCAAAGATCATTTCGAAGTCTATCCCAAATTCTAGTAACCGCTATAACATGATGCTTGGACTGCTTATTTCTACATTTCATCTGTTTATCTGTTTCTGGTATCGCCAATATCTGTTCTTCCTCTCTCAATAGATTTCCTGCCCAGACCTTCTTCTTGTAACTCAAAATGGAGAGCCTTGACTCAGATTCTGGTGTCTGATCACCCCTATCCCCTTCTGCCACTTGAGCCTCTGCTGGTGTAGAGTGATCTCTAATATTCGTGACCGCTGAATTTTGAGTCCTCTGAGTTCGATAGAATACCAAATCGGCTTCGGTATCCTCTAAATTACCACCTGCTGATTTCCCTTTCCCTAGGGGCGAACAAGAGTTGCCCTGTCTCTCCTCAAGCTTCTTATCGATTTCCGTCATTTCCTGTGCTGGATAACTTGAAGGTAATATCTCTGATTCTTCCCTCCTGTGCTGTGAAGATGAACTATAGAAATCTCTCAATACAACCCTACGGGCTGGGTTTTTGCTTCTCTTCGTTTGAACCTTAAAGCCCAGGCCCCTTTTATGAACTCTTATCTGATTGAGCAAACAAGAATCCCACTTAGACTTCATGGGTTTAATAACTCCCCCATGGGCCTGCTTGTCTCTCAGCCCACCCCTCTTTTGTATCTCTAATGGGCCACCCCGGGCCTTAACAGAGGTAAATATTGATTTGGGCTTCTTGTATGGGCCTGTTTCTGCATGCCTCCGGTCCGAATCTACTAACAATGGGCCATTGCTGTCTATGCCCAAAGAACGGGCTTCTCTACCCTCTCCATTTACAAGCCCACGATCATCCTCATGGATCACAGTCTCCAATCCAACTACATTGGCTTGATTCCCAGTCCACTCCACCATCCTATTCATACGCAGCCACCTAGTATAAACTAGGTTTCTAGCTACCTTAGATAGTAGCTTCTCCGTACGAGTGCATTTATACTGTTGTCTCAGCTTATGACTGCTCTTTACACGTGTTCTTCTGCTGGCTCGCCATTTAATTTTCCTCAGACCTGCTGGTTTGTTCTTCACGCAACTATCATTCGGTTTTGATAACTCCCGTACTACTTTGATAACTTCAGGCATCTTCTTCTCTAGTTGACCCTCCCCTACCTCCGCCTGCAATCTAATGTCCTCCACTTGTTTGCCTTTCTCATCAGAAAAATTAATCTCTACTACTTCTCCTAGCCTTGACTCCACTGCATGGACCTTCTTCTGTACTTCGTCCCCTTCTACCTCTATCCCTATCGTGTACCTAAAACCATCCATCCACATATACAACCCTCGCGGCATCTTCCATGGTGAGCACCCCACTCTTAGCCTAGCACTGTCCAGTCTCGCACATCGAAGGGTAGATCGATCTACTTCTAAAAGTCCACCCAACTGCTCTCCAATCTTTCTGAATGCTTGGTTCATCCATAGGTGGAATGGTAACCCAATAACACAGACCCAGGTTCCACTTTCCTTCCATTCGGGTTTTAACGAGTTGCAATCTGCAAACCAAGGCCGTAGACTGAATGAACTAGTCCCTACCGAGACTGATCTTCTCCCGTTTACTTTCAGAAATTCTATTCTGCTACCCAGCATCAGCACTCGAGTAGATGTTTCCCAATCTAACAATTTGATCTTCGCTGTTTGAGAAATACCAAGCTTTATTTCCTGCAAAAAACCTTCCCAATCCGCTTCCAAAGAACTCGTGCTACAAATGAAAGACCAGCGCCATTTTCCAAACCCTGTTCCATTATTGTGGGCTTGCGAAACCACTGGATTGTGGGCTTGCTTCGTCGCCGGGATGTTTCGTCCTTCATCTCTAGTTGCATTTGGTTTCTCTATCTCGGTGTTTGAGTTAGAAGACTTGTTTACTACCTCAGCCCATGACATAACCTTCTCCCCCTCCTCCACAGGATCTACCATCTTCTCGTCTGGATACACCAATGTTTTAATAGCGATGCTTATTTCCCCCCACCCATTACTCTTAAAGCCTTCTGGGAACACTATCCCTCTTGATCGTATTTTTTCCGAAAATTGTTGTAGCTTTAGAAACCTTCCAAAACAGTTCTGCTCTTCCTGGATTAGGAATATTCGACCATCTTTAGAGTACTTAGCTCTGAAGGTTTTCGATGTTGTTCTCGCTGCATCGAGTTGGTTAGCAACCCATATTGCTTCGATCTCCAAAAGCTGAATACTCGATTCAAATCTTCTTCCCTTTTCCTTGATCTCCAGCCATCTTCTCTGTTTAATCCACTCTCCTTTTATTTCGAACACCTTTCTCTCCACCTCCACCTTTCTCAGTGAAGGAATGTTTGTCGCCATCTTTAGAACCAGATTTAATTTTTTGAAAATCAGTAGGGTCCAGACATGATTTAGTGGGTAAATATGTAATTTAATTATTAAGTTGGCTGGAATGAACTAAGAGTGAAGGGATCAAAGGTCTAGATTCTCCTGGACTATCTTTTCTCTTCTACTTCTCCTTCCCTTATATTATTCTATCAAACATCCTATCTCCTCACAAATTTTAAGTTCATCTACTTCTAACCTACTAGTTTTTATTGATGATTTTGATATGCTTCTTTTTTACTTCTTAAAACAATTGAAGAATAGGATTATACTGCTTCAATGGTTAAGGAAACACGTTTCTCCTATTTTGTAAAGATTTTGCTATTGTGCATGGTGTTTTTTATTAAGATGCGCCTAAATCCTAATATTTGTTTGACCTGAAAACTAACACCCTCATTGATTGGAAACAAAAGATAGATAGGTGATAACCTTCATCATTTGAGCAGTGCAGATTGAGACCAATTAAAAGCGAGTGATCAGAAAGACTTCTTCCTGGTCTTTACATATTCACTTAAACCTAGATTTTAGAAATTTATAAGTTTTCAATGAACGATGAGAAATGTAAAACGCAACCAGTGATCAATGATCATATTGTATGAATCTGAGAAAAATCAGTTGTCTGATGACTAAAACAAGCTCTGAAACTATAAAATGTAGGGATCTAGAATTGAAAATTGTTCTCTTCATGCAGTATGCAGAAAAGCTGTTCGTACGCAAGTCAAGGGACAATCTGGACTATGTTCACGTGACTCAACAGATGTGGGAGAGCGTGCGTTCCAATGACAAGAAAGCAGTATACCACCACATAGTTAAATATGAGGCTGATGTCAATGCAATGAATGGGATGCCGTTGCCTGAGCCAACAAGCCTTGACCGTAACTCTAGTTACTTAGCTGGGGATTTTCTGGACAAGTCAGTAGGTATTAATGAGGACCCAAATGTGGAAGAATGTCTTGAGGGATGTTCTCTGTTGCACCTTGCATGTAAAACTACAGATATAGGCATGATAGAACTCCTGTTACAGCATGGTGCCAACATAAATGCTCCTGATTCAAGAGGCCAGACACCACTCCAACATTGTATTCTTAGAGACAGAACTATGATTGCCAAATTGCTTCTTACAAGGTATTTTGATGCTCATTGCCCTCTATCGTCATCGTTACATATCCAATCTTATGATTTTTTTTATTCTGACAGCAGAATTTTCTTTCGCCTGTTTGCCTGTGTCGATGCTATTTACCTTGGCTCTGAATGTATTTGTTTGTATACACAAGTTCTAATTTGTCTACATATATTTTGTATCATAGGCACCGCATCACATAGAAAGTTTTATTTATCATGAAATTCTTCACACTTGGTTTTAAATTTGTTTCCATCATTACTATTTAGAGTTTGCTGTAAAGCTCACCAAACTTTCGTGCAGCATATAGGTGTCCGCAATTGAATCCGGCAAAAGGTGGCCCCACCATTTGCAAGTGCATCACATACAATTATGATTTTGGATAATCTGTTTCATCCATCTGATTAATTTGGAATTTTGCAATATAAATAGTTGTCAAATGCAATCCAATTACCTGGAACTATCTTCCTTTTTTGTCAATCGAATTACCGCTTAATGGTTTCCGATCTAAATGCAGGGGAGCTGACCCACAAACTGTAGACAAGGTAAAACTCCTCTACTGCATGCAGTAAGTCAACCTTCAATGACAATGAGTCTCTCTCTATCAGTTAGCGGACACAAACAAAGTGGAACATTTAAAGGTTGGTGGAACACATAAGACGTGCAGTCTCACTACATAATGAAGATGTGATATCTGATAATTTTATATAGACAAAATTTGGGAGCACTTGCAGGATTTGTGTGGTGGTTTAGTATGGTGGAAGGTGAACAGTAGAGGGTTAAAAAAAACAGACACGTACGAAAAAGTAGGATTCCATGCACAAGTGCCTTCTTATCTCATCCATCATGTATTTATCCTGAATTCCATAGGTGACTGCGGTATGTATACATGTCCTGGATACTCTTATATCCATGGATGAACAGCAGTACAGCTGATGTATGAATTTATTCTCCCCAATGCAAACCTACTTGTAATATCCCGCCACGTTTCTTTTTTTATTTTTTTCTTTTCCCCTTCTATTTGTTTTGTTGTCGATGGTTAATACTTGCAGTGTAACTGCACCATCAGATATACCAAAGTGCTCTTAAAAAATGCTGTATTTAACTTGAAAGCTATATGTAACCTTTAAATTTATAGAATATCCTCATAGAGAAAAGTAGATAGGGATAATAGCATTTTTAAATCAAGTTGACATTGCATGTTGAGATCCATTGAAGAATCTCTGTTATCGGTTCGAGTTCCTTCTTCATCTTCTTGTGTTAATTAGGAGTTCAGATTTTTAGTTTTTTTAATACAAATGGCATCATGCCATTGGTTCATCAGCTTTGCACAGAAATTCCTTAACATCAAATTCGTACTCTAGATTTTTCCCCCTTGAGATACATAATTAAAAAATCAATGGTGCACACTGCCACGTCAATGAGTGTCTTTTAAGTGTTTTTTTTAGTCAATTTAGCATTATTCTTTTCAGAATGCTCCTTGTCACGTGAACAGTTGCATAATTCATTTTCAAACACTCTCCGGGCTAACTTAGTTGGACTCATTTACTTTTGGATTGTCTTATCTTAACCGTGTATTTAAGATGCACTGGTCAATAATGCATACATACGGCATGCACGTTCATTCTTCCTAACGACTGTAAGACTAAGGGGGTGTTTGTTTACCGCTGATTTCAGCACTTAATGCTGAATGCAATTCAGCTTCAGCAATCAGCACGTTTGTTTACTCCACATTTTCAGCACTTATTGCTGAAAAATAAGTGAAAAGCATTAAGTGAAATTGGATCACTTAATTTTTTTGCTGAAGCAATAAGCACCGGTCTTTTTCAACACGGACAAGTATACCCTTATACTTGAAATGATATTACCTCTTATGTCCTATGGATAATGCTATAAGCACCCCACAAATTAATAAGGCAACTCACACCAATATTATCTCTCTTATTTTCTCTCTCATCTACGTATTTAAATAATATTAATTCAAATAAAAATAATAATATTAATTTAAATTAAATAATAATATTAATACAAATAAAAATAATAATATTAATTCAAATTAAATAATAATATAATTCAAATTAAATAATATTAATTCAAAAAAAATAATAATATTAATTCAAATTAAAATAATATTAATTCAAATTAAATAATAATAATTTAAATTAAAAAATAATATTAATTCAAATTAAATAATAATATTAATTCAAATAAAAATAATAATATTAATTCAAATAAAATAATAATATTAATTCAAATAAAAATAATAATATTAATTCAAATAAAAATAATAATATTAATTCAAATTAAATAATATTAATTTAAATTAAAAAATAATATTAATTCAAATTAAAAAATAATATTAATTCAAATTAAATAATATTAATTTAAATTAAAAATAATAATATTAATTCAAATTAAAGAGAGAAAATTTTGACCCTTAAAGGGCCGAAATTTTCTCTCTCCTCCACACATTTAAATAATATTAAATATTAAATATTTCGAAAAAATAAAAGAGGAGAGAGAAATTTTCTCTTTCCTTTTTTTTTTTTGGAATATTTAATATTTAACGAAATATTTATATTTAATATTCTCTCTCTTTAATTTGAATTAATATTATTTTTTAATTTGAATTAAAAAATTTTAAAATTTACTTTTTAAATGATGTGGAGGAGAGAGAATTTGTTCGGCTAGATTCCCAAAACGAATTTCATTAAATTTAATATTTTTTTAATAAATAATTTTTATTTTTGAATTTTATTAATAATTTCTCCTTAAACATACAATTGTTGAAAAGGGTAATATAGTCAATTTACTAGTTTTCAGCATTAAGTAACAAACAAATTTATGTGATTACAACACTTAATTTAAATCAGTTCAGCACAATTCAGATCGGTAAACAAACAACAATTTCAGCACTTAAATTCAGCGCTTATACAGTTTCAGCAATTATAAGCATTCAGCACTTATTTGTTCAGTTTAACAAACAGCACCTAAATGAAATAAAAATAGAGTCCCATGTGGCATACTCAATTGACTCTCCTGATGTGACAAGCATATATGATTCCCTCAAGATACACTTTTTTCATGAGGAAGTGTAGCTGTGCATCGTGAGGCATACAGATCTACGGTTCCTAAACTTGTCATGTCAAGGGAGTCGATTAAGTATGCCACATGGGGGAGTCAGATTGTTACGATTCATAAAAATATGGAATATGGGTTCATGTATACATAAAGAATAATGATTTTTTTGACTCCCCCCAAACTCTCGTGATGTGGTATGTGCATGAATCATAGATTTTGTTTTCATACATAACTGCACATATTTATGGGTATATGCAATTGTGTGTCCTGATGAAAAATCTATGATTCATGCACATGCCTCATCACGAGAGTTTGTCAGGGGAGGGGGGAGTCAAAAAATCACAACTCATTCACAAAACACAATTTTATTTATTTATTTATTTATTGGTAAGCCCTATTTTTAAAGAGTCGGGGCTGGTAGGATTTGAACCCAAGTATATGATATCATTCACAAAATATAATTGAATCATGATAAATGACACTCTAAAAAGTACACGGCTGATGTTGCAAGGACATAGAATCATAAATCTTTTTCTTCAAGATACATAAGGAAAAAGATCAACGATACTGTGCCCTTGCCATGTTAGCCGTGTGCAGACCATGTATGTTTTAACGTGTGGTTTTATCATTAGTCAACATAATTACACAACACAAACTCTTATTTTATTTGTTTTGAAATTTTAAAACAACCCAACGAGATGTAATCTACACATGGGTTAGTTGAATAAAGTAGCATTACAATTTTGTTTATTTAGATAATTCTAGATGATTTATAATATCTTTTCTGACTTTTGTTATGAGAAAGGAAATTAGAACAATAAACCTAAGTTCAATGGGATGAATTACGAATCACGGACGGATGTGGTAATTATTAGAAGTGTTCAATTTGATTAATTCGAATAAATTAAAGAAAATATCGTTAAAAAAATTAATAAAAATTTGGGGAAACATGCAAATGACGTTTTTGGACTAATACGGCATCCCTTACCTATAAGATAGGATAGGTTTTTACATGGCATGTGTTTAGTTGGTGTTTAAAACAGCTTGGACTACTAATCAAGCCAAAGTGTGTTTGAATTTCAATAAAAATGTGCCACACACAAGACACCTATCGTTTTTATAAGATTGGGACACCGTTTTAGATGGCAACTCTTTTTGAAAATCTTATCCTACACGATTCAAAGAAATCAAATATCTCATTTGAGACAACTTGGTCTCCTGTATGAACGAGATGAGAAACTGAGTTTTAAAACCATGCAATCAGTACTTCACTTGAGAATTTTAATCTATTTTTCCAAAAGGTGAAAGATAAGAATGTTATCTTAGTTTACAAATATTCAATCAATTAATTGATTCCTTGTTATATTAAGTCAGCTTTAATTAAAAACTAAAAATGGGAGAATTTAATTTGTAACGAAAACCGAAACGTGATTCGAGATCCAGAATTGACACGTACACTATTCTTTTTTATTCCTATATATATATATATATATATATATATATAATGTCATGGTGCCCATACAGTAATTGTAGAATTCTGAATATATAACAATATCTTAATAACTTTTAAGAAAAAGATTCCTGTTGCTTTAGACGCTACACAGTTAACAAAAGACAATACCATGGGTCCGGTCCCTCCCTCCTCTAACTTAAGCTGCTTCGCATTCATCCAATCATTTAACGCTCAAACACGTGGACTCTCTTTCTTTTACTTATATAATATATAATAAGGATTTATTATTATTATTATTTATTTATTTATACTTTTCCTCGTAATTTCTGGAAAAGATAATTCTCGAAAAATAAAATAAAATTGTAGAGAGAATTAGTTCTGACTGACTTATGAGTCGTGAGACCGCGGGAAATGGTGGAAATTTATTTCTTTTAGGACACGTGTCGGCAAGGAAAGAAAAGTAACCATAGTTAAGGTCTACACCAGATCCTTAATGTTAATTAAGTGAGGCTGCCCCCTAATTGCATGACAATATAGACGGCGTTAAGAAGTATTTCGAATGAGAAAAAGACACGTATGTCAGTGTGATAACGACGTTAGGATGATTCCATTGAGCCGCCTAAAGTGTCGCTTTTCGTTTTTAGTTTTTAGCCAGTTATTAAGTTAAATTAGGTAATTAAAAACCGGTTGGACCGGTCTGGTGACTTGGACTCCCGGTTGACCATCCGGTTGGCGTGCAGAGTTGGACCCCATGCTTTTGGTCTTGCAGTCGAGAGGACTGTACAATGGTTATGACAGATGGGCCTATCACCTAAGAGAGTTGCAGAAGAGAGAGAAAGTCACGACAGAGAGAGAAGGAGATAAGAAGAAAGATATCAAACAAATGGTTAAATCGAGAGAGACGACGCTTGCAAGGAAGGATTGAAGATTTGAGTTTCAAATCTAGGGATTCAGATTCAGAACAGTATTATTGTCTGGTGGAGTTTCTTTTTGGCGAAATTAGGGTTATTTCATCGCTGTTGGGTACTGTTTTTTCGTTTTTCAAGTTGTTAGGGTTTCGGATTTCCTTAATAATCGACTGAACAAGTTGCAGATGAGAGATCTGTGCTGAAATTTTGGCACAAATGGCTTCTTCATCCTGTACGGGCCTTGGAGAGAACTTCTCTTCAAGTTGTGGCGAATCTAAAGATGGAGGAATGGTTAGAAACGGTGTTACAGAGGTTCCGAGAGACTATGAGCCTAGAAATAGTAAATCTGGTTAGTTTCTGTCAGATTTGGTTATTATTTTTTTTTATAAAAACAATAGGGTAGAGATTCGAGCATGGTTGAAAGGATCTAGTTTAGATATCTCTGTAATTTTTTGTTTTTAATGTTATAGATTTGGAAGATGCGCTTTACGCGGAGCTTTGGCATGCTTGTGCTGGTCCTCTTGCGACTGTGCCTCGCCAAGGAGAGCGAGTTTTCTATTTTCCTCAGGGACATATCGAGCAGGTAAGTTTGTCTGTTTCAGAAATTTGAGATCTCTCTGTTCTACTAAACTTCAGAATTATCTGTTTTGCAAATTTTATCTGTTTTTTTTTTCTGCACTGTTACACTCCTTTTTCTACGAAAATGGATGTTGGATTCCTTTGGTTTGGTTGGTTTTAGAGGGATTTGTGGATATGATTTCTTTTTCTTCTTCTTTTTTCCGCTTCTATACCTTCTTGTTTGAATAAATTTATTATTGATAAGTTTCTGAGTTCCGATCCAGGTTGAAGCGTCAACGAATCAGTTCTCTGATCAGCAGATTCCAGTTTATAATCTTCCTTCGAAGATCCTCTGCCGTGTGATGAACGTCCACTTGAAGGTGCTTCAATCTCATCTGTAATACATATTAGGGTTCCTAGGGTTTTTCAAGTTTAGTTCCTTCTGAAATTAGTCAAGGTACTGCTCTGAGATTAATAGGTTTTTATTGATTTCTTGGCACTGATAGAGTATTTTTTCCGTGTAGGCTGAACCAGATACCGACGAGGTTTTTGCACAAGTCACGTTGCTTCCTGAAGCAAACGTATGCCTCCTTTTAGGCGTTTTAAATTTAGATGATATTTTTTACATTAAAATGTGCGGATGGTGATAATTCTAACTATCTTGATGGCATTTTTACCAGCAAGATGAGAACTCGGTTGAGAAGGAGCCGGTGCCGCCTCCCCCATCTCGCCCTCTTGTGCATTCCTTCTGTAAGACTCTGACTGCCTCTGATACAAGCACCCATGGTGGGTTCTCTGTGTTGAGACGTCATGCAGATGAATGCTTACCTCCATTGGTTAGGATTCCTTTCTTTGCTCCATGTGCTTCCTTTCCATTTTCCGAGTTCTTTTTTTAAGTATCTGATTTTGGCTTTCCCTTTCCCTTAACAGGATATGTGTGGGCAACCACCAACTCAAGAGTTGGTAGCAAAGGATTTGCATGGAATTGAATGGAGGTTCCGTCACATTTTTCGGGGTAGCAACTATATACCTTTCCTATGGTTTCTGCATGTGTTATTCGATCACCATTCATTACATTGATATTCTGGTTTGAAGACTTTTTGGTATGGAGATCCTTCGGTTTCTCTACTTCACCCTTGATTATTTCCTTGTGATATTAGATGGTTTATTGTCTTTTTCAAAACAATTGCATCAAGGTACCTCATTTTTCATGTTGGGCAAGACTGTCAATGTTTGCTGTTTTTCAGCCCATGAAGTTCCATGAGTAAAGCAAGAAATGGCTTAATCTTGTAAAGTTTTATTATTGGGGTGCTTTCTTGTCCAAATTTATCCTGATCCCTAACTACATATTTTTTGTTTAATGGTACAATTTAATTACAGTTGTTGTGAGCCCATAATTTTATTTAGATTGACGAATAACAAGAAACTAGCTTTTCACGGTTAGCAACATCGACTTTTTTTTTTCTTTTTTAAAATTCTATACCTGGTTTGAGTTTTCCAGGTCAACCAAGGAGGCACTTGCTTCAAAGTGGTTGGAGTGTCTTTGTTAGCTCCAAAAGGCTTGTTGCAGGGGATGCATTTATTTTTCTCAGGTTTGTTATCTTCTTTTTTTTTTATCGATAGGTTTGTTATCTTCTCCACTTCCTGTGGTACCAAAATCCAATTGATGTCTGATATGATGCTACTTTGTTGGTTTCCAGAGGTGAAAATGGGGAACTTCGAGTTGGGGTAAGACGTGCTATGAGACAGCAGAGTAACGTTCCATCTTCGGTCATCTCTAGTCACAGCATGCACCTTGGAGTCCTTGCAACTGCATGGCATGCTGTCTCGACAGGAACCATGTTCACCGTTTATTACAAACCTAGGTTTATGTTGTATCTTGATCCATTTCTTTTTATATCGTGGTTTCAATGAATTATAATCTAATCATTAAAAAAAAAAAAATTATAATCTATATATAATATTGGACCATGTAGCAGACCCACAAAATTTTGTTAAAAAGCTTTGATGATGACAATATCTGACCATTTTTACTTGTGTGTTATGGAGTTGAAAATCATCTGCTTGGCACATGTCTCTATGAGACAAAAAATTTCGGTGTGTAAGTTACATATGGTTAAGTCCATTTATTTATTATACGCTCAAATGGTGGGAAGGCCTGCTTTCTGTAAGTATTTGCTTGTATTGTAATTTTACACGTTCCTTTAATCTGAGATGTTCTTCTAAACTTTACAGGACTAGCCCTGCTGAGTTTATTGTTCCATTTGATCAATATATGGAATCGGTTAAGAACAGTCATTCTATTGGGATGAGATTTAAAATGAGGTTTGAAGGTGAAGAAGCACCTGAACAGAGGTATGATTCCTGCACCTTCTTTGAAGTATCAACTCTTCACCACTTCTGCAACTCCCTTTGTTGCCTACAGCTAATAATGCTGATCCCACAATGAACCTTTTTTTGCCGTGTTAGGTTTACAGGCACCATAGTTGGAATTGGGGATGCTGATCCTACCAGGTGGTCTCAATCAAAATGGAGATGCCTCAAGGTAGTATCATAAGATGGTTGTTTGTATTGTGTTTTGTTATTGAAGTACTCTGAAATGCTTTGTCATCATTTATTTGTTTTAGGTGCGATGGGATGAAACTTCTGTTTCTCGTCCAGAGAGGATTTCTCCTTGGAAAGTAGAACCTGCTTTGTCTCCTCCTGCTCTGAATCCACTTCCTTTGCCGAGGCCAAAAAGGCCCCGTGGAAATTTGGTTCCTTCCTGTCCTGATTCCTCTGTTCTTATGAAGGAAGGTAACAACTTGCATTGCATTGGATACTTAATAGAGTTCTTAATCCTATTTTGCCTCTTTTATTGCATTGATAGTTTGTAGTAGTTAAATGTTCTCTAAATCTATGTTCATTTATATAGGTTCATCTAAAGTCACAGTAGGTCCTTCTCCAGTAACTGATTTTTCAAGGGTCTTGCAAGGTCCAGAAATCTCGACTGTGAGAGGCAATTTTACTGAAAATAACGAGTCAGACACTTCTCAAAAGGCTGTTGTATGGCCTCCTTTGCAAGATGTTGAGAAGGCAGATGTGGTTTCTAGTCATACAACATTTGGATCAGAGGAGTGGGTTTCTCTAATGAAGTATGAACCAACATATGCACATTTGCTATCGGGTTTTCGAATCCCCAATGATTCTCCTCATGGGTTCTGCCCCCCATTTGTTGACTCAAACCCAGATGATGCTAGTCCGCTGAAGAAGAATTTTCAAGGCACAGAAGCCAAATTTTACTTCGTTGCTGACTCAAGGACCATGAAACCTTTGGGCCCCTCAGTAAACATGTTAGACTCTAGCATGAGGGCACCTGCACAAGCTGGTGAAGTATCCTATCAGAAACCAGAAACCGCTAGATATGGTGGGTTGAGTAGGTATCCTGAGCCCCAGAGTCTCAGATTCGAGCAGCAGCAGCAGCATCCAGGAAACTGGTTGATGCCTCTGCGGTCTCCTCAATCAGGAGCAGGGGCTCTACCTGATTCAAGTGAGTTAAGACCACAACCTGCCTTGTTACAGCAACATGAGGCTACTTCAAAATCCAAAGGTGATGGAAACTGCATGCTATTTGGTATTCCCCTCAATAGAAACCCAGTGACATCACATATAAATTCGGCTTATGAGCCAGGAGATCATTTGCATCACTCTCGGTCTGTAGAATCTGACCAACACTCGGAACAATCGAAAGGTTCAAAGTTGGCAGATACTGCTGTTGCGGCTATAGAGCAGGAGAAACCTATTCAAGCTTGTCAGCAGCTGCCCTCTGGGGATGTTGTGAGCAAATTTCCAAGTGGTTCAACCAGGAGTTGCACTAAGGTTCTTCCCCTGTCCATGTCAATTGTAATTTATTGTTTCTGGGATTGTAATGGCTAGTTTGTTCTCCTTCTTTTAGTTTCTCTTTTCTTTTTCCGATTTTGGAATGCAGGTTCACTTGTGATAACGTCTATGAACTGATGGAATTATTTTTTTTTTTTTGTTGACTTCAGGTTCACAAGCAGGGGATTGCTCTTGGGAGATCTGTGGACCTTACCAAATTCAATGGCTATGATGAACTGATTGCTGATTTAGATCAAATGTTTGAATTTAATGGCGAATTGATGGCTCCCAACAAAAGTTGGCTGGTTGTATATACTGATAATGAGGGTGATATGATGCTTGTTGGAGATGATCCATGGCAGTAAGTGTTCCGAACCTTTTTTGTTGTTCCCCTTGAACCATTGATACATCCATTTTCTTTACATTATACATAGTGTATCTTTTATCTCCCATTCATTGTGTTTTAAACATTATGATCATACTACTCTGGACTGGAGTTTATTCCAATGGTCAAGGTTCATCCATTTATTTGAGTTGTGTGTGTGCAAACCAGGGAATTTTGCAGTATAGTTCGCAAGATCTTCATCTATACCAAAGAGGAGGTCCAAAAGATGAACCCAGGGAGTCTGAACCAAAAGGAAGAGGAAAACCTGGCTGTGACAGATGAAAGAACAGCAGGTGCTAAAGAAATGAAATCTCTGCTGCATCATCATCCTCAAGCAGCTTCTCCCCAAAACTTCTAGGTTTACCTTTTTCATGTTTGGTAAGTTTCCAGGCATCCTCTCCATTCCCATGTGGAGAAATAATCGAGTATTCTGTGGTCCTTTCTATATTGATCAAAACTTTTTCCAAATTCCATTTCAAATGGATACCTAATTTATGGAGGTCTACAAAAGCCCAAACAGATTCCTCTGTGGTCCAAAGACAATTGGTGGGTACAACACAATGGAAAATTGGAGTTTCTTAAATGGTCTTAAATGCTCCTTATGTCCTTGTTGATATGTATGTATATGCATATGTTCATGTAATATTTTATGCCACACAATGTTTCTATGGGCTTAAGTAGTCAGTGGAAAGGCATTCTTTTACGATCTCCCACATTTGTGATTATAAGTAGTCTGCTTAGAGAGTGGCATTAGGTGTAAAAAGAGCATGTATCATCAAATGATTTATTTCTCCCATTGATCAGGTTTGGAAGTGTGCACTTGACAAGATTGTGGGAAAGCCATTTGGGTTGTGCAACCTATTTGAAGATGTGTTTACGAGTGAGCCGCTACTCTGCGACAGTTGCTCCCTCTGGAATTACGTGGAGCTTTTGATATTGCAGTTTTTTTGGATTTACTGTGATTTTTATTCTTTACAGTTTCTATGATGCTTCTCTAATTCACACCTTGCATTCTCAATCATCTATCTTATCTTATGTATAGAGTTATTTTTCCCGTTTCTTGTATAATTTTTTTGTCTTTGTGCCCAATGGAAAGAGTCAGTACACATTTAAATGATCCTCAACTGGCTCCTAATGTTTCTGTTGCGAAATACTATCGTGTAAATATTTATCTTAAGTTCACTTTTGCTTTATAATTGTATAGAGAGTGAACCTTTGACATTATGTTAATCATCACCTATGAAGAGCAAATTGCTGCATTCTCTTGGATTCAAAGCTTTTTGTTATCAAACAGTTGTAGATTTAATTGAATAATGGGAAGAACATGACTATTTGATCAATTTATTTGTGACGAGGTTTTGATGATGATTGTATTGAGGCCCACCCAAGTCGGACCAATATTTTGATTCTCCCTAAACAATGGTTGTGAAAGCGGATATGAACACTTCCATAATGTTCTGTAAGGAAAAGAAATGTGGCTCTAACGATGGAATGGAGGTACACCACGGACCCCAACCCTTGGAGGATGTGCACATGGTTGGACAGTTGGAGAAAGTAGAAAAGAAGAGAAATGAATTATGAAATTTTTTTATTAGTTAAAAAGAGAGGACCAAGGTTGGGAGAGCCACCTACCACCTTAATGGTTGACTATCTAATCTATCATCCACTAGACGAGAGGGTCAGGAGGTCATGGTCGCTGACCGATCCACTCGCTACCAATCCAGCAAAAAGTGGTTTGTGAAGAAATAGAGAGGAAAAGTAGCACGTTTTTAATGAAATTCTTTGACAAGCCTAGTCCTACCAACCCAAACTTGATCTTTAAGAAAAAAGAAAAGAAAGCAAAGAGACATGATTTGAATATTTACAGAAGAGAATTGTCTAGTCAGGGAGGGAGGGCGTGGTGAACATGATCTTAGAAAAAAATCATAGCCTTGAAGGCAACTGGGGTGAGACAGTCTGATATGTGACTGATTTATTTATGTATCCACACATTAAGAAAATATTATGGAATTTATGAAAGTTGGGTCAAAATCAACTGAATTTGGCATTTTTACATAGAATAATTAAAATATTATAAACCATATAAAAATGATATTGTGAACAAACATCTATTAATCCAACTTATAATAAAATTTATTTTAAATCGATATGGTTGGACTCGATGTGACGAGATATATAAGTATAACCATGGATCATGGTGGTGAGTCTTGGTAAAAAAAGGAAGGGTTGACTGCATGGTTCCTCATCCACCACCAAAGATCAGAGTCTAATAACAATATTATGGATTATGAGTTCTGACCCCATTCATCTTCTGGGCAATCATATGTATAATATGAAGGGTAAGGTCCATTTAAGATATAACAATCCCCAGGCCCATTAAATATTGGGAGCATCAAATCAAAATCAAGTGCAAGGTAATGTTGCAATTGAGCCAACATCCCACCATGTAAGAGATCACTGCCAACGCAATTGAGATTCTATTTTAAAGCTAAAACTGCTGAAGATAACATGTTTTCTTTGTGATTCCAAGCTTGACTAATTAAGGGAGTGCGCTACAAAGCTTCTTAAAAACTCTTGGGCTTGGTGCATCATTTCCCATTGGAGTGAATGGTAGATGATTTGCTTTTACAGATTATGTATTCCTTGATCTCATAGAGGCTGCAATTCTTCTGATAACAGTTGAGATTGAGCTACATGACACCATGGAAGCTGGCCGAGTTCAAGAGCACTGCTTTGATTGCCTCAGGCATCACATCTGGACCTTCCATGCATTGCTGACAAAGGGAAAGAAACAACACCTCTTTTACATATAATATATATAGTTAAAAGGAGCATATCTAAGATGCCGAACCCAATAAAAGTATCACAATCAATTATTAATCACACAAATATGAGAAGAGAATGGATCATGATTTTTGCCATATGAGGAAATATAAGGTAAACCAATGGATATATCAGAATGCAAGACTGGGAAACCTTAAGAGATTTCCTCACTAAATTGGATTATCGAATCCATCCTACCCAGTGTTTCAGCCAAGCAGAAATGATTATAAACTAGGAAAAATCTATAGATTGAATATCAGAGTCTCAAACAGATCATATTCTCTCTCTTAAAGGTACCTTAGGTTCCCTTTTACTTTATCATGAGAGACATTGAGGTGTCAGGACTTGAATGTCAGGGTGTCATAGTTCAGTTGGATAGTTTCTCCAAGTTGCAACAAATATGGGTTCTCTCCAGCTTGCCTAACAATATTAACTAATGAAGAAAAGGTGACTGGGAGAGGAAGCTTACCTCAGCTCGGAAAACATCCAAAGCGAACCCATCGAAACAGCTGATGACAGCCTGCTGGATGTCGAGTCCAAGGTCATCAAGAGCCTTCATAGTGGAGAGCAAGAGACCCGGTCTACGGGCACAAATCATGTGGATGTTGAGAGCCCCTTCTCTAACCCTGACTTCAACCTGCAAGTAGTAAAGTAGACAATATGACTAAAGATCTCTTTAATAATAATACAAGATGATTGAGGGTGCCATAAGCCACAAGAAATCAAAAAGTGAACACGTGATTGGTCATTGGATATAACCTAATCAATGGTCCTACAAAGGTGAATCCTGAACTAACTGGATATTAATAATCATCTAATGAACACTTTCTTTATATATATATATATATATATATATATATATTTTGGACCATCCAACCAGATGACGTCGGAAAAAAGGATTACTGGATGGGAATTATCAACTAGTCATTCCAGGCTGATGGGCATGAGCACTGTGTATGAAGACAAGGTACTTCCCATAAGCCTTCCCCAGGCATGAAAAACAAAAAAGAGGGGTGTTGGTTTAGTATCCCATAATCCTAAAGTGCATACAAGAGAGGGCCATCTATAAGTAGCAGGTTGGACGTTGCACCATCATCAACCCATAGAGTTTCAGCGAATGAGGCCAACTTAACGAGAAGTACATGAAAATAGAAAAATGCTCCCTATCAGTCTATCACACAACAGGATTAATATTCAAAGACTATTGAGTGATTAAGAATTCCAGGGCGCTGAAAAATTATATGCAGCAAACAGTTTCTCAAGCAATTAGATAAATTGAAACTAAAAGCCTTTGCAGTGAAATGGAAAATAGGAGAGGATAAGCCAAATTTTGGATTGGTTTGGCTTCTCATAAAGGCAACTAGAGGGTTGTGCAGCAAGATCATGGAAGTTTACCCTTGCACACTGGTTATTTGGGCTTCGCAATGAGGTAGGGCAGAGTTCATCCTTGATACGGGTGGACAGGCTAGGCAGTGTAGGTGTCAAAGGATGGAAGCTGGTAGTAGGTGGAAGCGTAGAACCAGGAGGGCTCGACTCTAGTTCATTGTGGAGGTCTTTGATCCTTTGAAGAAGTTCCTTCAAGTACTCAATCGCATCCCCCAGTATTGAAGCTCTATCCATCTGTCCAAACAGCAAGAGTTAATTAAACACACATCATAACCATTTTCTCAACAATAAAGAAATTGATAAAGCTCCAAAAAAGATCTGACAATGACTCAATTGAACCCTAGGTCCAAGGCATGCACGGATCATGGTTGAGTATTCTAACAAGTTATTTAATTAGAGGAAAAGGAGCTAAAATGTGAACGAGAAAGTTCTCAAATACTTGGTTGAAGGATCTCAGATAAAATTGTCAGCCATTCAACTCTAACATAGTCTTCACTGAATCGATTTATCTGGGATAGTTCTCTAGGAATCATTTGAGTTATTGTTTAGTGCTTCTTATTAGACTTTCTCTCAGCCTCCACAGCATCTTTTGGTCCACATGACTCCAATTGAGAACTGAACATTGTATGTAAAATAAACAGCTAATGCTAAGTTGCTAACATGCTCATCTGATTCATGGTGAGTTATAGAGCTTTCAGTTTAACAGAGATAAATGCTGGAAGTTGCTCTAGAGAAAGATGAAAAAAACATATATATATTTTTTTAAAGGAACCCACTTCAAGGTTAATGCCATTTATCAAAATCCTAAGCTATAAAATCTGAATGATATTTCAAAGATTAAAAAAGAAGATGAAGAAGAAGCTACAACAGACAATAAAGATTCTTTTACCTTGCTAATATTAGGGACAACAGACCTCAGCATGTAGAGCCTGTCATTGAGCTTCTTCCTACGACGTCTCTCCGCCATCAGATTTTTTGCTGGAAGTCCCTTTTTCTTTCCCTTTTGATCTCCTCCGGCTCCACCTATGGCTATGATGGTGCTATTTTCATTCGAATTGGTTCGACTACTGTTCTTCGCGTTCTCCTCCACCTTGTCATCTGAATCATAATCAATGCTCACCTCCTCCATATCGTCCTCTTCGTTCTTCTTCTTTCTCTTCTCCCCTTCTTCTTCCAACTCCTTCTTCCCCTTTTCACCCTCATACCTGATCAAACCCGGACCACTATCCAAACTCTTAAACCCCAAATTCCCCTTTTTGTCCATTGCTGCTGAATTCTGAAGGAAAGCAGCTGCTCTCTTCTGAAAGAGAGTGGGTTGAGCACCCACAGAAGGCAATACCTCAAGAGGCTTCAACAATTTAGACCTGTTGTTGTTGACAAACAACAAAGAATTACTAGAACCCTCTAACTCCAATCCTCCGAAAATTGGATTGAAACCAGTTGTTCCTACTGTGCCTCTGTTGTCGACCAACGACATTAAATGGGTATTTGAAAATTGGGAACTAGAGCTCAAATTCTCTCCTTGTGAGTTCAAATCACTAAACCCTGACAAGACCTCTTCTCCCCTGTTCATAGAAACAGGGAAATTGGAAATCTGGTTATCCTGCAATGGTGCAAGAAACCCCGGGTCGCAACTCAAATCAAACTCGTTCTCATAAGGATTGCTGCAAACCACGTTGAGGAACGATGCTGAGGACAAGCAGGATTTTGGTGGCAAGAATGACTGTACCAACGAATGGTCGAGATTGAAGCCAGAAGAGGGAGAGCACGAAGAAGATGAATCTACTGACTGCAACAGTAGATTCTCTGCTGCAATGAGGTTCGAAGAGAAGGCAATGTCTTTGATTTGTTGGTGGTTTTGGAAGCTGTGGAGGTCTTGGTGAGATGGGTTTCCATTAGTGTTCACGTACCAGTCATCTTCGAGCATCGATTTGAAAGTAGAGAGAGAAGAACCCATATCTTCATTGTTCTCTCCTCCATTGTTTTTAGTCCATGTAACCGTATTTTCTTCCTCTCCATCCATCCAAACAACACCATTGATCCTCGATAGCATTTCTACTCTGCCTTTTTTTCTTTTCTGATCTCTCTCAGAGAAAAACAAACACAATTGAAAGAAAGATATAAACAGAGAAAGAAAAAAAAGAGTTGCAGAGACGCAAAAAGGAGAAAGGCTTATTGCTTTGAACGTTACACTGAAACCTTTGGACTTAATAACAGTGACAAAGTACAAAATTACCCTTCTTCTGATCTTTTCATATTTACTGACGTTGCCACTAAAGTAGCTTTGATTTCTGTGATAAAGGAGGTAGAGAACACATGTAAAGGGAATTGTTTTGTTAATTTAATGAGAAATGATATTAAATAAGTTGCTTTTCCTTTAGGGAAACCTTCCCTGGATTGATTACCTTTTTGGCATTTTCTTCAAAATGAAACAAACGGTTTTTGTGTGAGCTGGGCAATTTTGTCATTTATGAAAAAATGAAAAGGAAAATCCTACTAATTATTTATTTGGGTAAATTATTAAAAGAGGATAAATATTTTAATATTTTTAAATTTTTTTTTTTTTTTTTCAAAATTACCAAAATCTAATTATGTCTTTAGACAAATCCAACATTTTAATAACTTGTTGGATTGTCCAGTGTTTTAATGAAGGTTAATTGATGGGGTTGTTAAAACAAACTATTAAAACGCTGGACAGATCAATGTTTTAATCATTCAAATGGCATTTTTGGTAAAATAATGTATTTTAACACATTAAAATGCTCAACTCTCTTTTAAAATATTTAAATCTCTTTCAATTTTCCCTTATTTATTTGATAGTTCTTTGTCCCAAAAGTAAATATTATTTCTAGGCAACTCAATATTTGAATGAAATTATTCAAGAGAAAATCCTATTAAAAGGAAAGAGATCGAAGGAAAATGGGATCTTTCTCTTTCTAGCCAACTTGAGAACTAACCTACTTATTTATTTTTTTTTTCTTTATTTTTTTGATAATCTAACTTGGATGTCGAAGGATTCTTGGTAGGTATCACACCGATGCCACCAAAGAACGAAGGGAACAAGAAGCATTCAACAGTATTGTAGAGTAGAGTTGATAGAGGTAATCCAGAATTACCTCTACACTAACCAATTTGCTTGGATAGATCCACTTGTATAAGTATGTATTATTAGATTTGTTTTGATTTGTTATAGAATAGAGTATTTGATAAAAAGTGACATGTTATTTCATAACCACGATGTGGTGTTAACTAGGGAAGATTTGACCATATCACAACTATGAATGTCAGTAAAGAAGATAGTGGCCAAGAAAATATATTATGTCAATCACTTAAAAAAAAGAGATTTCAAAAGATAAGCAACAACACAATAAAAAGTATTATGTAATTAAGAAAGTGGATAAAGTGGGTAAATAAAATGGATAAGTAATTAAGAAGTATTATGTAATCCACAATCCCAATAAAAATCTTTAGGGTATTTTAGAAACACCCCTTGTCAAATTGGTGATATTAAGTTTCCCCTCCTGCAAAATGCAAAATTAGATATACCGACTTGACCATAAGTCAACATTTCATTTTGTCAATGATTTAATGGTGAAATTTAAAAAAAAAAAAAAAAAAAAATATGTCTTTCAAATGCTTAAACTACTAAATCAAAATTTTGAAAAAAAAAAAAAAACAATTAACCTTGCATTTTGCAAAGGGATAAATCTAATATTACTAATTTAATAGGGGGTGTTTCTTTATTATACATCTAGAAATAGACTTCGAGAGTTGAAAATTTTATTTTATGATATTTCTTTTTCTACTTACAAGGCCTACATACTTTTAACTCATTCAAATGTATTCGTTCATTGCAAATGCCTCTCCTCTGTTGTATCTTTATTTGGACCACCATAAGACACTGATGACTTGGTACTAAAAATAAATACATTAAAGAGAAAAACATGTACCTTATTGTTGCTAAGGTAAGTGGCCTTCCCAATTAAAAATAAAAATGTCTTACTAAGCCTCATCCACCGTTAAAAAAGAAAAAAAAAAAATGTCAGAGATTTGTAAAAAGAGATTTTGAGACAAAGATTGTTTAACGCATCTCGAGGTAATTTTGACAGTGGGTGAGACTTAGTAATGCCTTTTTCCTTAACATCTTAGTAAGAAAAGGGTTTCTCTTTCATTTATTCAGGGTGGGTCAGGATGCGTCATATATTTAATGAAAAAGCGACAAGAGAAGAATGGAGAAAGTGAGAATAAATTTGAAGTGGGAGAAACCAACCCAAGTTTCTCGTGAATCCTCACTGACTTCACTTAATTCCCAATTAAACCTTCTTACCTCTCGTCCCCAAGTGCAAGTGTACGTACCTCACGTCTCACTGTCGTGTCTCACCCTCAAATTTAGCACCTCAGTTTCGTGACCCACCTAAATTTCTGATTCCTTCTTTCTTACCTTTATTTTCACTGAACAAAACACGTGGCACACACGCATCACATGGGAACTCCAAAGATTGTGATAAAAACCATGCATCCATGTTTCTTTTTCCGTTAAAGAGAGAAATGGAGGTTATTGGAGAGGAACTTGTTTGGAAGCAAAGAGTTATAAACCCTTAAAATTAAAATTTCCAACTTCCCTAACTAACATAGCAGTACCAAAGCAGAGGATCTCTGATTCTGTGATTGGGGCGTTTGAAAAAATAGAGCATCAGATTATCACGATTCTTTATAATTTATACAATAGGTAACAACACAAGAACTAGATTTTTCTTAAACTTGGACTAATGAAAAATGTCTTAAGGATCCTCATCTTCAATCTTTATTCAATATCTTTGTGTTTTAACCTTGAACATCTTTCCTCTTCAACCTTCAAACATTAAGAACAAGATAGGATTTTAAAGAATTACATGTTACTTTTAAGTAAAAAAAAAAATTGGTATTTCTATGAGACATTAAATATGATAAGGTTTAAGATGAGATGAATAAGTTTAAAAAAACAATTTACCTTAGATATTAACAATTTAAAGATAAAAGAATTTTATGAAAACATTTTCAAACTTAATATTTTATCTCTTTGAATTTTTAAGTCTTGGAAACAAAATAGAATTTTTGGAGAAGGAGAAGGAGAAGGATGGATTTTGGGCTAGATAAATCAAGGGTTCTTTACAATAATACATTGAAGACATTGGATTAAAGATCAGGTTAAATAGGTTAAATATAGTTTATCCTAAAACTCAATAACTTTATTATGGAGATTATTAGTCAACCATCGTTTGTAGTGAGGAGCCCAACATTATCATAGAAGGAAATCAAGGTTAGCAGTTGATGTTAGTTCTTAGCCTCCACTGATTAAAAATCATGACTTCGTCTATGGGCTCATCTAGTTATGCTAGAAACGATATAACTTTTGATTTCAACGTTTATTTGATTATTCGATTATATTTTATGACATTTTTAGCTACAAAAGTGTTCTCTTCTAAGATAAAAAAAAAAAAAAAGAATTGCAAAGAAAACGAACTCGTGGCTTTGGTGTTTGTTCAAGTAATGCATTCGTTATTGGATAGATTTTGACAGAGCACATAAAGTTATGAATAAATCTTTAAAATCATGAGTATCAATCTTTGTTCTTTTTTTTTTTTTTGACCAGAGTATCCCTGAGGTAGAGGGCTCGTATAGAGCAGGCCTTCGGCCAAGTCTGGCTACAAAATTGTGTCCATCATGACTAATCCCTAGGCCCCAAGATAGCCCATAACAATAAGGAGCAATTTAATTCAGTTTTGAATTCACGACCTAGGGAAGCAAACCTGTGTCACTACACCTTATCATTGATCCAAGTGCCCAAGAGTCCGACTTAGAGGGGGGTTGGCCGCTTCAAAATTATGAAGGAACCCTCTTCATTACAAGACATGTAGCATTTTTAATTTATTTCACGTCGTTACATTTTCGCCAAATTTTGGAATACATCCTTGAAAATGCCACGTGTGACCCAATGGAGAGGGTTCTTTCAAAATTTTAAAGGCGCCTGCCCGCTTCAAAAAAAAAATTATGGTGCCTGATGGGCATTAATCAATGTTTTTTGTTTTCCATTCATCATCTCCGCTAGAAAAAAGGGTAGTTACAAAAGCACCCAATGAATTAATAAGGGCAACCTACACCATAGCCGAATTTTTTTGTCGTATATCGTACTTGCTCAATGTAGTATGCTCCCTTTCGTCGAGTGCCCCACCTGATTCACTGGGTTATTGGCCTACCAAGTACTTGTTCGTTGTTCCTACCACTTGCCAAATGGATGGAGCGCTCGTTATCCTTACTGTTCTCTCTGCTGGGGCCCCCTCCCATTGCTCTAGCCATAAGCTATGGCAGCTCCAGCTCGCACCCACAGGGGCCCGCCCTGCGAGGCCAGAGTGGGCTCAGCGGTCAGCCCCCATTCGAATTACGTTAGGGGGTCTTTCGCTTTTGCCAGATCTAGAGAGATACTACGAGTCTTCCGTCCCAGATTCCATCGCCGCGGTCAAAGAGATCATCCTCACTAAAAATCAGCCCATTCCGAACTTCTAACCCTATCAAAATAAATTTAAGAATCGTAAATCGTCCAATTATTTTTTTTTTTAACTAGTTTTGATGGGGTTAGAAAATTCATATAATGTCCATTAGAATGTGCCACGTTGTGTTCAAAGTAAACATGGAGTTCAGTAGCTAACGAACTCCCAAGAGACGAACATCGTGGAGGCCGTCGAAGGAAATCGATCTGTGTCTCTCTCACGCACTCATGCGCACACAGTGAACCTCTTTCGATCAAAGCGCAGTCGAATCGATCGTCGATGGCTTCTCTTCCTCTCCCACCTTCAAATCCTTCAGAAACATCAATTCGACAAATAATTCCAACTATAGCCACCTCGAATTTCTCTCGAATTCCTTCGTGGGTATCTCTGAATCGCTGCTCTTCTCCGATCAAAACCACCCAACAAAATCAAAGAGGCCTGATTGAAAATTTGCATTTAGTTTCTCTTTCCAAACAAGGAAAGATCAATGAAGCTCTCCAATTTATCAAACAAATGGACATGGCATGTATTTCTGTTAACACCCATTCCTATGAGTGTCTCTTCGAAACGTGTGGGAGGATGAGATCCTTATCTAATGGAAGAATGATTCATGAACGACTGCGAAGAGAACTCAAGAACCCATCTTTATTTCTTTGGAATTCTCTTATTAGAATGTATGGTAATTGCGGATGTTTTGTTGAGGCTCACAAAGTGTTTGAGGAAATTCCCACGAAGAATTTGGTTTCTTGGAGTACAATGGTATCTGCTTATGCTCAAAATGGACTTTTTGCCAAAGCTTTCTTGTTGTTTACAGATATGCAGGCATCGGGAATAAACCCGTACGCCGCAGTTTATGTAAGCCTGATACGGGCTTTCTTGTCTCCGTCATGTCTTAAGCTTGGGAAGCAGATACATTCTCATGTAATTCGAACTGGTTTAACTCATGATGTTTTGATAGACACAGTTCTCTCTAACATGTATGTCAAATGTGGATGCTTAGAGAGTTCTAAGCTCATATTTGATAGAATGGCTGAGAAAAATGCTGTAACTTGGACTGGATTGATGGTGGGGTATACACAGGCCAAAAAACATGAACAAGCCCTCGCAATGTTTGATAGAATGATAGGTGAAGGCGTTCAATTGGATGAATTTGTGTTCTCAATTGTTCTTAAGGCATGCTCAGAGTTGAAGGATTTGGAAACAGGGAAGCAGATTCATGGGTATATTATTAAATTAGGACTGGACTCGGAGGTTTCGGCAGGAACCCCACTTGTGGACTTTTATGTCAAATGTGGAAGTCTTGATGATGCTCGTTGCGCTTTCGAGGCAATTTGTCACCCAAATGATGTCTCTTGGAGTGCAATCATCTCTGGGTACTCACAAAATGGTGAATTCGAGGAATGTCTTAGAATTTTTAAGGATGTAAGGAGTCAGGGCATGGTTTTGAATTCCTTCATATATACTAGCATTTTTCAAGTGTGTTCCGCACTTGCAGATTTAAACATGGGTACCCAAGTACATGCTGACGCAATAAAAAGGGGTCTAGTATCTGACCTCTATGGAGAGAGCGCATTGATCACCATGTATTCGAGATCCGGTAGGGTAGAATATGCCCTTCGAGCTTTTGATTTGATAGATGACCCGGATACTGTGGCCTGGACTGCTATTATTGCGGGCTGTGCTTATCATGGTCATGCTTCAGAAGCCCTAAGACTTTTTGAAAGGATGCAAAGCTGTGGGGTAAGGCCTAATGCTATTACATTTATTGGTGTTTTGACAGCCTGCAGCCATTCAGGGTTGGTTTCAGAGGCGATGCAATGTTTGGACTCAATGAGAAGTGAGTATGGTGTAGATCCTACTATTGATCACTACAACTGTATTGTTGATATCTACTCTCGTGCGGGGCGATTAGGAGAGGCTTTTGAATTGATAAAGACTATGGCATTTGAACCTGATGTGATTAGTTGGATGAGCTTATTGAGTGGGTGTTGGACCCATAGGAATGTCGAGCTTGGAAAGATTGCAGCTGAAAACCTTCTTCGGCTGAACCCAGACGCTACTTCATGCTACATTCTTATGTTTAATTTGTATGCTTCAAGTGGGAAGTGGGAAGAGGCTGCCCATATTAGAAAAGTGATGGCTGAAAGAGATTTGAGGAAGGAAGTTAGTCGCAGCTGGCTTACTGTCAAGGGTAAGGTACACCGATTTATTGTAGGTGATAGACACCACCCCCAAACAGAAAATATCTACGCCAAGTTGGAGGAGTTGAATATTTCAATCATGAACAATGGAAATACCTCTGCCATCAATTATAGTGTGCTCCACAGTTTGCCCGAGAAGCGGAAAGAACAACTTCTTGACCATAGTGAGAGGCTTGCAATTGCATTTGGGCTTATATCCACTCCTAGTAATGCCCCTATATTGGTTTTCAAAAACCTTCGTGCTTGCACTGACTGCCATGATTTTGCAAAACATGTATCCAAGATTACAGGACGTGAAATTGTTGTCAGAGATTCAAGTAGATTCCATAATTTTAAGTGTGGAGAATGCTCTTGCAACAATTATTGGTGAACCCATGGGACTGATTTCGTGCTCGCTTTTCATGGAGGGTGCCTTACTTTCATGACTAGGTGGTCTCATAAGTGAAGCTTAGCTCGATTGCTGTCACGTTGCATAGCTCTTTCTGAACTGTAAGTTTTATATGATCGTTTCAGCTCCTTTGAAATTGTAAAGTTTTGCTTATCCAAAAAAAAAAATTTGTTTGAGTGCCAACTTAGTTTAGTGGTAAGACGTGTGGTGCGTTGTTCCCATGTCCTAGGTTCAAACCCCCTTGAACCCAACTTCATTTGCTAACCACTAACCCTATAAAAAAAATGTAAAAGTTTTGTCAACAGTTTATCATGATACATAGCATACAGCATCCATTCATGAATTACTGACTCAATTCTACGGGCCAACCGAGGAATTATCTGCCAGAAGTCAACCTGATTGATTCATATCAACTACTAGATTTTCTAATTTTGGATAATTATTAGTCTATACTGCTTTGACTACAGATTTTTTTTTTAAATACATCTTTAACTAGGGATTCACCCAGGAATTATATCATTGTGCTTACGGCAATTTTTTGTGATAGAGATATCTTCTAAAGACCATAACTATGAACAATGAAGAGCTAGTGAAGGAAATAACTAGACTGTAGTGAATTGCATACTTCAGAACAATTCTCTTAGAACTAGGACAAGTAGCAAAATGAGATCTCAATTGGGCAGTTTGGTCTGGTTAATTTTGTGGGGACAATAGAATCTCGAATTGACTGGTTCAAATTTTGGGATGGATCCTGGTTTACAATTTTTCTCATCAAATTCAAGAATCTATTGTCTCTCTATGTAATTTATTGTAGAATCTATTGGCCACAGCTTGTGAGTACCAAAAAGTCTCTTAGCTTACAAATATGTTTTGCATAAAAAGGGTTATTTTGATAGCATTGCCCAAGTCACCTCCATTTTTTTTCTTTCAGTATCACAAAACTTACACTTGATTTTCCTTTTCCTTGGTAAACTTTGATACAGGCACCAACCAATACAATGGATATTAGAATTGCCCTTCTTTCATACAGGATCAAGAACTCCATGATATGTTGGCATCACCAAACATGTGAACGTTACGCAATCTGATCAGGCCTTGGGAATCCTAGCTGCTTGAAGCAAGTGAATCTTCCATCATTAACTACGTTATGGCCCGTAGTGCATCTTGCCCCATCAGATGCCAGATACACAGCTGTTCAAGGAATATCTTTTTCCTCGCTTTTTTCCTCCATCCGATACTTTAACTTTACAAGGGCAGCTCCAATAGGTAATAAACGAAGAGAAAGTCATCAAAGATGGTTTGGGCATGTTCACTAGAGGCCTAATACAATCTCAATTAAAAGACTTGTTCAAGTTGAAGGTCCTAAAACAGGAAAAACCAAAAGAATGTGGAAGGAGATGGTGAGAGTAGATATAAATATACTCTCAAGTCTCAATAACAGGGAACTTTACTTCCGAAAAAGTGGGATGAGAACATAATTCGTCTAGCCAAACCCAAATCTTTGGGGAAAGGTTTTGTTGTTGTAGTTGTAGTTGTAATTGTTGTATAACTAGTTAATAGCATTTTAAAAAAATATATATATATATATATATTATTAGTTGAGATTTGCATTACCCCTTTGAATCATCTTTGTCCCAGACAAGTTTTAAAACCATGACTGTGGTTGAGATCGTTTTGTATTTATAGATAAGTTGGACTTGAACCTCCAACCTCAAAGTTGTTTTGCAATGTATCAAATCAATTGAGCTATGAGTCTAATATAAAAGGTGCGCATGAAATCAGGATTTTCAGAGGTAGAAGACAGATTAGAAAAAAAAATGTATTTTAATTTAACAATTTGTCAATTAATTTGGAGAGACCCCTATTGATTTGATGAATTAATCACAAAATTTCTGAATCGTGGATTTAAAAAAAAAAAAAAAAAATTAGTTTTCTAAAAGACGAGTAAAGGAAAAAAAAAAATCGTAAGAATAAAGACACGATCCCCCTTTTGTACGCGTGCAATCAGATTGACAAGTCCTGTATGAACGTAAATATTAGAAAATCTATGGACAATCTATAAGTTATACAATATAGGAGATATGTCAGGTCAGGTGGGACCCAACCCCAACCCAAACAAATAAGATATTTTGTTGCAGCGAGAGAAGACAAGTAAAGAGTCCGTGATTTTCGAACTCCCCTGGCTGTGCACAGAAACATAGATTTTGACGAGGAAAAATATCTATGGTTCTATGCATAGCCACGTGTGAAAGAGTTTAGGATTCTTTGTACAGCCACGTGGAGAGAATTGGGAGAGGGGATGATTATTAAAATGTAAATTGATGACGTAGGAGATATGAGAGGTGGTGGGGGGACTTGTAACAAGATATTATATGTATAAGAAGAGAAGAAAATGGAATTTCGACTAAAATCCAAGTAAATTTTGTGAGGTTGCAAGAAACTAAAGCATCATTATTGTCCATATTTCTTCATCCTTCTCGTTTCAATTTTCAGCCATAACCGAAGAAATTCTCTTTCTATCTCTCTGTGATTCTGGTATATGTTCCCAATCTTTTATCTGGCCTTAAGATTTTCACTTCTTGGTTTTTTATTTCTTTCGTGGTGATCATATTGTTTCAATTCTTGATTTATTCTCTTTTATTTGTGTTACTTTTTTCTATACTTTTATTCATGCTGATTCACTTAATTTTTGTAATAGAAAGCTCCTTTAGTTGTTTCAAATCTTCCATCATTAGTTATAACTCTTAATTTCTCTTCTGTTTTTATTTATTTATTTATTTTGGGTTCTTGTGTGGAGATAGAGGATGTCAAAACACTTGGTTGATCTTTGAGTTCTGAGAATAACATCATCCAAACTGTTTTCTGCCCAATTTTTTGGATTAGATTTTGATGTTGATGATATGTCTTCTTTCTTGATTGGTGTGCTTAAACCCAAACCATTTTACAGTTTTTTTTTACCCTTCTTTCTACTTAGATGAGATTAATTTCTACATTTCTCATCTTATAGGGAACTCATAGTTTTAAAATCTAAAAATTCTACTAGAAGATGGCACAAATGGATTATCCTCTTGGCCCTGATCAATACTCTGCCACCCAAAATGATTGAGGTCCAAGCCCACCTACTTGGAGTATATGTGAAGCTCATAGGGCTTTATGTTTGTCTATGGTGGTGTATCCATCAAAATATTTTACCCTTTACTTTTTCATGATGCCTCGGTAGCCTAAAAGCTTTAGCCAATAACAATTGTATTAGTGATTCAAATCACTTGGGGAATCTAATGTGTCCGATATTCCCTTGTTGTTTTGATCTGAAGACTTCTTATCATAGTCAGTCATATTCACCAACTTTCTTGTAAAATTTTAAATCGAAGGTTATTGATTTTGTTTTCTGGGCCTACTTGGTTAGTTATTTGTTTTCTGTACCCATGCACTATCTTCAGGTTGTATTAAATTGTAGTCATCGAAGAGCAGTTCCTTGTTAGTGGGAATCATGGCTAGGGCCTTGGTTCAGTCAACAAACCTCTCTGCTGCAGTTGTTGGTGAAAATCATGGTCAACTTCGAGGATCTGGAAAGAACAGGGGTGTGCAAATGATGGCCAATGTCCAAGTGCTGCACCTGGGAATTCGGGATTTCTCAGGATTGCGGGGATCTAATGCTTTAGATACAATGGTAAAATCTGGCCTTGATTTCCATTCCAAGGTTGCGGCTGCAATCTCTGTCCCACGTGGAAGGGCAAGCAGAGGTGTGGCTAAGGCTATGTTTGAGCGCTTCACAGAAAAGGCTATCAAAGTTATTATGCTTGCACAAGAGGAAGCAAGAAGATTAGGACACAATTTTGTTGGTACAGAACAGATACTATTGGGTCTTATTGGTGAAGGCACTGGCATTGCTGCCAAAGTTCTTAAATCCATGGGAATAAATCTCAAGGATGCTCGTGTTGAAGTGGAGAAGATTATTGGGAGGGGTAGCGGATTTGTTGCGGTGGAGATACCATTTACTCCTCGTGCAAAGCGTGTTTTGGAACTTTCACTAGAGGAAGCTCGCCAACTCGGTAACTTTTTGAATTTTCTCGTAGTTATTAGCTGTTGATTTACTTGTCTTATTCAGTTTCTTGACCTGAGCAAAACCTGACCGTTTTAGAAACCAGGGTTAATTGGATTCTATTTTTCGCTCTTCTTTTTTTATCTTACCCCTTCAGAAAGACCCCCTATTGTTTCTTTGCATAAATTTTTGTAATATTTTATCCTTCTATTTTTGCACTAATGAGACCTTGTTGGTTCTTATTGAGTGTTTCAGGTCATAATTACATTGGTTCTGAGCATCTGCTTCTAGGACTGCTTCGTGAGGGTGAAGGTGTGGCAGCCCGTGTGCTCGAAAACCTCGGTGCTGATCCTAGTAACATTCGTACACAGGCAAGTTTCTATTATATCATTATCTCATATTGTGTATTCCCTCCATTTTCTCAAAATCATTTCATGCTCCTGATTCCAAAATGAATATTCATCATCATGAAGATTCTGAATTTCCTTGATGCAAGCAGGTTATCCGTATGGTGGGTGAGAGCACAGAGGCTGTTGGTGCTGGAGTTGGGGGAGGCAGTAGCGGCAATAAAATGCCTACACTTGAGGAGTATGGCACCAACCTGACAAAAATGGCAGAGGAGGTATATGCATTCAATGTACTCCTCTATGGTTTATACCGGTAGAACATATTTCAGACCTTCTTGGAAGCAATCTCGACATTATAGCTGACAGATCCAAGAAGTTGAAGCGATGGTGTCATCATTTAACAGCAACTGCCAACTAAAATCTTGTGTCTAAGCATGCTTTCTCTCCTTCACAGGGTAAGCTGGATCCAGTTGTCGGAAGGCAACCACAAATAGAGCGTGTGACTCAAATTTTGGGTAGGCGGACAAAGAACAATCCCTGCCTGATTGGAGAACCTGGTGTAGGGAAAACAGCGATTGCAGAAGGACTCGCTCAACGAATTGCAAATGGTGATGTTCCAGAAACAATTGAGGGAAAGAAGGTGAGAGTAAGATTATTTGACTATTTTTTATGTAACTTAAACGCTGGTACATGAGCTGGTGCGAAGCATGTATATGAGTTGTCAGACATGGGGATCGTTGAAAACCTGGGTTGCCAACAGATGCATAAATAAATGATTACACACAATTCATGCAAATACGAGATAATTCAATATGTGGACATGCATGCTAACTTTACATTTTTTCATGGGCACAAACGGGAGGCCTCGAGGATGAGCAGTGGAGATGGAATTGGACCCTGCATCTGCTTGCCACCATTGGAATCAGATCTGTGCATTTCTCAGGCTTTTCCCTTTTTGGGAAGCCTTGATGTGTGGATAGAATGACTCTCTTCCTTAGGATATTTTACCCAAAATTAATAGTTACATCTCCCGATAATCTACTCCCTGGTGAAAAAAATTAGAGACTTTTCACTTTCTCTCTATGTTGTATCTAGGGGGATCAAATGCATTGTATTATGATGGGCACCTCCTTGGAATGGATGATCCTTGCCACCAAACCCAATGGAACTGTATTATTTCCTTTCGATTATGGAAGATAGCTGAACAGTTTTGTAAAATCCATAACAAGCACTATTAGAATTGGTGGATTCGCTTGATTGTCACCTAGTGATCTCCTTGTTGGAAACTATCAAATGTTTGATTCTAATCTCCTTGCATGTGTGCCATGTTCCTGAAACGGGAAGAGAGAACAAATTCTTTTCCTCTCTTCTTTTTTTCTTCCATAGACTTGTTAGTTGTTGTATTGTTTGCTTCATTTTATTTGTTGTTTTCCATTTCCAAGGTTCTCTACCTCATCTCCTCATGTCAGATTCTAATGCAAAGTTTTATTCATGCAACAGGTTATTACCCTGGATATGGGTCTTCTCGTTGCTGGTACAAAATACCGTGGAGAGTTTGAGGAAAGGTTAAAGAAGCTGATGGAAGAAATTAAACAAAGCGATGAGATAATACTCTTTATTGATGAGGTGCACACATTAATTGGAGCAGGTGCAGCAGAGGGTGCAATAGATGCTGCAAACATCTTGAAACCAGCCCTTGCAAGAGGAGAACTGCAGGTAATTTAGCTTTCTGGTTCTTACAAACAGTCGCCACTGGACTGATGATGGGCTGCCCAGGTTGGGTGCAAAGTATGAATATTATTACTCTTGCCTATATCCATATTCACCATAGCTCTAAAAATGAGAAATCTATATTCTCTATTGCCATCACTTCGAGTTGAACTAGTTTCCCATCTATATCCCTGGATTTGCCCCATGAACCACTTATTAAGGTTTAAGAAACCAAATGTGATGATTTGGGCTACTTGTGTAGCAGTAGCACTCATTTAAGCAGTTCAAGAAGTAAATTGTTTGATATAGCCTTTTAGTGTATAGCTTGAGCTCTTCCAATTTTCCTTGGATTGGTGTCTTTTGTTAATCTTCTTGAGGAGAAAATTTAGTATCTACTTTTAGCATCTTTACTAAGTTTGAATTTTTTATTTTTTTATATATTTATAATCTTCTACATTATTATTGATTATAATTACAAATAGACTATTTCAAGACAATTTAACATTCATTCTTTTCTATGGTTAAAAGTTTGACCTTTTGACTTCCTCAAGTACCAGAAACCCTATTTCATTCCCTCTGGCCTTGGAATTATCTATTAATACCCAATTATTATTATTTTTGTTTAAATTTCTGCTCTATTTATTTGGTTAAAGTAACCATCTATAGTTTTAAAAAAAAAAAAAATTTAATGTTTTTTTAGTCTTTTTCGTTATTTAAATCTTATAAATGATTATGGGCAGTATGTAAGATAAGATTGACTGTTTTCTATATTACTTTTCATGGTTTTCTAGTTTCTTTTTCTTTTATTGAATTTTGAATTATCTTGTTTTTATCTTCCTTTATTGTTTCAAGATCCGTTCTTGATTTTATGATTTCAGTTTTTCAGAATTTATTTGGATTTCTAAATTCTTTTAGAATTTTGATCATCTTGAAAGAACCTTGATTTTCTCTTCTATGATTTCGGTCAGCATGGTCAATTTGGATCAATGCTTCTCTGTCTGGAAAATGTTTTATTGATGATATCGTCTTTTATAAAGTGCTAACTTCAATGATTTCATTTGGTGCAGTGTATTGGTGCCACGACACTAGATGAATACAGGAAGCACATTGAGAGAGACCCGGCATTGGAAAGACGATTCCAGCCGGTAAAAGTGCCTGAACCGACTGTTGATGAGACCATAGAGATTTTGAAAGGGCTTCGAGAGCGATATGAGATTCACCACAAGCTCCGTTACACAGATGAAGCCTTAGTTGCCGCTGCACATTTGTCATACCAGTACATTAGGTTTGTGACATTGTCTTCATTTCATTCATATCCAGTGGTCAATCCTGTTCTGGCTTTCTCATTGTTCAATGTGAACGACACTTTTTATGTAGGTTTTGTTAAAATTAGCTGCTATTACCATTCTTTTGATCTCTAATTCTTTGTTTGTGATTACATGGGATTAAATTAGCTTTACTTCTAAATAACTGTTGCATTCACTTTGAAAAAATTTAGGTGTCATGTTATGAATTATGATGTTTAGCATGTAACATGATGGTATAATACCGTTTAGAGGATGAAAACTTGAACAAGTGAAAGTTTTTCCAATATTCCTGTAACACTGAATGTTTATAAATTTCTTTTGTATAAATTTGTGTTCTATGCAATCTTTGCCTGAACGTTCACAAGTATTAGGGTGACAATTGTTTGGTTCATCGGATATTGTTATTATCAATCAGGGTTTACTATATTTATTGCTCTGATGGATATTTCTGTACACCAGTGACCGCTTCCTTCCTGACAAAGCGATTGACTTGGTGGATGAGGCTGGTTCCCGTGTTCGGCTTCGTAATGCACAAGTATGTTTTCCTGTTCCAATCAAGCACATCTGCTTTAGAAAAACATCCTAGTCTTTTGATGAGTGGAACAATATACTTGTTTCCGCTGATGCTTTAAATGAAGTGGGTTACGTGCTCTTTCCAATGCAGCTCCCCGAGGAAGCTAGAGAGGTCGAAAAAGAGCTCAGACAGATCACAAAGGAGAAAAATGAAGCTGTTCGTAACCAGGACTTCGAGAAGGTACTTCATACTTTCTTCTATTGTTACATCAATTATACTTGGGAAACAAGTTCTTTTCTGATTGTTTTCTATAAAGAATCTGAAACCGAAGAAATTACCCCAAAGAATCAGAAAAAGAAAATCCCCAGTGCTGAAGGTAAAGGAAAATGTACATCCCATGCTGAAAGCATGCAGGAGTTTCCCTTCTGTAGCCCCATGTGCTTGTTAAAAAAAAAAAAAAAAATTGTTATCCACTCTTCAACCCTTCTTTCCAACAAGATTGGATATTTCATTCCTTTGCTCGGGAGGTATCAAAAGAAGTAGCTAGTAAGGGCTGGCTTCTAAGCTCGATTGGCTTTTAGACATTATAATAATATTCAGTTCTTTCGAGCTTACAAAGCACCAAGTTGAATTCTGATATAAGATTGTTCCAATTGGTTATAGCTTCTACTTTTTGGTTTGCCGACAATCTCCTTCCATTTAGGCTTACAATGCAGAATACTTTGACAGGCTGGGGAATTGAGGGATAGGGAAATGGATCTCAAGGCTCAGATCACAAATCTCGTTGATAAAGGCAAAGAAAGAAGCAAGGCAGAGAGCGAGGCAAGTGATTCAGGTCCTATTGTGACAGAAGTGGACATACAACACATTGTCTCTTCATGGACTGGGATTCCTGTTGACAAAGTCTCGAGTGACGAGTCTGATCGCCTCCTCAAGATGGAAGAGAGCCTCCACAAGAGGGTCGTTGGTCAGGATGAAGCTGTCAAAGCTATCAGCCGTTCCATTCGCCGTGCTCGTGTTGGACTTAAAAACCCCAACCGTCCAATTGCCAGTTTCATTTTCTCTGGACCAACTGGTGTAGGGAAGTCTGAACTGGCTAAGGCGCTTGCTGCTTACTACTTCGGCTCCGAAGAGGCCATGATCCGGCTTGATATGAGTGAGTTCATGGAGAGGCACACTGTCTCCAAGCTCATTGGATCTCCACCTGGTTATGTTGGTTACACTGAAGGTGGTCAACTTACTGAAGCTGTTCGCCGCCGTCCTTACACCGTGATCCTCTTTGATGAGATAGAGAAGGCGCATCCTGATGTCTTCAATATGATGCTTCAGATTCTGGAAGATGGGAGGTTGACAGACAGTAAGGGAAGGACTGTGGATTTCAAGAACACACTCCTGATAATGACATCCAATGTCGGAAGCAGTGTCATCGAAAAGGGTGGTCGCCGGATTGGGTTTGACCTAGACTTTGATGAGAAGGACAGCAGCTACAACCGGATTAAGAGCCTCGTGACAGAAGAACTGAAGCAATATTTCAGGCCAGAGTTCCTGAACAGGTTGGATGAGATGATTGTCTTCCGTCAGCTGACAAAGTTGGAGGTGAAGGACATTGCAGATATAATGCTGAAGGAAGTGTTTGGAAGGCTGAAGACTAAGGAGATAGAGCTTCAGGTGACAGAGAGGTTCAGAGACAGAGTGGTTGAGGAGGGGTACAGCCCGAGCTATGGAGCAAGACCATTGAGGAGGGCAATTATGAGGCTTCTGGAGGACAGCATGGCTGAGAAGATGTTGTCAGGAGATATAAAGGAGGGGGATTCTGTTATCGTTGATGTCGATACTGATGGTAATGTGACTGTGCTCAATGGTAGTAGTGGTGCTCCCGAGCTGTCGCCCCCTGCAGTACCTGTGTAAACTACCCTCATCTCCCATCTGAACTTCAACAATCTGTTATCTGTACTTATTTTACTACGTTTAAATTGTCATACGTTGTGATCTATTTTGTAAAGAATATATAGCAGCAGCTCCATTGTTTGGTGCTCTTGTATTTGTTGTGCCACCACACTGTATTCAATATTCAGGGACCAGAATATGTTATTACTTAGTAGAAGTGTTTCCATTTCCTTATCGTAAAGAAATAGAACAGAGTGAATAACAAACAAAGGTTCATTTCTTCTAAGTTTGCCTTGAAACGAGGATAGATAAATTACATTTTTCTTTCATTTCCAATAAATAGGAACATCCTTTTCGAGCCCCACTATTTGCAGTATTAAGTGGGTTTTATTGTCGAACAATATGGTGCTTGGACTCGAGGTGCCTTCTTGAGTAACTGAAGTACTTAGGCGGTCAAGTGTTTGCATGCTTTTTAACACGATTTGAAGCCAGTCTTCTTTTTTTTTTTTTGGTTCCTGTTTCTTCGACACTACTCCGCAGGTCCCAAGTGTGGATAGAGGAGGGCTTTGTCACAGCCTCATAGGATTAGTTTCACTGACCCTAAATATTTGGGATAAGGATTTGTTCATGATGATGATAGGTAAGGTAGTTGATCCACTGGACTGGTTGTAGTAGTGCCCACATTGTTGGAAGACTAATTTTCTGTGAGAAACTGCAGTGAATGAGAACTTTGATGTTCAGATTATAAATGCACATTAAGCTTCTGAGTCAGGGAGGTTGAAGATTAGGATTAGAACGATTGCACGAGGCACATATGAGGAGGGATTGGAAATTTCAAGGTTGATCAGATTTCCATTGGAAGATTATAGATGGAGATTTGGCAAGGAAATTAATGCTGATGGTATTGGATGATAGTTAAGGTTATCAAATAGGTTCTTCCTCATAATTGATAGATTTCTCGAGGTTCTTGAATGATTTTTTACATATGGGTAAGATTCAGTGTGTGGGCTTTACAAACTAATTTGAATATTGGCTGCTCTCTCTTTAATTATCAAGGAACCCTATTTATGATTATTTATTCTAGAGAAGGATATTCTGTCCTCATGGTTTTGTGATTAAAATATGAAAAGCTATCAAAGGCATCATCATTCTTGAGATCTTTACAAATTTGCTCCAAATCAATGGTCCCTTTCATCAACAAACAAATGCAATTTTCTTACCTTTTCATTTGGAAGATTAATGATTGATGAATTATTAAAACCACAACAAACTTTATTTACACTTGATCTAATTTCTATGCAACCGATTAGTAGATCAGAACACTTCTGGTAGAGGCCGACCTGCCACAAATGCTTTGAACAGCTCCAGCGATCTCCCTGGCTGTGAGAATGGAGCTTCATGGGAAGCTCCTCTGATAGTTGCAAATGAAAGGATATTACCATATACTTGAGTCCATCCACCAACCTGAAGAGAAAAAGAAAACTTAAATATCAAACCAATCAAATGGTTTTCTATTCCACTCAATCAGTGGATTCTGACTTAATCTTGAATTTTGTCTCCTGACTAACCCAACTATCTAGTTATGAATTGGTTGGCTTGTTATATAGAAAAATCCTTGGAACGACATTAGAGAGATTATCAACAAGACTTACTTGCTTCCCTTCAAACCAGACTCTGTAAGGTACAGTTATGTTCAGTCCTAGTTCTTTTGCTAGCCCATGCACCAGCATCCGACTTCCAGTCAACGGGATAACAGAATCTTGATCTCCACTGTGACTCAAAAACCAATTCGTAATTAATTTTGAATAAAGGCGAACTTTCTTCTGATATAAAACCATAAAGGACTTCAGTCTGAGTAGGAATTCACCTGTAAACCAAGACCGGGATTCCAGCCTTGACAATTGAGCCGACAACAGAGATAGTGGGTAGCTCCACGTTAAGCAGATCATAATCCAGAACACTGTGATACATTAGAAAACATAAACCCCAACAAGACCCACAATCACAAACACGAAACAAATACAAAAAGCTCCTAAGATTGCATTGCTCTTCTACTACGGAAGTCTCACACTTGGATTTATCAAATCCTTATGTTTCAAGAAAAATTCAAGGTAATATTTTCTTTGAGTAAGTCCTAGTGTCTTGCACCATTGGTATAAAAAAAAGAGCCCATAAGTAACGCCATTTTGACGATCCTAGCTATCCAATCAGTAATGCAATTCGATCTCTTATGGTCCTCGCCTTTCCATGATGATGTCTGGATCAATGACACAATGGCATGTGTACCTATTGGCTGGTTAATATCCGACTATGCTGTTTAATGAATGATACATGTTTCATCTAATTAATCTACTCTTTGATTGAGTGAAGAGAGGTACTTGCTGCAAACTGCCCATTTGTTGACTCCTATAAGACGGGCATGGAGGGCCTTCTGCACATCCATCCGGTTCAAATAATTTACTGTTTCATCTTCCACGCATACATCTACACTCTCGGTAACTTGCTGTGGAATCAACAGAACCAGAGTCAAAAAGACGTAAAAACATAAGAACAAGAAAATGGAAGGTAGATGAAGGTCATTAGCTAAGTAAAGAAATGGAAGAAACACCATGGTTTTAACTTACCCGGGGACTGATTATCTTGGATTGTGAGAGCACCGATGACGTACAGACATCGAGGGTTACATCGTATTTGTCTACAAATCTACTGGTTTCTTTGCTCACCTGGCTCATAACCCTCGAACAAACAGCAGTAACGGAGTCCCTGTAGTACTCACTCACGAATCGAGAATAGTTACAAACAGAGGTGAAAATTCTGTATGTAGAATCTGAGATCAACCCGTGAGACCAGAAGTACTCGGCCCTCGAATTGAAGTCCGTTGCGAATTCTAGAACTGGGTTACCTAGCTGCAATGCAAGAAAATGAAATTCAACTCCAATAAAATCATTAAAAAAAAAGACAAAAAAGAATCACAAACATGGTTTTAAAACTCGTTTTGTTGTCTCGTCCGTCCATGGACAAGACCTAGTCGTCTAGGACGAGTTTTCCGATACATTTGACTTGTCTATCCGCTCGTTGGTGGATGATACTGAGACTTATCGGACGTGTCATCTCGGTCTCGGACGAGATTTAAAACCATGATCACAAATCCTTTTGATCATATAGGGGGAAAACAATTAGAAAATTTGGAAATGAAAAAAGCCACTACACTTGATCTTTAGACAACACACGTTGTGGAAACTATTTAATTATGAATGAAAGATCAAATATTCATTTTCTACTACTTACTGCGATTCCTTTAATATTAAACAACTTCTCTTTCTTGTTAAATTGAATCATGAGCTCTGCGAGTTGCGGAATGTAATGCCCTAGTAATAACAAGAAATTTCACAATCAGATTTTCTTCCTTCTGCCCCCAATGCAAAATGATAAAAGTTGTTAGGAATGAGAGAATACCTGCATAGCTTTCCCCTGTTATGAACAGTTCCCTATGCTTATATTGTGGAAACTTGATGAACCATCGTTGCAAGAACACAAGATTGTCTCTAGCTTAAGAAACAAAAGCAAAAACAGTTTCAAAATCCAATTGCAATAAAATTTATAGAGATCCCATGTTTTGGTATCAAGCACTACCGCATCATGTAAGAAAGATTAACCCATTATAACAATGAACCATGTTGGGAGATTCTTGAGAATCTGAACAGTAAAGTTCAATTGAATTTGAATAAAAAAGTTGTATTTCAAATGTAGAACAAAATAAAGCAGAGATCTAAATGTCATTCAACCCAAACGTGCCTGTTATCTTGTCATTTACAGCAACATAGGAGGAAGTATCAGTGGAATAAGAAAACCCAACTCCTACTGGTGTCTCTAAGTACAACATATTTGCTTCTGCAAATCAAAGGAACATTAAAGAAACAAAGATCAGTTTTTTTTTTTTTTCTTTTTCTGGTTGATCTTAAACTGCCATTTATGAACACAAGTAAGAGAAAAAAAGAAACATGGGTACCTCTGTTCCAGCTATACTCATTCCTCACCAAAACCTCTCCACTTGGTCTGAAAGGCCCATTTTCAGAGAATGCTCCAACTCCCAAAGAAGAGCACCCAGGACCTACACTTAAAATAAATAAATACAGACAAAGAAAGAAGGAAAGGAAAAAATAATAATAATAATAATAATTTGGTTTTTGTTTCCTTTAAAATCTTTAACTAGCCAGAATGAAGGGGATGTTCCTAACCTCCATTCAACCAGAGAACAAGAGGCTTTGAAGCTGGATCCATCTCAGCTTCAACAAAGTAGTAAAACAGAGCTCTCTGTTTCTTCTCATCTACAGTGACATAGCCTGAGAAATGTTGGAAGCTGACATGGGGTTGGCCAGGCAACTCAGTGATCTTGTCAAACAGAGAAAGAGCTGACTCTGCCTCCATGAAGTAGCATAGGTGAAGTAGTGCTGCAGCCATTACCATGGGTTTCCATGATAAAGAATGCATGATGTGATACTGTTGGAGAAGACAAGTATGAGAGGGAGTGAGCTCTAATAAGACGTTGCCCAGTGAGGGAGGGGCATTGAATAAAAAGGAACTATGGGATATTTTTAGAATATATTTTGTTTTTCTACTTTTGAAAGATGGAGATATGGGTGACTCAAATCTCAATTGAGCAGTGTTGATTGAATGGAAGTGTTATGTATAGAAAATGAAACGAGAGAGAATGGAATCCTGAGCTGCTTTTAACGTTTCCACAGTTTGTGTTTCTTTTGCTTTTGTTTTACTTGAACTGATAAAGACACAAAACCATAAGAATGAATACTTTTTATACAGAGAAAAGTAGTTTTACAGAAGGAATCACTTTCCTTTTTTACACTTTGACAAATGGTTTTGAGAAGCTATAGAGATTGGGATGATGAAAATAAAGATACTTCCATCAAATGCAGAAACACTTGAAATTAAACCCCCACAACTTGGTCTACCAAAAAAGAAAAGAGCCCATCTCTTCTTTCATTTATAATTAACTTAAAAAATTAAGATGAAGTAACCTCATGTTATCCCTTTGGAAAATGCAGATCATTCAAGAAATTAAACATCTAGGAGATTTGTAATTGACATAAAATGGGTCCTTAGCATGGTTTTAAAACTCATTTTGACGCCTCGTCTATGAACAAGACCAAGTCGACTCGGATGAGTTTTCTGATACGTTTGAGTCATCTAGTTCAACAATGAGAACAATGAACTATGATTTTAAATTTCGTCCAATACGTTTGACTTGTCTATCCATCTCATTGTGTACGATACCAATACGTATGGGACGAGTTTTTTCGGCTTCGGATGAGATTTAAAGACATGACTTATAGTTCTAAAAATAAAGTGGAAAGAAGCATTAACTTTTCTTTTTTTTAAAGTAGGTTTCATATTTCCTTGGAAATTGTCTTTTCGTTTGATCTTTTTCTTTGATGGGTATTTTCTCATAACTCAACCCACCATCGTATCTTACTTCTTGCCTTTACCAATAGTGAGCATTTTGAAAAAAACGTTTCTTTCTTCACAGTCCTTCTTACTTGTATGGATTTCTAATCACCAAACCTTGTATATTATATTATGATACAGGAAGCTTCTTTATGCAAGAAACCAACAAATCAGGCAGATCAAAGATTCCTAGAGATTGGCATTGATTTTCATCTATGGGCTAGGCTTTACCCACCTAATCATGAAGCCCAAGATGGAAAAAAAAAATCAGATTCCAACTGTTAGAAAATCATGATCAAGCATTCAAGCTGATCAACATCTATGGATCAGTGGGCCCAAACGGTATCAGCAAATCACATTAGGTTTAGAGAAGCTTCCCTGTGCGTCACACATCTGTGATTATTAAAGGGATACTTTTGATTAAAATAGGGAAGTTGTTGGGGGGACAAAGAAGTTGGAAAATGTGGAGGAGAGAGTGACTGAAGTTCAGGTTGGCCTTTTGGAACCTTGCCAAGGAAGACTATCCTTAACTTTTTCTTTCTTTCCCACCCTTTTGATGTTGATGATGATGATAGTTTTTAAATAATTATTATTAGTAAGGAAAAAAACCCAATAACTTTTTTCCTGTTGTGAACAAACCTTCATATTTGTTAGGTCTTGGAAGCTATATATGTGCAATAATTGTCCATATTACCCTAGCACCAAATGTACTGAGAAGAAAAATAAACTGTGCCTATTGAGGGATGTGTAGAGCAGCGATAGATTCACATAGGTGTGAACAAAGAACCCTTTCGGCAAATCGTAAATCTACAATAGCGATAACTGTCTTGAAGATTTGAAATCTAACTCTATTTCTATGATTTGTAGCCTAATACCTAGGCATCTTAGAAAATCTTATGAGCCCATCTCTTCTTAAATGTCTGTTCTCATGACTAGCTATTTACTACCAGAATCATGATCATCAAACAAAGTGATCAAGAAATTTGACGGTGTGGATTGAAGTATATATGTGTAAAAAGTGTTGTTTGTGGGACCATGATCAAGTGGAATGGAGTTGAAAAGACAAAACTGTAAGATGGTTACTCAAAGGGGTTTAGTATTAGTTTATGGAAAAGGGAGGGAACCTCACGTGCACCTTTTCATCCAAAATGCTTTTCAAGCGTGCCCACCCACTCCTATAAAATATTAGAGAGTCACACAGCACATGCCCACACTCTACACACTTCAACTAAACTACCCATGCCAATGCCACTCACTGTCTGTCTTCCTAAGACTTTTATGTTCTTTTTCATAGAGTTATGGGCATTATTTTACCCATTACTCAACTTGCTGGAGCGCTTGAGCATGCGCGTGCCATCAAAACATAGGCATTCCAACGGCTATATACCATATTCCATCCAAAAGAAGACAATCAGTAGCCCACTCAAGACACCCCCCCAAAATTGAAAGAATCTTGTGAGACCCAAAACTTCAGCTAATTCGACTCTCACAAAAATAACATGAGATTGCATAAAAGAATGCCAAGACCAGTCAAAGGAAATTAAGAAAGATCAATGACATCCGAGAATAATATTACCCCCAAGCTCCAACCGAATTAAACTAGAGCATCACAAACTTTTTTGGAGCTGACAATGTCCACTCCATTCATTGCGAACAATGCACCAAGACTTACACGTTCCCTAATCAAATGAATAGACACAATTGACACATGCGGATCAACAAATCCAAGAGTTTATTGTCGGAAGCTGTTGAGTTTAGTCCCACATTGGACACCCATTACCTTGTCTTTCTCCTTGTAAGCTCTTGAGCCTCTCTACTCATTGCCAATTGGTTTTGAGGTGGACCCCCAAATTTATCATGATATCAGAACAAACCTTTCTCTTCTCCACGTCACCCAATTCATATCTCCCCGTGCTTTGACCCAATCTGGCCCACACATTACCAATTGGTTTTAAGTTGGACCCCCAAACTTACCAAGGGCCCAAAATCCAATAGTAGGAAATGAGTTCATGAGAAAAAAGGAGTCCAAATTTTTTGTTCACAAAAAATTGTTCTAAGCTGACGAATCAATGACATGATGCCACTTTTGTAGAGAAAAGAGTAAAATCCAAGTACTTAACCACCAAACTCATGTTATGCGATTTTCTATTGGTCTAATCAATCACTCATTTTTTTTCAATACACGTGTTATCATACCATAAGATTCATCAGTTTAGTACGTGTATTTGTTACCAATAAATCTCTATTTGAGAGAATAACTGAACTGAACCCCCCCCCCCCCCCCCCCCCCCCCGCCCCCGCCCCCGCCCCCACGCACACAAAAAGAAAGAAAGCTAGGCTCCAACTGATAAAAATTCAAATAACTAGAAACCGATATTACAGAAATGTTCCACTCATTCCTATGCTTTATTTCCGTCATTTTGTTTTTGAACTAAGGGTGATACAATACCAGATCTTCTATTCATTTTTTTCTTTCTTTCTTTATTTTTTTACATTTCCACATCTCGGTACTAATATGGTAATCTCATCTCTCCTAAATCTTTGCTTTAGCCACAGCTGATTATAGTTAATGAATTGACTGCCAAACTGGAGATAAAGTCATTAAAAAAAAAAACAAAAAAACAGCTTCAATAGGCAATCATCAGGGAGAGACTTGTGTATCTGCAACAGGTTTATGATTTGCGATGTGGGAGGAAGAGGCTTTGTTGATTTCATTGCGTGATTCTTCCCATAATTGCTGCTCTATCCCCATTTTCCTGAGTTCCATCATACCTCGCTCAACTGATGACAAAATAAACAACATTACGGAAAACCCATTTTATGTTATAAGCTTTTAATATCTGTATAAACCCAAGAAGAGAATATATATATTGGAATCAAACATTTCTAAATTTAGGATGCTCAAGTAGCTACATATTGGTCTGAAGATTTGCAACATATGACATCTTTTTAGGTTTTTTTCTTCATCGGTATTCCCCTTGTAACATATGTTTTCGAAGCACTTCTTTTTTTTTTTCTAAGTACCAAAAAAAAAAAAAGTTGTTGAGAAGGAAAAGCAGGGGGTCCAATTTACCAATCCAAAACAGAGAAACAAGAAAAATAAAACCACCTGACCCTAAGGGTGACCGATGGACCTAAACTCACCACTAATACTTATTATTTCAATTTGGGCTCACTGCATCTTCTATAAGTATATCCATACCCTCTCTCATTATCTCAATTCATATTCTTTTTGCTGTTCTTCTCTCTCTTTTAGAACCTTCAACTTGTATGCTCCTTCTAGGGTTGTAATTGGCCTTCATAACACATGAAGGTTGGCCCTAAATTTTATAGAATCAATTGATGAGCATTTACACACCATGTTCAGGACATGTCCCAGAATACAGCTGAGCACTTTTCTAGGAAAATGTACTGGTTTCCACCATATTTTTTGAGTCGTGCTGGGGTGACACAGGATTTACTGTGATTCTCACAATTCTGACGTGGAGATTCATACATAACCGTAGATGGTTTTTACTCGTATCGCGAGGAAACACATCTATGGTTATGTGCACATCCCACGTCAGACTTGTGAAAATCACAGTAAATACCCTGCGTCATTCCAGCATTTTCCATATTTTTAAGGTGGTGTCAAGAAACTAGGAGCTATCTTATGCAAATGAAGCATTCAAATGATTATAGATAAGTAGAAATTACCGTCGACAGCATCATGCAATGTTGGTGAACGACCACTACGGCTGATCCAAAATTGCAGTCTTTCTTCTGCAATATCTTCTTCCACCCCATGCACTTTTGCTCTTCTCCAGAAATATGTAAGCCATGACTGCATGTAATAAGTATGAGTTGGAGACATGTAATACTCAAAGCTGCATATTGTATTTGACAGATAGGAACCAATCTCCTCTCGAAGTTCGGACTACGTCACAAGTTAAGAGTAAGAAATTTTTAATACTATAGTTCATGTTAAGTGTATGATACAGAAAACTGGATATAGAACTAATCAAACACCAATAGACAGAGTATTGTTACACCAAAGAGTTAGAAATGGAGCCAATCATACATGCTATAAATAAATGATTACTAGAAGACACATTATCAGTCTGTACGACATAAGGTTCTATTATTAATCGTGATAATCTGACTACACCAATAAAGATGATCTTTGTATAAGTTTGTGTAATATAGAACCTTATGTCATACAGATTGATAATGTGTCTTCTAGTAATTCTTTATTTATAGCATATATGATTGGCTCCATATCTAACTCTTTGATGTAGCAATACTCTGAATATTGGTGTTTGATTTGTTTGTAAACAAACAATTGGAGGATAATAGATGAAAACACAATATCTGAATAAAGTGAGATTTAATTGAAAACATATATCCATGTGTCTGACACACAGAACAGCAGCACTGCTTTAACCGCAAATCCCTCAATGTTGCACTACCCAACTTTTGTTTCAAATTTCAATAGAGATGAGAAAATCTATTTGGGAAAAATATTTACTCTTGACTTGCAACTGCTAACTAGCTTACAAGTTTCTACAGTAATTGGTTGAGTTTCTGGCAAACTAAAGATGGTGAGAGAATTCAATATATCTAGAAAAGGCAGATTGAAATATTAAGTTTAACTTCAGGACCCAATCTAAAAGACTGAAGTTGCCTTTTTATTAGGGTTTAGGGTTTAGAGTTTAATATTCAACCTCAGTGGCTGTTCACCGAAAGTTGGAAAGAAAACAGGCCCCTAAAAATCCAGGAACTTTGCAAATATTTCTTGGTATAAATATATAATGAATTTTTATCAAAATGTGATCAACTTTTGACTAAATTAAGATTCCAGGTCACTATTCATTTTAATTATCAAAATGTGAACGTGAAAATCTCGCAGGTTTTCAAGTGACGATCTCAGAGTTTAAAGTGACAATCTTGCAGGCTTACTACTTTTAGCGAGATCGTCACTATATAAACCAGCGAAATTGTCACTTTAAACCTGAGATCGTCACTTGAAAAACCTGTGATCTTGAACGTTCATGTTTTGGGAATTAAAATGAACAGTTTGCTGGAATCGTAATTTCGTCAAATTAAGCTCATGAAATGGTAATTTACCCTAATCTACCAAGACAAGCAAAGGAGTGTCAAAGTTAGCGAGTAGAAGTGTAACAGTAAGGAGATAAAAAGAAAAGAATGGAAGAAAAGGAAAGTTATAAACACAGATACGATCCAAATAAAACTACAAAGAAGTTAATGCCAAACCTCCTTGAAAAGAATATCTTCTGACTCCTCTTGATTCAACTCTGCAAAAAAAAGTGGGGGGGGGGGGGGGGGGGGGGTTGTCACTATCCTTGGTAAAGGGATTTTCAAAGAGTGAAACATGCATGTGCCAAACCCATATATCATCCAAAGAAGCCAATGGCCACACCAACTCCTAATCTAACTGCTAACAGTTGCAAAGGTGCATTGAGGAGGAAGAAAACTAGCCCACTCTTAGCCAAAAAATCTGAGGCAACCATTCAGTGAATCATAAGGATGATTTACCACTAGCATAGTGTAACATACATGTGGTTCACATGTAAGTGGACCCCGTAACTCCATTGTACCCCGTAAGATAACTCTACCAAACAAATCTAAACAGATCAAGCGTAACCATCTTTTTTGCCCCCTCTTCTGGAGGTTAAGATGGGAGCCACAATCTCTTGGCTCCTGTGCAGCATATCAAACATTTGTCACAAAGGCTCAAGTCCAATAACAATCAAATCTGCAGGCTTTTTAGTAACCATTCATTTTTGGGAATGATTCACCATAATTTTCTGCCTATCACATGTGGCAATTAAAGATTATGGAGAATCAGATTTGGTCTATTCTTTGCAAGGAAATCTCCTAATCATCTGTTTGGTCCATTTTTTTTTTATATATAAGGTCTACACATGGCACACCCCAAATGGGTGCCACCAGTACGGATGTACTGTTTTGCCTTTGGCTTTACCGGATGGTTATGTGAAGCTGCCTCAAGCTTAGCATGTCTCCAAGATTTAAAAACATAGTGCAATGGAAAGTGAGATATTTTACCAAGTGCTTCAATTATCTTTGGATCACCAGGTGACTTCAGATCTGATAACATTATACCAACAAGGAAAAAAAGTATTTAGTGCACAACAAGGAAATCTCATTCTCTCATAACTATGAGAATGAAGCTATTGAATCTGAAACCAATTCAGCATCTACCAATCAAACAGTTCAAGAAACTATAATTAAAGGTAATTTTAACAAACAACAAATATTGGCTGCAAGGACTTGTCTCCTGAAACAAAAAAAAAAGGTTCCAAGCCTGAAGTTACATGTTAGTGTAACATTCATATAAATGTACATTCTAAATCTAAGCATTTTTGTTTTCACTAGGCATGTTCTAAATCTAAGCATTAGTAGTAAAACAAACAAATACTTTCTTTATACTTATATAGAACAGAATTTTAACAAGAGCAATACAATTTATGAAAGAAAGTTGAAAATAAAAAAGATAATAAATACTCTTCAAAATGTTGGATATATTAAATTGACGGACACTAAACTTTTAGCTGTGGATGTAAGAAAAAGAAAAGAACCAAGCAACAACTTAAATGATCCTGAATACCATCAGATTAGAATTCATTTTCTCAAGTTTCAATTGAAAAGAATAATCAATTTGAAGAAGGAATTCTTCCAAAACAGGCAGTAGTAGAAATGGGGACAAGTATGTTGTAATTACAAATAATAAGACTAACCTGAGATGGATTGTTGAACCAAATCGTGCCATCGGTGTTGGGATAGTGCAAGTACAACTGCATCCTCAACCTTGAGAACAAGAGCGATAAAAATAAGCATGTATAGCCTTTCAAGAAAAAGTAACACTTAAAGAGTTATCTTAAAAGAAAAATGGTAAAAGTACACATATATGAATGAAACAGTAGAGGTACACAGGAAAGTCAATTCTTTCGGCATAAAGAATGAGGTTCACCAAAAAACAAAAACAAAAAGTGAACTAAATAGAAAATAAAGCAAAAAAGATAACCGAAGCTACCTTTAAAGAAGCTAGTTCTCTCAAGCCCATTTCAACTGAAAGCATACTCTCAATATTCCCTTCCCCAGTTAGATCACTCAAATCCCGTGCAAGTTTAGCCCTGTCTGAATCATCAACACCTGATGTCGTAGATATGAGTGCTTGATATAATAATAGATAAATATATTTTATCCATGAAAGAGATGCAACAATGCAAATCAAACTAGAACAAATTCCAGCTTTTGCCTTCAGATTAAAGGGAAAGAATATGATTGATCTAGATTACTGTGGGTAACCTTGATAACAAGGGCAACCCATTTTCCAAGAACATGACACGTCTGGTGTTTTGTTCACTTGCCGAAAACATGCCCATACATTTTCAAACAAATCTACTGTTTTCAGCCACTCTTTATATATTGGTATATTATTTACTTAATAAATAGAATATTTCTAAAACATTTTCTTAATACGAACGAAAATATTTTTGAAATGTATACTTCAATGGGTTCAGTGTTTCAAGTTTGTGGGTAAATGTATAGGAGACTTCATATTAGTGTGAAACGTGTCTGTCACATAGGTGGTGACTAACCATGTTTCCAAGATTCTTCTTTGGCCTTTTGTCCAGCAGAAATGACGACTTCAAAAGGCAGGGGCGCAAGTGATGACCAGTGCTCATGTTTTGCAACTGCAATATCAGCACAGATACCTGCAAAAGCAAAAAAGCAACCTACGTGAAAAAAATGTGATTGGGCAACTGTAAATGAACCAATTCATTTTAAATCAAAACAAGTCGAGAACAAAAAAGCAGTACAAAATACTCTGAATAAGGATAAACAACATAAATCTTACAAATAACATCTAAATATTATGAAAAATTCTACACAAGAATAATGCTTAAAATCCTAATGCACAATTCCATACATAAAATTGCTCGAGTTCTCAAAAAAACAAAAAAACAATCTCACAATGTAATGGACATAGATCTCAATAGTTTCGTAAGATTTGTCGACCACATCAAAGTTTAGAACAAGAGTAGGAAGCCATGGAGAAATTTTGTACATGTTTCTATTATTACTCATAAAATTTATGAATTTTGAAATGAAGGATAGACAATAATCCCTTGCCTCCATGATGAAGTAAAACAAAGTATTGACAATTCTTACCATTTTGAACAGCTAAACCCCAATAGCGAGCAAGCCAACACCTCTTGAGAACAACTTCCTCCTGAGATGTAGAATTGATACTACTATTTAATCTCCAAAAAGTAAATCACACATATTGAAAGACATCCACAGCAGTACAAATTACAAACCATCTCTTCCTGAGTCAAGATCATTCTCTGTGTCATTGAACGAAGAACTTTTGTTTCATATTCTACTTCTTGGGACTGTTCCATAACAGCTGCAGCCTCTTCTTTTGTACTCTGAATTGAAGCAAGACAAATGAAAGAATTAAACTACACTATACACCAGAAACATATGTTTAAGTTTCGCAACAATAAGAAATAAAAATAGAGTGCAGGACTGCCTATATATTTGCACACTTTACTTCAATTTCTGACAGAAGAGCTGAAATTTCCTCAACTCTCTCATCATTCGCTTGTATTGCAACTTTAAAAGCAGCCTGAAGTAACGCATGTTCGACAAAACAAAAAAAAAACAAATGAGAATTATGCTTAATTATTAGTCATTTATGTATTTACAACAAAATATAATTAACTTGTTAGTACCTCTTTTTCACGCAGTGCTGCTTCCTTTCTGTTAATGAATAAATCACAATCAAAACATAGAAAGAAATCAAAGAACGGCAAGGTGGACTATGTCAAAACACCAAAACTACCTGCTCAACCATGTTGCTTCTAGAGATACATCTTCTCCAAGAGAAGCGACCTATGAAATATGAGAACTGAATAGTGAAAAACAACTCTCATCATTATGACAGTATTAAGAATTCTAGAGGAGTATAAAGGAAAATTAAATCTGTAAAAAAAAATTTATAAGTCATGTGAATGGTGTATCGTAAAACCAACAAAAGGGAAACAGAGAAAATAGTTAACTAACAGCTTCATATCAAGCTTTCTTGGTTGGTATTTTGCTCAAAAATAGTCTACCGTGTTATAAATTCTCAATCCAAATCATTCAAAAGGGGGAAAGGATTTGCCACAACATGAGAGGAAGACAACAAAAACTAACCAAAAAGAGGGCAATTCAGAGGTAAACTGCATGATCCGAGTCCAGCCCCTCTTTCATTGCAAATACCAAATAAGAAACATTAATAACTAATGATAAATAAACCTGTTTCTCAAGTTCCCTAGCTCTGGCTTTTGCATCTTCACATCTTGCTTCTGCAAGTCGAAGCTGTACAGCATATATTAGTGTAAATGTTATACACATTACATGATATGGGAAAGTAAAATAATGACTTCATTAGGGAAACAAAGTAGCGAACCTTGTCAATAATATTATCATTCTCTTCTTGTAGCATGTCAAGCTGCAATGTGATCGTGTAAGCAGCACAACAATTATGCAAGGATTAAATTTCCAAATTTCGTCAATAAATAACAAAATTCCCATTTTAGTCACTAGTTTACGTTCACAACAGAGTTGAAATGTAAATGGAATTCTTCAAATCTATTTCAGAGGTTATTTCTATAAAAGAAGATGATCGATAATGAGAGTGGCATACCTCATCTTGAAGTGCAAAAGCTTCATGTTGATTTCCCATATCTTTTGATTTGAGATGCCCCATACCAGACAAAAACCTTCAATGCATGTGAATTTAAAATACTCAATCTATCAGAAGAAAAGAATATACCTCCAGTAAACTATATTCCTATAATATTAATTTCTTTTTATTGTGATAAAATTTAACAATCCGATTGAGGCATAATCCCACATGCATGTATTTGCCTACTTGCCCCTTCCCATGCACATGTGATGCATGCACAAACATACATTCAAGTGGATTTATTCGTTGAGTAAAACATGTAGCTAAATTGGTTGGCATTCTGTGCACGCATACAAAGGCATGCATTCAAAATTGAAAATGAGGGCAGTCCAAGGCAAGATCTTAACCCATCTATGTTTCAAGGACTTCATTCTTTGCAAGAAACAAATTGTAAGACAGGATCGAAGATATTTCTTTACCTGTCTTTTTGCCTATTAGTACGAGTTTCTATTGGTGGTATAGTAACTGGAGTCATAAGTGATGCTTTGCTATTTGGTACCAATGGACTTCCATCTGATATAGAGCGAATTGGTGGAACATGCCGACCTAACTAATCAAAACATGAACATATTTTTAATTAAAACATTTATGCACATTTTCAATAATAAAATTATGAGGAAAACAAGAGGATGAATTGCACACAATCAAATTCTCTGGTATTAAATTTCAATTTGACAAAGATCACATTAACATCCAAAAAATTCAAAATTCTAAAATACATCAATTTTTATCTACAGCTCCTAATTGTCAAAAAAAGGAGTGATTTTTAAAATAAAAAAATATATATATCAAAACTTCATTTTGACAAAGATCCAATCTAACTTGAATACTAAAACTCTCCATTAATTAGACTGGAACTCGGTAAAAGCATCCAAGTCATCAATACTGTTAATCATTATCTCCCTCCCACAAAGTCACTCAAAAACATATTGAAACAAAGTTAGATACCAAAAGTCCAATCCGAAAATATCTCTACGTTATTGAAACTACATAAAACCAATAAACTTCAAACACAATACTTCACAGTAACCTTCAATTTAACTTAAAAAGTTCAAAATCAGATTCTAAAAAAATTCTTTAAAAATAAAATAAAAAAAGTAGATTTGTAAAATTACCGAAGGAGATGAAGATCTATTACTAATATTGGTGGAAAAAGAGAAGGACGGAGAAGCGGTATAATTGAAGAGTGTATCATCGTCTTCATCATCTTCTTCGTCGTTATCGTTAGCTATCTGTGACGCCATGACCTTTGCGAGTCGCTTTGCAGCAGCTTTGGCAGCTACGTTCTGAGTTCTCTTGATGGTGGAGAAACTGGACGTTAAAGAAGACCGGGTCTGGTGGTTGGGGTGAGCCGGAGACATAGAAGGAGAAGATGAACCGGTGCTGGTCGAACCGTCACTCATCTGCCTTGAATAAACAGGACTTCTGCTTCGCCTCAAATCCATCACTACTTATTTACTAAGTAGAAGCAAAGGAGAACAGAGCCTCTGTAAAATAATCACAACTAGAAATTGACTGTTAATTGCACTCGAATTCGATGGAGAGAGATAGAGAGACAGAGAGAGAGTTGGGGGCGTAAGGTTCGAGGAGATAATCAGCGTGGAATCTACTGATCAAAGTAGGTGGAGGGAAACAGAGAGACCAGGTCTTCAATTTGATTCTTAACTGAACTAACAGGAATAAAAAAGAAGGAAAATGCTGAAATGACAAAAAGTATTTACTGCGATTCTCACAAGTCTGACGTGGGATGTGCAGATAACCATAGATGTGTTTCCTCGTGATAATATTAAAAACCATCTACGGTTATGTATACATGTCCACGTCAGAATTATGAGAATCACATCAAATCCTATGTCACCCCAGCACGACTCATAAAAATAAAAAAAATTGATTCGACCGCACATCAAAACGAGAAAATCCTCGAGATTTATAAATCGGCATCCCAACCATGTCTACGTGACATTACGATCCCAATAAGAAACACTTTCCTTACAAACTTAGTAAGTTTTCAAATCTTACTAAAAGTTGTTGGGATCAAATGGACCACCACCACAGCGTTCTAGATTTCTTGGAAAAACACAAATAATCGTTTCAGAGTTGCATCCAAAATATGCTTAGAGTTTGGACTCGACCATGGCTTGAGGTTGGAAAAGATCTTTTATAAATATAAAGTCATTGGTGAAGGGATCCAAAGAATTCATCTTTCTTTTAATTATTGATCTCTTTTTTTATTTATCAGCGGATTTGATCGTATGTTTGACAGGAAATGATCCCTCTTGGCTGTTGCCATCTCATAATGCAGTTTGGTCAATATATCGTTTCTTACTGGTCAAAAGAACGTCACAAATTAACAATTTAAATATTGGAAATTTTTGGAAATTTTCTTTTATACTAAGAGATGAGAAACATGAACAAAGGAAATTTAAAATTCAAGTAAGCTATAAAAATGGTTGTTATATCATAACAAAAACACCCTATTCATTCCATAATGAAATCATTCATAATTGTAGTCATAAAGTCAGAGTATGGATTTAAAATTGCAAGGGAAAACTTTTAAAAAAAGAAACGTTAAAAACGAGAAAACAATGATGAAAATAAAAGATAAAAAATATATATTAAAAGTTATGAAATAAATATATATATATATATATATATGTATATATAAAATGAAAATTCATAAAATTAAGTTATTATCATCAAATTCTATTATTTACATTTATAAATCACCAAATTTTATTATGTTTCAAATCCCACATTCAAAGAAAGAAAATAAAGTGTTTAATTTTTCCCTCGAAAAAAATGAAAAAAAGATGTTTTTTTATTTTACAAATGAAAAGATCATGTTTTTCAATCTATTTAAACGAAGTTTATTATGTATCAAATCCCACATTTATCTTCTAGTAGTTTCTGGGCCATTTTACCGCTCAAAATGGCATTATTTACATCTTCTCATTTATTTGAAGAATAAAAAAATGGATTCAAACTTATATGGTCCTAACCACTTATATTGACCTTGGAAATATTATTTTGATTGGAGAAGCATCATGACATTATCACCCTTAAGGGGCATTTCAGTATTTGTATTTGGGATTGGAAAAGGATGCGAAGTTCTTTTGTTGACACGGCAAGTATACCTCTGCCTAGAAAACAGTCTATTTTTATGAAAGTTGTTTAATCTCTTTTTAGATTATTAAAAAAAAAAAAAAAAAATGACACGGGCCTACATGGAATGAGAAGGAGAAATTTACATCATAGACATTCAATCAAAATCATAAAACTGGATATCGAGTGGGTCCCTTATTCCAACATCATCTGTGGTCCACCAACGTGCTTGCGTACAAGTTTTGCGTCCACCCCTCTAGGGGCCAATTGGTTTTTTATTTTTCTTTTACCAAAACCATCCAAAATTCAAACCCTATCACACGCAAGCAATTCCTTTTCTTTTGTTTTTTTATTTTTTCAGTTAAGGGTTCGTGGCTACAGAGGTGAAGGTGGGTTTAATAGGTTGTGAGATTAGCTTTCCTCAGTCTCAATGCTAACCAAGTTAGCTGATTAAGATGACGCCTTCATATTTCTCTTAAGGCTAATTGCTAACCTAAATTTGTATTATTTGGATTATTTGTTCAAAAATAAAAGGATAGGCTAAGCTAATAAATATCTTTTAAAAAAACAGTTGTTGTCTTTTAGAATTTAAAAAACAAATAAATAAATGAGTTTGTTATCATTATAAATGATATTTTAATAAATATTGTAAAATATCTGAAGTTCATTAAAATGTCATAGAACAATGATAACAAAACCCTTATTTATTTTTTAATACAAAAGGGAATATTGATATTTTATGAGTATTTATAAAGAAACATGGCTCCAAAAAAATGCTACTGTCCCAAGTATATGAAAGAAAGGTAAACAATGCATTATTTAATTTAAATTTTCTTTTCTTTTTTTTTTCTTTTTTTCCTTTCATTTTTCTCCCTCTTTTTCTTTCAAATGACCATTCTTATGTACACTGCAATTCAAATTGGTTGGATATTCCCTTCATAGCTACACTTGCTTTAGCCGACCCCCGTGCATCCCACCTCAGTTATATAACATTTACCCCCACGCCCACCCCTCAGAAGCTTCAAAGCTGCTTATCTAAGCAGTTAAAAAAGACTCCACCCCAAGTTCCCACTCTCCAGGTAGGTAGCTACATCTTCTGATTTCTCTCTCCATCTCTACCCATGACACAAGCCGAATTAATATTATGTGTGAACCCCCCTTGTGGTCGGACCTAGAAAAACAATCCATGTTCAGGTATAATGGTAACTAGGCTCGGAAACAAGCAAGTGAAAGGTGGTTTCAATTCCAGATCTGCAGTATTACCAGGCAAACTTTACCACCTCACCGAGTTGGCACCTTCACACTAGCTATACTGATTCTAATCCAAACCGACCAAGTCCAACACAATCCAACACCACCCAGATTTGATCACTGTTTTCGCAATTTTTTTTTATTGGATTTAGTTTACCGGTGGGGGCTGCAGTTTTTGAATTAGGGGAGGTGGAGATTTGTTTATAGTTTAACGGCAAAGTCCTGCTCACTTGCCCTTCGATACAAAAGAGCTGAAGCTTCAACCCTGTGAGAATGAAGACATATCTTTAGACAATTTGATGCATAAATACTGAATTCCATCTAAATTTCATAGGGTTCTTACCAGCCAGGGTGGACAACAAATCTTCCTGTGGAGAGAGCCCAATTAACCTGTTTTAAAGAAATATGTTAAAAGATGATCTCTTTCCTGAAATATGAAATTTAGGGTAGCCCCCAGGTATCATCCACAAGGCCATCAGTACAGCGTTATAACAAGTAACTACAACGCTTATTACAATTCACAACTTCTTTAATTATTATTATTATTCTTATTGTTCTTGTTATTATCAGTATTGGTATGGAATTCTATCCCATTCTTCTGGTCATCAGACCAATTTCTGGTGTTACATGATCTCCTAACTTGAACCCTTGTGAAGCTGTATCTTTTGGTACCATCATATTCAATATTGGGTACTTGAGATCTTCTAGTTTGCTAAGTAATCTTAAGCGGCAAGTTCAATGAGTTAGGTTCTATGGACTATAGAGAGAAGCAAGCATACCTTATCAGTCCCAAGAGAATTGGCAACTACATGAGTAACCTGTTCATCAATCTGAATAGTGCATACAGCACCAAACTGTTCAGCTGTCTGCCACAGTGGGTGTAGGTGGGGATTAGCTTCACCCACTGGAAAAATCCTACTAAAGACTACACGGCAGCCAGCCAAAATCTTTTGCTGCTCCGAGGCGAGGACATTTCTAACATCCACATCATGTAGGGACCGATGAGAGAAAAAAGTCTGGTGTAATCTCTCAATTACCTATTTCATATCAGAAACAAATAGTTGAGAATAGAAAAAGAGACTGAAATAGTAGGAATCTTAAAAGCATGGGTAATGCATCAGAGAGCCTCACCGCCAAGGAGGATGCCAGGGTGCCATCTTCCGGTCGCTCATCATGATCAATCTCAAGAAGGGAAGGGCCCAAAAGTCCAAATTGGCGTCTACTACAGGGAAAATAGGTGTATCTGCAATACAGATTAGTCAGAAGTGTACACATTAAACAAGCTGGATACAAACATTTATTGTAGCACACACCAAAAAAAAAGTGCTGAACTTACCTCTCTACAACTATCAAGTTCAGTTTGTTATGTGGCCAGACTCTTACAGAATCATCTATGATCACTACAGCTGATTCCATACCCAAAACCCCTTCCAAATCCTTATTCTTGGGTAGCTTCTCCTCACCATCAAAAGGGTCCCCATCGTCTCCCTTAGATATAACTCGTCCGGCAAACAAAGCCCCAGTGGGATCAAGCACTTTTGCCATCTCTGTGGCATATAATTTGTTCCCCATTGTGTATAGATGCATCTCATAAAGCTTACTAGCCTAATAAACGGTCACAGAAAACACAAAGTACTTCAATATCTAGTAAGGATCTGAAGACATTTAAAACTACAATCATCTAAAAGCAATACTACCTTCTCAAGGAAATTCCATATTCCTGGTCGCAACTTGGTCCACATCCCCATGTGTGGAAAACGGAAGAGATGTCTATGCGGTTTTTCTCGATCTTGTTCTTCCTTCTTTCTCAAGATCTCATCATGCAATGGGTCTACTTCAACAAACTGAACAGGCGGAAGAGAGAGAAAACATAAATAAAATAAATTCACGGAAGAACAATCCCTTCTAGGAAGTGAAAATAATTTAATTTTATGCATTCATATAGTGTACCTTTGCTGAATTAAGAAGAGTGTGATCCAGATCCAATACAAGGCAGAGCTTCCGGGCTGCAAACATTTTGTTCTGTTCTTCTATCCTCCTTGCCCTCTCTCTTTGAATAGCAGCTTTCTGCTGGTCATCATACCCTTCAAATAACTGCTCAACATCTCCCCATGGATTCTGTAGTCGAGTGGGTCCTGCTATGCTTTCTTCAGGTTTCGCACCAATCCCAATTTGCTGGTCACTCAACTCTGTTACTACAGCACCCACACCTGCCTTTTCTGTCTTAACAGGTTCTGGTTGGGAAGAAATGGACTGAGAAACTGTTGGGGGTGTATTAGTTGCTTGAGAAGTAGATAACATATGGGCAAGATTTTTCAGCTTCTCTGCAAACTGTTGAGCAATATCCGGGGGAGGAGCAGGTTGAATAGGCAAGGAAGTTGTCTGGGTCTGCTCCCTTTGTTGTTGGACAGTTACACTGTCGTTGCTGGTCGGAGTAACTGATGAGGGTGCTCCATTTGTTTTAAACTTGTCGGTTCCCAAGCTTTCGTTCTTTTGAAATGTACTACTGTGGAGAATACGCCGAGGGTCACGTGGTTTCATGCGTTTTTGTCCCCATTCACCTTGAGGGTTCTGTGGATAGTTAAATACGATTTGTCATGAATAGAAATAAGAAAAACATAAAATAATAATAATACAAATAAAAAGGAGGCATTATAGCAATAAATATAGCTTTCAATGCACTACAAATATGAAGTCACAAGCAACAGAATATAAATTATTAATCTCTGTACGTTCATCAGATAAGGTCGTAATAAAGACTAAAAGACTTAACCATCAAGGTCTTTCGTGTTCTTTATAGCAATGTACACTACTACAATTGAGATGGTATGGATTAAATCACAAAAATAACAATCAAGTATAAACACAATGAAAATTTGTTTCAAGATTATAATCATGCACACTCAGAAAGGATATGGTAATGCTCACCATTGAAGTTGTTTGAGCAGGAACCTTATGTCTAACTGCAGGTTTTTGTTCAATCTCTGAGGACTTTGAGGAAGCAGAATTCACCAAGGGAGCTATTCCTGGTATTACACTCGAGCTGGAAGCAGGTTTCATGTTTTGGGCTGAATCACTAGACTTCTTCTGAGCTCCGGCTGCTAATCTCTGTTGTTCCATAATTAGCTGCATCAGCATGGTTGGGTTCACGGCAATATCCCTCAATAAAGAAGGCAATGATGCTGTGGTACCAGTACCTATGATTGGCAATGGCTCATTTCCACCAACACTCACATTAAGGTTACTACTGGCATCAATATCCCATCTTTCACTAGAGACAATTTCTCCATTTTCTGATTTTCTAAGATCAGTTCCCATGTTCTTGGCCAATCTGTTCACATCAGTAGCTTGGGTACCAACAGTGCTGCTCTCCTCTAACCATCCACAACTTCCTGATACCATTTGTACATCCTTAGATACCGCAAAATCTGTCAACCCATTTCTTTGCCTTTTCAAAGTTTGACCATCCAACACAGACTCTACAACAATATTGTGCTTCCTTGAACAAATTATTCCCCCAAGAGTATCACTTTTAGTTGCACCTGCCAACAGAGGACGTTGATTGAGATCTAAACCATCCCCTTCAGAATTAGCAAACCTAAGCCTAGGATCTCTATTCTTTGCAGGAGCTCTTAAAACGGGATTTGATACAGAAGCCAAGTGTCCAGCAGCTTTAGCAGGCATCTGTCTTTGTCCCATTGAGCTATCCATGTGGGGGGTAGGAGAACCGACAGATCGTAATGGAAGAGGTAAATTCAAATTTCTAACATCACCCACTGTGGAAGAACTAGAAACCTCGCCAGTAGAATCACCATCTCCATCATCGCACTCCTCAGAAGGAGTTGGACTTGGAAGCCTACTAGTCAAAATGTTTGAAGTCCGACCGAATTTCTGTTGATAGGTAGATAAAGCTTTTAGGGCATCAGTTTCATAATGATGCAATGTTGAATCTTCACTTTCATCTGCTATCTTGGGAGTGGCCAGCTCTGACTTACTTACCCCATCTCCAACAACCTTTAGTTTCTGTACAGGCAAAAACGGTAGGGTTTCCCGTGTGGGCGAAGGAAGGCTGTCTGCATCATGATCCCTGTGAAGGTCAAGCAGGGGAACCAATCCACCTCTACTCCTGGAACCAGACAAGACTCCCAGCTTCAAAGTCTCAGAACCCATGTTTGCAATATTTTGATCCCCTGATTTAACAGGTATTGGTTCCAAAAGAATCTTATTTGAAGAATTCAACACTTGACCAGGATTTTCACCTAAAATGCCTAATTCATTGGGATTTGTCCCATTATCTTTTTTCATGGCCTTAACATTTGAAACAACAGCTTGTGAATCCAGGTCATACATCATGGCCTCTATCTGTGCACAAAAATACCAAGTAAAGTTTAGTCATTATAAGATATTTTCCTCATCTAAAGCTAAAAACTATTTTGAAATCACCTCTTTCATCCTCTCGGATGAGAAAAGAGTGGTATCTTGGCTCTTTACATGAGTGAGCAATCTGTAACAAAAAATGGCACAATTCAACATACGTGTGGAAGTATAAATAGATAAAACCAAAGAGAAGAGCTGCAGAAAAACCTCAAAAAAAGATCTTTATTCTGTTCTTGTTGTTTTGGGTTCATGGAACAGAACACCTGACAGCTCAAACCAATGCAAGACAATATATAAGATTCTACAAGCACAGACCATGTAAAGGGAACATTTTTTTTTTGAATATCACTATAAAGAGGTGGAAGGCATGGATAATCAAAAAATAAAAAAAAAATATTTGCGCATCTTACAGAATTAATAGCTTGAATCCCAGTAAAGGATTGTTGAATGAGATCATCTACGTCTGTAGCACCATTCTCCATTATCATTAGCTTCAAGCTATCCAAAGATGCTTGTAGCTCCAAACAAACTCCATGAAAGGATCTACAAAAAATTAATCAATGAAATCAATCCCAAATGCATACTTCCTGATAAAAATTTCATTTTTAAAGTTAATGAGACTTGAAAGTGATCAAATTCAAATTTCTCATTTAAAATTCTGAAATCTCCAAAGCGATTGCAAACTTACTTCTCAGCATATTTCACAGTTACAGTCTCTAAAGCTCCTCGAATTGATTTAATCTGCTTCTCAAACTCTCCTTCCGAATTTCTTCCCGAATCACTAGGGAGTGAATCATTGGCATTGCTCCAACCTCCTTCAGTTTCCTCAACCATCTCCGTATCCAATTCAATCTCTCCTTCCTCCAATTCTCCTTCCTCCTTCTCAACTCCACCAACATCTTGTGCTTTACTATCAATCTCCTCACTACTATCATCAATTATCACATTACACACTTCCTTCATAGAACTAACACTTCTACTATTATTATCGTCTCTGCTGTTCACCAAAAGATTGGATCCCGATCTCTTTGATTTCTCTTCGGATTCAAAGTCCCTCATTAAGATCTCAGTTAAGGGTTTATTTTGCACCGCTTGCGCCCATGCAAAATTGTACAAACCAGATCCATAATTACTCGAAACAGGATAGTTCAATAGATCCCCCATCCAAACCCTAGAATCTCCCCCCTTTGGGTTCAAAACCTTAGCTTCCTGTTTAAAATCTTCTTCACTTATTTCCTCAACCGAATAACTATCTTCAGAAATCTCTCCCTCCTCGATATCTTCAACTATAGATCCATCATTCGCCATTCAAATTAGATTTCTTCCTCTGTTAGGGTTAAAAAAACAGTATCAATTAGATCCAGCGACGCACATAAGTTCTGAAACACTTTATAAATCGGATCTAAAGATAACTTATGAACAGGTCTTTGTGAGATCAAAATCAAATACAAACAAACTTAATTATGATTCTCCGCTAGATCTATAGATCTGCAAATTAGAAAAAACTCGATTTCGATCCCAGAATCAACCAATTTCAGAAAAAAAAAAACCAAACTTTATAAACTCATTTGGTTGACTCGATTCAGCTATCGATGGAGATTAGGATATACGAACATTTGAAATCGATATTTCTCGAGAAAAAAGAGAAAAGATATTGAAGCAGCGATGGAGAACGCAATGACGACTGAATGAGGAAAGTCGAAAGAAGGTTTTTAAAGAATTATTTTAAGATCTCATGAAATCTCAGCCGTCCACGTCAGCAAAAGGTGAGACGAGAGTTTTAGAACTCTAGGTATTATAGCGTCATCGATAGCCCTGGCGGAGGAGGATCAACTTTTAGGGTAGGACGACTTTTCCAACGTTTGAGCCCACCACAAACATTCGTTTGAGATCATGGTTTTAAAACTCGTTTTTACGTCTCGTCTCTCACCCTTCTTAGCAATTCGGAATACGGTAAAAATTCGTTTTCTATTCGATTTTGAATTTCAAAAATCCGGTCAAATATGCGGCAAATGCTTTGTATGTGTATTATACATCTAAAGTAAAAAATTCGAAAAATAAAAATTCGGTAATGTAATTATATGATTATAACTCTAAATTTTAGAGTGTAGTATACATTGCAAAAATATAATAAAGTTTAGAATCCAAAATTTAATTAATTAGTCATCCACACCCTTATCATAAAATGAATTCGCATACCTGACAAAAATACATATCATTAACTTTAAAAAGATGATTCGACTGATACCGATAAAATAAAATAAAAAGATAATTCGGTTGTTAACCTCCTTCCCACATTGTAACCTCATACAATCCACAAAATAAAGTATAGTTAATGTTTCAAGAGTCTTAGTTTTAAATAAAAATAAATAAAAAATTATGAAAAAAATGGTCTAATTACAAGTCTATTATCAAGTCAAGATGTATCACGACTACTACCAATAATATTTATATTTTCTGAAATAGCCTTCACATTTTCAAAATCTTCTTCACGATCATCATCAATGTAATGAGGAAGCTCCCCAAGATTCTCTAAGTTAATGGCTTTCTTGTCTATGATCCCAAGATCTTTAGAAGCATCAAACATCATTGCATTCACCATAATATAGATGAGATCCTCCAACATGTTACAAAGCAATCGATTTCTTTTATTTGTTTTTGTTGCATCAAAAGCACTCCAATTACTCTCATATGATGAAACATTACATGGTTGGCTCAATATGCGAATCACAATCTTCTTAAGAGTAGGAACCATACTTCAATTTGCTTCCCACCACACTCCTACATGAAAAAAAACTAGCATCATATTATAAATACTAAAATAAAAGATAAAAATAAACTTATGAAGATGTGCATTTTTCATCTGACCTATTGAAAGATAATGAAACATTTTTGGATGCGTTCCATCATAAATCAACAATTGATATCCAAACTATTATTTTTCCTCGATATTGAACATCTTATTTCCAAGGAATAATAAATCATCTCTCACATCAGGTTGATCATAGACAACCTTCCTCTCATATATCAAAATTAGATTGAGATAAGTCGCAATCTCATGAACTTCATGTAACATGTTCTCACATTGCATTGATTCAAGTAATTGTAGTATTTTTGAGTAATTCTCTAAACTATATATATTTAATTGTGTAAGTCATTTCCTTGTCCTTTCCATTGCTTCATATATGTATCCCGAACTCGACCCATCACTATCAACTAAGTGGAGTACTTGAATGAGAAGCTCTGATGAAGACAAAGTCTCTTTTTCATCTCTTTAAAAATCTGAATTATGGACTATGTTTCCAACCTTTTTATAATCTAGCTTGGTGTTAAATGACAAATTTATCCAAGTAGTAGATGTCATTGTATATTGTAAGCCTTCTTCAACTTCAAAAACTGATTGAATCATAAAAAAATGTGAAGCAAATCAAGTTTTTGATTACTTCCTTAATTTTTTAGCTATGTACTCTCTCATTAAGTTCAAGACAATGTTATGCTTATACATGTAGTCAACAATAGCATTGGTATCATCAAAAAACCTATTCACTCACTGTAGTTGTATGTATATATCCTTCAAAAGTAACTGAATCCCATGTGCAACACATCGTTCTTTATAAATGTGTGGATATTATCCATGATCAACTCACCTGCAAGTCCATAGTTGGAAGTATTGTCTGTGACAACTTGCACAATATTATGAGGACCAATATCTTCAATTACAGAAATGAAAATTCTCGTCTTTTGTTTGTTTGACCTCTCAAATGACCGCAAAATAAATAGCTCCTTTGGGAGAAGATTATATCACATTGGTATAAGAACGACCGTTCATATCAGACCTAATGTCTGACATTACATTACAACCCCATAACACTCAAGAAGCCTTAACTCCATCAACGTAGTCATGAACAACTTTTATTTGTTAATAACCAATTTGGTTCGTAAGGTTGAATAACTTGGTGGTGAATAACCAACGCCAAAATCTTCTATAGCCTTAATTATATCAAGAAACGCTCGTGTCTAGATAACATTAAAGGGGGTGTTATTCTTGAAAAAGTGATCTGCTACCATCATATCCACATGTTCTTTATCTTTGTTGTTAGTCATTGTTGAAATGGTAGTTTGACGCATATCTAATGGTGCACGATCAACTTGACTCCCCATATCACTTTCTGTATATGGCATTTTCTTATCAAATTCACTACTACCACCAATGGCAACAATAGCTGTAGCTTGAAAATCCTCAGGCACTTTTGGACAACCAATAATGTCTCATCCCGATAGTTTAGATAAATGTGATTTTATCATAGATGCTACACTGAGATATTGCATCTCACAAAAATTGCAAACAAAATGACCGTGCAAATCATTAGCATACTGCCAAAATGAATCTCTTACGATGAGATTACAAAAAAATTTCATTTCTTACGATGGTTAAACTTTGTGCATCATATATAATGGATGCCAATGGTGTCAAAAGTAAAAAACCAAAAAATTAAAAATAAAAATTATCAATAAGCTTAGGAGTCTAAAATCTACTCAAGACAAAAATATATACTTTTGCAGATTACGTTTATATGAATGCCATCAATCATATAAATGTATTTTGTGTGTGTGAGTGTGTGTGCGCATGCGCGCACTCTATTTATTTAGAAATCCAAACTCAACATAAAATTCTAAAATGTGGAGGCTAGTTGGCTTTCCCAAATGTGGGAAAAAGGTAATGTTAATCATGTAAATAACTGAGATGGGCCAATGGTCATATCATAAGTCTAGCCTTACTAACTTAGTAAGAATTAAAATCTTACGAAGGGTTGTTGAGATCACCTTATAACTAATTATGAAGTGTCTTAATTTATGGGAGCTCGATCGGAATTGATATTTAACAAAGTTATATTTTTTGCTCAAATCCTAATGGTTAAGTTCATGGAAACCCTCAACCCTGGTTAAGCCTACAAAAGTTGTTTCTAAGAAGCAGAACTCATCCACATATCCAATGTGATACTAATCAATAAAAAAATATGTACATGAATGTAAACCTTTTTGTATTTATTCCAAACACAAACCCAACAAAGTGAACATTCGTCTTTTTTTGTTTTTTAGTATTTGTTTCACGATTTCCACCAAATGTTGTGAATTTCTTTCATTTATTTTTAAATTGTTCATATATTCTTATAATCTTATTTCATTTCTCATTCATAGTTATGTAAATAGAAAATGGTAGCAAAAAGGTTTGATTTCACATATTTTTTGGATTCATAAAATTTACCTAGTATCGAGCCTCCATGTTGGAATGTATTATAGCGTCAAACTACAACGGTACTTAGTGTTGAGATTCAACGATGTGAACATTTTTTATTCAAAGAAACTTTTGTTAGACAATTTCATTGAGTTTCGACACTAGGTACCATTGAGTCTGAATGCTATAATACATTCCACAACTAGGTTCGACACTGGGTAAATTTTATGAACAAAATCTAAATTTTTTGTGAAATCAATTTTTTTGTCATCATTTTCCATTTATGTAATTATGGACGGGTAATATAACAAGATTATAAGAATACATAAACAATTAAAAAAAAAATGAATGAAATAGAGGAGAAATTAATGATCTTGTTAGAAATCTTTAATAGATCCTGGACCGAGCACAAGAAAGTATGGATTTACAAGCTTCACCATTGTTCTTCAAATTTATAATTGATTTGGTGAATTTCAATGACTTCTTGGTAAAGATAATGAAACACCCTCTCTCTCTATTTTAATGGTATAAAATGTTAGGAAAGAGAAAGTTACAATTTAGAAAAAAATTTCAAGGATTTATAAAAGAAAATTTGCCATTGCCATAAACCTAGGGATGTATATTCGGGTAAATCTGAACCGACAGCATGACAAAAACCAAGACCAACCCGAAAATCTCGTGTTTGGGTTCAAGTATCAAAGGTCAAAGTCGAAGAACCAAAATTTTCGGGTAGAATCGAAATTCAAAAATTTGTATTGAAATATTTTTAAATAAAATAAGATTTATGGGAGTCAAACCTTGGATATGGCCATGATACATTGTCTTACCAACTCAACAAGATTTACTTTGTGTTAAAACTAATAAAAATAAATATAATAAATCAATTCTCAATTTGTCTTCGGTCTAATCTGGTCTTGGAGGGGTAAACCCAGACTTGAACTTATATTTATCGGTTTTGATTCGATCTTTACCTAATCAGATTTGATCTGATTTTTTGCTCGGGTTTGAGGTTCCGGGCAAAATGTACATCCCTGCATAAGCCTATGAGATTCTTATGAAATGTCTTATAATAAAATTCTGAAAAATAAAAGCAAGCATTAGGAAACACCCATAGGTTATAGTGTATAAATTTGTTTGGAGACTCGATTGTTCTTTCCAAGATACGTGGTGGAATATACCTTTTCAAATTTCATCACTGCTTACATTATATATGCACCACTTGAAGACGCCACTTGCTTGGCAATTTAATTACCAAAATACCTTTCATACTGAAGAAAGTTTTCTCTACAACGCGGCTGTAATACTATGGGGTCTTAAAAATAGATCAAACTAATCTTCATCGATAACTGATAAACTCACTTGGCTTTGAAGGTTAATGAAACACCAACAACTAGGAGAAGATATATAAAAATCGGTAGTGCTGGAGTCAATTGAAATTGGATATAATCCTAGAGATGGACAACATGGATCTAGAAGACCATCCAATGGACTGGGCGTAGGGTTAAATGTCGGCCTGGGTTGACAATGTCATTCCTAAAGTATCTATGATTCCTACTTCTTTGACCAAAAATGTTCAAATTAGAGGGTTAGGAACCTTCGCTGGCTCAATTTTGGTCTGTAGGTCAACTTGACCCTAATCTAATAGGGTGGTCAAAGCATTTGATAGGTTAGTGTTTCTGAGAATTTCCACGTGGCATTTGAACATAGCGGTCTACTGTGTATTTAATTTTGGGCATTTTGGTTATACCCCTATTGATTTCTGTGAGTATATAAAATTGACCTTCATTGTGATCTTCTAAAAAGACGAAAATACCCATATTCAAATCAAAATGAAGAAAGTCCATGAAATTTTTACTCCTAGTGGCTTTTCCGAACAAATCAAGGGTCAAAGATGTATTTTGATTTTTGAGTGAAAAAAAATAAGAAAGATGAATTAAAACTTGAAGAATGATGAATGCACGTGGTCTTGGTATACAATTAATATGGTAAGGGTACATACTTGTACATTTTTTTCTTGTGTATCTTGATGAAAGAGATCTATGGCTCTGTGCTCTTGCCATGTCAGCCGCGTACCAAGACCTCGTCTGTTCCTCACAACTTTAGAAACTTTTATCCAAGAAATCTATAAGGTTGCAGATTATGGATTTTTGAGGAAAAAAACTGAAGAAGGCTATTTCAGTCATTTTATATTATTCTGTTAAGGAAGACAACGGTGTAAGGGTACTCATGTAGCCATGTGTTTGAAAAGAGGTATCTAAAATATTTATCAAACTTCGGAGGGGGTATACCTAAATAATCCTCTAATTTTAGGTGTGTTCGTGTCTGTAATTTTATCGGAAATCGGAGGGCATTTTCATCTAGATATCACGTATAAATCACGCGAAAGAGTAGCCCATTAAAGCGGAGTCGCATTTTCTTACAGTGTCTGAGTCTGTGAGGGTGCGCGAATAAGGGAGAGCCATTGGTTTTCTTGAGTCGAAGCTTCCCTTAAATCCCTCAAACCATCTCTCTTTCTCCATTTGTTCAATCAAACCCTCTCTTCTTCTTCTTCCCTAAAAGAGAAACAAAAGAAATCTAATGGCCTTTTCTGAAAATTCCCGCCAATCTCTCATCCCAAGCTTCCTCTATTCCACCTCTTTGACCAACAAAACCCTAGATTTCGAGAAATTACTCAGCAGAAACCCTAGCTTGCCTTCATCCCCACCATCAAATGGAGTCTCGAAGAGTTTCGTGATTCCTGCTCCAAGCGAGCCTGGAAAGATCGAGATGTATTCTCCTACTTTCTATGCTGCTTGTACCTTTGGTGGGATCTTAAGTTGTGGTCTTACTCACACGGCCGTCACTCCTCTAGATCTCGTCAAATGTAATATGCAGGTCTGGTTTAAATTGATCTACCTTTTTTTTTTATAGTTCTTATTGGGATCCTGATTTGGGGTTTTGTTTTATTGTTTATCATTTGATGGCTAGTTCTTGTTTCATTCGATCTACTTTTATTGCACTTTATGTTTTATTTCTTTTGTATTAGGGTCACGCGCCCCATTGATAATAGTTTTCTTTTCTCCCGATTTACCAATAATCCCATTTCTGGTGTGATTTGAGTATTTTTCATCCGTTTGTTGGCTGCCTTTGAGATCCTGAATTGTAATAGCTTGCTAAAGATCTTATTTGTTATGTTGAAATTACCAATTCCCATCATTGGATTAGCTATTATTTATTATCAATTACAACTATACAATGGGAAATGAACTGGAGTTTTTTCCTAATTCTTACAGGGCATTTTTATGTTCGGGACCATGGTTTTAAATCTCGTCTGAGACCAAGACGACTCGTCTGATATGTCTCGGTATCGTCCACCAACGAGATGGATAGACAAGTCAAACGTATCAGTTGAGATTTAAAACCATTGTTCATTTTTTCTCATTGTTGAATGAGACGAGATGTCAAAATGAGTTTTAAAACCATGGTTGGGACTCGAGAGCTTGATCTTGATTTGTAGCCTGTTGGATATTGTAATAGAATTATATTTATTGAGCTGAGTTGTCATTCATCTGTTATTTGGATGGTTCCATCTGTGTAGTAGTTAGGATTTGAAGTTCATGATTTCTCCTGATTTGGTTTCTTGGTTTTAATCTTTGGTTACCAAATTTGTTTGTTATATTGTTTCTTGGTTTTTTTTTTAAACTTCTCATTTCCAAAAAAACTATTTGAAATCACCCTATATTGAGGACATAGGGGTATTCAAATTTCGAACATTTAAAGATGCCATCTCTTTAAATCACCATTTATCTGAGTATAGGATGAGTTGGAATAGTTTGGATTCCGTTACTTCTGTTTTTTAACATAATTTTTTCTTGTTAATCTTTTCAATAATTGAATTTTGAATTCTTAATTCCGTTTTTTTTTTTTTCGTTTTTCATTTTTTTTATATTGGCCTGTTTTTCATTTCTTTTGGGAGTTCCAATTCCTCAACTGTATTAACTTTGTAGAGTTCTCTTCTTCACGGTTCTATTTCTCCTTGTGCTGATCTTCAGATTGATCCAGCTAAGTACAAGAGCATCTCGTCTGGTTTTGGAGTTTTGCTTAAAGAGCAGGGCGTTAAAGGTTTCTTCAGGGGTTGGGTGCCGACCCTGCTTGGTTACAGTGCGCAAGGCGCCTGTAAGTTTGGGTTCTACGAGTTCTTTAAGAAGTACTATTCTGACATTGCTGGGCCTGAGTTTTCTGCCAAATACAAGACCTTGATTTACCTTGCTGGTTCTGCATCTGCCGAATTTATTGCTGATATTGCCCTTTGCCCTATGGAGGCCGTGAAGGTCCGGGTCCAAACTCAGCCCGGATTTGCCAGAGGGCTGTCAGATGGGCTTCCCAAGTTTGTCAGATCTGAAGGCTATCTTGGGTATATATCCATCATTATTTCTGGCTTCAGTATACTAGTGGTAGATTTCTATGTGGTATAAGCAATGCAGCTCCTTTTTTCCCCCCTAATTTGTTATCAAATCTTTACAGGTTGTACAAGGGAATTGTTCCTCTTTGGGGGCGTCAGATTCCATGTAAGCTAAAAATATTTGCAGAAGCAATTTTTTCTTTTCCTAATTTATTCTCTCATTCTTTTGTTTTTTTGAATTGGAATTTTTTATAATCTTTGGGTTTATAATGTTGCAAAGTGGACTATTAAGATTATATTTAGTTTTGCTTGTGTGTTATCTTCATTGTCTTCATGCAGTGTATGATATTCCTTTTTCCTGATTTGTAGGCTTTGTTTGATCTTATGAAACACAGTTTGTCCTGTTCTATTTTTTTCCCTCTCCCAAAAGTTTGGGTATTTTGTACTATAACATGAAAGCCTGTGGTCTTTCTGTGCCTAAATGGGACTGTATGGACTCTTGGCTGTTCCACTCAACTATTTGCTTAAGATAGCAGTGTGATGCTTGTCAGTTTCTAGTGAACTGAATCCTTTTGTTTCATGTGACTCACATGCTGTTACATTTTTCATTGGCATGTCTCCTGTCTTCATGCAATGACACCTGTTTGTTCATACTCACTGCACATGTCCCAATTGTTTAATTCTTTATTCATTTGTGTGTATTTTCCGGAGAAAACATGATTGCAACTAGGTTATGTAACTGGCATAGTACTGCATGATGTTGTAGGACATGGATCATACTTGTTTGTTTTGATGCTTGCCCTCCAATAGGTAAATTTAAAAATATTATTATGGTATATCAAATAACAATGATGATTTTTCATTTATTCTTTACTTATTTTATCATTATATCCTGACATGCAGTCAGTATGAAAGGTTGGATTCCTTTAGGGGTAGATAACATAGTTTTACATGTTATAATGAGAATCCCGAGGCTGATAAAAATAAACTAGAGTACTATAAGCCACAACTTAGTATAATTTAAGTTTCATTCGTTAATGCTAAGCTGCCCTAAGATGGACACTGGATTTATGTGCGAGTATTGGTATATGCAGAATTTTACAGTGATTTTCCCGATGATCAAATTCTGTCTTTGTTTTTACTATTTTTTTCCAACCTAGTTATTCTAACCATTCTTGGTATGTATTGGTTTGGACGTTCCAAAGATGTGCTGCTTATCTGGGAACTAGAACTCAAAAGTTGCATAAACATGGTGAAAAAGTAATTTCCTTGGTATTACAGGCCTAGACTTGGAAAAAGTCAACATAATCTTAGGCAGCATCTTAAGTGATATTGTGCTGTTGTATCTGATCACATCTCTTAGGACCTAAAGCCCATGAAATTAATGGACTGAAACAAACTACTACGTATTGTCCTGATTCTCATTTTTTCCTCTTTTCTAGTCACTTATAATTCATCTTGGAAGCCAACCATTATTTTCAAGGCTGTATGTGTGCATGTGGAAAATTACCGCATCTTCTTTAGCCTCTTCCAATGAAGTGGGTCACGGATAACTGTTTTAGTTGATAAATCATCTTTCCCGTAGTTTCAAGACATTATCACAGCTATAACAAAGAAACCACCAATATTATTATTAAAGAGGAGCCTGTCTTTTATTCACTTGGTTCTGACTTTGTGTTTCATCCCTATCAAGTCTGGTTTCGCTTTCCTGCTGCTAATTAAAGTGATTTGCAGACACCATGATGAAATTTGCATCTTTTGAGACCATTGTGGAGATGCTGTACAAGCATGCTATACCAACACCAAAGGACCAGTGCAGTAAATCGCTGCAGCTGGGTGTAAGCTTTGCTGGTGGATATGTTGCCGGTGTTTTCTGCGCTATTGTTTCTCACCCTGCTGACAATCTTGTGTCATTTCTCAACAATGCCAAGGGGGCTACCGTTGGTGATGTGAGTCATCTTCTCCTTCTTATGTCCAAGGCTCTTCCCTTGTTTGGCTTGTTTTATTTATTTATTTTGTTTGTTTTTGTAGGCTGTGAAGAAGCTAGGTTTGTGGGGTCTCTTTACCCGTGGTCTTCCACTTCGTATTGTCATGATTGGAACCCTCACGGGAGCACAATGGGGAATCTATGATGCTTTTAAGGTGTTTGTCGGCCTGTAAGTATCCTCTTTCTCATGGCAGCACTAGGTGACTTATTCTTTGTTTTGGACTTGTAGCTGCCCTTTGTTTCCCCCCATAAAGTAATTAAGTACCCTGGAATCATTCGCCTCTCTTTAATAATTTAATTATTTTTTTGCTGGCACTATGCAATGTTCAGGCCTACAACTGGTGGTGTTGCTCCTGCTGCTGCTGCTGCTCCTGTGGCAGCTTCACTCGTGAAGGCATGAACTTAGGCTGATGAACAAGGCTTTACTTAAATGAGGTTGGAGAATGAGGAAAGACTTTAGAGAGGAATAACAATTGGATTGGTTCCATGACAGACTTGTCTCATGAACCAATGTTGAGAACTGTATTCTTGTATGTCCCCATATATGAGAATTATTTTGTTCTTTTTCTTTGCAGCTATTTTTGAATTTTGGAGGATGGTTTTGATCTCATCCTTTATTCACCGATGACTGAATTTGATCTATGATTAGGAAGTGAAAACCTTCAATAATGAAGGATATATTTGGGGATTGTTTTAGTATTTGGTCTCTGTTTTATAATAATACAATTTGGGTGTTGTTCAATGTGGATCCACAATTCTTTCTTCTCTTTCCTGTTAGTTATCCCAAGTATGGGAGAAAAAAAAAGTGCTGATTGCTCGTGAAATGCGTGTTGTGTTGTGATGTGAGTAACAACTTTTCCTGTAGTGATGATGGGTGAAGATGGAGTTGATGTTGGACTTGGAAGATTTCCAACCTATAACAAAGGAAAGAGAAACCTGTACATTTGGACAACTTGTCTTACGAGACTTAGTACTTGGGGAATTTAGGCGACAGATATGGTGCACTAAGAGGTCACCAGACACCCGTCATTGGAAAAAAAAAATCCTCCTTAAGGATGGATAATTCATAACCCTTAAAATTTCTATAATTTTCCCATCATGGGCTTAAAGTCGAGCCTTTTTATGAAGTTTATGATAGAAATCTCAGATCCAAGGGTCTTGTAAAACCAATCAACTGATTTCAAAAGAAAAAGAGTTTAGTAAGATTTCAGACGTCAATATGATCCTAAGCCACAGGGATGTAGAGGACAAAATTCAATGAACTTCAATAAAAATAACTTAAAATGGGTTATTTTTCCCCTTTTAATTTTAATGTTAAATTTTGGAGTTCGGTGAGAGTGGTGACAGTTCAGTAGTCATGCATTTTCAAAACCTTGGATTAAGCCCCAAAAAAAGAAAAAAATTTTTGATTTTTTTAATTTGAGTTTTTCCATGAAAACTAGAGGATTGTGGTGTTGGATTGTCAATTTGATAATCCATTTAAGCTCAATGACCCTTACTAAGATTTGAAACCTTACTAAGTAAGTAAAGTGTTTCGCAAAGAAAAAATATACATGATAATAAAGATTAATTTTTTAAACTCAATTACATTCAAAGTCCACTAGCAAACTTTTTTTTTTTTCTCTTATCGTGGGTATCCTCACTTTTTAGGTGAGACTAGTCCATGGTCACATGCACCGCCTGCTCAGAAAGTCCTACGTGCAATTGGTTGAGTCAAGGGTCAACAAGACCTAAGAGGGTGGCCCCAAGGAATTCATTGCTTTGTGGGGTTTCGAACACTTGACCTACTCTTCCTAAGGAGTTTATCAAAGATCGACTTGCCACTATTTTACGTGATTCCCTCAAGATTGAGGTACATTCACGGATCACATTAATTTCACTATGAAGAGAAAACTCGTAGTTACAAATTACAATATTTTTTCAAAAAACGAGAAATATAAATATCCCGAGAAGCCTAATTAGGATTTTACATAATATTAATAAAATTACGAAAATACATCCTTCTTGACCAGTACTATCAAGCTCCACAAACCACAACATTTAACGCAGTGGATTCTCTCTCTCTCTTCAAAAGGGCCATGAGTGACACACCAGAAACGTTTTACACCTTCCCACCTAACTTGAAGAATATCTCTCGCAGCAAAATCAAGTTTGAGTAGGGCTTCCAGAAATTTCAAATACTTTTGTGATCCAATCTTCACCCTTATTTGTAAATATTGAACTTGAAAATCTTTTGTCCAAATAAATATTTACCAAAATATCTATAATTTCAACTTTGAGTTTTTTAAATGGTGCTGTCTGCCAGTTGTTTATATTTCTACCACAACTTATTAAACTTCAGAACATGCAGAATCGTTCAATTTCATAAAGAAGACTAGATATTAGGGGTGCACATTGGATTGGGTAAATCCGAGATCCGAACCAATCCGAAGCTTTTGGATTGGATTGGTTCGGATTAAACACACACACGGTTCGAGTACGGATCGAAGAAAAAAAAATCCGATTAATTTGGTTCGGTTCCGGATTAGGATATAATAGAACCGAACCAATCCGAAAACCGAACCAATTATATATATATAATTATTTAAAAAATAAAAATTTCGGTGTTTTATTTCTTTCTTCTTCTTCCTTTTAATTTTTTTATTATCCCAAAGTCCACGTTTAAAAAAAGTCCTACTTGTTTTAAAGGTTTGAAGATTTGAGGAGATAGAATGCTTGGATTGAGGAAGAAGGTATTTATTTTCAATAAGTATGAGAACCGAGAATCGATCCGAACCAATCCGAACCAAAATTGGATTGGATTGGTTCGGTTCTATAGGGTAATTGGATTGGTTCGGTTTCAAATTTGTAGAACCGATCATGTTTGGTTCGGTTCCAATTTTACCAAAATCCGAACCAATCTGAACCATGTGCACCCCTACTAGATATATACCGAATTGTTCATCCAAATATGTAAGCCTGTCTGGTCATAAAGAAGAATACCTACATTATTGACCAAATCAGCGTTGACTGCACAATTTCTAATCAATCATATCTTTTCATCCTAGTATTTTCTCTTTAAAAAAAAATATTTTTATTTTTATTTGAAAATTTCAATTTTAATTTAAAATAAATAAATAAATAAATGAATGCCATCAGAAACTATTTCTTAGACATTTTACAAAATCATTTTCATTTATATTAGACAAATTGTTAGTTTTAAATAAGATAATCTCTTGGCATTGTGATGGGATACATTCAATATGGTACAATGTATTACTACATTAATGGGACGCTTCTGATAATATATGAAATTGTGCAAATACATGCATGAAAGGGGTGCATGAAATGGATTAGAATGGGTTGGATCCAGGTACAAATTCCACTTTTGGAAAGCTCAAACAGTCGATTCGATTCATTTTCTTTATACGCCTTATCCCTTACCTTTGGGGCCAACTCGCTATGATTAGAGTGTATGTATTCTACCATAAATCATAAATTTAGAAGTTCAATGATATTAATATAAAGGGTTGGGATCCGTTGACTCCTAAGAATGACTCACAAAAAAACACATGATTCCAACCCTTTAAACACAAAATCTAATGATTGAGATTTATGAGTATCTTGATAACACAAATCTCAAAGATACTTATCTTGAGGATAAATCTCAACCATTGGATTTTGCATTTAAATAGACTCATAGCTCAGTTGGTATGACACATTGCAAAGCGACTTTGAGGTTGTGGGTTCAAGTCCAACTTACCCATAAAAAAAATATTTTTATGATAATTATATTATTAAGTTGTATTAGATAATATATTGATTATTTGGAATCATGTAATGATGGGTAAACCAATGGACACACCTCAAATATGCTAAGCTAATTGTAGAGGCACATTTTTTTACTCTACCTCAGGACCTGCAATCACTATGTTGATGCCCCTTTTGCTTCAATGGATCCTCATTGGTGTACCTACTACCTACACCAAAGAACCTTTGATACTTAAGTAAGTCCTCAAAACAAGTTTGGCAGTATTTTAAGTGCAAAGAGTTGCATACCTGTGAATGGCATGGGTGTAGTCATTTTATAGAGAATGGGATAGAATACCCCTTTTTAGATCGTTCTTAATTAATCTTTTTTTATTTTTATTTTTATAGAATCAATTTAAGATTTTTAAGAAAAGAGTCATGATAATATGACGCTCCCTTTGACACATGCCATCATCACAGAACCATGGATCATTTGCTTTTGGATACATAAGAAAAAGATTTGTCCTTATACGTATCCCAAGGCAAATGATCTACGATAATGTGATGAAAGTGTAAAGGGTCATGTGTCAAAGGGAGAGGGTTTGAGAAAAATCATTAGTATTAAGAAAATCAATCCAATAAAAACAACTCTTTCGTAAGAGTCTGTTGTCAATCAACATACACATCCCAAATTTATTGGAAAATGTTGGAATGACACAAACGAAAATACAAAGGTGACAAAAATGATGTGGTGTCACGTACATAATCATAGATACTTTTTACTCGTATCTCATGAAAAAGAATCTACAATAATGAGCATGACACCACATCATTTTGTCATCTTTTATGTCACCCCAACACCACGACTCAAATTTATATCATTTATAAAATATATATTTTTTTTATATAAAAAAAATGCTCCAACTATTTCATCACATTGTTTATGTGTTGCCGTCTCTTGAGGTTTTTCCCTTTGAGGAGGGTTGAGGCTTTAGCTGTCTTGTTGCCATGGCTGAGAAATAATTCGATAGTCATCGGGATTTGTACAAGCATGATTGTTAACTAAAATCAACAGTTAGTTAGAGAGAGATTCACAAAGAGTACTACTAGTTACGCCTTGAAACTAGCGCTGTGGTACATTGGACCCCCAAAACCCAAAAAACACTATTATATTTGAGATGTGACATATGAGAAAGGCCCACCATGGATGCGCAATACAGATCTTCCGCATCTCTCTTCTTGTGCCATTTAAGTGGTAACACCAAAAAGCAGATACGAGCCTGTAAGATCAAACATCAAATCTGAGAAAGATAACGACTTGACCTAATTTGGGTTTGTCATTTAGCCTGGCAAGGAATAGGGGTACATATGTCCTCATAAGCCTGGCTGTGTACTATTGCATCTAGGTTTCTGAGTCTTACACTCTTTTTCCATTCCTCTCTAATAAACGACGCTTTTAGGTCCTGTTTCGAAAGCTAAAGTAAGTTTTGTGGGACAATGTAGACTCGTATGAAAACAATTTAGAAGACACATCACGCGTGGCTGCCTCGTCGCGTCCATCATCACCATCACCATCCACGCATAAGTGAAAGTAAACTTTCATTCAAAGTTTCGGAAGATACTTCTCAAGTAGTAAGGTCATTGATTACAATAGGGCCGAACCAAGATTTTATCTACACGGAAGTAACTAAGACCCTTAACTAATCTTTATAAATTTTAAAAATTCTTGTGGTAACAATAACTCTCTCGTTGTCCCCATCATAAATTTACCCTTCGATTCTAGCACTATTCTTGTTCAAGTACACTTAACTGTAGAGTTATGATGAGATCTTGTCGTAACCGAATTATTGATCTTGTTAAAAATAGGTTCATCCCGTTTGATACTTGATAAAGTAAATCTTGATTTTCGTTTCCCTTGAGACAGAGTAGAAGAGGAGGAATGTGTTTTGTTTCTATCGATGGGCAATGAAATCACATCAGCGTGCGATCATCACTTTACGAGTTTCTGTTTTGATCTTAAAAAAGTTTACATTGATTCAAAAACTCTAGCATCATGGAAGATGATCAACATTATATCTTTTCAATAAGTGTTTAATTCCAATCATTGGGTTTCGTGTTTTAATTGGCTAGATTTTATGTTTTCATGAACGTTCTAATTGGCATCCTAATCATTTAATCAAATTTAGTAGAGTAAACTGATGCTAAATAAAATCTTTCAGAAATATGATGAGATATAACATATCTCACGTGGATTAATTGTCATAATGCCTATAACTTATTTCTTTCATATGATACATAACTTTAAGTTTAATCACATTTTTCAGCTTAAAAGAGAAAAGATAGAAAATTAATGAAAAATTAAGATACTAACTCATGTGTATTGCCTTTTTTTTTTTTGTTTATTCTATCGTCTCTTGCTAATCATTATTTAGAAGAATGTCATTATTTATACTCTTTCTCTATAATCTTGAAAAAAACTAGTAATTTATTATATGGAAAGAGATTTTGATCATTTTAAGAATTAAATTCACAATTAATTCCCCGATAGCCGATAACACAAACTTTTGATCAAATATGAAGACCTAATCTTGCATTTTATAAGGAATAAGGATGGTAAGAGTGAGGGGGAGAAATTTTTTAGTCATAACTAAAATTTTCAATTCTCCACAAATCAACAATACTGATTTTTAATTTAAAAAAATACAAAATCCTAATATTGCAATTGAGAAGGCATAGTGAAATTCACAAATATAAATCCTGAACACCAATAGTTTCATGTTTAATTTGAAGAGCTGTTATTAACACACCAACTTTTACTTGTAACATACCAAACTAGATTCATTATATTTATTTTTAAGGGTGAATCTCCATTTGGTGCATTGAGTATGACAGAAGTTTGAATTCGATACACTATTCATTTTAATTCTCAAAACATGTATTCATCATTTCTATAACCTATGAACTTGTGAGTTCAATCACTTTTAATATCTACAAATTTGTAGATATACCAACAAATTCACTCAAAATGCATGTTTTGGGAATTAAAATTAATAGGGTACCGAAACTAAAATTTGGACATAAATTATGCATGTTTTGAGAAAAATCCTTGTTTTAAAAAAGGATGTTGTGTTGTAAGTAAAAATTGGCATGCCAACAAAACTTCTCTTAGTTGAGATGTGACTTGTTTTGGAGAAAAAATGATAATAATACTTAACTAAAACTACCTCATTATATTACTATTTATATTTTACCATGATGTACGTGCCATTAGATGATTAGACGTTTGCAAATTGTGTTCATGCACATTTTGACTTGTGGCGCGAATGACATCAGCTGAACTTTTACATAACTCTCTAACTTAAAATTGAAATTTAACGTTAAGTTTTATTTTTTTGAAATTTATTTTTTCAAAGATCATAGAATTTTGTCCTCTACCACCCTTTAGCAGTGTATCATGTTTTTTGATGCAAAAAAGTGAGCCCAAAGACACTTAGTAAGAGTGAAATACTTGCTAACTTGGTAAGGCTAGATACAGATGAGTTAACTTTATTAGAAAATAAGCCTAAATGAGCCTACTTTAACTGACGGTTTTTCTGATCAACCTACTGCATAAAAAATACGGCTATCTGTGTGTCTACAGCTTTTTGATCATCATTGATCATTATCTCAGTCCCACTGAATGAACAGTTCAAAACACGAATATTTGAAGCAATCTGTTATTTTTATCAATGATGATCGATAGATTGTGTAGGAATCTTTGGCACATAATATGTCATCAATAATAAAAAATCGAATCAAACCGTTTGAACAGAAATTAAAAAAAGATAATAAAAAGGAAACTCGATTTTTTTTTTTTATTATGTACAAAGTGGTGGAAAAAGACAGGTTAATTTCCCAATTAGGGAGTGGTACAGGGTTCCTAGCAATCTACTTTCTTGGGAATCTTTAGGAACATCATCCCATCTTAACTATTCATTTGATTAATAAGTAGTATTTTGTTTAAAAAAAATATATTTCTATTTCATTTATTTTCTCCTCTTTACTCCATATTCAATTAGACCATAAATGAACGTTTTTTAAACATATAAATGTTCTATTCCCAACTAGAATGGCTACTCTCACTTTGGACATCCCCGTTTCTATTGTTTCGTATGCTTCAACATGAATGATATTTTTGTATAGAGTTGTGATAATCCGACGCCCCCTTCTGACATACACTCCCATCACAGAATATCATTTGCCTTGGGATGCACAAGAAAAAAGATTTATGGTTCGACGTATTCCGATGCACATGATCTATGATTCTGTGATGGGGGCGTAAGGGGATATGTATCAGAGGGGGGCGTCAGAAAATCATTATCAACTAATCATTTGAGTCGAGAAGCATAACCAATATCATTTGGGTACACATGTACTTAGAATTAGAATCTATCATATGTACAAAAATAAGTTATTTGAGACAAGAAAAGACCTATATATAACAATCAGATTTTTCTAGTCTAGGTAAATGCTTGAGGTTCTCATTTAGATGTACGATTGAGATGGGAGGTAAAACATAAGTTTCCTAGGGATTAGCATAGATTATCTAGGGGAAAATAGTAATTTTTTAGGGATCTTTCTTTTCTCTTGGGTAAACTTAGAAATTTCTTTTCATATTTACTTGTTTGTTTGATGAAAGCCTCAAATGTCATTTATGGGTAGTATTTTCCAAAACAAATTGGTTTCTACACACTTGGTGCTAAGATGAGCTCATTCAAGGACGGTTCGACTCCATGACATTCCACATAATATATCCAATCTGAAACTATCGAACAACCTGCACTCGAGCACCAAAATCAAAAGGAAAAGTCATGGTAATGTGCACGGCTAGGCGAACCCACCACCTAATGCAAAGAATAACGCGTGCCAAGGTTCTCTGACACAAACGAGACTTCATCTATCCATCACATTCCAAGGCATGCATTGGTCCACACAAGCTTTGAGAAAATGATGTGAGATAGTTTGGCTCGACACGAAGGAGAGATTTTGACAAGAAAAAAAATGATTTGGCTTGGGATCCTAAACTCTATAAAAAGTGGGATATTATAGGCAAGTATTCAACTCACAAGTACTATATTATTCTACAAAAATTAATACTGACTTGATCAATGAAGTACGTTTACATGACCCAAAGTTAGGGCAAGATTGCTCAATGGTAGGGTAGAGTCTGACTTGAAGAGGGCGGCCCACTTCAAAATTTTGGAGGAACCATCGTCAAACTATGACACGTCGGCTTTTCGTATTTAATTTACATCCCTACTTCTTCATTAATATTTGGGATACCTCCTTGAAGAGGCCACATGTCATAGTGTGAGGATTTGGAAATGGGCTACCCGCCACAAAAGTTTTTTTTTTGGTAGAATACTACAAGACATGGGGATCTAGCATACAAAAATACAGTCCCTGAACTTAAATAATTGGTTATGGTTTTATTGGATAACCATTTTTGCACAAGTTCACACCTTTTATTTTTAAAGGTCTGCTTCTATGCTTTTGACCAGTGATTAATCATTTACTTTCCCAAGGTTTTTTCAGAATTCTTCTATAAACTCCAATGTTTTTATTTTATTTTATTATGGCAACACATTGTTGATCTCCTAGCATTTTGCTTTTGTTTTTGAGTCGTGATCTTCTGACGCCCCCCATACGCTCCGTGACATGGCATGAGCTTGAACCACAAATCTTTTTCCTTAGGATACACAACTACACATCCCCATAAATATGTGCAATTGTATATCCCGAGGAAAAATATCAATGGTTCTAGCACATGCCATGTTAGGGGGCGTCATAAAATCATTGCTTTTTTTAATAAACAAATAAAGAGTCGTGATAATATGATGCCCCCCATACGCTCCGTGACATGGCATGAGCTTGAACGACAAATCTTTTTCCTTAGGATACACAACTACACATCCCCATAAATATGTGCAATTGTATATCCCGAGGAAAAATATCAATGGTTCTAGCACATGCCACGTTAGGGGGCGTCATAAAATCATTGGTTTTTTTTAATAAACAAATAAAGAGTCGTGATAATATGATGCCCCCCCCCCCCCCAACACACACCCCCATCATAGAATCCTAGATCATTTGCCTCGGGATACACAAAAAATAAATTTATGATCATGCGTATCCCGATGCAAATGATTTACGGTTCTGTGATGGGGATGTAATGAATTGAAAAGGTAACAAAACCACACATCTTTTTCTTGTGTATCCCGATGAAAAAGATCTATGGTTCAGTGCCATTGCCACATCTGCCGCGTACCAATACCATGTGCATTTATTAGGAGGAGTAACATTGAAATGTACATCGATTCTGACATCTGATGTGGTGGTGCACATATATATAATAATCATAGATGCTTTCATTCGTATTTCGAGAAAAGAATCTGTGGTTATGTGTGCACCACCACATCAGAATGTACATTCGATGTACATTTTAATGTTACTTCAGCAGCATTATCCTCAGGAAATATACAAATTAAAACATGTATAAGTAACCCGGTTTCGAGTTTTGTGAACCTTAACAAAAATATTAAAAAGATAGCCGTTGTTATTTAAGTTAACAGATAGAATTTTGTGTGATGGTAGTAAAAACTAAAAACAGTCCTCTCCAAATGTGAAGAATTAATTCTCTAATGGAATGCAAATAAAAATGCTCAATTCTCTTCTATACATAAAAGCTGGCTTCTTTAATACTCCCCACCTTCCCCTCTTGCAACAATCTTATACTTGTCCAGCCAAATTTATGAATATTTGACTGGTCTTCTCTCTCTCTCTCTCTCACCATCTTTATTTAAACTTGGTCTCTTACTTGTTTCAGAACCACATTGATTTCTCTCATTTTCCTTGCTCACCTTAAATATAATTTCAAGATCTCTCAAATGGAACCCTTCTCAAACCACCACTCCACATTTCTTCTTGACTCAACTTTCCTTCCAAATACTCCCACTGCACTGTCTTCTTTATTGGAGGGAGAAGACTTGAACACATCCTCTGTTTCTTATTATCCAACTCAACCTCTTCAAGAGATTCCATTTGAGGTTAGGATTCAAGAAAACAACTGTCTAGACAACAACACAAAATCCCTTTCTAGTGATGATGAGTCACCTGTGACTAAGACAAACAAAGCAGATTCTTCCTCCATGGTTCTTGAACTTGAAAATGATGATCAAGCCAGTCAAAAGGAAATTCCAATACAGAAGAAGAGAAAAAACAAATATGGGTCTTGCTTGAGTTCTGTTAACTCCCAGGTAAAACTACCAAAAATTTGGCTTTGAATTCTTGTGAGTTTGGGTTTTAATAATTGTGGGTGGCTCTTAATTTTTCAGATTTCTGTCTTTTTTGCTATAGAATGTTTAGAGTTTGTCTTTTATTTTGTTAGGTTGCAAAGGAAGCTAAAGCCAAAAGGCAAAAGAAAACCAGTAGTAGAAAGGAAACAGAGGAGATGAAGAGAAGAGCAAATGAGAAGCAGCAGAGCAATGTCCCTCAAGAGGCATCAAATAGCTACATTCATGTAAGAGCAAGGAGGGGTGAAGCAACAGATAACCACAGCCTTGCAGAAAGGGTACTATAAAACAACAACTTTTATATATAAATTTCTACCCCACAAGAAAACAACCCAATTAATTACTATTCACACCAAGCATGTTTTCCTAATTGGGTTTTCAGGTAAGAAGAGAGAAAATCAGTGTGAGGATGAAGTTGTTGGAAGATCTTGTTCCTGGTTGTGACAAGGTTAAATTTATATTGTACTCACTGAGTTTCACTTTTCTCCTTGAGAAATGTTTTTTTTTTCTTATTTTGGTTTCATGTTCTTTGATTTGTAATTAGGTGGTTGGTAAGGCCCATATTTTGGATAACATAATCAACTATGTACAGACCCTGCAGTATCAAGTAGAGGTAACAGCAATTCCAATTAGACATTTTGATTAAAATCTTTATTTTATGTTGTTTAGCTTTAACAAACAAAACATTACTGAAACAATTTATTTCTTTATGCATTTTCAGTTCCTCTCCATGAAGCTTGCCTCTTTGAACTCAATGTCCTATGAATTTGCAGCAGACTTGGACCCATTCATGGTTAAATCAGAGGTATAAATTGGGAACTAAACTGCATTTATCTATCTTTCTGTACATCCATAATGCCTTTTGTTTAATTATATTTTTCATTTTTATTCTTTGAAATTGATGGATTTTTTTGCTCGTAAAATGAAATCTCAGAAACTGAGTAGCTTGGCCTCACCATTGCCATCTATGCACCAATTGAGCCCCCCCAATCCCATAGATTTTACTGACACTACAACCACTCTCACTACAAGAAATAACTACTCACTTATGGACAATTCAATTTCCTTTTTATATCAACAGGGGCAGAGGACCAATACCTTCTCTCAGGTATTAATAAAATACCCATTCAACTCCTACAACTCTACTTGCACAAAAAGTTCCAAAAAGGAAAATAAAGATAAATTGACTCTCCCTCTGGCAAACTATCCCCACATGGCTGTGCATAGAACCATCGATTTATTTCCTCAAGATACACAATTGCACATATTTATGGGGATGTGCAGTTGTGTTTCTTGAGGAAATAAATCTATGGTTCTATGCATGGAGAGAATTTGGAGGTGGTGGGGACTGAATTTGGGGGGACTACCGACCATATGAATATGTGGTCCATCCTTTTGGGTGGGGGTGGGGGAGTTTTTCAGAGAGGGAGTTAGAAAATCACGACTCATAAAATAACGAGTAGGGAACCAGAACAGTGTCCCGTTCCTAACCAAGGTAGGGTGGCACCCCACTTCATGCCGGCATTTTTGAGGACCCACTGACCGTATAGATATGTGGTCCATCCTTTGGTGAACCTACGTACCAAAAACCATAGTGTTTGATAACTTATATCCACTAGATCTAAGCTCTTGAAAAAGAGTTTAAATCCAATGATTAGAAATCATTCTTAATACAATGCAGTTATCAAGGGATGAACATCACCAATCATACTGATCTTTTGTGTGTAAATTCACCAAGGGATGGACCACATATCCATACGGTCAGTGGGTGTCCCCAAAAATGCCACGAGACATAAAATGGGGTGCCACCTGACCTTGGTTAGGAACGGGACACCGTTCTCGATCCCTATTCTAAAATAAAATATAAAAAAACCCATCTCTTCTATGTTCTAACATGAGCTATACATCCTTTTCAGGATAATGAAAATCTCTTATGGGATGTGGATGATCAGAGACAAACTTTTATTAGTCAAGGTGAGTTTAACCACTTGTATTTCTTTATTATTAAAATAATAAATAATAAATAAAATAAAAAAATTACACTAAAAACATTTGGTAAGCCCTTGACTTCCCTATCTTTTTTCATGTATTAAATTCATATATTTTTGTTTTTTATCATGATTTTTTATTTTAATATTTATCTCGACAGTTTATAAGGAGATTCAGAAGCAACATCTACAATAACAATCAGAGAATGAATCCCAAGAAGTCCACTTGAAGCATTAAAGTGTCTACATGTCTTTTGGTATCAGGTCTAATGGAGTAGGTTTCTTCTCCTCAAAGCTTTGATTTGAAGTATAATAAATTAAGGTGGGTCTAGTCTTTGAAGATGAGAATAAAATGAAAGGAAAAGCAAGGGAGGAAGAAACAAGAGAACACATATAACCGACCAAATAAAACCAGATCTTTTGTAGATCCTTGTTGTTGTACAATTGACTGCTTCCAAGAGCTTGTAGTAGTAATATTAGTAGTTAAACTTACACTAAAATATGTAATAAACAATAACTATAATACCATATAAAATGATTTTTATTGTTATTTATCCTCATAAACCTTTTCTTTCCTTGTAACCTCTAGTGTTCTTTTAGAGAGTACTGATTTGATTGGTGATGGAATCTTTTGTATGCATGTATTGTGGTTGATATTGCTGAATTAAGTCCCTACACACCTTTACAACTGTTGTGGACAGAGCATCTGTGCAAAATCTAGGGAAGTTTTCCTTAATAGAACCTGAAATGGAATCAAGTGTCTTGTTAATATTAGGTGTGTTCCCTAGGTTCTTAACTTGAAGTATCTGTGATCTTTATGCTCTCTTAGCTTTTCTATGCCCAAAGGGATAGTCCAAGGCTAAGACCAAAACAAAGATGAGTTGGTTAGAAAGAAAAATCCAACTCGGGCTGAGTCAAGGTCAAACCAAAGTACATCCAACGTCAGGTCTGATTCAAGCAAGTTTAAACAATTCAGATTCACAGAACTTGGAAACATAGGCATGCATCTCAAATATGCACGAGCACTTGCATATGAAAATACGAAATAATAAAGAGAAAAAAAAAAAAAAATCATAGACGAAAAAATCACAATGATTTACGTGGTTCGATAGTGTACTTACGTCCACGGATTAAAATTAATCTTCTTCACTAAAAAATCAAATGAGAACTGTCTAATAAAAACGCCTAAGATTTTAATTTCAAACCCAAGTCCTGAAATCTTTGTACACCTCTCTCACTTTCTCTCTCAAGTCCTGAAAGAAGAAAATCTCATGTTATTACAATCCTAGATATCTCTTTTTATAAAATCGGGAGCTATTAAAACATGTTTATCTCCTTAAAAATAGAAAAAAAAAATCCAAAAGAAATATTTATAATCCCTTTTTAGTAACCCTAAAAAGAAAAAAGAATACAAGACAATTGCACAACAATGCCAATGTGCATCTATATAATTTGGAGACTTTTAACTAAATCACTCAAAAAATAAACATTTACCAAATCAACAAAGTTAACTAGGTAAATATGTGATTTCCTAATAATTTTTGCAAAACTCGTCCTTGAGTTGTTATATCTCTCTAATATCAATTGATAAAGTAAAAAAATTTAACTTACGAGACAATTTAGCCTTGCCAGATATTGAGACCAATGCAAAAGAGGTTGCCTCCACTCACAAGATACTCTCGACTTGTTTGTCAAAATTTCCGAAAATTCTTTTAAACTCTCCATTATTTATTCTAAATTCTTTTAGGGTCAAGGTTGGTGGACTCTTGTAATAAATTATAAATACCATTAAATAAAGAGTTGGAAAACAAAACATTTTGGTTGGGGGGATAGATTTTTTTCTCACCCTAAGTAGAGATTTCCATACGAACTAAGCATCTAGTCTCCTTTTGGGTAGATGATTCAAAATGTTAAAAAAAAAAAGAACAAAAAGAAGGATGAATTACTATTTCATGAGCTGAAAATGAGTTACATACGATTCCGGCTAACGGTTCATTTTAATTACCAAAACATGAACAATCACATTTTCGTTAAAAAAAAGAGAGAAGAAAGTGGCTATTTCGCAGGTTTAAAGTGAAATTGTCACTTTAAACCTGTGAAATAGTCACTTTAAAAGCCTCTGAATTCATTATCGTTCACGTTTTGATAATTAAAATGAACAGTGAGTCGGAATCGTTAATTCGTCAAAAGTTAATCACTTTTTCGTAAATATCTAAAAAAATTAATATTTATTTAAAAAAATACAGAATTATTGGATATGGTCCTTCTTAGATTAAGTCCAATCTCATAAGCTCCTTAGGAAGGGTACGTCAAGTGTTCGAAACTTCACGAAATAATGAATTCCTTGATATCACCCTCTAGGGCCGATTGACTCTCGACTCAACCAATTTCATATAAGACTTTTTGAGGGGGCGGTGCGTGTGACTAAGATTAGTCTCACCTAAAGGGTAGTGATACCCATGGTAAGGAAATATATACATATTCAAACATTAACCATTTCAGGTATCTTTTCACACATTATATCTCCCTAATTTAGGGCAAACTTATACATATTTTAAAGTTTTTTAACAAACATATATCGATCCAACCAATTTGACATAATTCTCGGTCTGGTCATCCATGTTCAATCTTTAAAACATAGATGTCCATAATGAATCTCATAAACTAAAACTATTGGATAGAGTCATTACTGAAATCCAAATTCTCAATCTATGATTGGATCTGATCTAATTTCCAATCCAATCCCTTGATAGGCTTAAGATGAAAAAAATTGACCACCTTATATTGCATCCCATAGATACAAAAACAAGTCAATCTCTTCAATTTAGGTGAAAGGATATAGGAGGAGGAGAGGTATCTATCGTTTCATATGAATGGGTAAAGATAGTGTGGGGCCGGGTTAGATATGGCGGTTGGCCGGTGGTGCAGGCAGGCTAAGGTGGCGGCTGCTGGGGCCGAACCCCTCACGAGTGGTGCAAACCAGCATTGCTCATTAAAGAAGATTACATTAAGAGTAATAATTAAATGACTCCCACGTGGCATATTTAATCAACTCTCTTGACATGACATGTGGTAGAATCATACTTCTATACTCCTCTGGATACCAATTCCACATCCCCGTATATATGTGGAGTTATGTATCTTGAGCACATATATATATATATATATATATATATATATATATATATATATATATATATATAGGGTCCCGTTCAGCACCCTAAGCTTTACCACACACTTTAACAAACGTGTTTTGTCCTACATGGGTTAGAAGTTTAGGAGATCATCCTCACCAAAAATCAGCCAATTCCAAAACTTCTAACCCATGTAGGACAAAACACGTTTGTTAAAGTGTGTGGTAAAGCTTAGGGTGCATATATATATATATGGGTCCCGTTCGGCGTCAAGCAAAATAACAAACGTTTTAACAAACTCTCTGGGACCGTTCGATCGGACACAATCCAACGGTTGAGATCTATTTTTGTTAAGTTAAAAATTATCACATTAGTTACAACGCCATCATTTACGTTTTTCATATTTAGTTTTATCTCCCTCACTGAATATAACCCAAAAGAACAGAGTTCTGTTCTCTCTTTTCCTTCTCCGTGCTCAACCCGACCATCCCTCTCTCTCATTGCAACTCGCTCTCTCTCTCACAGCAACTCGACCCTCTCTCTCTCTCTACAACTCCCTCTCTCTCTATTGTTACAACTCTCTCTCTCTGCAACTCTCTCTATCGTTTTTCATATTTGGTTTAATATCAATTCAGGTGGGCATTAATGTTATCATTTCAGTTCCATTGCCCTTTTTCTCATTCACTTAATCAAATGTATCTTTTGCAGGCGATCTCAATTTCTATGGTAAGACAAATATATTCAGCTTTTCTAGTTGGTTAAATATCAGGATCGGTGTATTCTGCAATTGCATCATACAGAGAGTCCTTGCCATTTGCAAGCAAGGCTGGTGTGCAGTTTTACACCCAAATCAAAACATTGACTCAACAATGGAAGAATTTACCGAGTCAAGGAGTATCACTAGCTATGCCCACATCCCAGAAAATATAAAATTGCAGGTTTTGATTGAGAAATGTAAATTTAACTTCAAATAATAAAATGACTTGGGTTAGTCAGAATTTTTAGATTAGATTTCCTTTCTGTCTTGATTGATGTACTTCTCTTTTGTCTATAAATCTATGTATCAACCCATTTGTTTATTGGAACCTAGCAAACAATATTAATAAAAATAAGAGAGATGCAATTCCAAAGCTTTCATTTCTTGTTCTCTTTCCCTGTAATCAATCACCCCACCTCTTGATGTACCTTTGCATTAAAAATGAAGATTGATTAGGGAGAAGGAGACAAGAGAGAGAGAGAGAGAGAGAGAGAGAGAGGAGAGAGAGAGAGAGCGTTATGGTCGAATTGCCTATAGGGAGATCAGGGAGAAGGAGACGAGAGAGAGAGGGTTGAGAGTTGATTTTGTTCGAAGGTGAAGGAGACAGAGAGAAACACGTCTCTGTTTAGTTTGGGATTTAAATTTATTAGGGAGGTAGCATTAAAAATCATTTTGTCGAAGGACGGCGCTGTAAATAATGAATAATTTATAATTTAAACGCGGATCGCTGCAACATTCAATCTCGACCGTCCAATTCCTCCAAATCCAACGATGGAGCTTCTTTTGTTAAAACAACTGTTAAAACAGATGGCTCCGAACGCCTCCCTATATATATATGGGGTTCTAGCTAAGAGTGGATTTATAGTAGGGGCAGATGCCCACAAGAATTTTCAAAGTCCATGGGCTAGTGAGTTATTGTGACAGATTTTAAGGGTGGATAAAAAATTCAGTCATTATTGCCCCCACAAAAAAATCTTTTCTCAAAACAAATGTTATTTTTTTACTTGTAATTGCCCCCACAAAAAAATTTCTACTCTTGTTGCCCCCACATGGATAAAATCCTGGCTTCGTCCTTGGTTCTAGCACATGTCACGACAGAGGAGTTGATTGAGTATGCACGTGAGTTGGGGGGTGTCATTTTATCATGACTCCTACTTTAATTGAATTAAGGGGTGATTTTGATGTAACCCTCCATATTTTAGTCAATATTAAGAGTACACTTTGTTTTCAAATTGATAACATATGCCCCTTGATATCCTCATCTTAAATCTCGTCCAAATCATCTTTTGATTCCATTCCCTAGATGTGTCAACTTCAACCTCGGAGTAAGGTTTTTTTCCCTCTTAATTCAACCGTAAGATTAAATCTCTCTCGAACCTTCAAAACTTAGGATAAAAAAAAAAGATTTTTGGAGAAGTAAAATAATGGATTTAACATTAGAAAACTACTAGAGATTGAATAGGTTAAAAAAATTCACCTTGAACTTAATTGCTTGAAGATGATAGATTTTTATGATTAAGTTTTTACCTTAACCTTCAACCTTAAGATTCCATATTCTTCAACCTTCAAATCTAAGGAATTAAATGTGGTTTTTGAAATAATAGGAACATGGACTTTTGGGTATTAAAATAAAAGATTTTCGACGAACATATCGATGGAGCTGAATAGTTTTTTTGAGTACAAGCATACCTAGAGTAAAAGAATAAAAATGAAATATCAATCACACAAATAACACATGATTACGAGCTTTGACAAATTGCCTATGCCTATGAAGGAAAGGGAGATCAATTCACTATTGATGATGACATGCCTCTTAAAAATGAGAGAAGATGATGGATTTTGAGGAGAAAAATCAAGATTTTTTTTGGTGATTTGCTATTGGCAACCCAACTTTTACTTATAAAATCCCAATTCTTAAATTATTTATCACCCCCCAATTAAAGTTTAAAACACACTTTTCAAACATTGCAAAGGTTTGGTTCACATTACAATCTCAACATTATAACATTCATTCAAACAATTTGGATACTTTTTACAATTATGATTAGGCTCATTACCGGCGAGATCGCTACTATTTTATAAAAATTCGTTAATTATAAAAGTGATGAATTCATTAGAAAAGCATGCTTTGGGAATTAAAATGAATAATGCACCATACTCGGAATTTTGTCATATTTTGTGCGCGGAGTGGAGATTCACCTTATTTTCTCTAATTTTGATTGGAGTATAATAAGTAAAAGGGTTGCTTTATTTGCACACACAAAAATGTCTCATTGTTCCCACTTACTCATGATATCCACCTACAAGTAAAAATACTTAATTGCACACACCTAGTTATTCTATTTTAACATCTAATACTTATTGTATCCACCAAAAGGTATCGAACGATTTCTTTTTCTTCTTCTTCCTCTCCCTCCTACCCTTTATCTCTCTCTCTCTCTCTCTCTCACACACACACACACACACACACACACACACATTTCTTTTTTATTTTTTTTGTGCATCTAGAAAGGTTTCAATGAGAATTTTAAGATTTAATCTTATTTTTCTTACCCTAACACCTCCAATTGAGTTAGAGCCATTCACGTGAAAAAGTTATGTTTGGTAAGTACATACTGAATTGATTTTGTAATGTTCGATAGAAAATTTTGTTTAATAGGTACCTATTGAATTTGTCTGAAAATATTTGATAGGCACATACCAAATTTACTAGAGCAAGTTTGGTTTGAACTTACTGAATAAAATTTGTCAAAAAAATCCTGAAGTTCTTCAATTCAAAATTGTTGTTTTAGAGGTTTTTTTTAGGGCTAGTAATGATCCGAAATATACTTGATATTCGAAACTTATTTAATTCGAAAAAATGAATATATATATAATATTTGTAATTTCATATAAATACATATAGATAGAATGTTTTAGTCTTTTTGGTTTCCCTCTACATTCGTAGTTGGAAAGTAGGTTTTAAAATTTTTTATATGATTTTATATTTTTTTAAATTTTAGGAGTATTGATCGTTTGAGAATAAGGCATGTGTTTAAATCGGATCGGATTGATTTTGAATTAAAGATGAACTGAAATATATCCGATTCGATTCATATATTCATTAATCCGTTCAGATCGAGTGCATGTTTAAAATTTTTTGGATCAGTATTGGAGTGGTAGTGATATGATATTGAAGTGATCCGTTGCCAACCCTAGTTTTTTTTCATATTCCTTGATGATTAAATGACAAAAAAAAAAAAAAATCAAAGAAATAAGATAACTTGATAAAATAGTCATAAAACTTAATCTTCATTCAATCTTTCACAAAACTCCGGGAAGTGGGTTTTTTGTTCTATAGGTTGTGGTGGGGACGATGAGCCAACTCAAAAGGGTAAAAATGTATTTTTCTTTTAACATGGGTACATTGAGCCATTTCGGTAGTGTGTAAATTAATCCACCTAAGTAAAAGTTGGAGTGCCAATAGCAGTTCTCTCTCTCTTTTTTTTTTTTTTTTCCCGGGGAAGACAAGGGCATTTGAGTCCCTTTCCATTAGTCTATTAACAAGACTGAAGTCATTAGAGGCATCGTCCCATTTTCTTATCCTAGGCACCCGCTTCACTATCACTCTCATTCGGAGTCTCAGGACACAGGACGAAATGACAGAGCCACAGCTTCTCGAAGGACCCATTAATGGCGGAAGAGTTGTTGGAGCTTCATCTGAGAATCTAGGCCCCTATTTAGGTTCAAAGCGACAACGTAGGCCTAGTGTCCGATTAGGAGACATTGGAGATCAACCTGCGACGCTCTCTTACGACTCTTTCATTAGGAGAAGTAAACCATGGAAAGATTCTTTCAGATATCGCCACCCCACTCACAAAGAAACTGTCACTGCATCTAAATCTTCCAAGACCCGACCTTTGACGAACTTGGGCAATGGTGGAGATAGTTATGAAACCCTAGAAATTGAAGATAAGAACACTTCTGGGGATGGAAATTTGGATTTATTAGCGTTTGGGAATCGAACAGTAAAGGATTTTAGGGCGAAGAAAGGAGGAGCAACGAAGAGAGTGAGATCGAATTGGGTGTCGAAGGTGGATGAAGGAGCAGAAGGCAATGAGAAGTTTAGTGGTGAAGAAGGGTACAGGAATTTTGATCCCGAGGGTTCGGAAAGCCCTTTGAAGGAACACAGTCCGATTCACTTACTCGAAAACCCGAATTCTGACAGGGGACATGGGAATGAGAGAGAAGAGCACTTTCCGGGGCAGAGGAGACCGGTTAGGGCTAGGGTTTCAGTGAGTAGAGATGGTGATACGATTGAATTGGATGGGCCGTCCGATGCCGATGCCCGGACTAGTGCAGATAGAAACGGGGTCATCGATGGGGGGAGATGTCAGTCTCTTGAAGATGGGATTCCAATGTGGCTCAATGGAATAGGGTTAGGTCGATATGTGCCAGTTTTCGAGATACATGAGGTGGACGAGGATGTGTTGCCATTGTTGACATTGGATGATCTTAAGGATATGGGGATACATGCTGTTGGTTCCAGGCGGAAAATGTACTGTGCGATCCAAAAGCTTCGGAAGGATTTTTCATGAGTTTTGATATAAATTACGGTGAACATAATTGCTGAAAACCATGGGCCATAGTCAAAATCGAAATACTTGCTGAGATGGTTCAAGCTATTTTTTTTCCCCTTTCAGTTCATTTGCTAATTTTGAAATCAAATAATTCTTTTCTCCTGTTCACATTGCTCTATGGTGTAGTTATATATGTCTAGTGAAAGTTCTTAAATATGTTTCTATAATTTTACTAAAGTTTTCCTAGGAAATGTAGATGAGTTATCACAATGCATAGAAGATTAGACAAGTTGATGAATAATGAAAGATAAAGTCAATAAACAATTTCTCCTTTTGCATACCCAAAGTATTCTTCTCTTTTAGTTGTTATGTTATATTTTTTTGAATTACTTAATATTATCCCTTGCAATGCACACGCTTCTGAATAATTTATATCGGAACAGATGCGAAATTGTGAATTTTTTCAGTGATTTGATTGCAACCTGGTGTTGTGGATTTTCTCCATTTTATGTTTTTGTGATTTGTGTTCTACTTTTTTTTTTTTTTTGATCGATTGTGTTCTACTTATTTCATTTTTACATAGTTGTAAAGGTCTATTGTGAACTTAATGATAACCTTGAGAGGGATAATTCACATATGGTACTTTTGTGTTTTTCAAATGAGATGTTCGGGTGAGGAAATACCTGTCTCTCACACCTCAAGATTTGAGGTGCCGCTGAACAAGGTCCGGTCTTCTTCTTAGAACTCTGGCAAGGGATGTGTAATTTCACTATGATGATCAAGTTTGTCTATGTTTTGAGGTGAATTCGAAAGGATTGCATACTTTGCTTTCAATGATAACACCTATGAGGAAAGTTTATGTCCTGTCATTTCTGTTTATCTTATTTATTAGAGGTTAACAAGGTCATGAAACTGTTTCGAGCTATATTCTCTTTGTCAAGCTCTTCGCCTACACTTTCCGTGTGAAATTCCCTTTTCAACGATCATTCTTGGTTCGAGCGTTTGTAACTGCCATTTCAACATCGTGGGGTCTGGAACTTGTCAGTGACCGACTTTTGGTCATGGAAAGATATTCCTAACTCATTGGGAATAGTCTTGGGATTTGTTCTTGGCGTTGGCTCAGAAGAAGAGGGTTATCTATCTCAACCTTTTTAGTCAGGTTGGGAGTTGGGGAAAATGAATCAGGAGTGGTGTTTAAGTCATATCTCTTGATGATATGTGTCTTTTTGTATAAACGTTATTTTTGTACTCTCATAGGCATTTTGAGATTTTGCATTGATGATCATCTTCTTTAATTGGATTTTGTCAGTTATGTTATCTTGTATTGGTTGATAGCTAGTGGCTTTTTAACCTGCTATTCAAGGATTTAGAATTTGATTTTTTTGCTTGGGTTTCAGCTCTAAGTAAAAAATGAACTAAGAACTGAAAATTGGTTGAAATTACAAATTTGATGTTTTAGTAAAAACATGGGTTCTAAGAAAATGTTAATTAATTGTTATTATTAATGGCAACCAAAATCCTTTGTTATTTGTATGGCAACAAAATCTGAAATTTCAAATTTTAGGTTTTAGTAAAAGCATGGGTTGTAAGAAAATGTTAATAATTGTTATTATTAATGGCAACCAAATTCCTTTCATATTTGCTCTCTCTCTAACAACCTCCCTCTCTTTCTCGTCTTCAAAAATGAAGAAACTTCAATTATGACCTATATTAATAGGATATTTTTGTTTCAGTCTGGCCAGGAAATGAAATTTCAGGAATATTCGGGAAATTTAAAACCACCCTGCGGTGTGAATAGCGAAACCATTTATATATTCTGATTGAGGGACTCCTACCTTGTTGAAGTAGTTCTATTATGACAACCTTTCCAATAATCCATTGAGGGGATTGGTAGACCTAATGGCATTTTGGTCTTGATATTGTTTTTGCTGCTTATACTTCAGTAACTTCACTATCTTTCTTGCAGTTCCTTTACTAGTTTAGCATCATTCATGGTCTTAACAAGGACAAAATTATCCACTACAGAGTTTGCATTTAGGAGGAGTATTTGTAACCCTAGAGTGAACTATATGATTTCATGATTCATTCTTCAAATATATTAAGGCATTTTACTTCTCCAACTGTAAGACAGTTGCCTTATGCATTGCAAGTCCAAAATAGAAACAAATGAGTTCTGTTGCCACTGTAATTTGCTCTGAAACCTAATTTGGAAACTATCCTTTATTGTGAGCATGAGAGCATCTCTATAAGTTAAATCTATTAGGTAAGCAACTCCTCAAAGACCTTCTGATTTCTTAGAGGTCTACACAATGGTGTTAAATGAGTTTTCACATGATACTCGATGAACGCGACTTAACTGATTTCCTTTGAGAAGAATGTTAGTATAAGCTTGGTTAGAGTTCCTGAAGGCAATACATTTGAAGAATACCTTCAAACATATCATCTTTAAAAGGTTCACACAGTTCTGGCTGCCCCATATTCCTCATTAAATGACCATCAGAAGTTACCTTGATCCAATCCAGATCTGGTTGTTGTGAGTTTATGACCAAAGTTCAAAATCTCATTCCATTTTGATGTTTCAATCAACCAAAATACTGACACGAAAAAGCCAACATTACGAAATAGCTTTCTAAAATATTTTCACTGCCTGTTCCATTCCCCATGTGACCTTGTTAGCAGGTAGGATTTCCAAGGCTCAAGTGCTTGCCCAATCCCCTCTTTTATAGACCCATTCTATCCAAGATTGATTTCTTTATTTGGATTGTTATGCTTAACAAAATCTTGATTATTGATCATTAGTAGAAGTAGAGGATGGCCCAATGGAATGAGTGCTTACCCTTATTCTCTTCTGGACCTCCTTTTAACCTGAAGATTCTCTAAAGATGTTCGGGATTTTTTTCTTTCAATCCTTGACTAAGTGTGTGATACCCTACTTCGTGTTTGACTTGATTGATGGATGATACTTTAAGATATTCTCCCCTTGCAGCCATTATCTATGGAAATAGGCTTCTTTGGTTAGTTGGTGCTTATGTAGAAAATGCAATAACATAATTTTTGAAGTAAGTGAGTGGTATTTAGAAGGCTTGAGACGTATAAGGTAAAGGCTATTTATGATGACCTGGTAATCAGGTGGAGGGATATCATTTTTCAAATGTAGCTTGTTGGCTTTTTTCTATTTCTTTTATTTATATGAGATCTGTCACTTTGTATCGATTTCTTTAGCTTCTTCTCATCTCTTTTTCTTCTTGATAATTTCTGTTTTCCCATCAAAGAAAAAATCTCACTCTTGTACAGAACATGTACTCAAGGAACAAATACCTCGCAGCATAGCATTTTGTACTTAAAATCTTAGACCTTCAAACATCTGTTTTGTGCATAAATTTTCTGCAGGACCCTTAGATCAACTTATTCTCCTTAGGGATCGAAAGTTTGTCTCTCAGTGGGGTTTCCTTAATCCTAGTAAAGTCCCAAGTAGTATAATATTGAACAATTACTTCTTCTTTATTGGATTAGTAGTGATTTGTTATTGGGGTTAGGACAGCTATTATCCCTTGTGGAAGATTCTACAGATAAACATAAGTTTCCAAATGAATCTTTTAAGTGAAATATTTGGATTTTTGGACAGTGGAAGAGAGAAAAATCTGGGATAGTTACTGCATGCATCTACGTTGGGACTACATAGTGGGGCCAGTAAGAAAGCAACAATATGAAACCTGTCTACACTTTGAATAGCGGCTCCGGGAACTACTTTTTTTTCTCTTCTATTTGTGATGTGGGGGGAATAGTGAGACAGTGGATAGAAGATTTCCGGTTTGTATCTCAACTGCTATACAAGGTTGTGAAGCTGATATAAAAGCTCTTTTCTGACTACCTGGAGTGAGCAATCTGTTGTTCCTACCCAAAGTGTGGATATTTTGACTTTTCATAGTTCTCTATTAACCAATCTATGACAAAGAATGGGCCTCTTCTAATACTGTTTGTAAATATGGTACAGGTGTAACTAAGGGTAGATAGAGCTATCATTATAAGCTTGCGTTTGCTTTGCCTTGCATGGCATGTTACCTATTTCGGTTTCGTTTTGATATTTTGTTTTTTGTTGCTTCTACATTCTGTTTTTGCACTTGAAATCATTATATTTTTTAGGCAATTCTAGTCTTGCTCACTATTCGATAACCAAATTTGTTTGTCTAAACAATACTAGCCGCATTTTCTTCTCACTTTAATTTTTAGATGTCATAATTTATGGCATTTGACTTCTGTCAGCCTAGCTTGTTATTCGTTTTGAGTGCATTTTTGTCTCTTCTCGTCATTTCCCCCCCTTTTTGGTGCCTTGTTTGTGTTATAGGGAAATGGCTTTGGAGGTTCAGCGAAGAGGGGTAGTCTGTGGAGGAAGGTCATTATGACAGTACGGGAAGATGAGGTTAGGATGGTATAGCGACGAGGCTAAAGGCTCACATGAGTGTAGTGTGTGAAAGGGGGTTTTTAAGTTGAGTAAGGACTTTGAGAGAGGGATTAGATTCAAAGCGGGCATGAGGGACAAAATCAGATTCTGGGAAGATAGTTGGTGTGGCATACTTCTCTGACAACTCAATTTCTGTCCTTGTACGCCTGTTCTCTGAAGAAGAACTGTTCGATTCAGCAGGGTTTGATTTGCAATAACTCCACTTCTACTTGGAATTTGGGGTTTAGGAGAAACTTTAATAATTGGGAGTTAACAGAGGTGACATCTTTTTTTGATCTCTTGCATTCTTTTCGTCTCAACGAAAGTGAATAGGATAGGTGGGAATGGATGAGGGCGAAGGATCTGAGATTCTCTGTACATTCTTTCTATAAGTGGCTTATCCCTTTTGTTGAGTGCTCATTCTCGGAGTCCATCATTTGGTCCAAGTTGATTCCTTCTAAAATCTCATTTTTTGTTTGGTTGACTTCCTTAGAGAGGATTCTTATGATGGATAATTTGATTACCTGGGGTTGGATAACTCCCAACTATTGTCCCCTTTGTTTGAGGGATGGAGAATCTGTTAACCATATTTTAATTCATTGCTTTTTTTTTTTCATGATATTTGGTTCCTTTTCCTTGGGCTATTCCGTATTAACTAGGTCTTACCTCAAAAGTTCTTGTTGTTAGAAGAGTGAGTCAATAATACTTTCTCCTCTAGAAAAAAAAGTACTTTTGGGCCATGCTTTACTCGGTTATTACTTAGGGGTTGTGGAATGAGCGAAATAATCGGATATTCAAAAGTAAGGTGAGAATCTCTCATGGTGTTTTCTTGGAGATCTTGGGCTTTTTGTACCTTTGGTCAAAACTGAACATAGAGTTTGTTGGGACTACTTTCGATGACTTTATTTTTAGATGAAATTCTTTTTGTAGTCATTGATGTTTTAGATTTTTTTCGTTCGTTTTGCTTTTCTTTGAGGGACTTCCTCAGCTTTCTCTATTTTATTTTGTTCCTCCTCCTTTCTTCAATATATTTTATACTTATCAAAAAAATAAAAAAAATTGTGTTCTTTTTTGAGGCTATGCTTTCCTTGCTCACCATTTTGAGAAGAATTTGTTCTCCAAAACCATATTAGTTCCCCAGTCTTGTGCATCCGTTGTAAAGCTAACGCAATTCTTATTTGAAATGATTAGTGACTTGAATTGAAATTTTCTTGTGTATCCCTGTACCAATTATTTTCAAAGCTATGGCTCAGGATAGAGTTGAATGATGAAAAGGGATTCATATTGCCGGCCCCAGTAATTGGGATTAGGCATAGGAAACGACAACGATGGTGATTTTGTTTATATTTTATCATTTCTTTGGCTTGTAAGCTATGATTAACATGGAGAAAAACATGATTTTGCTTATATGTTTTAAACCAAGGAGCTGAATCTGGTCTTAGCTATGTAAGATTAATGAATCGAGTGAAATGTTATGCTTTGATTGACTTGTGTTCTCTCATTCGGTTGGAAGGTCACATACACTTGGGTGAGACCATTTTTTTTTTTTTTTCCAACAGTTTGTTGATGGATCAATTCTTTTACTTGTATTATAGGAAATTGCGTAGGAAGAATTTGCTGCATGACACCCATCACTGATAAATGTGTGAAGTGACTTGCACTAATCTTCTTAAAGAAACAAAAACAGCGAATCCATGAACTTAGTTTTGAATCAGGGAATGTTTCATGTCGGGATGATCCGTGTTCTACGTTCATGGCAACTGTGGGTTGGCTACACAAATCCCGTACCACCATTTAGTTCTCTATCCACGTAGAGCCATGTCTTTGGCTGAAGGCTTCGTCTAGATAATTTTAAATGTTTAAATGACCTCCACCTCCGATTTGCAGAAGCATGATTCCCACAATTTTTTTTTCTTTCATTTATCATGTTTTGGTTTGCTTGTTACTGCTGTAATAGAAGAGAGACAATATAGCGAGGAAGAACAAGTATGCCAGGTCTTGTTCCCTCCCCCAGGCCTCTGGGCTGGGCTGGGTTGAGATGACTTGACCCATTGATAGCATTAGCAGCTCCACCCCACCCTCATGTATATGTTCCATGTGTCTTAATGTAAGTCATAAACTGACTTTATCACCCCTCATGTGGGATAATAATTAGTGTTGGAACCAAAACCCAACTCAATTATGCTTTGATGATACCCATCTATCATTAGAATCCGAGTGAAATAATCCTAGAAAATTGATAATCAATAATAACATAAATATAAAGACCTGAAGATTCTCATTTAAAAAAAAACTCATAATCAAACATCAAAAAGTGAGTACTTCATAGTTTAAGAACAAGAACTCAATTTGGAATCAGTAAATAAAAAATTAAAAAAGAAAAAGAAAACCAAGCTAAGGTGGCCTGGAAAATAAAATTTAGGATCATGTTAATAACCCCAAAACCTACCATGATTTTGAGTAGTTCTCACTGAAATAGAGAAGGAAAAAAAAAGAAAAAAAAAAAAGAAAAGGGGAGTGGAAGAAAGAAAGTCAAGAAAAGGAAATAAATAAAAAAGATGAGGAAGATTGTAAGTTAATAATTATACAACATGTGGGGGAGGGGAGGGGTGATTGTGAATAAAAATATCATCTTAAGCAATCCTACCGTAGTGTAGAATCATGACATGATCAGTGGTGGAGGAGTCCTGAAGCAAAGTGACAGCATCCCTTGTTCTCCATATGTTATCTCGAACATGTTGCAATGTCAAGAAAGGTACAAGTTGTTGTCCTCTACATCTTATTTCTATCTGTTTCAATATTTAATTATTCACATAGAGATGATAAATAAATATTAGAGACATGGATGAAATAAACATAAAACAGAACAAAATAAAAAATAAAAAATAAAAAATAAAATAGATAAAGAGAAATTTTCTTTAGTCATTCAAATTTTATCTAAAGTTGTACCAAGCCTTTTCTTATATAATACAACAAAATAACAATAAATCAATCAAAGTATAAATGATTAATACATCATTAAACTCTATTCAAAGATAATCTCCTGTCAAGTCATGATATCTTTTCTCAGTTCTATAAAAAGAAATAATATTTAATTAGTAAAATCAAAATTAAGAATAAGTATTTCAAAAGTCTTACTGATTATAGATTGGATGACTATCTTTATGGTGATTAACTTCCAAATTCTTAATGAAATGACAACACTATGCAAGTAATTATTATCGTATAAATGCAATCATATCACCTCTAGTGATATCTATGGATTTTTTTTTTTATAGTCAAGCCCAGGTAGTTTCCACACCTTTTGGTGGGACTAATCTACCAATGGCCTCACACACCATCCCAACCTATCACATGTTATGACAAGTAAGTAGTCACATTTTTATGGAGAGACATAGGGAGATTTAAAGTCATCACTTGAGGAACACACTTAGTCATTTCTTACCATCTCAACTAATTTCCATTGGGTTTTTTCTTTCTTTCTTGTTTTTTGAAAGGTACATCTATGAATTTCACAATTCAAATGTACTACTTATGACACGATCTTGTTGTAAATATGTTTATATAGTTTAGGATTGGGATCTCGTGACTCATTAAAAAAAAAAAAAAATTACAAAATCCCAATTTTGAAAAGAAGAAATCGAACTATTAGGATAACAAATATATATCTTGAGGACATATCACATTTCCTACCATGATTCCCAACTGTTGGATTTTGTGTTTTGACAATCTAAATTTCACGAGTCATTTTCCATGAACCAATGAATCACAACCTATACTTTTATTGATGTCTTGATTGGTGACAAACTAAAATAAAGTCAATTGAGATTATTAGAGGATGTGCATCAAAATTGCATTACATTTCTAAATAAATGAAAATATACAAGTTAAAGGTTTTTAAATATGGAGAAAGACCTAAAAGAACACCCTTACAATAAGAAAAATAAAAAGACATATTGTAGAAAAAAGAGTCGTGATGAATGCGTGGTTGGGTATGTGTTTGAGGTGGTAAGGGCACAGAATCATAGATCTTTTTTATCGGGATACACAAGAAAATATGTGCAGTTTTGTGTCTTTGCCATGTTAATTGCGTACCCCCGACCGTGTACTAAAACCATATGCATTCATCATTATTCTAAAAAAAATGAGTGAAAAAAATAGAATTTCATTTCTCGTACATCAAGATAAGACTTCAATGATGATAATAGTGACATTCTTATCGATAAAAATCCCTTTTTATCATGTGGTGTTATGGTCTAGCACAATATTATTGCATGTGGACCAACAACATAGTCTGCACATCATGCACAAGATCATTCTTATTTTCATTGCATATTATTTGTTATTATTATTATTGAAGTCATGCTTTGTGATAAGCTGACGTCTTGTGTGCGATATATGAGAGCCCTCTACAGTGTCTACATACCATTAACCCATTCTTATCTACCCTTTTGTAACGTCTACTTTACCTCAAATTGCACTCTCTCTCTCTCTCCACAACTTTTCATTTCTTTACTCCCAAGAGATTCCTTTAGACGTAATACTTGGGTCAGCGGTCAGCACTCCAAACCAAGTGATTTATGGCTGCCCATTCCACCATCTAAAACTGCCCGAGTGTTAATCATTACGGGACCCACCCAGACTTAGCTCCTAAGCCAGAATGATGAATCCTTAAGACTTATTTCCTCGCTCATTTTTCTTCTTTTCTTTTCTTTTTAAATGGAAACGGCCCCAAGAAATACGGCGAGGAATCGGCACGATTTCTCTTTTCCTTCCATCTAACCTAACATAAAAAAATATCCGAATCTCATGCACGTCTTCTTCACGTCCCTCTCTCTCTTCAAAAACCCTAATAAACTGGTCAATATTCCACCATGAATGAGTTCTCTCCCCCATTTTTTTTTTTTTTTTTTTTTTTCTTATTTTCAAATTCTTCAACTTTAGATAAAATCCTCTAAAGCTCCTCCTTATTTATGGGTTATTTTATTTTATTTTTTATTTATATATATCTATATTTAATTCTCCATGCATTCCACTCACCAACATTTATAACATAATAAACATTTATTTAATTTGTCTTGTTATGTCTATGTTCCATGCTTTCTCCTCTTCATCAAGTTGGAATGATTCTGTTGTAGATTTATCCCTCATGCATTGCTTTCCTCCAACGTAAAATATTTACTTTATTGCTTCTCTCTTTTTGTAGTTTGTGGATGAGATGATGGACTATTTTATATTCCTACAAAGTGCACCACTTAAGGTTTTGATGGGAATTTTTAAGCAAAAACCTTAGGTGTGTAGGGTTACATTGGTTAGTTGAAAAGCTAAGTTGAAATGGGTGAAAGCATGACGAAACAAATAGGCAATAAGGCATGCAGATGGGTGTAAAGAAGACAGTGTCCACGTGTGGTTTCGATGTCCCTAGGATATAATTTATGATGTATTAGTGTCATCTTTTTAATATATATGTTAATTAATGTCAACTTTTCCTGAATAATCAAATGTGAATATGTTCTACATCTTAAAGTCAATGAAGCACTCCATGTAAATCCTGAAAAAGAGGAAGAACTACCAACCTTTAAAGACATTCTTGGTTTTTTCTTTATTGATTATTTCCATACACTGTGATAAATTCTTTTTAATTAAAGCTTCTTATGGGTCATGTCTAATCATCACAAGATATACAAAAGTACTTTTGTGAACACCACATAGTGAATCTGAACAACTAGGTTGATTTGAGATCAATCACCCAAAGATTGTCCTTGAAAGGAAAGAAAAGATAAAGAGGGATTCTCCTAAATTTACGGGACAATCATATATGATATAGTTTTTTTTAATGGATATTGATGCAGTTGATGTTTCACACCCACTTATTTATCTAATCATTGGGTACTTAGTTGCATGCCATGTGCCAAAGACAGGTTTAGCAGTTTCAGTGACATGGAAATCATCTCCTAGGTTGAAATCATATTCCCACTTATTCATATCAGCTGGATGGTGGATCCTACAGACTCAAGGTTGGCATAAATGGTTGACCTCAAAAATATATGAACATATGTCATTATTTTAAAGCCAAAGGAATGTTTAGGGTGTCATATAGGCAGGCTGAACAACTAGAATGTATTTTAAGTACTATCAGACATAATATATGTTTTAGGTGAGGAGAGCTACCCTACTAATGTACTATTTAAAAATTATTTCATGAGTTGTTTCTAGCTGTTTAGGCTTGAGAATTGTTTCTAGAAATAAGTGCATTCTTCATCTCAACTAATCTAAACTAATTACTTCATAGACTGAAGTATAAGGAAACAAGAATTATCTTTGTTTACACCTAGAAAGCAAGTAGAATATATGAACTTCATGGAGTTAATTTGACTTAAATTTTAGTGATCCTCATTTGTGGATCTTTTAATGTTCATAGACCAAGAATTTTTTTGAACAACCATGTATAGCATGTCTAGCTGCAAATGAGAAATTAATATAGCTATAGGAATCAGTTATTGAATTTTATGTGTATAAATGGTTGTTAAGTCCAGAAAAAATGTTTTGATTCATGTAAAATAACTAAACTTTCATAGGGGAAGGTTAGAAATCGCTTATTTCCAAGATTAGTTGTCCTTTAGAACATATCTTTTCTTAAGTAGTACCAATTGAATTTTATTGATTCTTGATGAAGTTAGATGAACCCTAATACGGTTTATATTGAGAGAAACTGAAAGAAATCCTAATTAGAAGTAAACTCTAACTAATATAAGACAACCTAATATAACCCTATTAATTTGATCTACATATACACATGAGAAGAAATGGTAAAACTATATACATACATTTACTACAATACATCTTAAACATGGTCTGGTGCATCATTATAGATCTTGTCACTGTGAGTTGCATGCACAACAACTTTAACACTATTATGTATGAGTAAATATGGAACTATAAACAAAAAAATAAGGAGAGCAATATGATCTTCCCTAATAAATAATGGAATTCCGAAATATTCATTAGCCTAGTTAGTGTGTAAATAAATTTTATATCCCCAGACCAAACATGGAAAATATGTGATGCTTCACTAGCACTGTTTGTGAATTTAACACTATGAGAAGAGTCAACCAAAGGTACTTTTACTAAAAAAAATTTGGCCTATCGATGGTTTAAACCATTTTAGAGATAGATTCACCAATACCATTTGGAGAAAATATCTTAGAAAACCTCGTATGCTTGCATATATGTGTAGGTGTTTGTATAGTTATATAGAAGGAAGTAGATGCTGAACTTTGTTTCAGAAACTGCAAGCTTATGAAAATTTTCTTTTGAAAAGTTAAGCCATCATAGAGTAAAGCAACCTGAAAGTTTTTTAGTGTAATTTGAGCTAGTGTTTTAAAAGTGGGAGATGTTGGGTAGGAACTTCAACACGGCATGAAGCATAAACATCAAGGCATAGAACGTGAGCCTCATGAACACGACTTTTAGAATGAAACTGAAAAAACGTATAAATATATAGTCGGGTAATTCAATAAAATGGAGTAATTTAGGATAAATTATGGGAGGAGAAACATTAATCCATTCTACATTTTTTGAAGATTTAATCTGTTCTACTTTGAGACAAGAAGATGTTTTTCATCTATTAAATCAAGAACAACTTATTATTATTTAACCAAGGGTATGTGTAACCCATGTAAATCCATGAGACATGAGTTCAATTAGATTATTGCTTCCTATTTCCATTCTTACTAACCTTCTGATCCCTAAATTTTATTATAGTATAACTCATCAACATTATGAACTTAAAAACAACAAAAATAAATTCAAGCAACAAATCATCATCTATCTAAACCACCAGTTTTAAAATACTAAAACTTGCAACCATTAACATATGCATGTAGAGTGGACACCGTTGACACAAGATGGTAAACGAGGTATAGAAAACGTGATGCATCCACCTTTTTCAAAGCCTCAGTGAATTAGTTGTATTCCTCATGAGCTTTCAGCTTTATCACCAAGGCATGGAGCATTTTAGGAAGGGTCTGCCCAAAGATGAGCCTTGTGGCATAAGCCTCAAATACCTTTTGAAACATTGATTGAAGCAAAAAAAAAAATCATTTCTCACTAAGTCCAACTTATATATCCTGCATGAGATCCTAGTGATGGATTTGAATCCACGGTTCACATTTTCATAGCATTGTTGCAAGCCACTATGGTTAACTTGCAAAATTTGGATGATTAAATTTTCCCTAGAATTTTGATAATATCAAATGAAACCATCGAAAAGAGGTCAAGAAAGAAGTCGTTTATCTTAAAACGGACAAAACTATGGAATATATTTCAAACTCCATTTAAAGCTTTGTTTTGTCACTGAAATGGGGTAGAAAATGGCAAATCTCTCAAATTCCATGCTCTCTTTTACTTAAAGTACATTTATAGTTAGGATTAAATTTAATTTCTAAACTAGCCCACTTCCCCCTTTAATAAGAAATTAAAATCTATTGATTCTGGATAGAGAGAAATCCTAAATAAAAATTACTCTTAACTTATAGAAGATAATCTCATATAATCCCAGTCTAGTTTTTATTTATTTTTTGTTTTTTTTTTAAAAACTTTCATGAGAAGATAATCAACTTATTCTACATTTTTCTATAGCTAAACTCTATTATACTTCGTAACGCATTTGTTAAGCTTCCGACTCCAAATCTTGCGACTGATGTTATTGCCATTTAGAATGAACACTAATAAATGATCTTAGATGACTCAGAAATTTGGAGACCATAAACATGTAATAAACTACCATCTGTTTCCTACATGATACAGATGGGCAATCTTAGTGTTCTTGGACTTCCTTATCTTTAGTGCAAGAGCAACGATGCAGCTTCAACTTTCCTATCTCATGGTTTTGAATTCTGTTGGCGAGAGGCAAATAGAGCTGCAGACTATTTAGTACGTTTAGGGTCTTATGGGAAAATTTCTATGTAAAACTGAGGATACAAGGACCATACCTCAGTAGTAGACAAAGAATCCTAGTGGAAGATTTATGCTGTAGTTATTCTCCTCAGTTCTACTGTATTTTTAGGGAGCTGCAGACTATTCTCATTAACATATGCATTTTGCTTGCTACGCATAAAAATAAAAATAAAAAAATTATGTAGTAATTTCCCCATTGTGAAAAGAAATGTTGATCTTTACAGGATGGTTTTTTCCCCGATCCTGAGAAGTTTGCTAATGGGACTCATGCCATTAATTTTTGAAAAATCCTAGAAAATGATGATGTTTTGTTTCTCAATTTTAAATCTTGCTTGAATTTTTTTAATCATTATAACTATTAAAGGATGGGGAATCAAAGAAAGATTTACTAGCGGGAAATTAAAAAGATCAAATTTAGGTGTTTAGTTATGTTTGGTGTCAGTTATGATTTTCAATTAGAGATAAGTACAATTTTATAGATAAACCCTACTCAGGTTTGATGTATCTAACATCAAATTCTCAATACAATTCATTCCTTTGAACCACAGTTTCCCAAACAGGTTAAGATAATTTCAATGCTGTATGCGAGTAAATTTGAAAATAGTTATAAAAGATGGGAATATTGTCCAATTAATGTTTGTTTTAGATTAGCTGGTTATCTGTTCTCATATTTTCCATTTTGTTGTCTTTTCCATTTCTCTACGTTTTGTTGGATTTTTCTCTTTTTTTTGGGTGCTTTGCTATTTCATTCATTGTCTTCCAACACAATAAAAGGTTACTTCTTGTATAGGAAGGGAATGATGTAAGTTAAAGCTCACTACCTCCACTGAACCCTCCACCTAAACCCCAACACTAATTATTTTCAATACATGTATTAATCATTAAGCTTATCACTATAACTATGAAAACCGATCCTCTAATAAGCCAAGGTAACTATCTGATATTAAAATAAAGCATAAATGTCACATAGAAACATATTTGCCACCTAACTTTCTTTTTTTTTGCCAATATGATAATATCTAGAAGAATAAATACTACTGGAGAGACTTTAGCTCAACAGCTAGCTTCCTTCATGTTTCTATCACTAAACATGACAGATAAATGTAACTAAAGTACTTGTTGAAGAGATGGCATTGTGCTTTTTATTTTATTTGGGTTCTCCAATGAAACTAACTATATTTTTTCATTTATTTTTTAACATTGATTAGATTTGATTTTGAATTCCAAATACCCAAGGGGAACACTTCATGGTGTTAACCAACAAATATTACTAGCATTCAAAAGAAAAAAAGAACAATGGCATTAAAGGTTTTAATAATACCTCGGATTCGCTATTCAGCCTTAGTTTGTTAACCAGATACTTCATCAACAATCGAACTGTCATCCTCCCATCTCTGTTAGGATTCAAAGAATGAATTAAGAAAAATGAAGTTGAATACATAAGACAAATAAGAGATTTTCTTGCTCTCTAACTCATGATGAACTTAACATAAAACTCATAAGCACACTCTAAAGGGAGAGAATTACTTGATTCTTAGGTAGCTCTTTGGTATCTGGTGCAAAAAGGGTTCTTTTTCTCTGCATTAAAAATTGAATCAAATTATAAAAAACACTTAAAAAATATAATTGCGTTTTCTATTTCGTGTTCAAATATTTTTTATTTGTACTTACTGATTTTGTGATGCTTGAAGAACAAACCAAATACCAGTATGTGGTCTCCGTGGAGCATCGATGACTCTCACATCGGAGCTAGGACCGGCCAAACCCATGTTTTGGTGTTGAAATGGTTGCCAGTAATACGGTCCTTGCGGCACCGAAGAAGAAGAAGGAGAAGCTGCTATGGTATTCCATGGATTAGGCCTATATCCCCATGTGATCTCAGAACGAGGAAAATCAAAGCTTGTTCTTGGATTTTGCAAGAACAAAGGTGCACTAACACTATTAGTTGCAATTGGAGGTGGAGGAGGTTGGAACGCTGTCACATATGCACTACTATTAGTACTAGGTAAGAGTTCGAGTTCTACCAATCCGGTACTTGACGCCGCAGTTGGTTGGACTGGATCAAGTTTGAGCTCTGAACCAGCCATGTAACCTCCAAGACCCAATTGAAGCCATGGACTCCCTTCTCTCTCTTCTTCGACATCCTTCGAGCCTGAACCGGGTTCATTTATGCTATTAGTCCTTGACTCATCTTCAGCCATTGGACCAATCACTAGATCCAATCCTAAGCGATAATCATACTCATCATACCCCCAAATCCTGCTCATTAATACTAATGATTCGCGTGTAACTGTCTCTACAACCACCATAACCGTCGTAGTATTCTCGTTGTTGTTGTTGTTGCCTGTTGTTTTCGACACGAAGCTTGGTCATATCGGGGAGTCTGGGAATCGAAAAACTCTTTTATGATTATTGTTCTCTTCTTCTTTGATCTCAATAAAGGCCATAGATCGAAACGTTCTGAAAAGGTTTCTCAAATGGAAAAGAGGGATCTTTTATTGTCATGATCGACCGAAGAAGAGGTTCCCATTAGAGAGATAAGGGTCGGTTGTTGTTTCATGTTAAACATAACTGAAGACAACAACGAGAAAGAATCTTTCAAATCACCCTTTCCATTAATTCTCTTTGTTTGGAAGTTTGTGGAGATGAAATAGTTGCAGAGAGAGAGAGAGAGAGAGAGATGGTGGTCAGTGGTTATATTAATTCTAATGTAATAAAGAAGATAATCACTTTAGGACATAGTTTCGAGGACAAATTTACAGTAAAGGCTTTCCCATTTACATAAGGATACCAACAAAAGTTATTTTTAGCCTCAAAAGGGTTGAACTTATAAAACAAATTCATCGGATTCAAGGCTTCAAGCTTAGTAGGTAGGAAGGCATCTTTCATTTCAAAAGGTGAAAATTAGGGCCAAAGGGGGTTCTTAACTTCTTATTGCTTATGAAAAATAACCACTAGTCGAGGCCAAGAGCCAAACCCTCTATAATCTTTCTTATTGTATATTTTCTAAAATTGGCCTTATAACAATCACATATGATAATATTAATATCATAGGGAACTTTTGTACGATTTTTCAAGTTTTATAAATTTACAAAATCATAAAATTATTTTATTATACAATTAAGAATTTTTTTTAAATAATATTATTTTTCTTTGAGATCAACAATGTTCATTATTAGTTTTCAAATATAGATTTTTATTTATGTTAATGTAAATATTGCACGTGTGCTTCCCCTAGTATATGTAACAAACACACTTGACTATCGCAAAAGGGTGCAATTTGTGTGTGTGTGTGTGTGTGTGGTGTGTGTGTGTGTGTGTGGTGGGGGGGGGGGGGGGGGACATATTTTGGATTTGCACATGAGTTGGGCTCCAATTGGGCTTTTTCTGAGCATCCAAGTCTCAACATTTTGCTGGGTTGGGCTTGTGGAGTTCTTTGAAGTTTAGCTAGGCTGATGTTGAACTATTATGAAAGCTCAAGATCAAGAAAAGTAATGAGAAGGATATAAGATGAAGAGAAGCTCTTGCTTAAAATTAGGAGAAATGCAAAGCTGATTACAATATCTGGAAACAGACTTTAAATACTAACTAAAAAGTACGAAAATACCCTAAGAAAGAATTACGAAATTACCCTTCAAATCTAAATTATATACTCAAAACAACTATTTAAACAACTTCAAAACACAATTCTAAAGGTAAGACAGACCTTCAATCCAATCCAACTCAACTCAGCCTAACAGAAATGAAAACTGAAAGAAGTACAAGATTTTGGTAGGGCATCCCTTAAGACCTCCAACCCAATCCAATTAACACAAGTTGCAGCTCTGGATCAAACTTCAATTTTGCTTATCTTTGTTTTTCACATAAAAATTTGTTAGCAAGTATGTCACATAACCTTCAACTACACCTAGAATTGTGACAAAAGAGTGCATTGTTATGGAAAGCGAAATGTAATACAATCAAATGCTGCCGACAGGACTTTTTTGTCATCTGAGACTATATATGTCGCAGGAGTCACCTTGTCCACATCAATACTGTGGATTCATGAGAAGGGACTTGAAGCTTGGCTTCAACAAAGTTGAGGTACTTTTGCAGGGATTGAAGTTTATTGTGTCAACCCAGAGTACACTGCCCCCCATTAATCTATAAATCCAAAATAAATAAATAAATAAATATTTTTTTACTTTTTAGTTTACAGTTTGGCATGCATGAGGAATGATGGCGTTTTGCTCAAGACCCGAGGAGTCGAAACAAAACTAAGTGGCTCTCTGTAGTCTCTGTATATGAAAAACGTTGCAAAGCATGTGCTCCCCACCCTCCCTGCAATGCTGTACGGTCTCCCACATGTCAAATTCCTCTCTCTCTTATGATCACTGAATTTTTATTATTAATTTTTTTTTTTTTAGTCAGTTTATTATTTTTCTAGTTGTTATTTTAGAAATCTCAGTGTCTTAAGAATGTTTAATGTCATATTAAATGGGCTAATTCCTTCCTCGAAAGCTGATCACTTTCTTTCCAGCTCATCGAAGGGGTGGGCTTTGCATGGGTACGAAATGACTTAAGCTTGGAGCCAAAGCATGAAGGAAATAGACTTTGATGGGGATATCTTTCTACCAAAAGTTACCCACAAGTTTCTTCTGCCATAAAAATTATAATGATCTTTTCATGATAAACCTTTTAGTTGATTAAAGCTCAATTAGTGAAAGAAATCAATAATAAGTGGAATGATAACATAAGGTGCCTTAAGATTATTTTATTTTTCGTATAAAAATAAATTTTTCATGCTATATAGGTTGATGAGCATCTTACCATGATGAACTATCTATGCAAGTAATTTTGAGGTGCACCTCTGGGTCTTGCTAGAAAATTGCAGATACCCCTGATTTCTAAACAAATGCAGGCCTATTAGCATCGATTTTTCGAGAGAGACAAAAATGCCCAGATAGTTAGGGATGGCAGTGGGACGAGAATGGGTCGGATGAAGCATGTATCTGTATTCCTTAGCCAACTCTATATCCGATTATCCGTATCCAATTTTTTACTAACTTTTGCTAAGGCTATCCATATCCACTTGGGAGAAGCCAAGATTTTGCACACATTTGAGCATAATTTTTTTTGTTGGGGCAATAGCAGTGAATTTTTTTATCTGCCACTATTATTTGTCGCAATAACTCATATATCCTTATAGATTTTGAAAATTCTTATGGGGGCAAGTGCCCCCACTATAAATCTGCCCCTGCATATCCAACTATTTCTCTAATTTTTAAAAGAATAACTATATCCGACTTGTACCAAAATTTCAAGCAAATGTCCGAGTCGAATATATATACCTCATCATGAAGATGACGGAAGAACCTTAATTTTGGGTTGTACATTTATCTTATTGTGAATTTACCATATTAAACTTGGATAAATGGATATTCGGAGTGGATAGGATGCATATCCATATCCGACCCTAAAAAAGTTTCAGATAAAATAATTACGAAAAATTTACTCGAATTCTTCATCGGATTAGATATTTCTAATTTCACCAAAACCCTGGCTAAAACTTCAAAATACTCGAACATACATTCATTTTTCCTTATTATAATGCTCTTGCTTGATCACTAAACAACTAGCCCATCTTGGTACACTTATAGATTGTTGTAAAACGATCTCATTATACAAGTTTTGGGGATATTTTATTTGTGGTTGGGTGCTAGGTTGTAATATCGTAAAGTGGGATTGTGTGTAGATCATTGTAATGTCCCATACAAATATGAGTGTTGATGATATAACGCCTTTTTGGCGCACATGCCTGACTCCCTTTTTCTCTCTTCTGCCCATAGTGGAAATTTTTTTTTCTAATCTGATCACCTTGTGTCATTCAAAAACATGATCCGATGAACTGGGGTTGTAGACGATAAAATTATATAAACTTAAAAAAAAAAAAAAAATTTAATTAAGTAATTTTCGTCGTTAAAATTTATTTTTAAATTTGGATGCTCAGTAACCGTCTGTTTTCAACACCTTGGATCCAGCTCGAATTTTTTTTTTTTTTTTTTAATATGAATATTTTCATGAAATCTAGAAGATTGTGTTGTTGGATTTCCAATGTGGCCCAACGACCCTTTTTAAGATTTAAAATCTTAAAAAATAAATTTGTGGGTAAGAGAGAGAAGCTTTCTCTCTATTGTTGATGTCATTCGCACCACATGTCAAACATTTGTTGGGTTGTGAGCAAACACGTCAAGGGGCTTCAAGGGCATGCGCCAAAAATGACATTATTGTATCAAAATTCTAAATATATAGGAAAATATATACAATTTTTGTAGGCAAAAAAGTAGTAAACAATAAGTTAAGAAGAAAATTTTGGGAGTGACCAATAAATTGTGTAGAATTCATCAACCAAAAATAGAATAATTTATTATCAAAATTAATTTTTTTTAAACAGTCATAAATCTTGAAAAAGTTGGTGAGTACATGGAAAAAATTTGCCCAAATGAAAATATTCTAAGTAACTTAATGAAATGGGATGTATAGTAATTAATATTATAATTAAATCATTACACTTATTTATTTTGTAGTCGCATATTCAATTTGAAATCTATTGGTGGCATTAAACTACACTTGGGAAGTTGGGATAAATTTTCATCCCATGTGGGACCTACCACCAATTATGATAATTTACATAATTTAATGATCAGTCCAGATTATGCAGCTAGGGTGGAGGATGAATCTTCCCCCTACACCTCAACACATGCCAAGTAAGTCAACCTAAGGTTTAATGCCTAAAATCTCTTTTTTTCCTTTAAAATTTCCTTGAATTGTGGCATGTGTTGAGGTGTGGGAGGATGATTTCAATCCACCACCCTGGGTGCATATGATCCATATTTCACGTGAAGAGTATCGAGACCGCGTGCATTCATCATTATCCATTTTAACAACTATGTACACCATTTTGTGGTTGAAATTGCATGCAATACATAATGTAAGGACTATATAGGTCAATTTGTAGTGCTGGTGGGTCCCATGTTTGGTATGTTTTTTTTTCCATAAAAATGATACAATAAAAAAATTATTTATAATTTTTTGTATTTTTTTATGAACCAAGCATCCCCAAAATTTTGGGGAGATTTTCTAGATTTACTACCTATCACTCACAAAGCAAAGCAATGTAAAATATTAATTACAAAACCTCTACTTTGCAAAATTTTACATGTTATGCCGTACCAAACAAAAGCTAGATATTAAAAAGGAAAAAAGAAAAAACTCTAAATTTAGGGTTTGCAATTATAACTTCGGCTCTAGTTGTCTCTTATAATGTGTAGTAGAGCATGATCTTTCGGTAAATTAATCCTTTAGTGGGAAAACAGCACAGCAACTTATAGAAAGCAAACAAAACCTAGAGAATGAACGACCGAGGCAGGTTTGAGTGTATACGTAATGCATGGCATTAATTACAATGAGAACATTGATAGAGATTGGATATATGAGAGAGCTTCGAATCTCACAATAAAGTTTCAAAAGTGCATGTCCCCATTAATGTAAGTGGTTTCCCTTCCCCACCATACACTTGAAAGCATGAAACACTAATAAATTAAAAAGAAGAGATGCTTTGGCTTTAATTTCCTCGTCATCATGCCATCACCAATGCATCATCATCAGCTCAAAGCACGACTTCCTTGGAGCTTAAGAAACGGCCTACATATATGTTTGTGAGAGAGATAGTAAAGTCTAAGCTCCAAAGCCAAACTAACTCACTACGGTAGGGAAATTGGCAGGAAAACTAGTTTAAGTGGAAAATGTAATTTTGAAGTGTAATACTGCATTTTCCTTGGAATTCATTTTACTGCCCAAAGTGATTTTCCACCTTTGGTGAGAAAATAATTTCCCAACCCAGCCTCCAAAATGTAATTTTAGTGATTTTCCCAAACTTTTTTTTTTCTTCCTCTATTCTTTATCAAATTATGCTTTTAGGTGTGTCTGCGACACAATCTCTCCGACACCCAAGTTAGGTAAACAAAAACAAGAAAAAAATAGCAATGTAACAGTGTAGTGGTGAAAAAGCTTGCCTTTTTACATCTATGCCCATCCCTTTTAGCAAGTAGATTGGGATTTTTAATGTATCCAGTCATTATTCTTTCCTTCTTTTTTTTGGGATCCTTCCCAATCAGTAAATCCGATTATTGTTGATCACACTAAATCTCTGATTTATATGGATTTGGGTTGACTGAGTCATTCTATCCTGCGGTCTTGACTTTGAACCCATTGTTAAGATTACGACCGAGTCACCGAGTTTTCCTAATAGATCAAATTTAGATGAGTTTGCTTGGACCTCTTGAACTTACTCGCATCCCTAAGTACCACATGTCACCTCTTGATACCTAGTAAAAAATATCATCCACAATTCTTAAACATCAATCTAACTCAAGAGCACTTCTCGAAGTTACTTTTCAAACGCACATCTACTTCTCCAATTCTTAATTAACAACACTCCAACTTCTACTCTTCCTTAAAGTTGATCGCGGCACACTCTAAGGAATGCACCCAAAAAATCATGTGTTAGTGGATCTAAAAGAGTACTACACTACGTGTAAAAATGGTAAATTTCATGCGAATCTTTTAAACACTACTTAGAAAGAGCTAAATTCGACGGATCTTGACATCAAATTTACCCTTTTTTTCATGTAGTGGTTTATTGCTTGGTCTTTTGCCCACATCAAAATTTCTTCTAACTTCATCATGCATGGTGCTTGTGTGGAGTGATTTTTAATCCACTTACGATCTATAAGATTGTCCATGAAAATTGGTGTGGTTGAGTACTTTCAAAGGAAAATCATTTTTCTGAGAAAATGATTTTCCACCTTAATAAAAACCTATTCTTTGACGTAACTCCACGAAGAAATGTCATTCACTCTTGTTTACATTGTCTTAAAATTAAAGTCCTACTCCTTTTGACCCATATTTTCTGAGAAAATCCAATTTCAAACATTGGTATATATTTTCCAATAAAAATCATTTTTCTGGGAAATTGATCTTTAAAAAAAAATAAATCATCTTCTCATCCATGTACATATACTTGGGAAATATGGGTGTCAAATTGCAAGAAAATATTTGATGGACTTCATGGACACAACTGAATGTCACTTCCACCCCTAAATGGCCTTGTAGTGACACAACTTTTGGGCTCGCAGACACATGAACTTTTGGCTCATCTCTGATGGACTTGAAAACTTTATCCCGAGAATTTTTGGCTCATCTCTGATGGACTTGAAAACTTTATCCTGAGACTTGGGTTTGACTAAACGAACCTTGTTCCTGGGTTATATATGCTTTCATTATCTCCATCAACGTTTTTTTTTTTTTTTTTTGGGTCTTCCACTTATATATTTCCTTTAGAACCTTCAACTTAAGTATATCTTCTAATTGATCGAGGCCGTAATTGATCTTCATGGAATATGTCTAAATCATCTTAATCAACTTAGTTTATCACCTATCAAAGCTGTTTCTTTTCTTCTTCAATTTTTTAGAGGACATGGAGGAGATGGGGGACATGTTGGATTCTAATTTTGTCTCTCTAATCTTTCCACCAATCCATCTCCATCATCATCTCTCTAGCTCAAACACATTGACATTATACATATATATGGAAAGGGATAGAGTTAGGTTTGGCACTTTGGAGTGGAGTAGTGTTAATTTCCAAGATCAATAATGCTCAAATCCTCACTTATTTATCAACTTGCTTTCTATTGCGATCTTTTGAAAGAGACAGGTCCCTAAGAGAGGAAGGTCCAAGATATTCCTAGCTACTTTAATGCAAAGAATATATATATAGTGGATGAGTGGTGATAATATGACTCCCTCACGTGGCATACTCAATCGACTCCCCTAATGTGGGTGGGGTGTGTCAGAACCATAAACTTTATGCTGTGGGATACACAACCGCACATCCCCATAAATCTGTGTAGTTGGGTATCTTGATGAAAGGAAATCTTTGGTTGTGGCACACCCCACATCAGGGGAGTTGATTGAGTATGCCACATGGGGGAGTTAGATTATCACAACTTGATCATAGTGGATAGTAAAATGTTTGAAGAGTCAGATGCTTGTTTTGGCATGCATGGCATGGGCTACCACCCACTAGTGTGTGTGTGATCATTCCAAAGTGTCCCAACTTTCCAACACCCTCCTTTCTGTTCTGCATTGCATGTTCTTTAATTGACGATGAAAAAGCGGAAGATTCTTGAGTCTAGAGAGCAGACATTCTTAGGTATTCCCCATAAAACGAATCTCTAGGAAATTTACACAATATATCATCGCCAAAAAAAATGGTAATTAAATATTTATTTGTCATGTATGGGGTTAATAACAGAATCTCTAGGAAATATCTTCACATCTTAGCCATGGTTGAACATTACAAATTATACTCCTGTTTTATACTAATATATTTCTTTTTTAATTTTTCAGGCCACTCAATGCACATGGACTAAAATACCCTTACAATAAAAAATAAAAAATAAAAACATTTTGGAATGTTTATAAGATTAATTCAGGGGTATCTTGGTCCGGATGGTGTATACAAGTGACTTGAAATTTTGAGAAACTGGCCATGAATGTGAAATCTTTACTGTAGTTTTCTTGCTTGCTGTCGTTCTTTTATTTTATTATTAATGGAAGAGTACAGGCACGCTCCATCCCTTGCATATTGCATGTCACCAACTCCTAAATATTCCTTTCTTTTCCATCTATTTTTTTTTTTTTTAAAATTTTAAACTGCTTCCTACTGACGATTGCAGCAACATCATCATTTCGATCTTCATATTAGCGAGTTTTTTTCTTTCTTCTTTCCACAAATACCCACTTTCTTTTTTAAATCATTATTAATTTATTATATCTTCTTAATTATTTATTACCATAAAAGGTACTTGCAATTACACTCAAATTGACTTACAAAAGTTCCTTTTACTTTATTTTTTTCTTTTCGACAACTTTTTCCATGTGTGCGTTTGAGAGAAAGAAACCTATCTCAACCATTGGTTTGATGGAGAACTTCAAACGTGATTTGTGGGTAGTAAATTTTTTTTTTTAATAGATTTTTCTAACCTCTCAATCAAACAGAAGATTGAGATTAAGGTAGGACAAGTTTCAAAAGAATTCATAAAACATTTGCATTGCAAAAAGTCTAATCGTAAAATCTAGGCCCATGGACTTGGACAAACGGCAAAGTCGAATCATCTAAGAAGACTCATTCTTGAATGGAAACATCGACATCTTCAAGATCCATTGCTTTGCAATGGAGCATTTTTAGGTTGAATTCATTCGTTTTTTTAAGATAATTTTACTTTTCTTTTGTGTGATAATTTTTGTTTTGTTAATAACTTTAGTTATAGAAGTCTTACTTCTAGGATTTAAGTAGTTTTTATTTCCATGCTTAGTTTGTACTATTTTTTTTAGTAATTTTTCTATTTTTGTGTTTTACTAAGTTTAAAACTCTTTTAATATTAAAAGACTATAACTCCCTTGTAAAAAATTACCTTCAATTTAATAAAAATTCTACCTTTTAGAGTTTTTTTCTGGTGGATTCTAAAATTTAAAGTTTCAAGATTTTATTATTCTTTTACATTGTTTCACGTTGCGTCAGAGATAAAAGATAATTTCTTTTTCTTAATGATCATTTCTTACTTTACATAAATCAATAAATAAAAAAATAATGTTGAAGTGACCTCAATTCACACTTTGCTGACATGGAAATGCGCACATAATCATAGATGATTTTCACTCATATCTCGATGAAAAAGCATTTATAATTCCGTACACACCTCCATATCAACAAAGTATGAATTGAGGTCAATCCAACATTATTCTAAATAAAATTTAGAGTTACATTTTTCTCGAGAGTCCCCCATCATCTTACTTATAAAATAGACTTCTCGATGCACATGTTCGAAGGTGTGCCAAGTGTTGGTGAAATGTGAATACCAGTCTAATAGGCTAAGAAAAATTGATATGCAAAAAAAAAAAAAAAAAAAATTCATTGAAAAAATATACAAATAATCAAACTAACACTAACAAAAAATAAAGAGACTTTAAATGTAAATATATGCAATTTTCTTTCTAACATCTCATCATTTTTTTCAAAATTATAATTTATTTGATTGTAGAAATACATTCTTAGTATTTTCATAAAGGAATAAACAAATGGGACCAAACTTTTAAAGAAAAGAAGTTTGTATCTACGTTCATCGTTATCATCCCTAACTATGTAAAAATATTTGGCCGTGTCTGTAAAACGTGGTACACCTCACACGGTAGCGCACGGCACACACACACATGCTTGGGTAAATCATGAGCAAAATCAATAAACAATTAAACATCCTATGATACAATCATGATTTATATCAATTATACTCCATGAGATTACAATTTACATTTACTTACAAGTTCTCGAGCCCTTCAGAAAATGAAGAAAATCCCACTTCAAGGAAAAATGATTCTTAATCTTAAAAACATGTGGACGACCATGATTCTCTGCAGGATAGAAAGACAGACAGAATGTAGGTTAGTTCACCATAACGGCGTATATAGTGCACTCCCGTAAATATTCCCGACAACCCTGGCCATAAAATTCCACGCTTGCATGGACGTGCGTTATTTGTGGGCCCCATACCTGAGTGCGCGTGCGAAGCTGGAGTTCATATGTTTTCTCCCTGGGCCCACTCTAAAACTTTTTCACACGTAAACACTGATGTTTCCCATTATTATTTTCTCTTAATTAATTAATTAATTAATAATTGTTGAATCATCTATGAGATTATTTTATTTTATTTATGAGGTTTTCGTACTGCAATCCACAAATTTCTACTACCTCTTGGGGCTCTTTCTCAAGATTTTTGTAAGTTAGTCTTTTAAATTTATTGTTAAATGGGTTCATCATATATGTGCTCCACTCGTGTTCATTGTTTTTTTTTTTTTTCCTGAATTTTTTTATATCAACTACTTAACCTTGAAGGTTGGTCACCTCTGTATCACTGAATTTCTTGACCAATCCCAATTGACTTTTCATGATGAGAAATTAAGATTCTAACAATTTATACCCATAGTATCTTGATGTTTGAATGAGTAATTTATATGAATTATATTATTAATGCTTAGATGGGTTAGCATAGTTTATTAATTGATCCATAGATTATTAAAGAAATCTAGAGGTCTAAGATGCTTGCCATGATCGGTGGGTGGTTGTGAAATCCCACCATTGCTTGCCATGATCGATCGTGCATTGCATCAGATGGCCCACAGAGTTATCCTTCATACAATAATGTGTGTATTACTCATTGAACGATCCAAACTGTCCATTTTCATGGGCCATCTACATGATGATTGTCCAAAAGTCAGGTTTTTTGGCCTTGAGTGGAAGATTAACTTGAAAATCGAAATTTCTTTAGCTGTCGTGGTTTTTTTTATACAATGATGCAAGAACTAGAGGAGCGCATGCATGGAGAACACAAAATCTGATCCTTTATTTATTTGCAATCTGCTCGTAAAATCAATTTTAGTTAAGATGCATATATGGCAATTTGGGTCCTCAATAGAAGTGGGAAGTAGTCTTATTTGTGAAATAGTATTTTTCAGATTTTGTAAATGTTATAGCAAAGTTGGCAACAATGGTGTGGAGATCACCTGAAGCTTAATGAGTTTCGAGGACACAAAACTAAAATTTATAAATAATGCCAATAATAGAAATTGATGTAACTCTCCCAGGAAATCAAATCCTCTTTCAAACTTCTTTCTTATGATTGCTTGATCCTTAACCTTCTTGATCTATAGGTACATACAATTTTCAAATATTTTTTAGAATACAAGTTACAACATTTGTAATTTACAAGATTGGTCTATATTATGTTTATAATGGTCGACAAACATAAAATCATAACGACTCTCTATGTTGCAACAAAAGATTCGTGATGACATTGTCAAAGAAATGGTTAAGATCTACTCTGGGATACCTCAAGCTCCATCTTGTCCAGACACCAGAGAAATTATTGTGGCATAAGTTGCACCTGAACACAACCAAATGTCATCAGTTGTGCATGTTGAGTAATGAAATATATGTTAGTAGTAATGAGTTAGGTACCAATATCATTAAGCCAAATTTAAAAAGAGGGATAAGTATTAGCACGTCTTTTCCTCGAAAAAAAAAGAAAATGGAAAGAAGAGAAAGAAAAATAAAAAAGTAGAGAGCGAATACTGCTTTGGGCGTGCACTAAGTGAAAAGAGTTCATTATAAACTGTTAATCAAAATTTAGATCGTTGATGATGTGAGAATTATGTGTAAAAGAAGTGAACAATATTAAATACATTACACGATCATGAATGGGGTGAACAGTTGTGATGTAAAGCAATCATTACTAAATCTCTCATTGTTGACAAGCTAACCAAAAAATGTGAAACTTAAAAATATATATATATATATATATATATATATATATATATATATATATATATATATGGTTTTGAATTGCTCCGTATGGAAGCAAGCTAAAAGCAAGGTGGAGTTTTTTACAAGAATAAGTTTCTACTATCTTTGAGATGTGGATGGCAGTATAAAAGTTTGGCTGACCATCGGTAAATTCTAAGACAAGATCGATTTATTCTTGGATTGCAGTTACATCGAAATCTTTTTCAAGTCAATGGATTGAATTGCTTTGCAAATAAGCTGTTATTGGACATCACTAAGGGCTACCATCAGTAGAGGGTTGATCCCAGAAGCATTCATGACATGGACTGAACCTCAACTTGATTATTTAATAATCAATCTGGACAAAACATGGTAAGACCAATCTAGGTGATAGCATTAGTGATGGAGTAATAAGGAACTTTGTTGTTGGTTTGTCACTTTTCCTCGAGGAAATGAGTGTAGCAACAAACCTGGAATGTAAGATGAAATGTTGCTTTCTAAAGCTAAAATTTATTAAGAGATAGTAGAGAATATGAATCATTTTATCAGATGATTTCTATTTAATTAGTACACTAAGGGAGATTATAATATCTCTCAATGCGTTATACTCGCATTTTTTAGATGGGGGAACGTGACAAGTATTTGCTTTGTGGGCTAGGTTGATAGGTCTTGTGTTTATCAGGTATTCCCTGATTTGTTGAATGCCTGGATCTTCCAGGATACCATTAAAGTCAAGCCGAATAGCACATTAGCAGTTAACGGGGTAAATAGAAAAATATTTATGGAGTGGTTATCATATTTTACTAGACACATTGAACAAGTAAAATATGAATGAATGTATCAAAGAAAAATGGTTTAGAAACCAAAGTGAGTTACAAATAAGGAGAAGAGACATCGTTGAAGAGTGAACAAAGCTCTACAAAATTGTTCTAACATCTAGTAAAGGGCTTACATGTACTATTTGCCAATCTTTAGCATCAAACCCCCACAAAGTTAACATAATTTTACATGATCGTTTATGATGATCCCCAAAAAATAAATTTACGTCCTAAACACATCATTTCCTTCCTCTTGTTTCGAAAGTTGTTGAAAGAGTTGGCATAACTGAAACAGCTCAGACCTCAGTACCAGTTACATTGCATATACATATGATATATGCTCTGGTAGGTGTATAAGCCTCAGGTGCGGTTGTAATGGTACGTAAGGCTGACAAAATGTGGACCACAAGATGAACAATTATGGTCCATCCATTTTCAACGTTAACTTGGATACCATATCGGAAAGAGTTAGAAGTTTCAGAATGGGGTGATCATTTCTGAGGGTGATATCCATGGTGAGGAGATCATTCTCACCAAATATCATCCATTGAATCATCTCTATGTAGGCCCAATGACCATGGGTCAACATAGACGTCAACTTTCCAAGTGTTGATGGATATTATGGAATTAATTGTTTCATCGGTCTCAATTCTGGGAAGTACTTCAACATGACAGAAACTTTTATTTTGAAGGTGATTCTCTCCCTATCCTTTATTCTGTTAGATGTAGAAGCGTCCTTAGTTGTCATTTTGTGTCATTTATATAGAAAATTGTGTGAGATTCATGCAATTCACAAAAAGAAGAATGGTCCTTCACATGAAACAATCCTCCTCTAGAAAAGTTTGTAAAATGACTAGGAATAATAGACTATATTGAGTCTTTCTTCAGTTTGCATACATATCAAACACCACTAATCTATGCTTCCACAAAATAAAACATTATAAATGGCCATTCAATTAAGTTAGTTACTACTTCACACAAGTACAGTGACCGCATACCTAAAAGTAGTGATCCGGAGCAGAGCCACAGCCACAAGTTAAGAATCTTCATTGAAGCCTTATCCCGAAAATTTGGGGTCAGCTGAACGAATCCGGTTCCTCCAGTTAATTCAGTCTAGAGCCCACAGCCACAATTTGAACAGACATAAAAAACCAACACATAAGTGAAAGCAGAGTTACTAGAGAGAATAAATTCTGTTCTTCAATGATAATAAAATCATGAAAACTTATGCCATATATTGGGGCCAGCAACATGAATCTCATTTGCCAGTCAACTCCTTGTCTCCATTTTGAACCATATGCTCAGTCTATAAATATGTTGTTGTATCATTTCTTACTAACTCTATCCATTTTATTTCTGGCCTTTCAAAGGTGAACAATAACACTACCAAGAAAATACAGCAAGATGCCAACAGATGCAACTTAAACCTATGATGCAGCATATTGAGTCTTCAAGATAACATCATTATCAGACTTCTCAAAAAAAAAGATAACATCATTATCAGCTCCTTAACCCAAAACATGGTTGAATGGATCCAATCAAAGAGATATCCTTGGCCAAAAATCAACCCAATCATCATACATATCTGATCTGTAATCCTTTGAGATGGTCAGAAAGCACGGGAAATGGTCCAATAAACAGAGAAAGAAGTGGTATTGTGATCATCTATCATCTTACCAAATCAATACTTGGGATAGGAAATCCTCCAAGTGGGGCCAACAATGAGTAATGGTTAGCATGGCCCTGCCCTCATGCTTGAGAGTCCTGTGCAAAATATCCGTGTAAACCATCCTTACAGTGGTCAGTCGGATGTTACGGATGCCAGACAGACCTTAGCTTCCAACAGTGTGTCACCAACTATAGTCGTAAATTGACAAAAAATCTGTTGATTGGGACCAACATTACCATTGTGCTCACAATAAATGTTCGCATACCTGAGGTTTTGACTAAAGAAGGCACACAACCCCAGTCTCAGACACATTTCAATACGAAAAATAATGTGGTCATATACATAGCCACATTAGTATTACCTGACTGGTACTAGTATTTAGTGCAAAAATATCACCAATAATCACCACAGGAGCAAATCCCATCCTCAAAATGATGAAACCGATTCATATCTCTCACAATAATTTCACGCTGGACGATCTTCGATATGAACTTAATTGCAGCATGGCAGTCTGTACATATACGGAGGTTCTTCATAATACGAACTGGACTTCCACGTGGTGTGCTAATCAGCCCCAAAGCAAGAGCTAGTCTCTCACTATGTACCCATAAGAAGCGATCCTTTTCTTCCTCCTCGATGTCTAATAAAACAACATTACGATCGACAACATACCCTGCCTTTGTGATTTTTATGTTCAACCACTCCAACATCCCATTGATTAATCTCATTTCGGGGTGTGACGTATCTCCTACAGTGAAATAATGAACCTTTCTCTGGTTTTCAAACCAACTGAGGCCCGGTTCCTTCTTCACCCCTTTTCTTTTCATGTATTTTCTGATGAACGCTACATTGTCCCATCTTCTCGCAGCAGCATATATATTTGACAATAACACATGAGCAGATTCATCTTGGGGATCCATCTGAAGCACACGTTCTGCAGAAACTCTCCCAAGCTCAATGTTGTTGTGAACCACACAGGCACCAAGTAAAGCTCTCCACACCATAATACTAGGTTCAAATGGGATTTCTTCAATAAGCTTTACAGCTTCATCGAGATGACCTGAACGTCCTAAGAGCCATACCATGCAAGTATAGTGCTCTATACATGGTTCAATGCCATAGTCACGATGCATGGAAGTAAAATAAGATTGTCCCTGATCCAGTAGTCCAGAATTGGTACATGCTGATAGGATGCCAACAAAGGTTATCTTGTTTGGTTTTACATTTGTCTCCCTCATCTTCTCAAAAAATCTTAGAGCATCCCCACCCAAACCATGTAGGGAATATCCCGAGATCATAGTATTCCATGAAACTTCATCCAGCGCACTCATCGTGTCAAAAACAAAACGGGCATCTTTAATATTACCACATTTGGCGTACATATCTATCAAAGAATTGCCAACTACAGTATCTTTGTCAAAAATAGTTTTAAGAATCAGACCATGAATCTGAATCCCAGTCTCCAAGGCTGCTAAGCTTGCACAAGCACGGAGAACACTAGAGTACGTAACTTGGGTTCCCTGTACTTGGGCAGCAAACATTTGAGAAAAGAGTCCCAATGCCTCTTCACCGTGCCCTAACTGCACGTAACCGACGATCATCGTGTTCCAAGTAACATCATTTTTATTTGATGACTCAAGAAACAATTTTACTGAATCTTCTATCCTTCTACATTTAGCATAGACATCCATAAGAGCATTTTTAACGAAAATATCCAAATGAAGCCCAACCTTTACAACATGGCAATGGGTTTGCTCACCGAATTCTAGATGTTCCATGGTTGCACATGCTTGTAAAACACTAGCAAATGTAAACTGGTTCGGAACCACAAAAGCTCGCTTCATCTGAAAAAAAATCTTCACAGCCTCCTCGCTCCGACCACTTTGAGCATATCGTGCGATCATGAAACTCCAAAGAATCACATCTTTTTGGGGCATCTTCTCAAAAACCACCATAGCTTCATCAATGTCACCACACTTTGTGTACAAATCAAGCAGAGCACTGCCTACATAAGGATCCAACTCATACCGAGTTTTTAAGGCGCACCCATGAATGCTCTTGCCCAAGGCTACATCAGCCAAGCCAATGCAAGCCTTAAGTGAACTAGCAAAAGTAAAATTATTTGGCTTCAATCCAACCATTCTCATTTGAGAGAAGAGTTCCAAAGCCTCCTCAAAATAATCATTCTCGGTATAGCAAGCTCCCATTCCAGTCCAAGAAACCAAATCTTTCCCAATAATCCCATTAAACACTTCTTTTGCACAATCAACAAGCCCACAAACGGAATATGCATCGATCAGAGCAGCCCCAACAAATGCATTAGAGTCATGACCAAGCTTATAAATGGAGGCATGGATACGCCAACAAAGCTCAGCAAACTCCATATCCACAAACAACTTAAGAACTGTCGTGAACACAAACGGATTAAGCTCATGTCCTTCTTTATAAAGCCTAAAGAATAGATCAATTGCATCAATGAATTGGAGGGACTGGGCATGTCCCTGGATTAAGGTAACAAATGAAATTGTATTTCTTTCAGACATTTCGTTGAACAAGCTACGTGCATCGGATACAAGCTCTGATTTCACATACATATTTAGAAGAATGTTCCAAGCAAACAAGTCAAGACAACCACCTCTCTTCAAGATATCACAATGAACACTCTTCCCTTTGATTGGACTACCAATGCTGGTGCAATCCTTCAATAGCCGAGCGTAAGCATGGCAATTGAACTCCAGAGGAGATGTTTGTATGCAATTCTCACATTCATCCGCTAATTGAGCAGATTGGGCTGAGAACCAACATTGGGATAAGTAGATTGACAAATTGGCCTTAAAAGAAATTGAGAAACTAAACCATGGGGTTGTCCTGTAACGCTGAAATCTAATCATGGGTTCTCGATTTACAGAACCCAAAAAAGCCAAAACAGTTTCAGACCACAAATGGGTAATTGGGTTTCTGTGGATTTCTATTTCAAGAAATATATGCCACCTGCATTGGATTCTAGATTTTATTGGAGTTTCTACAACTTCACTGGAACCACAAAAAAAAAAAAAAATCAAATCTCACAAAGAGATTCCTATAAATATGTATAATAGTGTTTTGGAAATAAAGCATAGAACAAGGAGTGAGAATCAAATGGAAAGACTAAAGAGAAGCCTTGCCTTGCTAATTCAAATTTTGGCGGTAGAGAAATATGCAATTCGTGAGGGGTCTGTTTGTTTGTATGGCTAGAAAATTATTTTCAGGACAAGTTTGGCAAATTATTGCAAACCAAATGATTGTTGGGGTGTGACTTTATATATTGATATTACCACACCATTTATGATATAACTAATGACTATACACCATTTTATAAGGTTACAACCACACCATTTTTGTGATTTTTAAGAACCCTGTAAGTTTTGGTGAAACTCTCAAACTGAGGACATATCCTTTGACTTTGGTCTTTCGCTAGAAATTAATGTAAAATGATTAAAACGCCCTCACATTCAGACTTAAAAAAAAAACAATAAACTAAATCACTTAAATACGAAGATACAAACGTCGTACACAGAAATCCTCAAGACCTAAGCAGATTGGGATGTATCTATGCTCCTATAAAAATAAAAGAGGTCATTATCAAGCACAACAGCATCGAACACAAGTCTTAAATCATAAAGATTAGACACAAAAACTAATCAATCCATCATTAGAAAGATATTTTTGTGGACGAAAAATTTAATAAACAAGTCTCTGATTTGATTGAACCCGAACAATAATCTGTAGTTGAAGGGCGTTGTTAAGGCAGTTGTGTACGAAATGATGATCATTTTGATACAAGTTTCTTGAATAGGAAATTCTGAAAAAAAAAAAGATTGTGGTATCATTCAAGTAAAGAAGAAAAAGAACAAATTTGAAATCGAGACTTGCATAAAGGAAATGATTAAGTTAGAATGAGCTTTTGGGATTTGTGATCATTAAGAGAAAAAAGAATCTTATCTCGTCTCTGCAATATCTTTTCGTCGAGAGAAAATATCAGATCTCTCCAAGGTTTCAAAACCCGTCTGAGATCGAGATGTATCGTTCGAATCATCTCGATATCAGGCATGGACGAGACGGACAGACAAGTTAATTTTTTGGACGAGATATAAAATTCTACATTTATTTTTAATTTTTTTAAATGAGACGTCTCAAATGTATCAAAAAAGTCGTTCAAGATGACTCAATATCACTACGTGAAAATTTCGAATTTTAATCAAAAAATTTGTTGGGCCTGGCCCGACGAATTTTAAACCTCAAAAACCACGGCCTGTGAACCACGTTTCCAGTCTCACTCTCAGTCTCTCTCTCTCGATCTCCTCTCTTTCTCACCCTCTCACTCACTGTATCTCATTCTCTCTTGTCTCTCACTGTACTCTCGATCTCCTCTCTCTTTCTCACACTCTCTCTCACTGTATCTCGTTCTCTCTGTCTCTCACTGTACTCTCGAACGACCTAGCTCTCTCTCTCTCTCTCGATTGATCGATCTCTCCATCTCTCTCTCGATCGATCGATCGTCTTCTCCATCTCTCTCTCGCTCGATCTTATATTCCCCTCTATCTGATCGATCGATCGATTTCTCGATCTGTCTCCCTCCATAGATCTCATCTCCCACTCTATTTGATCGATCGATCTCGATCTCGATCTGATCCTCGTTCTCTCTGTATCTCATCGCTACCTATCTCTGATAGCTCGAAGTGACCTATCGACTTCAGTCCGCAAGGTTTGTCTCTCCTCCATTGACAAATCCCTCCAAATCTCTTCTCTGTTTGATCTCAAGATTAGGTTTAGGGTTTCATATTTTTTTAAGTTCGTTAATAGAGGTATCAACCTGTTTCTGGTTTCTCCTGCAGTGGTTGTCCATCTGAGGGCAACTGGAGATGTTCCGATACTTAAGCAAGCCAAGTTCAAGGTATTTATTCTTCCTTTCCAAGTTCATATTTATCTATATATCATCATGATTCCTGATTGAGGTTTACTTCTGCTTCCAATTTTCTTAAACTGTCTGAGAATTGGGGATGTTTGAACTTAATTTTTGGATCCCTAGAATCATTTATTTCTCAATTTGATAGTTGCAAGTTGTAACAATAAAAAACCCTGGATAGATTCCAACAAAGTTTCATTATTCACTTTAATTCTGAAGAAAATTTTAGAACGCTAACCTTGATTAGATTAAAAAAACAGTTAATAATCCAATTATGGCAATTAGCTGATCAGTTTAAATTGATCTTGAAAATCTTCCAGACTGGATCATTAGAAATTTCATTAATAATGTGCCTATGCCTGCTAATAACTATTGGATTGGTAGTTAGCGGGATCGGACAAGTTTGCCAAAGTAATGGAATTTCTTCGCCGAAAAATTCATAGAGACACATTGGTAATGTTTTTTATTTTTTTCTCTCTTTTGTTTTTCTTGGAAATGTAGCATAGTACCAATCACCTATTCTGATCGTAACTAATTTTCCTTCACTCAACGAATTAATGTATGGTATTAATTTACATGGGGTTTATGTGATCAATGCACAAAACTATGTTCCTGGTAGGGTGTTGGTTGGACAACGAGTATTCAATCTTTACTTAACCACTGCAAATATATGAACATAACCTCTTTGAGCTTTCATCTTTGACCCGAAATAAATTCTCATAGAATTTTCTTAGATTAGGATTGAGTTTTTGGGCCTCCGGATCAATTTATTCTTCGTCCTTGTTATTGGAGTTTTGGGTCTTGTCTTGTTTGTAGAGGTTGTTAATGGAGTTTTGTTTGTTCAAATTTCTGTCCAAGCTCATAGATCTAAATATTCATGGGTGAGTAATTATTTATTTTGTTTGAAAACCGCATCTGGTGTGAACATTTCCATTTTGTTTGGTCTTAGTTAGGTATGTTTTGCAGTTACTGATCTCAAGACCTCCAAAACACTTGAGAGGTCTCAGACCAAAACACTAAATAACCTAAAAATCAAGACTTTTATTGCAAGTCCTTGCCTATTCTGATCTATATGCTTCTAAGTAAATAAACAGAGGTTATTGAAAGATGGTTGCATATAATCTTCTCTTTTTCTAAAATAAGCCACTATTCTATTTGTAATTGAACCATGACATTATACAAGTTTTTACTTATTGCACCCCAATTAAAAAAAATGAATGGTTGAGAATAAGTAAAAGTTGGGGTGCCATTAGAAGCTCTCATTTTTTTTTTTTTTGTTAGATTTGTATTTTTAGGTTTTGGATTTTATATAGGCCTAATCCTAGTTGTAAGCAACTACTGAAATTATTTGAATGAGTGTTATAATGTTGAGATAATAACTTGAGCCAATCCTTTGTATGTTTGAATAGTGTGTTTTAATCCACATTGCTGTGGATGGATACTCTTTTTTCTGAAATTTGTCACTTGTCAGTGTTAACACCAGTGTGTTCATGTATTCATAAAAAAAAAAGAGAAAAGTGTGTTCATGTCTCAAAAACAGTTTAGTCACATTGTAATTTATCCTCTATATTTGGTCTTTTTTTTCTCTGTTTTCAGCATATGTATATACAATTTTCCATTAAGTTGTATACCATATGAAATTACTTAATTAAAAATCTCTCATAGACCTGGAACAAACCGTGCTGGTGTATTGGAATATCAGTTTCTTAGGTTGGTGTCTGGCACCATATCCATGTTAAGTTACAGAGTTGTGATCATTCTCTTGTTTAGGAAGTAAGTGTTTATAGTAAAGGTCTTTATTTTGAATTGTATATGTTGTCTTAATTTGAACGATGTTTCTGTTGTGCCACGAAAGTTCTTTTACTGCAGCGCTGACAAGGATTGACTATGACAATGATAACATCAGACTAGTATCTCAGACATTATTTAAATCTAAGTCGTTACCCCTTTTTTTCTTTTTTCTTTTTTCTTTTTTTTTTCCCCCATTTTTCTCTTGTATTTTTTCATGTAGTTAACCTTGGTAATGTTCAATAAAAGTTTCTCTATCCTGATATGCACAATTCTTTATTAGACAATGCCTCCTTTTGATTATGATGTTCTTTGGGTATTATTTATCTTGGGTGGGCAGGTCGAGAAAGCTCATAATGCTGATCTTCACTGTGTTGATTGGAACCCTCATGATGTAAACCTTATTCTAACTGGGTATGGGATAATTTTCTTGGCTTATCTCTTTCTTACAATTGCATTGTTATTCTGTATTGATGCTTGGATTTTCACCTCCTTTCTTTTGTAACTGAACATTTATTATTATTCAGTGGTGTCCGGACAGATCGTCTGTTTTTGGCAGTGCTGCAGAGGATGGTCTCTTAAATATTTGGGATCATGATAAGGTATAGCAATCTATAGACATGTAACAACCTTTCCCCATCCTCTGATTGTGTTCAAGTGTACAAGTTTATCTTGAAAATCAACACAATCATGAAACAAACAATGTCCCCCCTTTATATTTCAAAATTAAAATTACTTCTTGTGTTCCTTCGTGGTCGGTAAAAAGAAAGAATGTGTTGGAACAAGGATGATGCCATATACTCCAGGCTTACTCTTCCAACATGCTGGCCACAGGTACGAAAAAACGAACCTCGTTCCTGAATATCTTCTAGTATAGAATTTGGTGATGTTTTAAGTTTGCGGAGGGGGCACATTACATAATTTCATATATGTCATGGACATGCGATGTTTATCTTCTGATGGAGTTTGTCCTGCTTTTATTTGTTGACCAAATATTAACTATTTGGTGTATGCATGTAGGGATAAAGTGTATGAAACCATAGGTTGTGCGAGTCTAATTGTGTGCCTGGATTTAGTTATACCACTGCTGCATTTATAATTTATGGTACTTTGTATGTTATATTTTAACATCATTATAAATACTACCACTTTTGAATTAATGGGTAAAAATGGGCAAATGGCCTTGCAGATTGGCAAGTGGGCGCAGGACAGATTGATGGAATCAGATCAGTAACTGGATTTTACCCACAAAAATGGGCAAATGGCCTTGTAGTTTTCACTTCTACAACTAAGCATTATTAAATATATGTGAAGTTTCTAATACCCAGGCTTTAAATTTCTATGTTTTGCACTTTGGAATGTTCTTCTCACAAATCTCTTTGCTGAATTCATATGGCCAGGACCATGAAGAGTTTCTTTCAACTAAGCTTGATGGCTTACTTCAGCTGATGATTGAAGTGCTTCCTTCCTGTCATTTTTCTGCCAAACATCATAGACTTGACTGCTTATACTTCTTAATCACCCTTGTTTTTTATTGGTCCGAGGTAAGTCACCCATCTTTCTTATAATTCTGTTATATTTTGATTTTTTGTCAGTGTTAACACCAGTGTGTTCATGTATTCATAAAAAAAAGGAAAAGCTTCATATATGTTTGGAAGAGCATTAACTTCTGTTCTGTTATAATGCGTTTAACAGAACCCAATCTCTTGGTGCCTTTTTTTTGGCTCAGTTTGAATGTCTTCAAACTTAGGTTGTGCTGGGACTGACTTGTAACCAGGCCCTATCTGCCCATGGTGCACTTCTACCTGAAACGCCTCAGGCTTACTAAAGGTGGAAAAGCTGGTGAGACATAATGCCACATCCGCCGAGGCTATAAAACTGCTTATGGTCTTAAAATGCTGTGTCAAAGGCATTTCCTTAAATTCATAGGTTGGTTGTGGCATTTTAGATTCACACTTCAATCTGTTTCCCTTATGTGTTGTTTTTTGCCCTAGAGTTAAACATAATAAGCTATTCTCTCTCCCTCTATGTGTGTGTGTGTGTGCGTGTGCATGTAAATATTTTCTTTTTCGTTGTGAACCAAGAATAATAAGCTATTCTTGGTTAATAACAAAAAAAATCCTATTTTTTCATCCCACATGAATCAGATAATTTTTTTTTTTGATGAGTTAAATTTTATTGATAGGAGGACAAGAAGTCCTCAAGAATTTAATGTATTTGTTATTTATTTTTATTTTTAGTATTAATATAAAAGATGTGTTTGTGAGGCTTACTCTTCACGCTATAGACCATTGAAGCATCTCATCACCTGTTTCACATTTGAAAACACTGACCTAAACTACCAGCCAATCACGACCAACCCAGTGGACCTGTTTTTTCTAGGGTCAGTTTGAAAATTTCAAGTTTCCTACCTGGCTCAGTTTCATTTAAAACCTTTAAAGGCATATATGTTGTGTTTAACTTTGAATTAACCCTAATTCTTGATATGTCCAGGCTCTATCTTTTTTTTGCTGAAGTGTTACAATCATTTTTTTTATATATTCTCATCGCCCTTTTAAATTAGAAAGTATTTTGCCAGCACATGCATGTTCTATTTTTTTGAGAACTGTTTCACTAAACAGATCTGTCTGTCTCCAACAAAATTAAAATTCAGTCTTTGAACCTTGCCTAGTCCTAGGGGCTGGGGATAGGACTTCAAACGTTTAATGTGTTGTAGGAGCTTCCTATATGTTTGGAAGAGCTTTAACTTCTGTTCTTTGGTCGTTATAGCTGATCGATATGGTCGAAACCTGTTATAGTGTTGGGCACAATTTCAGTGTTAGTATTGCTTGACATTATTCCCTATATAATTAAACTTGAATTGTTGTCTCAAAACTATTTATGTCATTTACTCTGTTTTAATAATACATATCAGGGTCATATTCAACACTCTCTTTGGCCTCAGTACAAGCTTTTGGATGGCTCTTATTACAAGGTTTCTTCTTGGATTTATGGATGGTCTAGTTGGTACAATAAAGGTGTGTGTACGTGCATGCGTGAGACTATATATTTGTTGAGTGTATATTTTCTTCCACTCTTAGGATATGGTTTTAATGATGATGGTGGGTTAGATGGTGTTTGTTTAGGTAGACGTGGTTTTAGGTAGAGTGGAATGGAGGAACAAGCTTTGTTTATACGACCCCAAATCCTTGAGATAAGGCTTTGTTTATGAAATGCGTTGACTTGTTTATAGTTTGGCATCTTATAAAGCTTCGTAGGTTGGGCTTTACTTCATTCCATGCCAAAATAAGCAAGAGGTTAAAATTCAATTGCTAACTAAATTGTGGTGGACTGATGCCTAGGAAAGAGATATTGATTTCTATATTATGGACGGTGTGCACTTGCCCACATAAGAGAAAAGACAGTACTATAAGCAAAAATATTTGTATTAGTAAAATTAACCTTTAGGTTTTTAGTTCCCCTGAGAATTTTGGGGTGCTTTAGAAGAAACACATGTAGCTAAACCGTTGTTTTTCTGTAAGAATACTCAGCTCCTTCCATGATTGAAGTACTTTGGGAACCATTTTTGTGTTGGTTAGTAAGGTTTTTATTTGTATATTTTTGTCTGCATCAATGAAGGTTGTAACATTAGTTCGTGATTCATTGCATGAAAACTCGCTTCTATAGCTTTCTTATTTCTTATGAATGTATACCATTGTCATTGTGTTAGTCTTTGATGGAAATTCTTTGAGTTATCAAAGAGGTTTGAGTGGTACTTGAATGGCTACTATTAATAAAAAGTTACACCTGATTTTGGAAGCATTTCATATATTTTTGGGTATTTAGCCGATGCTTAATCTTGCTGTTGAATCGTCACAGTGCTGGTAAAAGTTTTGTTGCTGAAATCTTGATGTTGCGACGAATCGTGTCAACTGGAAAAATGGCAATTCTTGTACTGCCATATGTGTCAATTTGTGCAGAAAAGGTATTTTTATTGTCTCTCTTGTTACTTGCAGGTTCCGTATTCTATATTTAGTACTGAAGATGTGACCAAGGAGGTGGAACACTGCCTAAAGATACTTCTGTAGCTGTCTGCACTATAGAGAAGGCAAATTCTTTACTCAACAGATTGCTGGAAGGACATCATTCTGAAGTTGGAATTATTGTGATAGATGAATTGCATATGGTATGGATTTCTTTGTTTTTTATCAAATCTTTCTTTGTTTGAATGTCTATGTGAAACAGTTCAAATATTTGCAGCTCTAAATGTCAATATCACCATTGTGTTTTCTTTTAACATATTTCACTGAACCAAATGGATCTTTGTTTGATTCAGGGAACTCCTGTTAACATCGTCGTCGGCTCACATGTGTGGGCTGAGGATTCGGAGGTTGCGTGGATAGATGGAAAAGTAACAGAAATCAAAGGAAACGATGCCACCATAGATATATGTATCATATACTGCTTTATTGTCAGTTATTTGTAGCTTCGATAGAATTTTCGATCTTAATAAAGAGGTTTACATGTATATTAATTTTGGGTTATTTAGTTTAATTTGGAGCTTGTTTTATGATTTTTCTTTTGTTTTTTCTTTTTCTGATTTTTTTTATTATTATTTCGTTCATTGTGATTGGTGAATTAGAGGACCGTGCTATTGTTTGTTAAACCTCCAAATTTGACGGTCATACTATGGAATTTTTTTTTGTTTTTTTTTAAGTCCATTCTCCAATAATTTGATAGTCCAGGGCCGTCAAAAAAAAAAATTCTACAAGAGAATATTTGACAGGCATATTTGACGGGAGGGTCCGTCAAATTTCTCAAAATTTGACGGTCTAAGACCGTCAAATATGGGCCTTTTTCACATAGTGTATCTAGCATGGACGAGACAAGATGTGAAACCGAGTTTTAAATCCATGGATCTCTCTTTTTTTCTCTTGAGAAAAATAGATGTTCATGGAAATTTTTGAAAAAATAGAAAATCTCATGATAGGCCCATTTCAATTTTTATTCAACCTTTCTATATTTGCTAGAAGTGGAAAAAAGACAATCTCGTAGTGTTATTTATTGTAATTCCAACCAAATCTAAGAGAGATGTCCTTATTATGTTACAAAATATAATCTCCTATTTTGATTGCACTCCAATTGAAAAAAACGCTTATTTTTTTGTTCTTGATATAAAATTTCTATTTTATCCTTATTTGTTGAGAGCCGTGAAATCCATTACAAACAAGAGCTTGTGTATTTTTACCCTAATTGTAGGTTGTGAAACTTTTAAAGTTGAATTTATATTTTTTTTAGAACATTGGTGTTGTGATATTGTATGATCTTATTATTATTATAATATAAGATTTGGTATTCACATATCTCTGCGTGGATATGAACATTATGACTACATGTCCCAATCCTATGGAAATTTTCCAACATGGTAGTTGTACAACCCCTAGGGTTAGTTGTGTCATTCCAATGATGGAATGACACAAACGGAGACACATATGATGTGGTGGTGCACACATAACCGTAGATGCTTTTTACTTGTATTTCACAAAAAAACATCAACAATAATGTAATGTGCATACCACCACATCATTGTGTCACCCCTTATGTCCTTTGTGTCACCCTACCACGACTCTATTCAATAATTAGAAGAAATAAAAAAGTGATGCAATGTGATTTGCAACTCATTGGTCATTAAATAAATTATAGTCGTGCAGGAGTGATCTTAGGCGAGAATCTCATATCGTACTTCTTGATGTAAAATTGGATATGAACCATATATGATTTTTCACTTGTTTCTCGATGTAAAAGTGGATATGAACCATATATGATTTTTCACTTGTTTCTCGATGAAAAGCATGTAGTTTCCCCATACACTTTCACATGAAGAAATGCGATATGAGGTTGTAGTATGAAGTCACGTCACCATTATTCAATAAAATATCTTGATCATGATAACTTTTATTATAGAGTCATGTTGGAGTAACATTGAAATTGACTTCGTTTGGGATATTGGTGTGCACAGAATCGTAGATACTTATCACTCGTATCTTGATGAAAAATATTTTCAATGTTTGAAATGATGTTAATTTCAATGTTACTTCAACATTTTCCTTTATTATAGGCACTAACTTTTACTTATATAAAAAACCAATATATATATATATATAGAGTGGTTCGACAGTCCTAAAGTTTGCCAAGTTTGGTGTCAAACATTTTTTGTAAATCACTTTTGATGGGGTTAGAAGTTTTGGAATAGGCTGATTTTTTGTGAGGATGATTTCTACGGTGAAGAGATCATCCTCACAAAAAATCAGCTCATTTTGAAACTTCTAACCCTAGTTTACAAGTTGAAGAATTGTGGACTGTCCAATTTTTGCAAATCACTTTTGATGGGGTTAGAAGTTTTGGAATAGGCTGATTTTTGGTGAGGAAGATCTCCTCATCATAGAGATCATCTTCACAAAAAATCAGCTCATTCCAAAGCTTCTAACCCATATTTTGAAAAATATTTGGCATCAAACTTGGCAAACTTTAGGGCTGCTGAACCGTCCCCATATATATATATATATATATATATTATATATATATATAGGGTCGGGTTCTGTATACCCCTATTACGACTCACATTGCGACACATCGTTTTGTTTTATATGGGCAAAAATGTTTGGAATGGGCTGATGTTTTGTGAGAATGATCTCTATGGTGAGGAGATCATCCTTGCCAAAAATCAGCTCATTATGAAACCTCTAACCCCATGTTTACAAGTTGAAAAATTTTAGACCGTCCAATTTTTGTAAATCAATTTTGATGGGGTTAGAAGTTTTGGAATGGGATGATTTTTTGCCAGGATGATCCCCTCATCACAGAGATCATCCTCACAAAAAAATCAGCCCATTCCAAACATTTTTGCCCATATAAGACAAAATGGTGAGTCGTAATAGGGGTCGTAATAACGCTGTCCATATATATATATATATATATATATATAGGGTAGCGTTCAATGGCTAACTTTTTGGTAAAACATTTTTCAAAACATGAGTTAGAAGTTTTTGAATGAGCTGATTTTTGGTGAGGATGATCTCTACGGTGAGGAGATCATCCTCACCAAAAATCAGCTCATTCCAAAGTATCTAACCCATGTTTACAAGTTGAAAAATCATGGACCGTCCATTTTTTGTAAACTATTTTTGATGGGTTTAGAAGCTTTGGAATGGGCCGATTTTTGGTGATGATGATCTCCTCACCGTAGAGATCATCCTCACAAAAAATCAGCCCATTCAAAAACTTCTAACTCATGTTTTGAAAAATGTTTTGCCAAAAAGTTAGCCATTGAACGGGACCCTATATATATATATATCAAATCAAGGGAGGTTTGATAAAATGCGAAATTAAAAAGCCGGAAAGGTCCCAAAGGAGATCAGCATCGTTGGTGTCAAATTATCAGTGCATCAGATCTAATAATGTACAATATTATAGTGCATCATAAACCACTAGATAAAGATCTAATAGTTTCCTACATTACACAACCACGTGTATTGAGAGCACCCCAAATTACAAAACCACCCTCATGCCATGTCACCACACCAGAGATCTATATCTGGGAATTTTGGATTTTATTTACTTAAATCTATTTATAGATTTTGTCAATAAAATCTATATTTAGATTTTTGTCAATAATAAAATCATTATTTTCTTACTTATTTCGGTAATAAAAAGTCCTCGATTAATTAAAACTCATGATTCTTTATTATGGAAGAGTTGTCTGAAATATAATTTATATCCTCATAATAGAGGAAAGGAAACTGTTCTGGATTTATGGTTTTCTGACTGAGTCTTCTCTTCTACTTCTCTTGAAACCAGAGATAAGGACGCATACATTTGTAGATGTTCAGTTTTCGACGGTCAAGATACATTTAAACAGTCCATCGTCGTCTTACAAGCCGTCCATTCTACAGGAACTATTACCTTGGTTAGATTGTAATTAAATTTATAACCGTGGTTAAGCTAGTAGTTATGTTCTGGTGGGAAAGACAAGAGAGTTGGGGGTCTTTCCTGGTCAAGGAACTTCCACTCCTTTGATCTATTTTGGATTATATTTCAATTTCGCTGTTTTTTTTTTTTTAAAAAAACTATATCTGGGAGCTTTGATGATTCAATCAACGAAATTCATCTCTGTATGTAGGTTTTTCATCGCTGTATATAATCACTTGTTTTATTCTTCGATGACTGAAAAAAAATCTTTTTTTTGGGTAACTTTTCTAAGAAATTTTGTTCCTTTTTCTGCGAGTTGTTAATCTGGCTTTATTGGTGGGGATTTTGAGTGGTTAATTAGAACAGATCTGATCGAAGATCTGGTTAGCTTTCTCGATTTTCTTTCTGTTGAATTGTGAGGGTAATCTTTGAAGTTCTTTGAGCAGGAAATTTAAGAAATTTTATGTTTTTTTCGCTTTATAGATTGAAAATTGAAGGATGCCTTATTTTCCTGAAGAGGTTGTAGAGCACATATTTGATTACCTCTCGTCGAACCGAGACCGAAATGCTGTTTCTCTGGTCTGCAAGTTATGGTTTAGGGTTGAGAGATTGAGTAGAAAAACAGTTTTTATAGGAAATTGTTATGCAATTAGTCCAGAGATATTAATTGCAAGGTTTCCTACAGTTAGGGCTCTGACCTTGAAAGGAAAACCACATTTTGCCGATTTCAGTTTGGTTCCTAATGACTGGGGTGGGTTTGTCTATCCTTGGATCAAGGCTATGGCAAAGAGTTATCCAGGGCTGGAAGCGCTTCGGTTGAAGAGAATGGTGGTTTCCGATGAGAGCCTCAAATTGCTTTCTCGCTCGTTTTCGAATTTTAAGTCTCTTGTTCTAATTTGCTGTGAAGGGTTCACCACGGAAGGCATTGCGGCCATAGCTGCGAATTGCAGGTAAGAGGGATTATGCCTTTGTGATTTATTTTCCTTATTAGAGATTTTAGTATATGTGTTCAAGTTTCTTCTTGTTTGAGATACCAATGATTTTTTTATTTCTTTGGTCAGTCTTTTTTTTCATTTCATTTAAATTTGCATAAATAATAGAGTTTGCCCTCAGGAAGGGTAGGTCAAGTGTTTGAAACTCCACGAAGCAATGAACTCCTCCAGTTTACCCTCGACTCAACCAGTTGCATGTAGGACTTATGGAGGAGGTGGTGCATGTGCTTGTGGGATTAGTCTTACCTGAAGGGTGGGGACACCCACGATAGGAAAAACAAATAAATTGTGATAGAGTTTGCCCATATTATTAAGGGGCAGAAGAGGAAATGCAATAAAATTGGGAGGGTATTATTAGAAAATGAGATAGAAGGGAAAATATTATAAAGTTAAAAGTTGTTCTCGAGATTTGTAAAGAGATTAAATACCAACCCCTCTTTATGTGCGTGATTAAGGGAGTGAGAGGAACAACAGGGTGTTTCAAGGTAAGGAAAGTTTGCCTCATGCTGTCTATCTGGAGATTTTGGGTTTGTTGTACTTTTGATCGAAATTGAGTAAGGACTTTTTGGGGGTCTCTTTTGACGACTTTTGTGTAACTCTTAGCATTTTGTTTGTTTGTTTTTCTTCTTTTTGTTGGTGTTGTATTTTTTTTCTTTGTTCTCTTTGGGGGTTATGTCAACCGACTGTTTTGTAAATTCTTTTTCTTTTCCCTCAATATATCTTAACACTTATCAAAAAAAAAAAAAAAAAAATCTGTTTTATTAGATGGTTGTTTATGTTAATTATTTGGGAAATTATGTATGGATCTGCTAAATTTTCAAACAATACATCACCATCGATCTCCACATTTCAATTGACAAATCATTTAATGGTCCTAACCATCTAGTTTGTAAGCTTCATGTTTGATAGTGATGGAAGTTAACGGAAATGATCCTCGGAAAATTTATTAATTGAACAAATAGGATCATTACTGTGATTTTAGGTCCATGCCTCATCTACTTTTTGGCTCATTCATTTTTGGTTCTTGTTTCAATATATAGGGTTCTTAGGGAGCTGGACCTACAAGAAAATGAAGTTGAAGATAGCCGGGGCCAGTGGCTTAGCTGTTTTCCTAATACCTGCACATCACTTGTTTCCCTGAATTTTGCATGCCTCAAAGGAAAAGTTAATTCGGTGGCTCTGGAGAGACTCGTGGCTAGAAATCCAAACCTCACAAGTCTGAGGTTAAACCAAGCAGTTCCTCTTGAAACCCTCTACAGACTACTTGTGCGAGCACCTCAACTGGTGGACTTAGGCGTAGGTTCCTATGTCCATGAGCCTAATTCTGAGCACTGCATCAAATTAAACAAAGCCGTTCTCAAGTGTAAATCGGTTAGGAGCTTTTCAGGGTTTCTGCAACTTTCTGGTCTCTGTCTTCCTGCTGTTTACTCCATTTGCTCTAACCTTACTTCATTAAACTTGAGCTATGCACTGGAGATTAAGGTTACTGAGGTCATCAAGTTAATTGGTCATTGCCGAAAACTTCAATGCCTATGGGTCTGTCTTTTAACCCTCACTTCAGATAATAGTGACAAAAATCTAATAACGAATTTTTTCAAAAAATCATGAAGTTTTGAAGAAATCTTTGATTTTTTAAATAATCATGATTTAATCAATGGTTTTTTTTTTTTAAACACAGATTATTTTTATTTTAACATTTTTAATATTATTTAATATATGAAATAAGGGTATCGATGGGTACCCAATTACCTGATGTACCTGAAACCAATTAGTCAGTTTTGGGTCTACCAATATAGACCTGATAAGAATTGGATCTCCTTCGGGTACCCGACTAGAAAATTTATAACATTATAATAAAATTAGAAGTTTAATTAAATGCTTACAAAGAGATATCTTGAAGTAAATGTAGTTGACATAAAATTAAAATATAAAGAAAATGTGATGTCTTTAATTGTTTTTAACTTTTTTCTACGTGAACTTCCATTTTTTTTTCCCATATTTTTATATAATTTCAATGACAAATAAAAGGTTTATAAGATAATTTTCTATGATTCTAATCTCAAAAGTTTGATTTACTTGAACAATCTATTGTTGATCTTAACTTTTAATTGAGGAATTACAAGTTACATAGTTATATCTATAAATAATTGTCTATTTTGTTGATACTAAGTTTTTTTTCTCTTAAAAAGAACAATATATATCTTAGTGGATACCTGATGGGTATCAGATATTTGTAGGGTCGGTTCTGGGTCCAAGTATCTCATACTCAGAATTGAAATCAATAAGAACCGGAACCGAGATTTTATTTAGGTTCCGGTTCTGGGTACATGTGGAACCGACCCATTGACACCCCTAATATGAAAGACATAATTTTTTTTTTATACATTTTTTATACTTAAAAAAATTATCTTTTAATTTATCCAATGTTTTCCAGATTTTATTGACTTTTGCGGACCTTTTCCAAATCTTTCTCTTGCTGAATTATTCCCGAACCCCTACTTTGTCACTATGCTTCTAATAGTTGCCCACTTTTTTTTTTGGCATAATGGCTAAAGTTCCCCTAACCTATGCAGGTATTGGATTCTATTGGAGACAAAGGTCTAGGAGTTGTAGCTTCCACTTGTAAAGAATTGCAGGAATTAAGGGTGTTTCCATCCCTCTATGGTGGGGGGAATGTAGCTGTAACAGAAGAAGGGCTGGTAGCTATTTCTATGGGTTGCCCAAAGCTTCATTCATTATTATACTTCTGCCACCAGATGACAAATGCTGCCCTCATAACTGTCTCCAAGTACCATCCCAATTTCACCCGGTTCAGATTGTGCATACTTGATGCAAAGAAACCCGACCATTTGACTTTGGAGCCTTTTGATGAAGGCTTTGGGGCAATTGTTCAGTCATGTAAGGGTCTCAAGAGGTTGTCACTCTCTGGGTTTCTAACCGATCAGGTATTCCTTTACATTGGAATGTATGCAGAACAGCTTGAGATGCTTTCAGTTGCATTTGCTGGGGATAGTAACGATGGCATGCTCTATGTATTAAATGGTTGTAAAATCCTCCGAAAGCTGGAGATCATGGATTGCCCTTTTGGGGATGTGGCACTTCTAAGGGACGTAAACAAGTATGAAACAATGCGATCACTTTGGTTGTCATCCTGTGATGTTACTCTCGGTGGTTGCAAGACCCTTGCAAAGGAGATGGAGATGCTCAATGTGGAAATTATAAACGAAAAGGGTCAGATGGACGAGAATCTTGATGATAGTCAGAATGTGAAGAAGATGTATTTGTACCGAACTCTAATTGGACCGAGGAAAGATGCACCAGATTTTGTTTGGACCTTGTAAATATGCTGGATTTGAATTTACTTGGGGAGGTAGGTCCTTAATGCTTCCACTATACTCTTCTTGTCTTGGAGTAGATATATCCTAAATATATGGATCAAATTAGAGGTTGTGATGGCCATTTAAGGATCTGTTATTTTTATTTAGTTTTGAGATATTTGCCTATTAGTAGTTCGAGCTATTATGGTAGATCCATCAAAATTTTTTTTTTTTTGGTTCACTAATTTTTGCCATCTTATCATCAACAAAATATATTTCATTCTCTCCCCAGCTTTATGTCATTAATTTTCTTCAACTGTTCTGTTATTAAGTGAAATGGCTTTATCTGTATTTTATATTTGAAAAAACTTGGAATTTTTTTTTTTTGAAAAGTATAATATATTTCAAGGAGAAAGAAAAAACAGCATACAAAGAGGCCGAGAAAGCCTCATAGAAAGTAACAAAGAAGAAGAGCAAACAACATCAATGATTACATAAAGAGTTCCATCTAAAAACAAAATCATCAAACGAAGTTCCCACGAATTCTATATTTTGTTTGGACCAAAGGTATAAGAAGCCCAAAATCTCTAACTGCATTTTGTTTGGAATTCCTTTCTTGTTTAACTGCATTGTGTACATATTCCCCCCAATCTGTTCCCTTGTATGTCTTTATTTTATGTTTAGTGTTTATTTATATGAAGAAATAAGTAGAAGTTGTGAGACCTTTCTAAGGTACAACAACTGAACTCAATTTTTATATATGTGAGAACTTTCAAAGTTATACAACTGAACTCAATCCAGTAAAGTAAGTTTCTTGTATTCTGGACCTGATATTGCCATTTCCATCACAGCCTCTGGATTCACAATCCCACCACCATCAAGAAACAGAGTCAACAAATTCTTAGAAAACCCACTAACCAATGCCACCCCCTTTTGTAGACTGGGCACAGGAGTTGCCTTCGAATCTCGAAGGTTCCAGAACACTATCTCTGGAATCGATGATCCGTACCCACTTTCCTGAAACTTCCTCTGTATCACTCTGTAATCGGTCTCCCAATTGTTGCTAGAAGCCTGATCGAACTCCATATCGCTGAACACAAAAACCCTCTTTATCATCTTGTCTTCTTCCAAGTTTCCATTAATGGCAACTTGCAGAATCAGATCGAAAACCTTCTGGAAATCTGTGTTCATTCCCCAATCCATTTTTCTCACGAATTCAGTCTTTAAGAGAAGATTGTCTCCTTCAATCTTGTGGAGTTGAGGATCGTGGCTGAAAGTTATTACCTTTCCCTTCCATGGATCTTCGCTCAGATCTGAAATTAACAGTCCAAGAGCTACACAAACTTCCATTGGTGTCCCTTCCATGCTCCCCGAAACATCACAGATTGCAAGGCAATTTCTTAATTTCCCCTTTTTGGAGAGATCTTCCACCATTCTCCGCCATTGAAGCTCTGCAACTTCACATCCATCTTCATCATGTAAGGAATTTAATATCTCGTGTGGAAGCAATGCTCCAGCAGCGATCTTTGCCTCTCCACGCTTCACGTTCTCCAAAAACTCTTGGAATCGTGATTCGTCGTGTTTCTTGAAGAGCTTCTTGTATGTTTTCATGGCGACTGAGGCGACTTGGTTGTACGGAAGCGAGTCCCACCGATTCGAGGACATGTAGACCTCTGGTAGTTCTAAGGCTTGACGTAGCGGAACAAGGAATTCCTTTCTAAGACGATCACGAACTCTGTAAGCGTAGTGAGCTTCTTCGACCCCTTCGTACTCTGGATACGATTCGCGTGGGAAAACTCTCCTAGCAATGTTCTCACATAGTAGCGTAGATCTATCGAAAGAAGAATCCAAAGAGGTACACCACTTGGAAGCTAAACTGATCTTACTGATCTCTCCTAAATTCAAAAACTGGAGATCAGAAATCAGGAGCTCTGCGAAGAGTTCAGAGATTCGATCATGCAAGAACCTATAGTCCGGATCCTGGCTATACCTGTCAACAGCTTTTCTCGCCATGGATGCAATTTTTTTCTTTCTCAATTCTCTTGCCTTCTCCACCTCAATATTGACTTTCTTCATTTCTGCTGCAATTCTCTCCTCTCGAGGTATCGTAAATTTAACTCTCTGTTTAGATTTTCTTTGGTTGAACCTCTTCTGCTTATGCTTAACGAGGAACAATTTTCCTCTTCTTGAAAATCTCCCTTCCTTTGCAATTTTCCTTACATCTAAACCTTCGAGTAAATCGAAAAAGAATTTCTGGCAAATCTTTGAAGTAACCGAAGTCTGCAAACCACCTTATGTTGCAAGCTAGAGTTTTAGGGTGCTTTTTGTGGAGCCAAAGAGCCGCCGTATAGAACCCCTCTTTGTCAGATTTTCCGGTCCCTCTAACACCTCTCAAGTTACAAATAAGCTTTAGAGTGGTAAGAGCATCGTGTTTCCACGCTGCTTGAAGCCAATGGATCAGATTTTCCGGTGGTGTGTTTGGTACCACGTGGAAGAAGAAATCAAGACATGGGTTACCCGTGGACAAGTAAGTGGGTGAGCGATTCTCTGTGAACCCCATTGGCGGTTCTTTCAACACTTTTGTGGTGTTGAAATGGTTCATCATGAGATCCATGAAAGTATCTCCAGAAGATTTTTCAGGACTTTTAGGTGTTTGAAGGTGAATTTCAGGTGGACCGAGGAGAAGAGATGGGGCCATTTTGAGTTTAGAGTTTGAATGATTTGATGAGTGGGTTCTCTATGTATTAGTATTTAAAGAAGGGAGAATCCTTGGGCTCCAAGTATGGTTCAATATGCGAAATATTTCAAAGATGACTTTTCTCATTTCCAACGACTTTTTTCTCTCTGTATAATATTCATATAGTTGAGATGGTAGAAAAATATATTACACCAGAGAAACATTTTCCTTGAAGTGATTAGTATTGGATATGATCTAGTGTGATACACTGTATCATATTCTTCTACAGATAGTTTGTTTGTGATTTAAGATATTCATTCTAATCCTAACTTAATGTAATCAATATCTTCATGAGAAGATGTTTATACGAATCACAACGTATCTTATTGTGTAGGTAAAAAGTGGTACAAGACACCTGCCATAAATAAGGTGAATACTTGTGATCAATCACATGAAATTTTTTAATGCATATCTCGAGGCATCAATTGATAGAGGTTTTGTAGATATTGTAATGACTTCAAGAGTAGTTGAACGACTATTAGTAGTTTGGGGACATGGTCCGAATTTGGGACAAATCCCGTGAATAAATATTGTTTTTTTATCTTGTCTTTCATTTTCTCTTTTTTTCCTTTTTTTTTTTTTTTGATTGTTTTTCTGTGTGGTTTTGATCATTCATGTGCATAAAAAATAATAAAGATTGATCATTAGGAATAAATCTTGAGAAATCGACAACATCTGAACTTTTACTTCTACACTTATCATAATGCATCTTATTATATACTCTAGTACTCTATCACCCAATCACATTTCTTTGGATAAGGACATATAATAGTTTACATTTGAAATCAAAGTATAATACATCCTATTATAATATAAACAAGATGTATTGTATTATATATATTGTGCTGTATTGTGACACATAAAACATAATTTTCATGAAAATTGGTTGATTTGATTAAATCAGGATTAGATAGAATCTCTTATAACAATATAAATTGGATTTTCTAGAAATCAAATCATATCCAGAGAGATAAAAGATCCATCTCAATATGCCAAAGTACAAAATTGTCGTACACTTTAAATTCTAATTAAAATTTCTATTGGACCAGATGGAATTCAAAATATTTTCACATGCCAAAATCAAACCATAAATAGGACTTTTGACTTAATGACCTCCAGGTTTGGTTATGTGACGTCTTAAATTCAAAATTCAGATTCACGGCTCAATTCATAACTTGCAAGTCAGGATGTAAATTTGAATATTAAAGATAAAAAATTATAAATTATTTAAGATATAAAAAATAAAAAAATAATCTGACTAATTGCACACCACTCATTACCGATTGCACCCTATCAAAAAAAAAATTTCCTCTCCACTCAATTTGGATGATTACACTTCAAAAATAAAAATATATATTGCACTCCTTTTCTTCTTTTTCCCAATAATGTCTGTATAAATTATTGTTGGTTCAATCATGTTTGTATAATCTAATCTATTTGCAAACATTATAGATCTCTTGTAATCACCAAGGCCCCGTTTGATTCAACTACCTGAATCTGCTGTCAGCTTCTGCGGCCAGAATCTGCTGTCAGAATCTGAAACACTGAAAGTTTGTTTGATAGAATTTTGTAAAAGTGCTGTGTTGTTTACCAGAATCTGGTAATTATTGTTTGATACAACTTTTATAATCTGCTGTATTAGGGTAAAATGACTAGAATACCCTTAAGGTTGATAGTGCGCCTAAAATGCATAAAAAATTATCAGAATACCCTTATAAATATATAATTACATTAAATATAATAAAATTATATAAAAAATTAAAAAAAAATTTATTGTATTAATTTTAAAATATTTATAATTAAAAAAAAAATTATAGAAAAATTTATAATGTTATAAAAATTTCGGCAGCATCTCCTCTTAAAAATAGACATATGAAATTTTCCTGATAAACAAAATACTTGGATAATACGCAATCTAACATAATGCACCCACATTGCATAAAAATTTACCAGCATACCCCTATAAATATTTAATTAAAGTGACATTAACATCCATCAAATAAACATCCGAGGGACTATCTTGGCCTTCTCTTTTCTATTTTTTTTCAATTCTTTCTTTCTTAAATCTAAATTATACTTATCAAAAAAACATATAAGCAAAGTATAGTGTTTAAAGCTTATTTTCATATGAAGTGAGGGCCTTTTAAAATAGTGTCAACTTCATCACTTAATTTTGAAAAGTAATCGTTTTATTTACGAAAAACCCTGCTTTTTCATTTTCTATATAAAGTGGGTGTCACCTAGGCACCCGGATGTCTAGGCACCCATTTTTTCCATCTAGGCCTAAGCTCCACCTTTGATAACAAAACTTCTAAACTTTTATTGGAATATTATTTGGGCATAAAGACCTTATCTTAATCATAGCCAACCTTTTTCAGTAGACATTAGTATAATCCAAATCCTACAAAAGTTCAAATGTCTTACGGTCCCTTTGGGTGACATTTTAGATCCATCTTAAGGGATTTGATACTATTTTACAGCAGACATCAACCTAATGAATCACCGGCTATCTAATCATGGAGCTAGTAAAACAAGCCTAATTCTCATATAGAGTCGCTTAAACTGAAAGGCATCTGCACTAGATGCTTCCTAAGAATACCACTAGTGATACAGTCCAACAAAGATATAAAAAATTACCTAACAAACAAATCAGAGAAATTAAGCACTTCCAACTGATTGTTCTTCATGCCATAAGATATCAATTTCGGTATTAAATATCTCATAATTCTCACTAAATCAGACAAATTAAGTTCTTCCAACTGATTGTTCATGCCATCAGTTATCAATTTCGGTATTAAATCTCTCCTAATTCTCACTAAATCATACAAATTAAGCTCTTCTAATTGATTGTTCATGGAATCAGATACCAATTTAGGTATAAATATCTCCTAATTCTTTCTAAATCAGACAAATTAATCTCTTCCAACTGATTGTTCTTCATTCCATCAAATATCGATTTAGGTATCAAATCTCTAGTAATTCTCATTAAATCAAACAAAATAATTAAGATCACTTACCTTTCTTTGGAGGCCTTGTAATCTTGAAACGAGTGAAGTGAGATGATGAACAACTTCTTCTTTGGAGATTTCGCGATTTGCAGCTTCGGAGACACTTCAGATCACAGTAGAAAATCTCTTTCTCCACGATCCGATGATTCGTTCACATCGATTTCTTCAACTGTTCAAATGGAACCCTCAATAAATGGTGTTCGAGCTTCAGCGATTAGGCTAGGTTGTTCAGTCTCAATGGTGGAACTGATGCGACTGTAAAGACTAAATCGCCATTCGAAAGAGACTCCATTTCCATGGATTAATCAAGAAATTTAAAAAAAAAATTCAAAGATTGGGAATCGATGAGAAAGAAGAGACGAAGTCGAACTCTTTCGTTCATGCAGATCTGTGCGAAACTCGAGAGAGAGAGAGAGAACTTAGCGACAGAGAGATCTGTGAGACATCTGTGGTTCAGGCAAATTTGTGTGAGATGTTCCTCGACAGAGAAGAGAAGAAAATAAGTAGAGAGAGAGAGAAGAGAGAGAGAGAGAGAGAGAGAGAGAGAGAGAGAAAGAAAGAGACCGAGAGGTGTGCGAGAGAGAGAGGTGAGATCGAGAGCTTCGGTCGAAGAAGGGTTATGTCGAAGAGAATAGAGAGAAGGGGCAGGGGTAAAATAGACTTTACACACGAACCGTTTATTCGGTGATGAATTCCCCGCAAACGCAAAAAAAAAAAAAGCGCCTCTATTGAACTTCTCAAATTTGCGTTTTAAAACGCAATTTCGTAACGCCGTTTTTACCAAACGGTAATTACACTGCAAATCGCAATTTTTCACCGCGAACGCAGTGAACTCCGCGTTTTGAAGCGGTAACAAACACCACCCAAATATTTGGTTTGACAAATCAATTTGACAATTTTAAAGTCATTGTGAGGCTTAAGAAACTTGTTGGAGTCCATGTCGACGGATTGGAAAATCAATACTTTTAATTAGTGCCAAAGAGAACATGAGCAAAATCAATATCACGGAAAATAGATGACAAACATATAAGAAATTATGAGAAGATGAATAAGCCCATAATAAATCGTAAGGTTGCCATAATGAAGTGCACTTAGTAGGTTAAAATTGAGGTTAAAAAAAATATTTTTTTTATGCTAGAGTGCAACCAACAACTATTGGTGTGCAACTAGTTGATCCCTAAAAAAATGTAGAGTTTTGGAATAGATAGATGGAATGTTGGGAATGGTGGAGGGACAATGACGTTGACTATTGGATAAAGATTTAGGGAAAATTACTTAAAAGACCCTCACAGACCTTTGTTAAGGGACTTCTTTCTAAATAGTACCAAAGTTTTCAACGGCTACTTGGTAGGACATGTAGTATACCTTTCTTTCTAAGTGGTCTTTGGACCTCATCTCTCACATTTCTCATGATTGAATGTCCTAATCGTGCGAACTCATCGTTTTCATTCAAAAATTGGATTTTTGACATCTTAATCGAGTTTCAAAGACTTCATTCCGCCAGAAAAAATTTAAGAAAGAAGAAGTCATTTTCAAAGATTTTTTTTCAAACATTATGAAGATGTATGTAGAAAAAATTAGGATTTTTTCACTTTTATTTTCTTAGTTTTTTTTTATATATGAAAATCAATCAATAATGATTATTTTGAGTCGAAATCATTTAAACAAGTTGTTATCTCAAAATTTTAGTTAGAAAAAGTTGAAAATTTCAAATGGGTGAGTTTTAATAGTGTCGAGTTCATCAATTTTTATTTAAGAAAAGTGTGAACTCGACAATAATTAAGAAAGTGTCGACAATAGTAAGTAAAAAATGATGAACTCAACAATAACTAGTGGTGAATTCAATAGTTAAAATATGTGAACTCAATAAAAAAGTCTGGTAAAAATTATGAGCTCGATAATATGAAAGACCATTAAAAAAGAAATTTTTTATGAAATGTCCTATCAAGTTAATTTGAACTGATTAAAAAATAATAATAATAATAATTAATTTGCAAAACTTAGGTATTATTTGGAAAAAATCCCTTCTGTGAGGATCCTTTTAAGTAATTTTTTCAAAGATTTACCAGTTGTTACTTTCAAGATGTCATCGTTCTCATTTTTGGGTGAAAAGTTAAAAGCATATTTAAGTGATTTTAAATTTTAAAAGAGAAGTAAGGAGACAACATTCACCAAAATGTGGAGGTGAAGGTCAATCAAACTCCGAAGAATCAAGGGGAGAAAAAAATGAGACTACGTAATCAAAGCGACCCAATCATTTAGACTGACGCAATCCTAATGAAGACCAAGATTAGTACAATTCAAGATTTTGATTCAAAAAATGGAAACTTTGAATGGAAATCATAGTTTTTAAACTAGTATCACGTCTCGTTCAACTCTGATACCAAGTCATCTTGGATGAGTTTTCCAATATGTTTGAGATCTCTAGTGAGATAACTCAAAAAATATAACGAAAGACATAAAACTCGATAAAAAAAATGACTTTGTGAGTTGGTCTTGTTCAGCTCTGATACCGAGTAAACTCGGTCGATACATCTCGGTCTTGGACGAGTTTAAAAACCATGATGGAGACCAAGATTTTGATTTGTTGACTAAATGGAGAAATGCAATGCAACAGAGATATAAGATTAGTATAATTCAAAGTTTCAAACCATCTTTTTTTAATTTTATTTCTTTAGAAAATTTTCAAAGTTATACAACTGAACTCAATCCAGCAAAGTAAGTTTCTTGTATTGTGGACCTGATATCGCCATTTCCATCACAGTCTCTGGATTCACAATCCCACCACCATCAAGAAACAGAGTCAGCAAATTCTTAGAAAACCCACTAACCAATGCCACCCGCTTCTGTAGACTGGGCACAGGAGTTGCCTTCGAATCTCGAAGGTTCCAGAACACTATCTCTGGAATCGATGATTCGTACCCACTTTCCTGAAACTTCCTCTGTATCACTCTGTAATCTGTCTCCCAATCGTTTAGAGAAGCCTCGTCAAACTCCATATCGCTGAACACAAAAACCCTCTTTATCATCTTGTCTTTTTCCAAGTTTCCATTAATGGCGACTTGCAGAATCAGATCGAAAACCTTCTGGAAATCTGTGTTCATTCCCCAATCCATTTTTCTCACGAATTCAGTCTTTAAGAGAAGATTGTCTCCTTCAATATTGTGGACTTGAGGATCGTGGCTGAAAGTTATTACCTTTCCCTTCCATGGATCTTCGCTCAGATCTGAAATTAACAGTCCAAGAGCTACACAAACTTCCATTGGTGTCCCTTCCATGCTCCCCGAAACATCACAGATTGCAAGGCAATTTCTTAATTTTCCCTTTTTGGAGAGATCTTCCACCATTCTCCGCCATTGAAGCTCTGCAACTTCACCTCCATCTTCATCATGTAAGGAATTTAATATCTCGTGTGGAAGCAATGCTCCAGCAGCGATCTTTGCCTCTCCACGCTTCACGTTCTCCAAAAACTCTTGGAATCGTGATTCGTCGTGTTTCTTGAAGAGCTTCTTGTATGTTTTCATGGCGACTGAGGCGACTCGGTTGTACGGAAGTGAGTCCCACCGATTCGAGGTCATGTAGACCTCTGGTAGTTCTAAGGCTTGACGTAGCGGAACAAGGAATTCCTTTCTAAGACGATCGCGAACTCTGTAAGCGTAGTGAGCTTCTTCGATCCCTTCATACTCTGGATACGATTCGCGTGGGAAAACTCTCCTAGCGATGCTCTCACATAATAGCGTAGATCTATCGAAAGAAGAATCCACAGATGGACACCACTTGGAAGCTAGACTGATCTTACCGATCTCTCCCAAATTCAAAAACTGGAGATCAGAAATCAAGAACTCTGCGAAGAGTTTAGAGATTCGATCATGCAAGAACCTATAGTCTGGATCTTGGCTATACCTTTCAACGGCTTGTCTCGCCATGGAGGCGATCTTTTTCTTTCTCGATTCTCTCGCCTTTTCCATCTCGATCTTGACGTTCTTCATTTCTGTCGCAATTCTCTCTTCTTGAGGTATAGTAGATTTAACTCTCTGTTCGGATGTTCTTCGATTGTTATTGTGGAACAATTTTGTTCTGCTTTTCGATTTTCCTCCCTTGGAAGATCTCATTCTCTCATCCTTTGAGATCTTCCTAACATCTAAACCTTCGAGTAATCGAAAAAGAATTTCTGGCAAATCTTTGAAGTAACCAAAGTCTGCAAACCACCTTACATTGCAAGCTAGGGTTTTAGGGTGATTTTTGTGGAGCCAGAGAGCCGCCGTATAGAACCCCTCTTTGTCAGATTTTCCGGTCCCTCTGACACCTCTCAAGTTACAGATAAGCTTGAGAGTGGTAAGAGCGTCGTGTTTCCACGCCAATTCAAGCCGGTGGGTCAGATTTTCCGGTGGTGTGTCAGGTACCACGTGGAAGAAGAAATCAAGGCACGGGTTACCTGTGGATAAGAAAGTTGGTGAACGGTTCTCTGTGAACCCCATAGGTGGTTCCTTCAACACTTCCGTGGTGTTAAAATTATTGACCATGAAAGGATCTCCAGAAGAATCTGCAGGACTTTCAGGTGGTTGAAGATGAATTTCAGGAGAATCTGCAGGACTTTCAGGGGGTTGAAGATGAATTTCAGGTGGACCAAGGAGTGAACAAGGGGCCATTTTGACTAGTTTTTAAATTTGATGAGTGGTCTCTGGTTTCTCTATGTATTTATGGCGAGGAGAATGCTTAGGGTCCAAGTTTACAGAGTTCAATTTCCGAACATTTCTAAGCGACTTCTTACTAATATGATATACAACTACTTATCTCTCTTGTAGAATAATCGAATGGTCGAGATGGGATAAAAGACTATTAATTTCCTAGAGATCTATTTGTCAAGAGGAATGGGTATTGGATATGGTGTTCTATGATACACTGTATCATATCTTTCTTAATAAATTCGATCTAACCTTAATTTAATCCAATCCAATCTTATTGTGATCATCTTGTAGAAGATATTTTTATGTATCACAATGTATCTTATCATAGGGTCCCATTCAGCAACAAACATTTTGACAAAATATTTTTCAAAACATGGGTTAGAGGTATTGGGCTAATTTTTGGTGAGGATGATCTCTACGGTGAGGAGACCATCCTCACCAAAAATCAGCTCATTCCAAAACTTCTAGCCCCATGTTTACAAGTTGAAAAATCGTGGACCGTCCATTATTTGTAAACCATTTTTGATGGGTTAGAAGTTTTGGAATGGGCTGATTTTTGGTGATGATGATTTCCTCATCGTAGAGATCATCCTCACCAAAAATCAGCCCATTCCAAAATCTCTAACCCATGTTTTGAAAAATGTTTTGCCAAAATGTTTGTTGCTGAACATTTCCCCTTATTATAATGCATCCTATTAACTCTAATACTCTCAGCCCAATCGGTTTTTTTTCTTTTTTGAATAAGGATGTATGATTGTTTATCTATAAAATCAAAGTATAATACATCCTATTGGAGTATAACTAGATGTATTATATTAAAATGCATTGTGACACATAAAACATATTTTTCATGAAAATTGGTTAGATTAGATCAAGCAAGGATTTGATTGAATCTCTTATAACAATCCAAATTGGATTTTCTAGATTCAGAATCCTTTTCAGAGATAAACTCTATCTTAAAAAAATTAACTTTCTAAAAAAGTAATTGATGACTTTCTAAAATCCTCCTCTGACATACTCTCTCATAAGCTCTCGAGCGTGGCATGTGTTAGAACCGTAGATTTTTTCCTTAGGTACACAACTGCAGATATTTATTGGAATGTACAATTGTGTATCTTGATGAAAAATAGATTATTCTAGCCCATGCCACGTTAATGAGCTGAAAGGGGCGTATGTTAGAGGGGGAATCGGAAAATCACGACTCTTTCTAAAAATATGAAATTACAAAATTGTGGTACACTTTTATAATTGTCCCAAGAGTGAATCACTTTGAAATGAATTTTTAGTAGTGAGGAGTGGGGGAGAGTGAAAAAAATAAGAAAGGATATGTATGCAAACATTTAGTCGAAAAGAATTAGAATATCTAATATATTGTGATAGCCTACATCTAGTTTTAATTATATTGATTTTAATTAGTTTAATTTTTAATAATAATATTTAGAAATATAATGATAACTATTTATAATTTATTATGAATAAAATAATTATTGAAAATTTAATTATGAAGAGGTTCTGGACGTGTGGGCCCGACTTGGAGAGGCATCATATCTCTTGCCCAAATCCCCTAATTACATATACATACAACCACACATACTAGGTAAGCAAAGATAAGTCACTCTGGATGGCCAATGATGAGGCTTGAACTATTGACCTCTCTCTTTTGAGAGGGATGCCTTGGCCATTGTGCCCAACGTTTCGTAGGTTAGTTTTTTATTATTAAATAATAACAAAATGTTTGTATTCAAATGCTCATATTATTATTTTAATATTTAATTATTTTTTAAAATATTTTAATGTAGAACTTAGATGATTGGTTACCAGTAATAATATTATAAATAGAATACAAGTATTTTATTATTATTTCATTGAAAAATTTAATAAAGTATTGTATTTTTAATCCAGTATCAATCTGATCCATAAACAACCTTAAACATGACTATAGGGTCGTTCCCAAATGTTACTATTTTTGCCAAAAATGACTTTGATAGTGGGTTAAATGTAAAGGTTGGGGCATTTTGTGTCAAATCTCTTCTAATTCGATAGAACCCTCTTCCTTGAATTACACATGACATATCCAAAGAGGTATTCTTAATATTGATAAAAAGTAAGGATGTGAAATAATACAAAAAACCACGTGTCATGCTATAAAGAGGGTTCTAACAAAATTTTTAACTCTTCTTCTACCGTTCTCTCATTAATTATAGTATGAAAGATTTGATTTTTAATTAAAACTGGCTTTGTGACGTGTTTTTTTTATTTACTCAAAAAAAAAAAAATGCTACACTGAGAGAGATATATATATTCTAATAATAACTTTTTTTTGATAAAATTCTAAAAACGTAGACAAAAATTGGAAAATTCCAACAAACAATAACTATTTATTTTTATTCGAAAAATGATAAAGTACTATTTTCGAAATTAAAATAATTTTTGTTAAAGTGGAATTTTTTTTCCCTATTCCATAAAAAAGTGAAAACTTTCCCCGTTTTAATTCCATGGTAAAACAGTTTAAAATAAAGTTCTGCTTTACAAAATAGTAAATAAAACTTTCACTTTATCGAAAATATTTTAATTTCAAAAACCGTGGATGGAAAATTGGAAAATTCATAGCGAACCCCTATACGTGTTTGAATATTTAAATTTCGAAAATGTTAAATTGCCAATGTCAAATTAAAATGAACATTATGTCATTTTAATAATTTTTTAATCTTAATTGAATGTTTTGGTAACTCACCTTATACTTTATTGGAAAATTTACCAACACATTTTGACTATTTACCAAAATGGTAAATTGTAGCAATTAATTCCAAAATCGGTAATTTACTGTTTTCGGAATTAATATTTTTTACCAAAATGATAAAAACAGTAAAATGTAAATTTTTTTTACTGAAAATACTCTTTTTTATTTTTTGACTAAAATTACGAAAAAATTCTCTCCTCTTTCATATTTCTATTTAGTGTTGGGGAGATTAAAAAGAAGAGAAAGATTTAATTGGATTTTAATTTATTTCTAAGGTTAAAATGATAAATACATATGTAAAACAAAAAATAATATGAATAATAATATTAAAACTCTATAATGTTTTCAAATTAAAACTCTATATAGTTCACGAAGAATTCATAGCGTTGTGTTTTATAAAACGTCATAAAAATGATATGAAAGATCATTTTTGTTGTGGTATCCCACATGAAATAGTCTTTTATTGCTCCATACTTGTATGTTCTAACTCCGCAAAACTCATTTCAACTATGAGTTTGATAAAGCTTTAATTTATTGTAAGCTTGATAAATATTATTTTTGATGAAAATGTTTATTTAATTTGAGAAGAAAAAAAAACTGATTAGCACTTTGCAGAGGTAGGAAGGATCATTTGAATTTTTTTTATTCCCTTTCGGAGTTCTTACGGTATCAAACATGTATTCATTGTACAGGAATACCATTATTTTTTTGATATTTGACATATTCTACTTTGTCTATTTTGGATTTTGGTTCCATGAGGCACAAGTTATGGCATTTTAATTTCCCCCATTCTAAATGCCCATCACTTATTTATTATTAAGCATTTATGTGTATGTTTACTCAATTTGTTTACCATTGCACGTTGTTCGCGGCTTCATTCAACCTTTAATTCATTGTGGAATTACCAAATGTATGTTGTTGGATTCTTGCTTGTGAAGCATGATTAACTTAATTTGATTAAGATTTCAAAATAAAAGGATTATTTTGAAGATAGTTTTCACACCTTAATATTGTTGTATTCTTGGATTAATTTATGTCTTCTTTGAGTTTAATCTCAATTCCTTTAATTTATTGTTCTAAACTATAATTATGTTCTGATGTCTTTTGCAGTTAGGCACCTATCGAACAACAAAATAAAAAACTGTTCAAAATTAAGAGTTTTAAGTCAATATATGGTTCTCAACGATGAATTTCTATGATAATATTTGGCTATGAATTGAAATTTCTTATAGGAAGTGATGAGTACTTATGTTTATTCCTGATGGAATCTTCTTCACAACTTAATACTGTAAAATTTTGTGGAATTTATTGTTGAAAGTTTCATAGGAAAAGTAACTAAGTGAAGCTTTCAAGCAATGGTTCTCTATTAAAAATACATATATGCATTATGTTCCTCTCCATCTTTGTTTGGATTTTCTTCTTAGGTGATAGAGATTGTAAGTGGAGATTGCATCATTGTTGCTGATGATGCTTTCCCTTATGGTAGTCCATTAGCAGAACCAAGAAGGGGAATCCTCGCTGACGTGAAAAATCTGTTTCTCGGATCCATATGCCCATGAAGCAAAATAATTCCTACGGCAAGTAAACCACTATTTTTTGCTCTTCTCTTCTCAAGTTTAAGCAATGTGTTTCAGTGGAATATTCTACAAGTGTCAGTAGAGCAACAGATTCTACTAGTTTCATGGATTTTGGATCAGTGAGAAGGAATACTCATATTGAGAAACAAGAAACAATAATTATAACGGCCAGGCTATTTTTGTATCATAAAGCAAAACAAAAGAATAATAGTGAAAGTTGTTCATATATTCAAGTGACTTGGATGAGGAAATTTGGTTTGTATATGATGGATATGATCTTAGAAAAGTTTGTGTTTTTCCTAATTTTTTCTTGTGAATTTGTTATCTATAAGTTTTCTATTGACAAAACATTCTAACTAATTTATTAATATAATTATTAAATATCTTGCTTTATTTTTTTCTTAGCACCTCATGGTTCTAGAACTTGCCAATGGGTTCTTTATAGGTTATTTTTAATAGAAGAGTTGGTAGTTTGATACTTGATACAATTGCTCATTCTCAAACATCGAGGAACCATCGCTTTTGTCTCTTTTATCTTATGGTATGTTAAACTTGAACATTAGTATCATTTGATTGATCAACGTTGAGAGGTGCTATATATGTGCACCTATATAATCTCTGATATATATATATATATAGTTGAGATGGTAAGGTCGACTGGAATTGCTCACCAGGTTACACCTTTGAATCTTTATATATTCCTTCACATAAAAGTGATTATATGTAATTGTATAACATATGCTAGGGTGGTTAATACATACGGCCTGCCAAAGCAAAAAAATAAAATAAAATAATATGTGCACCTAGGTAAATCTTGAGATACATATAGTTACAAAAAATTATCCCGACACATGATTAAGGATAATTTTTTTGTTTCAACCCACGATTGAGACTTTCCTTAAAAGGAATGGTTAAAATAAGTGAAAAAAACACGAGTTTTCTACTGATATATTAGATAAGAGAAGCACGCACAAATTTCTTAGAGATCATTATCTGTCATGTAAGAATTAGTACAATTTTTTCTCAACCATTTTTCCTATATGGAGAGCATTAGTTGTGGATTGAAGTGTGTTTTGTCACAACTGAAACACCAATGGTAAGGATTAAAGTAAGAAATTCAAATAACAATAATGTTAGTTAACTGTGATTTTTTACATTTTTAACGTGGAGGTACGTACATAATCGTAAATGTGTTTACTTGTATCACGAGGAAATGACATCTATAGTTATATGCGAACCTCCACCTTAGAAATGCCAAAAATCGCAATAAATCCAATGTCACCCCAGCAGACTCTTAAAATAAGAGTCGTGACTATCGGATTTAGGCACGTGGCATAATCAGTCAACCCCCCTGACGTGATAGGCTTAGGGTTTGTGGCTCTGATTTTCTCGGGATGCAAACTTACATTTTTTAATGAAAAATGATAATCATGTATCTCAAGAAAAACAGATGTATGATTTTCAAGCCTATCACGTCAGACATGTCGATTGAGTATGCTAGTTGCTTAAAATAAAATAATGATGTTGGGCAATTTGATTTTTAACATTGTAAGCAAATGTTAATTTGGGACTCCATTGGCATTCTTTTTACACGTGGGTGTGCCGTGAACAAGATATATGTCGGACAGTAGGTTCCAGAAACTTAACACGTAATACCATATTCTTCTTGTATCTTCTTCCCACACGTGGAACCTTTTTTTTTTTTTTTTTGTAGGTTGAGGGATATAGAAGCACAAAATTCCCTGACATGAATACCCTTTTAACAGCGCCTGAATAACCGGATCATAAACGGCAATAAACTCCTTCAAACAAGGACATTCTCGTAACTTCACCTTATTACTGACATAAATAAGCGTTCCCTCACACCGTCCCCCGAAGAAAAATCAAAGTCCACAGCAGACGACGATCCTGTATTCTCGTTCGTTGATTCCTCCGACCAAACCATGAGCAGCACAACTGAAGCACCTCAACCCTCCCTATCACCTTCATCTCAACCGTCTAATCCTAATGTGGAGAAATGGGGAACGCACATCATGGGCCCACCTGCTTCTCCTTCCTCTCACCCAAGCAACAAGAAGGCTGCCTTATGGTGCGCCGAGGAGCACCCTTACCTTCAGTACACCCCAGTTGATAAGCCAAGCAACAATCCTATAGAACCAGTTATCCAAAAATTCAACACTTGGACTAACCAGGCTGAAACCCTCGCTCGTAATATCTGGCAAAACCGTAAGTCTCCCTCTTTCTCTTTCTCTCTCGATATATACGGTGAGAAGATAAAAAAAATGGACGGTTCACAATTCTAAATCAGTTTTATTTGTTTTGTAGTGAAAACGGGGTCATCTGTAACAGAGGTTGCATGGGGGAAGGTGAGCCTGACAGCGAAGGCAATAACAGAAGGTGGGTTCGAATCTCTTTACAAGCAAACTTTCCCAACTGAACCAAACGAGAAACTAAAGAAGACGTTCGCTTGTTATTTATCCACGTCCACTGGACCAGTTGCTGGAACACTCTATCTCTCGAATATTCACGTTGCGTTCTGTAGCGATCGTCCCCTTTGTTTCACTGCCCCCTCAGGTCAAGAAGCTTGGGCGTACTACAAGGTAAAATTATAATTTAATAAGAAAAAACAAATAGAGAGATACTATTGCCACACCAACTTTACTAAGAGCACCCAAATATGTGTGCAAATTCTTCAGTGTTCTTATGAATGGGGTTGCTCTTACCAAAAGTGAGTGTGGCAATAGAATCTCTCTTAGAAATATGGCCAAGATTCCAGATATTCCTAAGACATTCCCAAACATTCTGTACGAAATCTGTATTTTTAGGCACGGTCCTTGAAAAAAAAAAAAAAGTTCTTTTAGGGTTTTAGTAACTAAATATAGGCCCATAACACTTTACAAGTTTGGGCCAAGCTGTTTAAGGTCGAAGATGGGCCAGACAAACTGGGCCTATAATAGCCAAGTTAAACCCATATCCATTGATATGTGGAACTCTTATAAAGTAGTTTATTTGTGCAGGTCATGATACCATTGGCCAAGATCAAGGCAGTATACCCTATAAGCATGAAGGAGAATCCATCAGAGAGATATATCCAGATTGTCACCATTGATGATCACGAGTTTTGGTTCATGGGTTTTGTTAATTACGAGAAAGCATCTCTACATCTCTCAGAGAACTTGGAAGAATTCCGTAGGGCAACACACCACCACACCCACTAGTGTCTGGTTTACAGTTTACACTTAAAACATATACGAGTGGGCTTTAAATACTTAAGTTGCTATGTAACATTAATAATAGTTTGTGTTCTTGTCTTTTTAGATGCACATTTATATATATATATATATATATATGTTTCGTAATTTATCTTTTATTCTCCCATAATTGGCAATTTAAATTTATATTCCTTTTGATAAAAATGATTTGATAATAGTTGGGTTAAATGTAAAAGTGGGGTCATTTTTTATCCTCCAAATTTTGGTGGAAACAAACATCTATGTGGTCTTCTCTCATTAAATAAAGTAGTAAGAGATTTATTTAAATCAATTTCAAACAGTTTAATTCGTTCGAGATGAGATGAGAGTGCCCAAGTTCTACCAGGTTTTAAAACTCAGCCATGAATACAACAATGGCAAAGTTAAATGTAAAAGACCAAATATCAATCAGTAAAACAAGAAAAATTAGGGAAATGAAGGCAAATCAGATCTCAGCTCCCACACCAAGCTGAGGAAACCCTTTCCTTAGTAAAGATGCTGAGGAAAAAGGCCTTACTAGGCCTGGTAAAGATCTCGAGATTGGTAAAACAATACCTCGAGATTTGTTATGAATCTTGAAGACTTGCTATACGACTCTCCAGGTATTTTGATGGTGGATGAGGCTTAGTAAAGCTTTTTTTTTTTTTTTTATCTCACTATCCTAATAAGGGCTAGTCGGATTCTTCAACATTATTATATTAATTAGAGAGCTGCTATTGGCACCCCAACTTTTACTTTTACATATCAATTAAAAATGAAGAAAGTAAATGAATTGTTGACAATAAAAGTTGAGGTGCCAATAGAAGTTATATCATTTCTTTTTGCAAGATTTCTATTTTTTAGGTACGATTTTAAATGACCCTAATCATAATTGTTGTTACAACAATTGAAATAATTTGAGCCAAACCTTTGTAGTGTTTGTAGAGCATGTTTAAATCTTGAACGGGGTGATAAATAATTTAAGAAATAGGTGTGTGAAAAGTAAAAGTTGGGGTGCCAGTAGCAGTTCCATTATTTTAGTCTCATACAGCCCGTCCACATTGACACCAACCAGCCCAGGCCCATTTATTAAAAGGGTTAGGCTTGGTCTGAGGGTGTATCTCTGTTGGGCGTCCATTTATATGAATCATTTTCCTTTAGTTGTGTGTTTTGGGCCTAATTTAATCATAATTTAACTCCTAGCCATGGTTTCAAAACTTGTCCGAACTGAGAAGTATCGCCCGAGTCGTCTCGGTATCAGGCCTAGATGAGACGGACGGACAAATCAAATTTTCGGACGAGATATAACCACATTCATTTTTCATTTTTTTGAATGAGACGTTTCAAACGTATCAGAAAACTTGTTTGAGACGACTCGGTATCTATCATGGATGAGATGAGACACGAAATCGAGTTTTAAAACCATGCTCCTAGTAACCTCAGAAGTCCCAATTTTGAATTTTTTTTTTTGAATTTTTTTAGAGGGTCTTATTTTCACCCATGTACGATCTATCATATAATTTGTTACTTTGATGATTGATCTACTGCATGCCCAAAAATACCTTGATTGGTGATATGTAATGGTTGATTTCTTGCTCAGTGTGACGAGAAATGATCAAACCGATAGCTCAAGCAAAAGCATTGCATCTGTTAGATATGAAGTAACTTGAATCTCTAGAGTAGAGAATAGGGTCTCCATTAAAACTCACAAATAGCAGAGTAACTGCCACTTTTTATTTATATATTTATATATATATCTTGGAGTGATCGAATTACCCAATACAAGATGATGCACTGATGAGTAAGGAGGTTGGGCATTGATGTCTTTCATCCTCTCTTACACACTTCGATTCCAGTACATTTTTGAAGCTCACAACAGAAAGCGAAAAAAGAAGGAAAAAAAAAAAAAAAACAAAGAAAGGGAAAATAAATTAGTGGATAATATTTTTATTATAACCATGCGTGAATCAAACTTCAAGTTCATTCTGTTGAATCTCGGTTTTGGCCCCCATGCTTTTCTCACTTTTACTTGTTTGTTCATCTACCTTTTGATCTACACCGATCTTCTTTTGATCATGATTTGGTTGAATATCGACCAGGTGGACATCAGCGCTCCCCATTGCACGTACCCTAATCACGTCGACAATTCTCTCAGGTAGCTTCTCCATCTCTTTAACTTCCTTGGTGTCCCGGTAGATTCCATTGAGTAACATCTGAATTAACCCGAGAGCGAAACCTATAGGTTCAGGTAGCTGTTTCTCCGTCTCTTTAACTTGGTTGGTGTCCCGGTAGATTCCATAGAGTAATATCTGAAGTAACCCGAGAAAGAAACCTAGTACATTTGGAATCTATCAAATAAACAAAAAAACATGCATGGAGGAAATTAGGTTTAGAGTAACATAATTGATTTGAAATAATAAACGAAATGAAGACTTGTAGGTTACTGACTGCAATGTATTTGTCATTTTGTAGTAAACCGTGAAGGAACCACATAATCGCGCTTAATGTGAGGAAGAAGGATAAAGATAATGGCATGAACTCCACACTCTTTGTGGTTATGACCAGCTTCTGCAAAACAGAATAGACAACAATCCAAAAATATTAATTAGATGAACAATAACTACCAAATGGAACAATTAAATTATTGGAATTTTAAAATCTGAGTTAAAAAAATCCAACATTATTAAAAGTATATACATGGTTTTGAAGATTACTAACGACGTGTTAGATTTAGACCTCAGCATTTCTTTCTCATTTTTAGGAGAAAAGCCACACACACACACACACAAAAAAAAAAAAAAAAAATGCATTTCCTCACCATAATGCTTAAAGGAGCTGCAAAGACAGCAACAGAGAAGGCAACACAAACCCATCCAAGAATATGGACACGATTTGAACCTTTCCATAACAGAAGAGTAAGGAGAAGGAGTAAACTGAATACCCCCAGATTAAACAACAGAAGCATCTTGACAGTAAGGATCTGCAACTCCAAATTCAAACCTTCTCCATTAGAAAATCTTACCGAACTTGTAAAAAAATAGAATGAAAAAATCCTAAAAAGTGAGGGAGAGTGATCTCTTGTAATACCCTAGCCTTTCTTGGTGCATATCTCAGGTATATGGCGATGTAAATGGTTTGTATGAAGCATCCGAACGCGTTAATCGAGATGAGCAATGGAGTATGAGTCTTGATGAGAGCATAGTACATCCAAAGCATGGAACTAAATAATGAAACCATGTAAGGTACCGATTGGAATCCTTCGGTTGATTTCTTATTGTAAATCCGATAAAATGTCGGCCTGCAATGAAATTAACATTTAATAGTAATTAATCCTCTAACTTCCCGATTAATAAATAACTAACAACGTTGATCATTAAAAAAGAATGTAAAAACTCACAGTGGTGCAAGGTACACCATGAAGGAGACCACATTCCCTGATATTTATTGCAATAAAAAAAAAAAAAAAAGTCATTTTCTTTGTACAAAAGAAAGGTTAACAAATGCATGCTGTGTTAAGTGGGTAAAGCTTGGTTGACCTGAACTTAGTGCTCACTGGGATTTGTACGACTATGTGGGCAAATTGATATAAAATGGGAAAATACAACTTTTCCAAACATATAATTTCACATACACGACAAAAAATGAAAATGATAATTTTCTCTGAGAATTACCAATCAATAGAGAAGATGAAGTAAAATTAGAGAAGAAAAGCATGAGGTTGTGGGTCATCTCCCAACTTGTCACCAAAAGAACAATTACCCAATTTACCTTTGATATATATATATATCTATTTCACACTTTTACATGACATGATGAAATTGTCCACTTTTTTAATTAAATTATTCGTTTCAAACCCATCCCTGACGTAAAATAGAAAAACTATGAGGTGAGGTAAGGTCAAGAAGGCAACTGAAGTTGTTTTAAACCAGGGAGGTAAGTGCAATAAGCTGTATTGATGGGGGGGGGGGGGGTGAATAGGAAGTCTTAAATCCTCAAAAAATGAAAAAAAAAAAAAAAAATCAAAGAAACCAGGAAGAAGACCCCTAATGGAAGAAAAGCATAAATCTAATCCTTATAAGAAGAAAAACCCAAAGAAGCATTAATATGATCATTGAGAGAAGAAGATAAAAGTTAATAAATGAAGCTATATATATTTCTTTCAATCTCTCTACCTAAGACTCCAAAGATAAAACATGGGAAGGTGGTCATCTCTTCAAGTACCAGCTAAAGCACGTTACTCTCTCTTCTTCAAACTAATACTCGAAACTCTCATGTGGTGTGGACTAGAGATGGTTTAGAGACATTAAATAGACGTGGGTTTGAGTATACTATTTAATTCATTCTTGTCGTGGCAGGATATTAGTAGGTGGCGTACGGTAATATCCTTCCTCCCAACTTAAACTTAAGAATAATCCCTCTGATATACCCCCCCCCCCCAGACGTGGCATGTTGATAGAAACATAGATTTTTCTCGGGATACACAATGTACATCCCCATAAATACACGCACTGGTGTATCCTAGGAAAAAAAAATCTACAGTCAGTGATAAAATGAGTCACCAGATGGCATACTCAATTGTATATGTCTTCATATACACTAATGCCCTTCCCCATAAAAAGGTGTATCTCAAGGGAGCCGTACCATGACCATCCATTTTCAATAACTTGGATGAAGTCCAAAAATGTTTTTTATTTTTATTGCCTGTACTCTTCTCTCGGAACCTATTCCTTCTTTTTTTTTAAATAATATCTTCCTAATTTTATTATTTTCTGTCTTTTACCCTTTTAATCTCAAAGATTATGCCCGTTACGTAAGTTAAAACTCTACTAATAAAAAGAAATGAACAGCACAAGAAATCGAATCTACCCAACAAGTTCGAGCTGTAACTGCTATTGTATGCTCTCTTTCTCTCTTCTTTTTGTTTTTTTTTTTTGGGTTGTTATTGGTTTTTTCGTTTGATAGTGTTCATGCACTTTATCGTAGAGTGGTTAAGGTAAAATCTCATTTGCACGGACGACATTCTTTCCTTTGAAGCTTTAGTGCTACAAAAGACTGGAAATAATAAAATAATGATGTTCTTATCGTATTTGTTGGTATTATTGGATGTGGATTGGCTTGGATGGTCAAGTTGGAGAGAGAGAGAGTGAGTGTGGGTGTGGGTGTGGGTGTGAAGAACATGGAATAGCTTACAAGAGGAATGAAATTTCCTTAGATGAACTCTTGTAAACGGTATTTCCTCTTTCATTAATTTGATCGATGTGTGAAAGGCAGGGTTTCTATTAGTGGGTCTTCTTATTACCATGCCTTATGATGTATTACACACCACACGTTGCAAAGGTTACATCTCAATTATTTGGTTTAGAGGGTTTGATTCCCCACCTTACCATTCAGGGTAGTATTTTTTTTGTTTTATTAATTTATTTTTTGCTTTTCTACCCACTATGAAAACAATAATATATATGAGTATATAATTTTATAAAGTGAACAAAATTTCACAGAAAAATAATTAATTCAGGTTTCACAAGATCTCATATCGACCAATTACATGAACTCGTGTATTGAAGGCATCCTGCATGTATTTACAAAACTACTCTTATTAAGTTTCCACGATAGATCATCTAGGATTCTGTAAAATTTAGGATTGACTTTTTTATGAACAAAGAATCTCTCGTACATCAAGAATAATAGTTCATATCATATTTACTTTTTTTTTTTTTTCTCTTACACATATTATACTGGTGGAAAAGTAAAAACAATTTTAAGGACTTTAATGCTAACTTATACGATATCATATTTGTTGTCTTCTGTAACCATTGGTTGTGCATAGTTGTAGAAAAATAAGTTTACCTTGGGAAAATCAATTTTCAGATCAAAAGGAATTTGGGAAAATGAATTTACTTAAAAAATATATGTTCGTGTTTGGGGGAAATAATTGAAGTCCTTAGCATTTTCTCCATCTAAAGGTGAATAGAGTCAACCCATGCATTATGGCTTATGTGACATGTATTGTGGTGTGGGACGAGGGTTTCAATCCTCCACCCTGGGTGCACGATCTGGACCTTTGACTTTTTTTTCTTTTTTCTCTAGTAGTTTTAATTTCTCTTTCGGGTACCTATCAAGTAATTGCATATCCTCCCAAATATGTACATTCCAGAATTGAAAGTTTCTTTTGATGAAAATTGAAGGAAACTCTCTCACCGTCTAATAAAAGACAAGTGAATGAGTCGTTGTTAAGGTATTCCTTCTTAATGAACTTTTATTTTCACATTCTCATCAAGGCGAAGAAGAAGAAGAAGAAGAGTAGAAGGTGGGCAAACAACATACCTTGATTAAGCTTAAGCTTGATTTGGGACTTTATACACTAATATGTCCAAAAAGGGAAACATGATAGGGTTTCAAAAACAAACTTCTCTATGTTTATGGTTCTAGGTTGCAATTAAACATCAGGCAATGTGGATTGCTTTTGTATAAATTTCTAGCACGAACCAATGCCAAAAGTACTGCATTTCGTGTACTCATTCGTTTTTTTTTTTTCTTTACACTTTTAGTTCACAACCTAATGCGGTATTAGAGGTGGTGAGTAGGCATCTATATCATATTTAGGAACGATTTAGTGGTGTGTACATTGTTAGAAATCTTAAACCGAGAGTCCAAATTCTATTAGGAATTTGATTACTTATTTTACTAGGAATTTGTCTTTTATTAATAACTGTTTTTTATTTCTTATTAGAAGTAGAGTTCTTCTTTAATTTATTTATTATTTTAATTATAATAGAAGGTTTTGTTTTTTTAGAAGTCTTGTTAGAAAAATAATGTTAGACAACTTTTTTATAAATTAAAATCTGAGATTATTTGTTTTTTTTTTCCTTTTTTTCTCTTTCTTCTCTTTGTGAGTAGATATTACTTGTGCTGAAAATTATTAGGTCCTACAATTGATGTCTGGACATATTCTCAAGAAGATTAAGATAAATAATTAAACTAAATTAGAAAGAATATATTTTTGAGAAAATGATATAGGAAAAATATGTCGTTGCATTTGCTTTGACATAGGTTTTTCTTTTTCTTATTATTATTATTATTATTTTTTTGGAAAAAAAGTTAGTTTATAATTTCAAGATGGGGTAATTGTGAGAAAATACAACAACGAGGGATTATAGATTATATTCCTTGGGGTTGGATTAGAAAATAATTTTCTACCAAGAGGAGAAAACATTTTCTTATGAAAATGTGCAATCTGCAAATGCATTTATCTAAGAAAACCATTTCCCTACTTACTTCCCCACACAATCATAGATCCTCTTTATTGTTTTTGAGATAAACCTTATTAGGGTTCATGCATCTTCAACAAAGCATTAATAGAATTTCATTCCTCTTAACAACCACCCTTTATAAATTTTGGATAGACTCAAGAAGTACCACTGGTATGCACTAGGTTGAACAGTAATGAAGATATTGAGTTGAAGGTTCACCTAAAAACATAAGGGAGTTCGATCCATTGAGGATAATGGAATAATTGATAGTTCAAGGAGTGTGCCACCTTGGACCCTACATGCAAAAGGTGGTGATCCCATGGTGCCTCTTTTACCTCTCCCTAAATTTCATATTAAATGGGAATTTTTAGCATTTTCCATCGAAAATGGTTTTAATTAGTAAGATGTTTATGTACTTTTTTAAATTAGGTCATCTCCTTGACAACCAAATAATACTGTTAGACAGCTAGCTAACATCAAGTCTATATCAACCCTTCAATGGTCATTCCATTTTATATTTAAAGAAATAAAAAAGAAAAGGTCGAAGAAGCCTCGTGCTGAAGCGTAATAAAAGTAAAATATATAAAGCGAAAACAAATACACAAAGAACATAGGATTTACAATCATGATTCGACAAATTGTCTACATCCATAGAGAAGTGGGGATCAATTCGTTATCAACAATACATATATATAAGGATTAGTAGCCAGAAGGAACCTCATTATAGAGCAATTAAAATACATAAATATCCAAAAATTTTGGCCTACCTTGGAAAAGGACCTTTTTTACTTTTGATTTGCATCTGGATGCCCAAGCCGACTAAGAATCCTTAACAACTAAGGTCTGTTTGGAAGATCGTATTGGAATTGCAACACCCATGACTTTATTCATTATTGCACTTCAGGAATTGAAACTCCAAGAATACCTAATTCCCAAATTGGTGGAGTGGCAACTCTTATCTCAAAGAATCAGAGATATTTAATTGGCATGCCTTCAAAAAAACAAAAAATCACTAATGTGTGGGTCTGGGATTGGCTAAGGAATTTTAAATAGGTGAATAGGCCTGAATGATCATGACACTGCCATTTTAGAATGTCTGGATAAAAGATTTAATAAATATATCCTTTGGATCCGATATAAAGTGCAATGACGCTTGACTATCCTATCATCAGCCATATCATATATGGTGCGAGTGCTCAATTTCCTAATTAATCTGGACCACTTGATTGGTAGACCATAAGGCAGCTTGTAAGTGCCTTACTTCATCTAAATAAACATTTTTTGTCTGTGTGTTTTAGGATATTTTATGATGATTATGATAAAATAATTAGAAAAACACTTAATCCAAATTCAATAGGGTCTAGTGTCATTGTCTTACCAAGAAAAAATTACAAAGGCTTAATTTTAGTAAAACAACATGGTTAAGGCTCATTAAATACTTGTGTTAGCTTAGTTTAGCTGGTAAAGTTTATGGGTGTGATATTGTTAGGTCCCATATCGGTTAAGAACTCAGGGTTCTATGGGTTAAATACCTGTTGGGCCACTCTACTTGATATCAATTGATTTTAAGTTGAAATTTAACATGGTATCAGGCCTTTGTTGTCTGTTGGTCCGTCTGTCCACATGTCAGGCCTTTATATGTTTTAGTTCGGCCTGGACATGTGGGTGGGTGTTAAGTCCCACATCCGTTAGGAGCTTAAGGTTTTTATTGATTAAATATATGTTGGGCCACTTCACTTGATACGAATGGTTTTAGGTTGGAATCTAACAGATACCATAAGCCTGGTTCAATTCTTTCTACCACCGAGTCTAGACAAACCTATCAACAAATCGAAACAATTCATCATGGGTAGGAATGAGTTGGACCAACTGGGAATCCGAGCATGGAGACCGGTCAGTCAAATGGGTCAGGTTGACCCATTCAAAATGGGCCAAGTTAATCTGGTCAAAATGGGTCAATTTAACCCAGTCAAACAAGTTCAAACAGACCCAGTCAAATAATGTCAGGTTAGATTCACTGATGTGGTCCAGTTCGGGTCTTATGCCTTTGGACTTTGGATTGGGCTAGGTGTAGGTTTATTGACCGATCCTGGACAACTGACCAGGGCTTTCTACTGGGTTGGGATCAGACTTGGTAGACCAATATGATGACATAGCCCAACTCTTGGTCCATTGACCCGGAGAAATAGCTTAACACGATCAAGATGAACCTTTTATATAATTGATTTAATCCACTCAATTTTGAGCTGGGATGAAGAGCCCATAAACTAACAAATCAACGTTTTCATAAGAAAATGCTGAACTGCCTTCGGACAACACTGCCCCTAGCGTTGCGCTCATATGTTGGTGTGCACATGGAACATATATATTTTTCTCGAGATATCACTGTTTTACACTTGAGGAAAGTTGATGGTTCTCTGCACAAACAATACTGTAGAAAGTCTTGTAGGATGTCAGTGTAGCACGACTCTTTTCAAAAGCATGGTATTCACAAAATTACTAACAGCAACCCCAAGGGGTTGGCTCAATGGCAATTTCGGACCGATAAGTCGTTGATGCGTGTAGGTCGTGAGCTCGATACCCAATATGAGCATAAATTCCTCGGGTGGCCACCCGCAAGGGCGCACCCTCACTTACCTGGTGGGTTCCCCGGGACTGGTCCTTAGACGAGCCCATGGTCTATAGACTGGGCAAAGCCCAGTTCACTTTCTATAGGGATACATTGGCCAACCGATCCAAAGATTCCATGGCCACCCATAAAATTGATTCTTGATTCTATTGTATTTTGTTTTGTGGTTCATATTCAAGATTGTGTTTGTACTTTAATCCTACATTTATATGAAGTGGGTTGTAGATATGAAAAAAAGTAAGGACTCGATGGGACCTTGACTCTCGAATTTAATGAGATAAATCCATGAAAGAATGCGACTCCAAACATACCTAAGTGTTCCATATATGATCTTAAAAGATTCTCATTATGAGATGATATTTTGGTTGATGAATAAAATTCTATTGTTTAAAAGTAGAATCGTGATAATCTAACACTCCTTTTTGTATGCTCTCTTCATAGAAATGTAGATCCATTGCTTCGAGATGCACAAGGACAATTATTTATGGTTTTGGATGATTCTATGAAGGGAGCATACACAAAAAGAGCGTTAGATTATCACGACTCTTAAAAGTAAATAATCTAGAGTCGTGATAATCTGACGCTCTTTTTTTCAGATGCCCCCATAACAGAATCGTAGTTCCTTTGTTTTAAGATACGTAAGGGGGGGTTTGAAAAATAAAGTCAAATTATCATTGTACAATAATGTAAATTATGTGAGTCGTGATTTTCTGACTTGAGTATTTTCACTCGGTCTAACGTGGTAAGGACACGGAATCGTTGATTGGTTTCTTTGGGACAAGAATTAGCCAAACTATATAATTATTATACATGGCGGGAAGTGGTCACGTGCATGATTAGTCACAACCTAGCTGGAGACGGACTAGTTTTGGAGTGTCACCAACTATATACATTTTCTCTAACTAATCAAATAATTTGAAGGAGATCCCAATTCTGGGAAACTGCCAATCCCCATGAGTTGGTCAATCAATATATATTTATATACCTCTGTAGACTAAAATTTGAGCTGGCTCTTTGGACAAATAATGATAAATTATTCATCATTAATAAAATTTGATAATAATGGTGACATTTGGTATTAACAAATGAAGATAGTGTATATAGCCACACATCCTAATTCTATAGTGGTCTTCGACAAGTGCAATAGAGTAAGTTTGGAGACCATTCAATTTCGAACACACAATTAAAGGGTACAAATCCTTGTTGCTAGTTTAATATTGATCAAACCACATGGGGGTTGAGTTGATGTTTTGTGTTATACTAGGTTAGTGCATGTTTAGAATTTTCATTTTTTTTTTTTTTTGGGTTCATAAATTGAACAAGAGATGTTTAGTGGTATGGGGTTAGTGAGACCAATTACGTCTACAACAAGGCATTTTCATGAAGAGAATATTAATCATTTCTTATCATTTACAAAAACATCAAATTATGTGAGTGAGTGAGAGAGAGAGAAAGCGAGAGAGAGAGAGAGAGAGAGAGAGAGAGAGAGAGAGAATCTATCACAAAAACACCAATCAGCTAACTTTAGAATGTAGTTCTAGTAGGAGTGCAACTTGGTTTAGTTTGAGATCAAATTGGAATCGAACCAACATAGGTCGGTTCCATGTAATAAGAATCAGATCCGAACCAAATTCCATTGGAACAAAATCAATCCAAACCAAATTAAAGTCGGTTTGGTTCAGTTTGATTCTACGTTTGTCAATATTCAATAAATTATAAGTAATATTTTTTAATGTAAAAATAAATATATAATAAACATAAAATTTTATATAATAAATCACTAATCTATCTATAAAAGACCATTAATTTATCCATAAAAGATGACTAACATATGTCCTAACTACTAAAATAATTCATAAAAATTATTATATACATATATATATATATATATATATATATATAATATATATATATAATATATATATATATATATATAATATATATATATATATTTATTGCATATGGGATTAACTCTCGGTTTGGTTTGGTTCTATACAAGTTTGATTTGAGAATTGAATCAAATTGATCGGATCTCCATTTTTCGTAGCCCAGAACCGAATCGTAACTTGTTCCAAATCGAATCAAATCACCTTAAAGTAATCGGTTTGGTTCGGTTCTCGGTTTGAACCGGACCAAGTGGCACCCCTAAGTTCTAGCATAGATGGAACCATTGGGCCATAATACGGTGCAGAATAGCGCAACAATAAGACAAGGAGCTGGCTAACTACCAAACTAGGGGCAGTACAGAATCAGGGACTCTTCTTAACTGCAAGAGAAGATGAAGAACACGAGGAGACTAACTTCGTCTCCTACGTCCTACCAAACCCCTATAACGGTAGAAGACGGCGTTTCTCAGCGTTAAGTTAATAACTAATAAATAAATATTCTCTCTCTTCTTCAAGGTCAAGGATCCCAAGAATATTAAAAAGCATTATCCCAACAACAAGAACTTCTTCTGTCAAGATTCTGTTACCATTTCGTTAGTTAAGACCTTCTTTCCTCCAACAAATCTGACAATTCCTGTTATGTCCCTATTCTTTGTACATCAATGACTGTAAAAGCTGTACATTTCTCCAATTTTCTTAATCTCAATGAGGTTCTCTATTCCAGGAGATTCTATAAAGGTAAGAGGCGGTTCTCGACCATCAGAGTTCTTGAGATTCTTTATGAGATTTGGGGTTTCAAATGCTGTTGAAGGTATGGATGTTATTAATGTTGGAACAAGTTCGTTCAAATCGTCCAAATTTCTTGTAATTGGACACAGAGGTAATGGTATGAATGTATTGTACTCTTCTGATCAAAGAATGAAAGCTATTAAGGAGAATTCGATTCTCTCCTTCAATACTGCTGGAAAGTTTGACGTAGATTTTGTTGAGTTTGATGTTCAGGTGAGATTTACGCCTAACTCTCCCCTCTATTTGTTCTCCTCTGTTCTTACTCTGTTTTTTCTCTTTCTTTCTTTATTCTTTTATATATAAAAAAAAAAAAAATTTTTTTTTTTTAGTCTGTTTTGTTTTGTTTCTCCGAAAAATGTAATTTTTGTAGGTGACGAAAGATGACCATCCAGTCATTTTCCACGACAATTTCATTCTGACTGAAGAGAACGTAAGGGTTTTTTTTTTTTTTCTTTTTTAATAATTAAAAACCCAATCTTTTTTTTCTAATAATTAAGCACCCTTTTTGTTGGTAAATATTTTACAGGGAACCATAAGTGAGAAAAAAATTACGGAGCTCAAGTTAGCTGATTTCCTCTGCTATGGACCCCAAAGGGAGCCCAGCAATGTAATTCTTCTAACCTTTTTTATTGGTATACTTGATATAGTTCAGATGAATTAAAATAGATGTTTCCATCTTGGATGTAAATTGAATTTAGGTGGGAAAATCTTTGTTGAGAAAAGGTGAGGATGGGAAGATATATAACTGGAAGGTTGAAGATGATGAATCTCTATGCACATTGGAAGATGCATTCAAGAAGGTCGACTCGTCCTTGGGTTTCAACATTGAATTGAAGTTTGACGACTACATTGTCTATAAAGAAGAAGAAATCACCCATGTTCTTGGAAATATCTTGAGAGTATGTTTGTTTTTTTTTTCTATCTAGTCTTTTTTTGTTTATAAGTCAATGTTTTTCACTTTCAGATCTGTTAAGTTGTTAGATCAGTATACAATTTAAAAGAAATATCTAAAATATGCTTATTCGATCGGACTAGGTCATAGATTGGATTGCATATAGTTCGGATTGAGGGCACTAGTTGGGGGAAGGGGGGTTTACACCCCCAATAGGAGGCACGACTAAAGTAGTAGTTCCCACATTAATATATATATTTTTGGCTTATCGTGGGTATCCCCACCCTTCGGGTGAGACTAATCCCACGGTCACACACACCACCTCCTCAGAAAGTCCTACGTGCAACTGGTTGAGTCAAGGGTCAAATGGACCCTAGAGGGTGGCCCCTAGGAATTCATTACTTCGTGGGGTTTCAAATACTTGACCTACTCTTCCTGGGGAGCTTATCAAGGCTTGGTTTGCCACTAGGCCAACCCCTTGGGGTTTCCCACATTAATCAACATAATACGAGATACCTATCACAATAAACAGTTGGCTAACCCACCCCCCATTAGGAGGCATGGCCAAAATAGTTCCCATGTTTATCTTCAGAGTACAAAGTACCCATCACAACAAACACTTGGCCAACTGAAAACTAATAGACTAGGTTTAATTCAACTGTTAAAATCTCAAAACAACTAAAATAGTATGATAAAAATTCTAAAAATGGTAATGTTCAAATTTGGATTTGGCTTCACAAATGACCTCTTCTTGAGGTGCGTTCGTAATAGAACCCATTGATGGCTTTCCAACGATATATTATAACAGTGATTTTGATAATTGTTTGCATATGTATTCTTGTACAAAACTAGGGTGCATTCGTATCTGTTATTTTCTCTGTCGACCTTATTTTTTCAAATCCAGGCACCCTAGAAATTCATCTGTAATTAGTTCTGCGTCATTCTTAATTTTGTTCAATTTTGGTGACAGGTGGTGTTTGATTATGCCAAAGACAGACCCATCATCTTCTCAACATTTCAACCCGATGCAGCACGGCTAGTCAGGAAATCACAGAACACCTACCCTGTAAGTAAGATCTCTTTTTTGCATTTTGTAATTTGTTGACATATTCTTCTACTTTATTACATTGTAATTTTAAAATATTTACTTTGATTTTCGTTTAATGTGGTTGTTTGACAATTGTTCTGTTGTTGATTAAAACCAGGTATTCTTCCTCACAGATGGAGGAATTGAAATTTACCCGGACATGAGAAGGAATTCCTTCGACGAGGCCATAAAATTGTGCTTGGCACACTCCTTGCAAGGAATTGTATCAGAAGTCAAAGCCATCTTCACAAATCCAGGAGCAATAACCAAGATCAAAGAGTCAAATCTTTCCTTCTTGACCTATGGTCAATTGAAGTAATTAATTAAAGCTTCCTTTCTCTACTGAAGTCTCGAATTCATTTGTTATATATCAGATTGCATTTAAGGAGTACTGATGATGATTGTTCATTGTGTTTCAGTAATGTGCGAGAAGTAGTTTACATTCAACGTCTCATGGGTGTTGATGGGGTGATTGTCGATCTTGTTCGAGAAATCACAGAGGCAGTTTCTGACTTCACTAAGCCAATGAAGGATTGTGAAGAAGAAACCATGGGTGTAAAGGAGGTGACGAACTGGCCCAACTTCTCGCGACGTGAGCTGTCATTTTTACTGAAGTTCGTAACTGAATTGATGCAGCATTAATGCCATAAGGCCCAGAAGATAGACTCCAAAACACACAATTCATTTGACACGACACGGTTTCATAATTTTTCTCAAAATTTTCAGTTTGTAAGGTAGCTTTGTCCAGTATATAGTCATCATCTCATTGATATTCCTTTTGTTGATAGACATTGAATCCATAAACTACAGTGGATGGGGCAACCTTTTCATCATTAAAATGATCCCCATTAAACTTTTGAACTAGGCTTCTTGTGCTTTACATACTATCGTTCTAGTTTGGGTTGACATCAACGCCAATGTCTTCAGATCCGGTTGATTTTTAACGGGTTCTAGGTAGTATAAAATAATTAGCTCAGAAATAACAAACATAAAGACAAGCAATGATTCTACTCAATTGAAAAAGATGGTGCATCACAAATGCCACTGCAAGGTTAATTCATTGCAAATCTATGCTTATGAAGAGTTATGTTGCTTCCATGACTGGTGAATCCATCAGAAAACAAGAGTGACAGACAACATGACGAACTGAAACATCGTAATTAGCGGCCAAAGGAAAATAAAAAAGAAGGGCACAAGAAGTTATATTTGAGATGATAAATTCGTCCGAATTTAAGGATGGCAGTTCCTTATCAGAAAACCATTACAGGAAGAGAAGGAAATGGATTCATAGCCATCTCAAATCCTCTACCAATGAACCTTTAAGTATAGCAAGACTAGTATGAAATGAATCTGTAAATAATAAATAAAGAACTTATTGATAAGTTGTCAGTCCAAGGCATAACTTTGTGCCTGATGTCCCAAAACTTACTTGGGTGCATTTTCAACCACTTGAGATACAAGAGCCCAATTCTCGATGAGCAATATAGCATAAAGAGTCGTGCTGGTGTGACATCAAGATTGACCTCAATACACACTTTGCTATGTGGAGGTGCGCACTTTTCACTCTTATCTCCTTAAAAGCATCTATGATTCCATACACACCTCTATGTCCGCGAAGTGTGAATTGAGGTCACACCAGCACTATTCTAGCATAAAAGATAGTGACTCTATCTTCTGAAGCCGCAAAGAAGCCCCCCACCCCCGAAAAAGAAGAAATGAAAAAAGAAAATAAATAAATGAAGTTACGATGTGCTTACTTGTAACGTTACACCACGAGTGCCACGTAATTTTGATGAGGAGTTAGCTTGGTGACAATAGGTCCTAATCACCCTCTAAGCAAGCTTGTCTATTTTTAGGATAATGTCTTTTAAAAACCTGGCTTGTCAGTGATAGGAAAGGTTACCTATTGTATTCTTTTTATATTGATGGATACATACATATTTTGTCCTCGCTATCTCATGTATAGGCTTCAGGGGCCGCACAACAACATTACCTTTAACATGAAGAAAACTACCACCTCTCTTATAACCTACAAAACAAGCAATAATCCCCAAGAGAAGTTTGGCTCCTGAAGAACCGTTGTATCAACTTTGAAATCCATTGTGACTTCTCTTCCAGTCTTGGAAATTCTCCCTATTGTTATTTATGTCATTATTTATTGTGGTTTGCTTGTTTTGTCATACTATACATTTACCTTTCTATTTTACAATTTAATTGTACAAATAATTGCTCATTGTATGATGATTTCAATTTTTTTTGGATTTGGATAGCCAATGATCAATTCACATCCTTAATAAAGATTCAATAATCACCAAATTAACTTCTAATTAAATTTATAAATTTTCCCTAAATAATATAAGGCCGGGTTTCCTTGACTCATGGAAAAAGCACATGACCCAATTGTTTAGCACAAAACCCAATGATTGAGATTTTTTATCGGGATAAGTATTTTCAAGATACATATAAATCTCAATTGTTGGATTTTGTATCTAAACAGTTGGGATCATGTGTTTTCTCGTGAGGCATTCTTCATTTAGAACACAACCCAACCCAACCAAACCTAGTAAAGTAATATAATATCATTAGTTACTAGTAATATAACAAAGGCTTTGTGCACAAAAATTTTGCTGACCCAAGCATCACTAAATCCAGCATAAACAAAGGCATTTTTATTGCCAGTAAAGATTAATAAACATTAAATCCCCAGGGGTTGGCCCTCTTGACTTGTCCTGTTGCACGTTGTGAGAACTTCCGTGGCGTCCGGGTGTGCCTTCTTAGGGGCTAGTCCCATCCCAAAAAGTGGGGAAACTCTATGATAAAAAAAAAAAAAAAAGGACATTTGTTCAAATAAATGATTAACATAAGATCATCCATCCATTTCCCTCATCAGATATCAAGCCCTCTTTATTTAGAGAAACATTTCTTACTTAATTAAACTTACCAAGATAATTAAATTTAATTATCTAATGCTTAACTTAATTAAACATGTCTTACAAGTATTAGCTTTGGTTACTAAAAGTTCGAAGAGCATTGATGACAACTTCTAGTGAAAGAAAGCACTCAATCTAATATGAAACTAAACGTAACAATTTCTAGTGAAAGAAAGCACTTGATCTAATATGGAACTAAATGTGTTTCAATGGGCACCTACCCGACATATGCACCCAAAGTGACTAATTGGTTTTTGATCTACCATCAAGGACCTGATCATTTTTTTTAGTTTGGTTTTGGGTAGCCATCTTAGGGACCTATAAGAAATGGGGCTCATTGAACTAGTCGTTTTCTTTGTAACTTACTTATAAGAATATTAGTGGTCTAATTAAATATTAATGGAGAGGTATCTTGCTGTAAATGTACTTTAACTAAAATCAGAATGTAAAGAGAACGTGAAGTCTTTTTTTTTTATTTTTTTCCCCTTTACATGTATGTCCATTTATGTTTCTCCATTCCGTCTCAATTTCAACTACAAAATATATACTCCATATTAAATTTCTAAAATTTTCTTCTTAAAAGTTTGATTTGCTTGAATAATTCATTATCGATTCCAATTATCAAGTGAGAGATTAAGAGTTGGATTTTTTTTTTTTTTCATTGAACAATAATTGCCCATCTTATCAGTACCCCATCTTTTTGTCAACAAGAAATAATTGTATGCATTATATGGGATGGGTATTGGGCATTTTTAGAGTTGATTCCAGGTCCAAGGTAACTTTCACTAGAACTAGAACTAATTTTTTATTTAGGTTTCGGTTATGGATATGCATAGAACCAAATTGAGAGTGATCTTGAGACTCGGCCCTAACCAGGACTAGAAAAATTCTCACCATCCTCCCTTAAACGTTAAGGTTTTATTGTCCTCCGAACAATAATTTTATGAGTTTCCTCAACTCTCCCGTCAACCTTAAAAAATTGATTCCATTATTGAAAATCACTTACAAGAATTAAAGACACTCTGCTGTGCGTATCTCATTCAAAATATCATTTTAGCACATCAAGATACTTTGAATGAGATACGGGTCCTCTTGATCTTTTATTTCTGTAGAGTATAAGTTTAAGACGAAGAGAATTGCATACCTTAATCTTAATCAATTATTTTTTTATTAACATTTGAATGGAAAATGACATGGTCGACGATTGTCATTTCTTTCCTACCACAGTCAAGGATCGTGCATATACGGTTGGAATCTTAAAATTACATCCACTAAATCAATATTTCTTCCTTATTAAATTTAATGTGGACCATCTCAAGAGTCTATTTTAATGTGTACGGCTCATTGTTACTAGAATTGATATTGAAGACCCATGTCCCTTAAGAGGGTCACATGGATTTCTTATACCCTCATACATTTAAAGTGAGACGTTGACACATGTTTATGATTCATGGTATTCAAATGCTTCTTAGAAGGGCAATCCCAATAGATTAGACTTTGAGAGGAGTGAGAGTGACAACCACTAACCCATTTGTAGAAAATGAGGCAAAGAAAGACAAAAACTGAAGAAACACATCACATAAACCTTTAGATTGTAGTGGAAAGATAAGGGCTTTTCAACTGAGAACCATCTTTTACTCAAATCAAAATAATTATAGGCTTTAACGTCTCTCTTTTGTTCCTTAGAACGCTATCTTCAACACCAACACGCAAACTTATTTGACCTTAAAAGAAAAAGTGAAGTGGGAGAGGATCTCAGCCGCAATTTGGCTTACGGAATCCACTTTTTCTTTTCATACTGCAAGTGGTTAGACCATTTGCTCAAAAATCTCATCAACTTTTTTATTTTTTATTTTTTTATTTCTTTTTTTAATACTTTTTACTTTTTATTTTATCAACATTTTATTTATTTTATTGTCGAAAAAGAATTCCCTTCCAATTGTCAATGTTTGAGGCTCTTTTCTATTTTGACTGTAATACCCCCAATCAGATTTAAAATATTTTATATTATAGAAATATGTTGAAATTCATAACATAGGGAGCCAACAATTATTACTAAACATCAACGGCAGTGATTTTTTTTATATAAAAAATAAAATAAAATAAAATAAACAAAGGGGTGATCTTATGATACCAAAGAATAAATTTCAAGAATTTACAATATTTTTTTATTATTGATAAGCTGGGATTGATGGACCCCTCCCAGAAAGTTAAAAAAAAAAAAAAAAACCCATAGCTAACAAGTGTAATTACAAGAAACCAGTTGCCTCGCCCCTATCATTAAAAAAATAAGGAATTTACAATATTTGATTCACCTATTAGAGTACTTTTGATAGATCTTCTTCTTCATCCTCTTTTTTTATTATGTTAGTATTGACTTAAACATTAGAGTGCAATTAGCAAATTCTACAACAATCCAAGATGCAATGAGAAATTGCAAGGTCTTTTTTACAATTCATAAGATAAATCTCGAGTTGATCGTATGTGGATTTTTTTTTTTTTCCACTAAAATATTATCATGTATATACCATTGATGGAATATTATGTTTTTGAGAAACAAATCAAGATAAAGACTCCACGTCTCAGGAAGTGAAGGTCTTGAGTTCGAATACTCCTTTCAGGTCTAACCTTAAAGGATTTATTTTAAAAATTACTTAATGTGAGGGGGGAGTGAGGGAATACACGTACCCTAAGAATTAATCAAGTGCTTTAAGAAGTTTGGATATCTCGTTTCAAAAATAAAAGAATGCTCTATTGAGATAATAAAATCAATAATGATGATTCTCCTTAACCGACCCAAAGCAGTGATAAATGACACAACTATTATTCTTCACCAAAAAGATTAGTTAATTAATGAGGAGATGCTTCTAAAGGAATCTCCAGCGCATTGTCGGTTTCAAGGACCCCTGCATGTATTCTACATTCAAATAATCTATAATACCCAATAGGAAAAAAATAAGCTTATTATTCTCAACAACCCAAACACTTTCATTATTTCCTAATTAGACAAACTACATAAGACCCATCTATTGCAATTTTTAAAGTGTTCTATTTCTTTTCATTTTTCAATTTTTGAAAACTTGGACTTGAAATCACCACCTCAAAATTTCGTTACAATACGTAAACCAACTCAGTTGTGGGTCCAACATGGTATTATTATTATTATTATTTTTTTTTTCACATTGGCTACTAGTCATTAGCAACTTATCAAAAGAATTGGCTCATTTTATTTGGTTACTATTCATTTGTTTTTTATTTTTATTTTTACGGGTAAGCTCGACTTGAATCATGACCTCAGAGTTGCTTTGTAATGCGTCAACCAAACTAAGCTATGGGTCTACACCCTACTATTGATATTACCAATAATCAATTGAAATTAAGGCAATCTTAACATGACTCGAAAATGATACCTAATTAGTGGGTGTAGGTCAAGCCTAATTGGATCTCGGTCATAATAGTGTCAATTCGTCTAATACGATTATTAAATGGATTGGATCTGGGTCAGGGATGTCAACCCACTTAACCCATTTTGACAAATTTAATCATTTGTCATTAATGTGTAATGGTGGGACCGACCGATCATCCACATTCAATGGCGCCAGAGTCAAATCTAAATCAACATCAACCTCATCTGGAATGGGCTGACCAAGGACCAACTCCAATAATTATTTAAATTACTCATTCTTGATGCTAGAACTTAGTTTATGTTTGGTAGATATTAGTTTATAGTTGCGTGACTTTATTTTTAGTAATAGTGATTAAAATTTTATTAAACAAATTATATATAGGTCGGCTCAGGTATATTTATTTATAAATGGGTTGGGTTTGAGTTTGGTAAATTTTCATAAGAGTTGTGCTAATCTGACTCCTCAAGTGACTTATTCAAAATACTCACCTGACGTGGGGTGTGCCAGAACCATAGACTTTATGCCACAAGATACATGACCCTACATCCCCATAAATATGTGCAATTGTGTATCCCAATGAAAGAAAAATATATGGTTTTAACACACCCCACATCAAGTGAGTATTTTGAGTATGACATATGGTGGAGTCAGTTTATCATCACTCTTTTCATAATATCCTTACCTCAACACAACACGACCACTTCTAATTGAAATACTTTGATGTATCTTTTCATTTTCTTTAAGCCCAAGAAACAGCTCCCCCAAATACAAATCCCTCCATTTTTAGTGATTTGAGATATCCTTGTACTTTCAAACCGATGAAATACGCCTCAGCCTCCCTCTATTGTAGGAGACTTTCAAAAAGTAACTTAAAAGCCTTTCTACTCCCCAAAGTCTATCATAATCAAGCTCTTCTCCCTTCACAGTAAGTTATTCGAGCAATCATTTTTCAACCTCATTTTGGTCTCTCATAAAAAGTCGTTTATTTTTCTACTTGAAATTCCATTGTCTTTTACATCTCCAAAAAAATCTTATCTTATTCTTGAAATTTGAAGGTTAAAAGAAAGAATTTGAGGTCCGAAAACCGAGGTAAAAAAATTCCATGAGGTTGAACATGATTTATTGGGAAGAAAAGGCCCAGGTTTAGTATTTTGACAAGAGATTGTGGATGAAGGTGTATATTTAAGTCATTTTCATAATCTCTCAAAAAAAAAAAAAAAAAAACCTGAGGACAAGGGACCTATCATCTATTAGAAAACATGGAAGGGTATGGTAAATGTCAAGGATAATTATGTAGTTTGGGCAAATCATTGAAAATGAAGGTGAGCTCCAAATCTAACATGCAACCCCTTCAAAAAGATATTTTTTAGCCGACCCAAAAATTAATTTGGGAATTTCCAAAATCATGGGTTGACCAATTGTATGGTGTAACGTGTATTGAGGGAATTCGAAATGTGTGTATTTTTGTAAATTGGGGATGCCCTCAACGTATTAGGTATATTACGATCGTTCAAATTGGATTATGTGAAATTCAAAATTGATCTTATTGTACCCAAAATATTTCTCTTTCGAAAAACCAATGGGACTGATGACAAGCCCTTGACCTTCTGTTGTATAGATTAATGGAAAATGACTTAAAAGCTCTCTTGTATAAAGATGATGATGATGTGAGGATAAAAGTTATTGATGTTGATGATGAGGGCATTGCAATAATTTTTTATTAGTCTATAACAGAAGACTGAAATCAAAGGAGATAAATCAACACTAAAAACATAGGGACGACCTTTTCCAAAATTTTGGAGTGGAGAGGTCACTTGAAGGTTGGAATACTTTTACTGTCATACAAGTTGTACTAGCCGTATTTGTTGAAAAGACCAAAATGCCCATACTCTATCCAATACTTTATTGCCAAAGATTATCATTGTTTTTTTTTTTTTTTCCATTGCAGACGCCCATTTTGATATCTTAATTAAACTAATTGTTAAATGGAAATGTGTCAAAGCAGGATTGAGTTTCGTTCACGCCACATAAATTGTCCCATTAGCCCAACACCCTTACTATAAAGAACCACGACCTTTCCCTCTCCTCTCCATATCATCTTCATTTCATTTCTCTCTTGTTCTTCTAGTTCATGTATGTCTCTCTCTTCACATGGTTTATAAGAATTGAACATTTGTTGACTTGAGAGAGGCGAATTTTCGATAGTTGTTGTTTCAATATGGAGAAGACCAATTTAGCTACAAATCGAATTATAAGATTGCCTCCTGGGTATCGATTTCGTCCCACGGACGAAGAGCTTTTGATTTATTACTTGAAACCCAAAGTTTTATCTTACCCATTACCCTCTTCAATTATTTCTGAGGTTAATGTTTGCAAGTACAATCCTTGGGACTTGCCAGGTTAGTTGAAATTTCGAATAATTTTTATTGATTATGTACAAGCATATTGAAGTTGATTGTCATTCGTGTAATATAATTTCTTGTAATTTGCATTTTTTTTTATGCTAATTTTCAAAACGATCGTCATAAATGTGGGCATTTTATATTTAGGTGATTCGGAGGAAGACCGATACTTTTTTAGCACTAGAGAGGTAAAGTACCGAAACGGAAACAGAACAAACAGAGCGACCCATTCTGGTTACTGGAAGACTACTGGTAGAGATAAACAAATTCTAGCTTTTAGAAGCAACCAAGTAGTTGGAATGAAGAAAACTCTAGTTTTCTATAGAGGGAAGCCTCCAAATGGATCTAAAACTGACTGGATCATGCATGAATACCGCCTTGTTGGCTCCTGTATTTCCCCACAGAGAAATAACTCAACCCAAGTGAGTTTTTTAATAATTGTATTTGGTTTTGTATATTTTTGTACTTTTAATTATATCTTATTTTATTGTCATTTTTTTTTTAAAAATTTCTGCAGAATTCGATGATGCAAATGGAAGATTGGGTCGTCTGTCGTATTTTTCAGAAGAAAAGAAATACTAGAAATGATGACAATATGAAACAACCATGTAACAATAAAATAGTCAAGAATCTCAAGGTGTCTAGGCCAAGTTTTATTGATTTTATGAGACTAAACGAGACCGATCCGTGTCATTCTTCATCTTCTTCGGCTTCAAGTGGGATCACTGAAGTCTCTTCTACTGGATCTGATCATGAAGAGAATAGTGGATGTAATAGTGTTTCATCTTCTTGTGGAATAGAGCCTTGAGACCTTTTTACTTGAACATATTTAAATTTTGGAAATCCTATAAGAGAATTACCATGTAAGTATTAACTCTCAGTACTCTTGTGCTTCTTGTAGCTCATATTTTCTACCCAAATAAAGAGGAATTCGTCTAGAGAAATTGGGAGATTATTGGATGTGTGAAATGGGTTTTTTGTAATCAAAATCCAAAATTTCAAATTAATTCTAATTTTTCCCACTTATTTTCTATTGGATTTCTTATTATTGTGAAAAATAATTTACTCACAGAGAGCTCGTAGAAATCTCGAATCCACCAATCACATGAAACAGATGAGTGTTTTTGACAAAATTTATGATTCTGGCTCACTGTTCATTTTAATAATCAAAATGTGAATGGGCAACGAATTTGGAGCTTTTAAAGTGATTAGTTCACATGTTTAAAGTGAACCTGTGAAATAGTCACTTTAAAAGCTCCAAATTCGTTGCCCATTCACATTTTAATAATTAAAATGAACAGTGAACTGGAATCATAAATTCGTCAAAAGCTGATCACGTTTTCGAAAATATCTCTTAAAGGAAGATGCAGTCAAAGGTAAAAAAAAAAATAATAGAACAAAAAGAAAAGGAGTGTGTGTGTGGGAAGCAAAGAAAGAATTGGAGAGTGGGAGAAAAAGAAGGTCTATATTTATCTAAACTTTTTAAAAGAGATCCCTTTTAGGAAATGAACTCAAAGGCTTTTAAGCCCATTTCAGGATAGAATTGTTCTATGTTTGATCTTACAACAATGACAATGCCAATGGATTCCATAAGTAAACATTTCTTCTCATTTTATTCTGATTCATTATGTCGAAAAGAAATGGCTGAATCAGGTTCAATCGAAGTAACTTACATCAGAAACATCTTGCTTTATGATATCTATTTGATAGCTTATGGGAAAAGTAGGTATTTGTATGGCAAACAAAGTTAATTATAATTCTAATTAACAGAATACCACTTTGTGCAATTATGACCTGAGGGGAGACATGCACACAAATGCTCATAGGGGAAAATACCAAAATGGGGGTATACCCTTTTTGATAAATATTTTTAAAATGACTACAAACTTATTGTTAAGAAATTTATGTGCTAAGCTGATGAATCAATGGCATGATGTCATGTATATCGAAAAAGTAAGCGTGATTGGTTTTTGGAGAGAAAATTTCTAAGAAGTTAGGAGTTTAGATTTTAAGTGCTTTTTTTTTAATACATGTGGTTTCATGCCATTGGTTCATCAGCTTGGCAAATTACTTTCCATTTTGATAAAAGGCCTATGCTACATCTATATTACAAGATTGGTCTTTGTTACAATTCTAGGAATATTTACTAAATGAGTAAAATACTAATTTGAAGACGTCATCATGGGGGGTAAGAACTAAAGGGTCCATAGATGATGACATGTGTCACATTGGGATTCATACATGATCTCAACTAGGGGATTTAATTAGGAAAGATTGTCTTATATATGATTAATTTTCAAGGAAAAAGTATGCAGCCCTCATCCTTAAAAATTTTAGACATTGTAGGGTGAGTCTGAGGTGGGCGTTGGAGGCTTTAGGTTTGGTGCAAGTACACCCAAGAACATCCAACGAGGTTTGAAGATCATCATCAATAAAGAAAGCTCTCATTTCAAGGTTGGTCTTTGAAATTGCATCCACATAGGAATTAGATCCACCTAAAAGATCTGTTAGGCCAAAAATTCAACCTAATAAAGTGATCATAACGATCAAATTTCTCCCATTCTTCTAAAAACATATGAGGGGTAAAAAAAAAAAAGGGTGCTACGGTAGTGGGTCATAATCCCTCACCCTGGAGAGAGAAAATGTCGAGGATAACTTATTCCCACATATCTATCATCCTATATATATATATATATTATATATGGGTAGCGTTCAAGGGCAAACTTTTTAGCAAACTTTTTGGCAAAACATTTTTCAAAACATGGGTTAGAGGTTTTGGAATGGGCTGATTTTTGGTGAGGATGATCTCTACGGCGAGGAGATCATCCTCACCAAAAATCAGCCCATTCCCAAACCTCTAACCCCATCAAAAACAGTTTACAAAAAAGGGACGGTCCATGATTTTTCAGCTTGTAAACATGGGTTAGAAGTTTTGGAATGGGCTGATTTTTGGTGAGGATGATCTCCTCACCGTAGAGATCATCCTCACCAAAAATCAGCCCATTCCAAAACCTCTAACTCATGTTTTGAAAAATGTTTTGCCAAAAAGTTTGCCAAAAAGTTGGCCATTGAACGCCCCCCTATATATATATATATATATATATATATATATATATATATACTCATATATCTACAACATGTTTTGTCTTATGTGAATTAAAATTTTTGAATTAAGACAGTGTCTGTTTGCACTATTTTTCAGTGTTTATTGCTGAAAAAATTTAAATTCAGTACTTTTTATCAAAATAGCGCGTTTGTTTACTTTATATTTTCAGTGCTTATTGCTGAAAATAAGTGAAAAAAATTCAACACTATTTTGATATTGAAAAAAAGTGCTGAACAGATAAGCACTTTACTTTTTTCGACACGGACAAGTATGTCCTTCGTTTTTTTGAGCATGGATAAGTATACCCTTATTCTTAAAAGGATATTACATCTTATATCCCATGGATAAGTATATAAACACCTCGCAAATTAATAAACCCACACTATGATTAAATTGTTTTGTCTTATATGGGTTAAAAGTTTTGTAATGAGTTGATTTTTGGTGAGGATGATCTCCTCATTAGTATATAAACACCCCACAAATTAATAAATCCACACCCTGACTAAATTATTTTGTCTTATATGGGTTAAAAGTTTTAGAATAAGTTGGTTTTTGATGAGGATGATCTCTACAGTGAAGAGATCATCTTTACCAAAAATCAGCACATCCTGAAACTTCTAATCCTATCAAAACAAGTTTAAGAACCGTAAATCGTTCTTTTTTTTTTTGAAAATTATTTTTGACGAGTTAGAAATTTCAAAATAGACTGATTTTTTGTGATGATGATCTCTAGACCATATAGACCACCCTCACTAAAAATTTGCTCATTCCAAAAACTTTAACCCATATAAAACAAAAAAATTTGACTATGGTTTGAACTGCCCTTATTAATTCATAGGGTGCTTTTATAATTACACATCTTTCATTTCCATCCAAAATTATTCATCCAAAATTAAGTTATTTTAATGTTGATTTCAAATTTTGGTGACTTATATAATATTATTATTTTTAATTTGAAATTTGTGGGTTTTTATAAATAAAAATTATTATTTATAATTAAGATTTGAGTATTATTTATTATTTAAAAATGAATTGTATTTTAAGTTTATAAGAAATAATATATTTTATTGTGTTTGACAAGAAATAGGTATTTGACACATGCAAACAATGTATAATATGATTGTAAGGGTAACAAAGACAATTTACCAGCTTCAGCAATATGTAACAAACATGATTTAGCATCTAAATAAACAACTTTTTCAGCACTCAAATTCAACGCTTATAAGTTTCAGTACTTAATGTTATTCAACACTTATTTTTTTCAGTTTAACAAACAGCACCTAAGTTGATTTTTTGTGAGAATAATGTACATGATGAGGAGATCATCCTCACAAAAAATCAGCTAATTCTAAAACTTTTAACCCTGTATTTATAAATTGAAGAATTGTGGACCATCTATGTTTTTTTGTAAATCACGTTTGATGACGTTAAAAATTTTGAATTGAATTGATTTTTGGTGAGGAAGATCTCCTCGTCATAGAGATCATCCTCACCAAAAATCAGTTCAATCCGAAAGTTTTAACCCACGTAAGACAAAACACATTGTAAATATATATATATATATGGGTCCCGCTCAGCAACAAACATTTTGGCAAAACATTTTTCAAAACATAGGTTAGAGGTTTGGAATGGGCTGATTTTTGGTGAGGATGATCTCTACGGTGAGGAGATCATCCTCACCAAAAATCAGCCCATTCCAAAACTTCTAACCCCAGTTTACAAGTTGAAAAATCGTGGACCGTCCATTTTTTGTAAACCATTTTTGATGGGGTTAGAAGTTTTGGAATGGGCTGATTTTTGGTGATGATGATCTCTACGGTGGTTTACAAAAAATGGACGGTCCACGATTTTTCAACTTGTAAACTGGGGTTAGAAGTTTTGGAATGGGCTGATTTTTGGTGAGGATGATCTCCTCACCGTAGAGATCATCCTCACGAAAAATCAGCCTATTCCAAAACCTCTAACCCATGTTTTGAAAAATGTTTTGCCAAAATGTTTGTTGCTGAACTGGACCCTCTATATATATATATATATATTTTTTGGGGCGGATCATGGGACATATGTAAAAAAAATGATTGTTCAAAATATGGGTTAGAGGTTTTGGATTGAGCTGATTTTTTGTAAGGATGTTCTCTATGATGAGAAGCTCCTCCTTACAAAAAATCAGCTCAAACTGAAAGTTGTAAGTCCATAAAAAATTGTTTACAAATTATTGGTTAAAAATCAACGATCCACATTCTTAATCACTTTTGATGGGGTTAGAAATTTTAGATTGGACTGATTTTATTTTATTTTATTTTTAAGATGATTTTCTCATCATAGATATCATCCTCACAAAAAATCAGCTCAATCCAAAACCTCTAACCTATATTTTGAATTTTTTATTATTATTACATATATCTTATGATCTGTCCCATACATATATATATATAGAACAGCGTTCCTAAGACTCATATTGGGACTCACATTGCGACACACCGTTTTGTCTTATATGGGCAAAAATATTTGGAATGGGCTGATTTTTTGTGAGGATGATCTCTATGGTGAGGAGATCATCCTTGCCAAAAATCAGCTCATTATGAAACTTCTAGACCGTCCATTTTTGTTGAAAAATTATAGACCGTCCAATTTTTGTAAATCAATTTTGATGGGGTTAGAAGTTTTGGAATGGGATGATTTTTTGCCAGAATGATCCCCTCATCACAGAGATCATCCTCACAAAAAATCAGCTCATTCCAAACATTTTTTCCCATATAAGACAAAACGGTGTGTCGCAATGTGAGTCTCAATATGAGTCTTAGGAACGTGACCCATATATATATATATATATATATATATATATATATATATATATATATAGGGGGGCGTTCAATGGCCAACTTTTTAGCAAACTTTTTGGCAAAACATGAGTTAGAGGTTTTGGAATGGGCTGATTTTTGGTGAGGATGATCTCTACAGTGAGGAGATCATCATCACCAAAAATCAGCTCATTCCAAAACTTCTAACCCCATCAAAAACAATTTACAAAACATGGACGGTCCACGATTTTTCAGCTGGTAAACATGGGTTAGAAGTTTTGGAATGGGCTGATTTTTGGTGAGGATGATCTACTCACCGTAGAGATCATCCTCACCAAAAATCAGCCCATTCCAAAACTTCTAACCCCAGTTTACAAGTTGAAAAATCGTGGACCGTCCATTTTTTGTAAACCATTTTTGATGGGGTTAGAAGTTTTGGAATGGGCTGATTTTTGGTGATGATGATCTCTACGGTGGTTTACAAAAAATGGACGGTCCACGATTTTTCAACTTGTAAACTGGGGTTAGAAGTTTTGGAATGGGCTGATTTTTGGTGAGGATGATCTCCTCACCGTAGAGATCATCCTCACGAAAAATCAGCCTATTCCAAAACCTCTAACCCATGTTTTGAAAAATGTTTTGCCAAAATGTTTGTTGCTGAACTGGACCCTCTATATATATATATATATTTTTTGGGGCGGATCATGGGACATATGTAAAAAAAATGATTGTTCAAAATATGGGTTAGAGGTTTTGGATTGAGCTGATTTTTTGTAAGGATGTTCTCTATGATGAGAAGCTCCTCCTTACAAAAAATCAGCTCAAACTGAAAGTTGTAAGTCCATAAAAAATTGTTTACAAATTATTGGTAAAAAATCAACGATCCACATTCTTAATCACTTTTGATGGGGTTAGAAATTTTAGATTGGACTGATTTTATTTTATTTTATTTTTAAGATGATTTTCTCATCATAGATATCATCCTCACAAAAAATCAGCTCAATCCAAAACCTCTAACCTATATTTTGAATTTTTTATTATTATTACATATATCTTATGATCTGTCCCATACATATATTATATAGAACAGCGTTCCTAAGACTCATATTGGGACTCACATTGCGACACACCGTTTTGTCTTATATGGGCAAAAATATTTGGAATGGGCTGATTTTTTGTGAGGATGATCTCTATGGTGAGGAGATCATCCTTGCCAAAAATCAGCTCATTATGAAACTTCTAGACCGTCCAATTTTTGTTGAAAAATTATAGACCGTCCAATTTTTGTAAATCAATTTTGATGGGGTTAGAAGTTTTGGAATGGGATGATTTTTTGCCAGAATGATCCCCTCATCACAGAGATCATCCTCACAAAAAATCAGCTCATTCCAAACATTTTTTCCCATATAAGACAAAACGGTGTGTCGCAATGTGAGTCTCAATATGAGTCTTAGGAACGTGACCCATATATATATATATATATATATATATATATATATATATATATATATAGGGGGGCGTTCAATGGCCAACTTTTTAGCAAACTTTTTGGCAAAACATGAGTTAGAGGTTTTGGAATGGGCTGATTTTTGGTGAGGATGATCTCTACAGTGAGGAGATCATCATCACCAAAAATCAGCTCATTCCAAAACTTCTAACCCCATCAAAAACAATTTACAAAACATGGACGGTCCACGATTTTTCAGCTGGTAAACATGGGTTAGAAGTTTTGGAATGGGCTGATTTTTGGTGAGGATGATCTACTCACCGTAGAGATCATCCTCACCAAAAATCAGCCCATTCCAAAACCTCTAACCCATGTTTTGAAAAATGTTTTGCTAAAAAGTTTGCCCTTGAACGCTAGAAATATAAAAGAGTCGTGTAGAAGTGACATTAAGATTGCACCTCATATAACACATCCGGCATGAAAGTTTGTAGGAATATATATATATATATATATGGGGGGCGTTCAATGGCCAACTTTTTGGCAAAACATTTTTCAAGACATGAGTTAGAGGTTTTGGAATGGACTGATTTTTGGTGAGGATGATCTCTATGGTGAGGAGATCATCATCACCAAAAATCAGCCCATTCCAAAACTTCTAACCCCATCAAAAACAGTTTACAAAAAATGGACAGTCCACGATTTTTCAGCTTGTAAACATGGGTTAGAAGTTTTGGAATGGGCCGATTTTTGGTGAGGATGATCTCCTCACCGTAGAGATCATCCTCACCAAAAATCAACTCATTCCAAAACCTCTAACTCATGTTTTAAAAAATGTTTTGCCAAAAAGTTTGCCATTGAACGCTACCCTCTCTCTCTCTCTCTATATATATATATATATATATATATAAAAGAGTCGTGTAGAAGTGACATTAAGATTGCACCTCATATAATACATCCAGCATGAAAGTTTGTAGGAATCATAGATGTTTTTTTAATCTCAGGACGTGGGATGTGAGGTACAATCTTGAGGTCGCAGAAGCATTATTCTATATGTAAATGTCTAATAATTAAGTGCTTGGTAGCAAAGCTGAAAATAAAAAATGGTTACAAGAGAGATAAATACTGCCGACCAAAGTTTCTTGCAACAGTGGATTAGAACCATCCAAGGTTGTTGGAGTTCTTCACGTCATCTATATTTTTTCCCTTTATTAATTTCATTTTGAAAGAGACAAAAAGGATCAAAACAGAGACAGATAGAGAGAGAACGCTGACTTTATGTCAGTCACGTGGGCTGGCCGTCTTGGTAGACCATTATACTTTAATTGGACTTTTGTAACTTGAGCTTACCAGGTGAATCACAAAAAGAAAAAGGCCCAAAGTTTTAAAGCATTTTTATGAGTTTGAACTTTGAATGTGATGGGCACTACTTTTGCTGTAAATGAAAGGAAACCTAAGTGAGAGGGAATGTGTTGACAGGTTCCAAACCCAACAGCACTCTTTAAACGCTTTCTTGGAAAATATAGAGAGTTTAATTCTCTTAAGGGATTGGTTGCTTAATAACTATGTAACAAGGACTTCTATAATCTTTCAGATTTTTGGGTTTACACGTGACCACGACCATTGTTATGATATGAGTGCTTATATAAGAGAGCAGCTATTTGCACTCCAACTTTTTCTTACTACACTTCAATTAAAAATAAAGAAAATAAGTAAATGGTTGAGAATAAGTAAAAGTTGAGGTGCCAATAAAAATTCTCTTGTTTTGTTTTGATTTTTTTTAAGATTTTTATATTTGGTGGTTTAAGATTTTATATAAGCATAATCATAATTGCAAGGTAGCGGAATTGTTTGAATAAGTGGTATAATGTTTTGTAATGTTGAAGATTATAATTTGAGCCAATCCTTGGTAATGTTTGAAGAGTGTGGTTTAATATTTAATTGGGGTTTAATAAATAATTTAAGAAATTGATAGTAATTAGTAAAAGTTGAGTGCCAATAGCAACTCTCTTATATAATTATTGTTGATATGTAAGATTTACTATCAAGAACAGATTTAGCTTGAAGAAATGACCAAGTTAAAGATTTTGAAGATACAAGAGAAAGATTAGGAAAAAGATAAGACCAAGAATTGTGGTATTGATCAGAGAAGATATAAACACATTTAAATTAGGGCGAATTACCATTTCGTGAGTTGAAAATGTGTTTTTTACGATTCCAGTTTACTGTTCATTTTAATTACCAAAACGAGAACAATCACGTTTTCTTTAAATAAATAAATAAATAATTCAGAACAAAGTGACCATTTCACAAGTTTAAAATGAAATCGTCACTTTAAACCTGCAAAATAGTTACTTTAAAAATCTCCAAATTCATTATCGTTCATATTTTGGTCATTAAAATGAACAGTGAGCCAGAATCATAAATTTGTCAAAATATCTCTTTATATTAATGTAAGATATAACTTCATACATACTTGAATGATAGAACATAATTTATTTTAAAATTTTAGTATGGGCTCTGGACAATTGAGATTGTCTAAATCCATTCTTTGGGCTGCTACCCATTTATAAGGTGAACATCTATTGATGGTACATATTCAACCATGCATATAGTGATTGGGTAAACCTGCCATTGGTTTGATGTAAGGGCGCACTTTTTAAATATGGGTCGAGCTCCAATGACTCGTGCAGCGGAGATTTATGCATATTAATTTCAACTAAACACATCTCGGAGACATTTAAATATGGGTCGGGTTCATGTATTTTGTCATGAATCATTTTCCATGAGTCATCTTAACATGACCCTTTAAGTATTATAATATAAGTTCATAAATTTTATTTGATAGAATAATACAAAGGAAGTAATATAAACAAGCCTTGATGGTAGATAAGGCACTCAAAAACAGAGTCCCAAATAAAATATCCATAAAAACTTATTATTTTGTTTCATTTCATTCAATCAATTAGAAGGGGATACATCTTCTCCAGTTACAATAACTGTAACATCATTACATCACGACTTAGGTCAAGAGATGAATTTTTTTTACGCTAGCCAACAACCAGACATAATCATCCAAACATCAGAAGATGAAAAAAACAGAATTTTCCTTAATTTTTGCAAAATTATAATTACAATTTCATTTAACATAGTCAGCCCGTCGATATCTTTCATTTTCATATAAGCACTCATGATGCGGAGTCGTTAGCCTCTTTTTCTGTAGTTTTCGTGTTTCGGCTTCTTTCATATTTTGTGATCCAATATACCACAATAGAAGAGAATGCAGCATCAAGAGATTCAATATTATCCTTACATATATGACTTTCATATATGTAATTAAGTTCTTAATTGGAGACAACATTCGCACCTAAAGAACATAGTGCCTCGGCAGACTATTTCTAGAATACCTGACCTGTTCAAGATAAGGGTATCTGTCACCCTCTCCACAAACACCTAAACAATCATATTTTAGAATGCCTAACACAACACTTGTGGAAAATGTCCACAAAGCCAAGAGGCCTTGGAATATTGTCTATTAAGATTCCATTGCAAGAAAGGTTGGTGGTATCTTTGACCAATTCAATCCATCTCATTACAACTTGTTCCTGGATACTTTTTCCCACTTCTCACCATTGATCTATACTTCCTCATCAAATCTTTTATCAGGATCCATTAATTTGAATATATCATGATTAGAGCTTTAGTTAGTTCCTCTAAGCAATTTTACACCTCAAGATTTAGTTAATTATTTCCCTACTAATAAAGATTCATTAATATAAAAGGAAGATCGGCCGAGATGACTAACCAAGTTGAGACCAATACAAGAGAAAATCAGTCGATTACAATACAACACACCCTTTCCCAACTTCTTATAAAATCCTCAAAGAAAACCCTCCTAAATTCCTTGAAAACCTTAGACTAAAAATATACGAAACCAAAGATAACCAATATTATTTCTGTACAATCCTTCATTTTTTCTTCGAAGGTGTAGCTATTTCACTCTTTACAAACCCCCCAACAAATAGCAAATAGGGTGATGCTCCACAAAAACTTTTTCACAACAGTGAAAAAGTAACCAAGAGAAGTCCAAGAAAGCGAAAAGTTCCTTGACCGTTCTAGGCGCACGCAAGTCAACACTCATAACAAATTTAAAAAAAAAAAAATGAGCCCAAATCTCGGACATGAACTTGCAATGAAGAAGAAGATGATCTACAGATTCTCCGTTACTCAAGTACAACTAACAATAATTCACTCTGCAGATACCTCTCCAAGACCCATTTGAGATAATTAATCTCTTAAATCAAACAAAGGATGTTAATATTTTCTCTTGATAATCTTTCATACAATTCTAGAGAATTAAGTATACGAACATTGCTAGAGTGATTGTGCGAGACACTGCGTTCGACGCTTGGCTGTTGTGAAAGTGTGCTTAGAACTATTGATGCTTTTCACTTGTATATCGAAGAAAAACATTTATAGTTCTAAGCACACCCATGCCAACGCAGTGTGTTAATTCACTCAAGTATTTTTCTAAATATATAAAGTCTTCTCTCCTAAACTAACTACCACAATGTGAAAAAAGCTCATATTTGATGGTTCAAGATTGTCAAATTTCATAAAATTTGACGGAACAAGTTGTCGGATTTTTTTTTCGATGGGTTGAAATCATCAAATTAATTGAGGATGGGAGAAATTCAATGGCTTTAAGCCGTCGAATTTGGGGAACGTCAACAATTTCCACAACCCTAGGCTGTTGAAATTTGATTACTAAAATTTGTGGGCCTTGGCCCATCGAATTTTCTTCTCAAAATTTTCAATTTTAACATAGTGTACCATACCGTGCAACCTAGTCTACCCACGTAGAATAGGGAGGGGATACTGTAGTTTTATTTCCTACAATACCCTATAGTGATTTATCAAAACCCATCCTCTTGGACCTTATCTTGAGATTTGAATGTTGAAGTAAATAAAATTTCGAGGGTGAAGGACAAAAATATTATCACCTACATTCGATTAATCAATTAATTCCTTTGATTTTTAAAAGAGTCATGATAATATGACACCCCCTTTTGGCAAATGCCCCCATCACAGAACCATAGATCATTTGCTTTGAGATACTTAGAAAAACAAATCTTTTTCTTGTGTATCCCAAGGCAAATGATCTTTGGTTCTGTGATGGGGGTGTTTGTCAAAAGGGAGTGTCATATTATCTCGATTCTTTTTTAAAAAGAGTTGTAATAATCTAACACCCTTTTTTGTCCACTCTTTGTACATTCACTTCACATAGTCATAGTTTTTTTTTGTTCGAGATACACATAGACAAAGACTTATGATTCTGTGACCTGCTAGGTTAAGAAGGGAGCGTACAAAATAGAGAGTCAGCTTATCACGATTCTTTAAAAAAAATTGAAAATTTTGTGACTACGATTTGAGTGATGCTAAATGAATGTTGTTTTTGGCAACACCCATTTCTCTCTCCTGCCTATAGTGAAAAGAAAAAAAGAAAACTTTCTAATTTGATCACCTTTTAACATTATAAAACATGATCTGATGCAATGAAGTTGTAGAGAAAAAAATTATATGTACTCTTTAAAAAAAAAAATTAATTTTCACCGTTGAATTTTAGTTTTAAGTTTGGATACCGGTGACTATCCATTTTCAACACCTTGGATCAAGTTCTAAAAATATATATATATTTTTTTCTTTTCGAATATGAATATTTTAATGAAATCTAAAAGGCTGTGTTAAATGTGACGATCAATGTAGTCCAACGACCTTCTTAAGATTTGAAATGTAAAAAATAAATACATGGGCAGCGGAGGAAAAAAGCGCGCTCTCTCTCTTACTGATGTCATTCGTACCACATGTAAAACGTTCATTGGACTGTAAGTCAACACGTCAGATGGAGTCAAGGACGTGGGCCAAAAACTATGCATCACTTTTATGATTTATTTATAAATAATAATTAATTAATAATAAAAAAAAACAGGTGTGTTTGTAAGTGGTTCCCGCCAACAGGACACGAAGCTAGTTTGGCAAAAATCAGTTACAGATAAAAAGAGAAATAAAACAAAATGCGCTTTCTAAGTCCAATTGTCAAATGAAAGGCATACCTCACAAACCCAACATGAAATCCAACTCCTCTTCGGCTGTCATGGCAGATACAGATACCCGTAACATTCGTTCAACCCTTCGTTTTAATCCTAATTCCCTTTTGTCTATCCTATTGTCTCCACCTCTCTCTCTCTCTCTCTCTCTCTATCTTTCTCTCGGTTTCGATCCTTCACAATCTCTCTCTCTCTCTCTCTCTCTCTTCGATGGGTTGTGGGGTTTCGAAGCCTAAGATCGAAGGAGAGGATAATCAACCACAAGATCCTCCAGGAGTTAGCCCCATCCGCCGTCGGATTGAAGAGATCAAACGGGTCAGAAACACTCGAATCTATCAGAAAAGATGCAAAAGCACTCTTTCTGAGAAACAATTACTTCAATCAGATATTGTAGGGGAGGAAGAACACATTCCTGAAGATTCTCTACATGATGAAGAAGACCGGAAAAGTGTGTCATTTCCGACGGAGAGAATAGGATTTGACGAGGCTAATGTGTTGAAATCTGACGACAAGAGGGATATTGTTAAGCTAGAGAAGAGAGAGGAGGTGCAAAAAATAGAAGAAGATGAAGATCAGGAGAGTACATTTGGAGATGGAGAGGAGGGAAGCGAGTTGTGCCCTCGATCGCCGAGTTTCAGAGATTATTGCGTTGTTTCGGTTGGTAACTCGGTTGACTCGTTCGATTCCAGCAAAGATGATGGTGAGTGGGTTTGTCGTTATATTTCTAAAATCCAGATCTTATAAATCCCGAAGTAAGATTACAAAACAACTCCTTCGTAATAAGAATGCCATCTGTCTATTTTTTTTTTTTTTTTTAACTGAGTTTGTATTTTGTAGGGTGATTTAGACATTCCCCTCCACTTTTTGGTGAATATTTGATATTCCCCTGTGTTTTCAAATTAATGATCTACACCTTGACCGTGGTCTTCTCTAATAGATTGATCAAATGACCAAAATACCTGTATCTTCAACCTATGTCCAAAAATTCATGATTTTTCTTCCCAAAACTAAGCACATTCAACCTATTGGGTAAATTTCTTAACCCTACTCTTCAACCTTAAAGATTCTATAGATTTTTGAAGGAGAAATGAAATCTTGGATAGAAAATTGATAAATATATTCAAATTAATAAATATCTCAAAATTATATTTTAACATAGTGGTCTTCAAGTCTCACAAGACTCTTTATTATTTGCAACTTTTTAAATGAGTCGTGATAATCTAACGCCCCCCTCTAGCATATGTCCCCATCATAGAACCATAGATCATTTTCATAGGGATACACAAGAAAAAGATTTATGATTTGGCAAATGATCCACGGTTCTATAATGGAGGCTTATGACTGAGGGGGTGTCAGAAAATCATTATTCTTTTTAAATTGTTCCATCTCCAAACGCAACTTGGTATTGCTACCACCAAAATTTCAATCATATAATGTTAATTTAACTATAAAATGCCTATTGGAAGTTTTGATTTGTATCCAAAATTTGATGGGTCCATCTTGGACCTCCTTGAAAAAAAATAAAAATAAAAAATCAACCAAAATTTTCTTACATGCCCAGGTAATTGTGGTGAAGAAAAGAGGGAGAAATCTCGAAGGAAAGAGAGCGTTACATCTTTGAATTCAAGCGAGGTACACTCAAATACTTTCATTTCTTTTTATTTCATTATGATAACCCTTCGGGTAGGAGAAACTTTGACGATCGAATTAGGATTACGAATTTTCTGTTAAGAAATTTCTTTGCTAAGCTGATGAACCAATGGCATGATGCCACGTGTATTGAAAAAGCAAGCGTGATTGGTTGGTGGAGAGAATTTATGATTTATGAATAGTTAGGAGTTGTGATTTTAATTGCTTTTCAATACACGTGGCAACATTCAATTGGTTCATCAGCTTAATAAGCACAGAAATTTCTTAACAGCAAATGCGTACTCTTGAATAAGTTCTGATTCCCCTACCCATCAAGATACAACCACCAAACTTCCCGGTCCACAATATAATTTACATGTCTTTCTTAACTTCTACAACCTCAATATGGCAAAGATTGTTACTTAGAGTATGAACATAGGAATCTCAGTGTGCCCATAGAACCGATTTATTTCAATAGGTTTACAGAATTTAATAGTCCTCACAAGTATAGTAGGTGCAATAGAAGATCAAGAACACATGAAAACAAAGAGAATGAAGAATCACAATTTAGCAATTGTGGTGAATTTTCTTTAGCCAATGTGACGATGAGTAGGTCAAATAAGGACAAATTTTGAACACATTTCAACAAAATCATAGCTAAACAGCCACTAAGATCAGGGAATGTTACCATAGCTTAAGCTTTAAAGCACACTTCTCAGTCTCTCGCTCTTTGTTCTCTTGTTGTATGGCAGGGATCAGTGGTCGTATTAGTGAAGAAAGAACACAAAGGAAGGAGATTCAGAAAAGTGTTGCCAAAGGGCGGGCAAGGCGCCGTGAAGAATCTTCTGAATGTCAAGTCGTGCTATATACCGTCATGTTCCAATCCCCATGGCAACTCACACTCCCTCTTGAATGAAAAAAGCCACACCAAATTGTCTTAGGAAGAGAGTACAGATTCTTCTCCGCCTCCCCCATGCCCTCTTCTTTGAAGGATAGGAAACTCGTCTGTTCTTTTGTATTAGTGAGAGGTGGAGATCTGGCCTTGTGGGCCATATCCCTTATTGTGTAAAGTTTTAGTAATTGGAGTCTCTTATATATCTTCTCAGGGATGTCGTTCCCGCTCCCCTAACTTTGTTCCAACAAGCTTGACAGTTGATTCGTCTCGGAGACATTGCTTGCTGACATGTTGAAATTTCACTCCCAAGTTATTGAACATCTCATCGTCTAAATTATTGATCATCTTTTTCTCTCTTCTCAAACGACATTAAGACCATGTTCTGATGTGTTCAGAAACAATGATTGTAATAAAATATTGGTGATTATTGTGACATGGAACAAACAATGGTGTTATAGTAGCAGAACCTAAAAGTTAGATCAGCTACACACGTCTGTAGTATATAGAACCATCCAAATCCAAAGAAACTGTCACTTGTTAAAACTACGTTGATTTCTTTTCTTCTTTTTTTAGTTCAATAATTCGGTTCTTTTATAATAAAGATAATAATTTGGGTTGAATGTTGTGTGGAATTGGCTACAATTTGGCCCTAACAAATGTATAAGTGGGAGTGTAGGGATCAAAATTTATGTTAATGTACTTTGGATTAGGCAAGTCTGAGGGATACTCGCCACAAAGCAAACACCTCATGAAAAGTTGATTTAATGGATTTTTTGTGGACAATATGTTGAGATCTTGTGAAGGTGATAGATATATTACAATTATGATGTGGCCATCAAAGTTTTTTTTCTTTTTGAAGAAAAGTTTTTGATGAACAGTGGTTTATGTCTACCAAATGAACGCAGTGAATGCAGCTGAAAGAAGGAGCACATGGTGTGGAAAGGGTCCTTCTCTGTCCTTGCTTAGGCCATTCCTCATGTACACCTACAATCTCCTCAAAACAAAAATTTGAAGGCTCTGGGTTTTGTCAGTTCAACATCAGTTGTGACACAAAGCATCCATCAAATATGATTGAGATGGCAAGATATTCCTGGGAATTCCAAAGATAAACTAATCACTAATACAATAATTCTAGTATTAAATATCAAATTGTGCATATTTGACGGGATCTGAAAAAATTTAAGCTGATTTTTGTTAGGGGTGGCAAAGCTCAGGAGTAGAAGAAAGCATGAACAACAGAAATGTATTCCCAAAAAACTTCTTTCTACTTCCATTCGTATTCACTAACATCTCTAACATTCAGTACCATTTACTCAAAAAAAAAGGTATTGTTGCTTATGATTCCTTCTTCCCTGTCCTAACTTATTCTTATTTTCTCTCATCTCTGATATTAGATACAATTGAATAAAATAAATGGTAGACTTGTTGCTTATGAGTCCTTGTCCATCCTGATCTTTCCACCTCTCTTATAACTTCTCACAATGATTCAAGTTTGGACATAGTGTTCACAATTGCTTGAATGTCAGGACGCTTGGCAACATCGTCTTGAGCACACATTAATCCCAAACCAATAGCTTCCTTGGCCTCATTCTCTGGATACCTGCGTTGTAGCCGTGGGTCTACCAAGTCTTCATATCTCCAGTGATGCTCCATTACTTTTCGTGCCTGCAAAAATATGAAATTATGAGTATCTCATTAAGGGATAGTACAGTACATGTGAGCCAAAACTTATTGGATGAGTAAGGGGTGACTAATTACCCACAAAACAAGGTTCCGTGCCTTGTCTTTGTTTTCTTTACTCAAGTCGATGACCGTGCGTCCTGCAACCAATTCCAACAGCACTACTCCAAAACTGTATATATCAGGCTTCATCATCATTTTCCCTTTCAGGACATATTCATTGGCAGAATAACTGCCATTTCTCCTAACACTGCTCATTCCACCTTTAACTACAGCAATATTTGCAAATCCAATGTGGGACAACTTCGGCTGATAAGTTTTATCAAGTAATATGTTGGATGGTTTAAAGTCCTGGTACACAATATGGGCATCCTCATGCAGGTATTGCAAACCTCTAGCTACACCGGCTGCTATCTTCATCCTTGTCTTCCACTGTATTGGTTCCTCACGATGTGGCATAGCTATGAAGGGACCATTTTGTCAAGTAGTTAGCAGTCTCCAATACCTTGTTCTTTAGTTAAAATTTTCTAAAAATGAAATCCTTTTTTTTTTTCTGTCACCTAGTAACAAAAGGCTTGGGCATTATTGTTCGTGTACAATAGAATTTTTGGATATTGTAATTCTTACAAATATCCCACAATAAAGCCCTCTGAAAAACAAAAATGGATTGTTTCTAGGAACTTCCATACTCACAATGTAATTGTTCTTGCAGTGTTCCCATAGGCGGGGACTCATGGACAAGAAGGCGTTCGGAGCCCTCCACGCAATATCCAATTAAGTTGATAATGTTAGGGTGGTGCATATTCCTAAGCTTTGAAACCTCCTCTATAAATAGTGTTTTCCTAACGAACCCAGAACGATTCAGCCTGGTTATAGTCACAACCTTCGAAAAACACATACAACTCAAATGCAGAACTTCCCAAAATCGATAACCACACAACAATGCTTAATCTCACATTGGTCAGAAGCTCATGAACCAAAGGAGTATTATATTTATACCTGGTTTCCAAGGTTCGCCATGTAAACCCTTCCAAATTCATCTTTGCCTGGGAGGTACTCTGATGTGAAGTTATGTGTCATATCTGTAAGCTCCTGTAAGGTAAATATGGCTGACCGAGTAGAAACATGAGCATCAATCCTATCCTTCGGAGCTGAAGATTCACTTGTAGCCCTTGTTGATTGGAGTCTCTCTTTTCCTTCAAATTGGAATATAAAGGTAAGATCCTAATTAATTTTGTAAATACCACGATGAACTAAGTTCACGCATTAGCATACCCATATCTGAAGATCAGATAATTTCATTTCAAACTCTGTAACTCAGGTATGAGTCACAAAGTCTAACATGTAACAGGTTTTGTTCCACATGGCCATCTAACATTCCCAGCCTATGTTACAGACAAGTCAATAAAAAAGAGAAAAGAAAAGTACATCTAGTTTAAATGAGATCAAATATGTATTTTTTTTCTCTGATATTCTAATTCTATTCCTCAATACGGTCGTATTTGCAGTTAATTTTTCTGGTTTTTTGGAAACTAATTGATGCTTTTCACTTATCATATCAAGTCACATTTTTGGGGTGTGCATCCCCTACATGGACCTCGACTTCTTGCGCATGGTTTGCATTTGTAGTAATTGTATATGTGGTCTATAATTTCGATTTTTTTTTTTAGTAGTTGTTCTAGGACTTAACACAAGGACATCTCTTAGGCCAGCATAGAATGATCATATAATTGTTATTGTGTGTGTTTTTTTTAGTTTTTCTTCTTTAAATTTTATTAACGTTTAGACCAGTTGAATGTTTATCACTGTCGTATCTGTTCACTTTTTTGCAACCAAAATCACATTTAAATCTCATTAAAGAAGAGAAGCAGATCTGTTATGCTTGGTTAAATCTCTAACCTCACTTATCAAGAACATAACATATTAACATAGCAACCAAAATCACGTTGAAATCTAATTAAAGCAAATGAAGAAATGTTTAGTTTGAGTTATTCCAATTGATGGAACGAATTGTATAGCAAATAAAACAATCAAAATCACTGATATCTCATTACTGAAAGTAAACTATCAAAATCACTGATATCTCATTTGATAGTGTCAAATGAAATTTAGAGCAACTAAATGGAATCTGAAACTGAATTTCTGATTAATGGAATCGGATCAGTATTAGAAACAAGCAGATTTACAGAACTACTAAAACAAAACAGACAAAATTCCATATTAAATCAATTAATCAAGAAATAGAAAGAAATAACCAGGAGACAAGCTAGAAATTTCAGGATTCCTAGTTGGCTGAAGTTCTTCGCTAACATTAGTAGATGTTCCTGCAAGAAATCGATCAAAATTAACAAAATCTTAATTTAAAATCCAGATTGGATCCATCAATCAAGAAGTAGAATACAGATTGGATAAATCAATCAAGAATTCGAAAGACTGACCAGGAGACAACCTACAAATCTCAGAATTCCTAGTTGTCTGAGGTCCCTCCCTATCATTAGTAGGTGATCCTGGAAAGAATCAATCAAAATTAGCAAAATCTCAATCTAAAATCCAAATTGGATCCATCAATCAATGAATCAAGAAGTAGAATACAGATTGGATCAATCAATCAAGAATTCGAAAGACTGACCAGAAGACAAGCTAGAAATCTCATGATTCCTAGTTGGCTGAGGTTCCTCCCAATAATTAGTTGGTGTTCCTGGAAAGAATCAATCAAAATTAGCAAAAACTCAATTTAAAATCAAGATCTGATACATCAATCAATCAAGAAATCAAATGAACTAACCAGAAGATAATCTTGGGATCTCAGTGTTCACAGTTTTCTGGAATTCTTCGCCATCATCACTAGTTGTTCCTGGAATCAACTCCTCTTCCTCCTCCCTCCTCCTTATACATCCCAAGCACGAACACCACCTAATCACAAAACAAAGCATCTTCCCCTAATAATTCGAAATCTTGACACAGAAAAACTCAGAAATCTCAAATCGCTCAATTGTTCTCTTCTACTTCCACTACGCCATTAAAGGAGATTCGCATTGTTCGAGTTCATTTTCTCCTCTGTTTTTGCAGACAAACATGAAGCGGTAGAGATCGAAAGAGAAATATAGAGAAATCAAACGCAAGTGCGAGCGAGATTTCAAGAACCAAGAATCAAAGAAGAACGAACGAAAGAAAGAAAATAAAAAAAACGATTCAGTTTTGCATCGATTGAGAAATGGTTTTGCGACACGGAGTTAGTTATGTTTCAGTTCCTTACTTAATAGTTTCATCTACGCGCGCTTTGTGCGCTTCTCTATTTTTTAATATAAATTTCAAAAAGTCGTGCTAGAGTGACCTAAAGAGTAATCGTCTTTAATTAATTCCTTACTCAGAAGTGCCACGTTTCACACAATTTTGGTCCGAGGCACCTTTTTCTATATATAAAAATATATATCGTAAGCTTGTATTGCCTCCGTGGGCACGAAAAATACTTAAAACAATTGGCATTAAATCATCAATCAGGCTGATAGTGTGAACTAGGTTCAGTAGGGAATGAGCCAAAAGTTCATTTATTAATGTGCCACGTGGTGTCTTGAGGGAGTGTGGTATTAAACTTTTGAAGAAACTAGACGTATCAAAGTTAGGACTAACTAAAACATATGGGCAATTATTTTTTGAAAATCGTAAGTGCCTACATTTCACGTCTTGGTTTGATGGATTTATAAGTTTCTGATTGAGCTGATTTTTTGTGAGGATGATCTTCTCATCATAGTGACCATCCTTGCAAAAAAAATCAGCTCAATCCAAAACCTCTAACCCATATTTTGAAAAACCATTGTTTTTTCATATGTATTTCTTACATATGACCCTTGAACCGCCCCATATATATATATATATATATATATATATAGAGGGTCAGGTTCAAACGACAATCATTTCAACACACATATAGATAACGTGTTTTGTCTTATATGGGTAAAAATGTTTGGAATGAGCTGATTTTTTGTGAGGATGATCTCTATGGTGAGGAGATCATCCTTGCCAAAAATCAGCTCATTATGAAACTTCTAGACCGTCCAATTTTTGTAAATCAATTTTGATGGGGTTACAAGTTTTGGAATGGGATGATTTTTTTGCCAGGATGATCCCCTCATCACAGAGATCATCCTCACAAAAAATCAGCCCATTCCAAATATTTTTGCCCATATAAGACAAACACGTTGTCTATATGTGTGTCGCAGAACCGACTCATATATAAGAGGGAGACTTGCTAAAAGGTCGGTTAGGTTAGTAAACGGAGGGGGCAGATTCGGGCTTGGTTGAGCCCCAATCCATCCCAAAAATGATGGGCTGTAACTTAAACCAGCCCTATGCCCTATTGGGCCTTAATTGGCTCAGCCAATACCTGACCTTACGAGACTTAAGTTGAGCTCAATTTAATTTTCATAAGATTTTAAATTCATGCGCTTTTTAAAATCATTTGATATTACTTTTGGTCAAAACAGGGGATGCAATCTCTACCTAGTTTTAAAAACTGGTGAGATATGAGTTGAGGATGAATTTGTTATTTTATAATATGTTTTAATTATTTTTCATTGGGAAGCGTTGGGAGGCCCTAAAGAGAGCCAAACATTGTGCTAACGTTTTTCAAAACAATGGTTAGAAGTTTCCGAATGGGATGGTTTTTGTGAGGGTGATCTTTACGGTGAAAAGATCACCCTCACCAAAAATCAGCTCATTCTGAAACTTCTAACCCTAATTTATAAGTTAAAGAATCGTGGACCGTCCTATATTTGTAAACCACTTTTGAAGGGGTTAGAAGTTTTGAAATGGGTTTATTTTTTGGGAGGATGATCTCCTCCCATACATTGAAAAAATGTTTGGCTCTCTTTAGAGCCTCCGAATGCCACCCTTTCTCATTATAAGGTCACATGTATAACTATTTATAATAAATACATAGAGAATAATAGAAGGCTTTCTTAGCCCAGGCTGGGCATTGTAATTCCTAGACCCGCTCAAATTCAATGGGTTGGAAAGTTTTGAGTCCGGCCATACTTTTGTGGGCTCAAGATCAAGGCATTAAGCCTCTTTTTTTGTGGTGGGCTGGACTAGCAGGCCCAATCCTTAGCCCTAAGGTCCATAGAAACGAGACCTTACCCAGAAAATGCCCACAAAAAAGAAGTTCAACTTATGCGTCTCTGAGAAATTTTTTTCTCACAAAGAAACCATTCTGAGAATCCCAGATGACCAATTGCATGAAATCTAACAAAGTGTAGTTTTGTAAAATGGGCCCTCAATACTTTGGGTTTGTGTGATTCATCGATCCAAGATTCTGTGAAATTCCGGATTGGCTTTATGTGAGCAATTTTTTTTTCAATGTCTATCGAGGGTGTCAGTAGCATAATAACTCAGACATAAGATGCTTAATTACATAGCCTTCTACATCCATAACCATAATATAACTCCTCATAAAAAATACTGAAAATATAGCAAACCAGTCATCATTAAGAACAACAAATTTAAAAAGAAGTTCACAAAACATGGAAGTATATTAAGAAATTGTTACTCTGCGGCCCTGAATTATTCGGCTAACCAAATGGATCTAGGATTTCTTAAAACATAGCTAAATACTTGTACATTAATCAATATTGCCTGACAACTACCTTTTAATTCTATTATGAATAATGATCTCCGGACGCCCACCTCTAACACACTCCCCCCCTCCCTACATGGCATGGGCTAGAGCAATAGTTTCTTTTCCTCTGTATACACAACTGCACATATTTATGTGGATGTATAGTCATGTATCCCGAGGGAAAAATCTATGGTTCTAACCCATGCCACGTTAAGGGGTGTATGGGGGCATTAGAAAATCACAACTCTTTTATTAAAGAAAAGATTTCTTTCTTTCTTTTTGATATCTTAGGGTATGCCCCACACCTTTTGAGATGGGACTAACCCCTTCGGTTGCACGCCCCGACCTTGTGAGGAAAATTGTTCACATAAGTCCTTGTGTTTTGTGTGTAATTTTATTCTCTTTGTTGCTTTTATTTTTTTCAAACATTAAAGACCCAAAATGAAGTGTTTTAATGTCCATGGAAGGCCCCCGCTTGCTGTAGCACAAAGGCACACGCGTGTGCTAATCCCAACCCCACAAGGCCACACCCACACATGGCTGGCCACACCTTGAAGAAAGTGAGAAGAGTCTCTATTTCTTTTTCAGTTAAATGAGGACTCTTTGACTAGAGGGAGGAAATTTATCAGGTCAAAGTTCCTAGGGTCTTGGGATTGGGCCTATGTTTAAGAATGTAGATAACATGCCACTACAAAGAAGCAAAAGTAACCTTCGACCAGAACGAGCACAATTATACACATAAAAAAGTGCCCATATCCTTTGTTGAAATCCCACCCCTTCCCCCCCAACACACACCAATACCAATGTGTCAGGACTTTTCTAATATGACCCACAACATCAAATATCTATACATATATATATATATATATATATAAGATAATACCATAAGTGTTCTAGAGAGATTAATACCATAAGTTTCCTAGAGATTAGTATAGATTACATAGAGAGAAGTTTTAAGAGAATCTATAGGTATCAATCCATTTCAAATATCTTATGCTTCTTTTTTTTTCTTTTTCTAAAAGAATTATCAACCGATCTCTAAAAATCTAATTAATATAGAGGGATAGATGTCAGAACCTAACTCCAACCTGCCTCTATTTTAGAGAAACTCCCCCTATACCATTGTTCACTTCTCCAAATATTGAAAGCTTAAGAAATTTTAAAGGCTTCTCTAAAACGTTATTCATATTTTATAAATGAAAAATGATGGATTGCCTTTGTTGGACACAAAGGGAAAAGACATATATGGTTATTTGTGCACTGCCACATCAACGTAGTGTTGCACGCAGTGTCTCACATATGCAATGTATCACCTTCTCTTTTTAAATATCTATTTTATCCTCTCTTTTTTCATAAATGTCATTTTTCACCTTCTCTTTCTATAAAATGTGTTTTAAATACCATTCTTATCTCCCTTATCTACTCAACTTTTTCAAGTGAATGAATAGTGTTTTTGAGCTGGTTGGAGTTCAGTTTTGAAGAGGAAAAATTTAGAGATGCTCTAAGCCTCAAACTAATTAACCTTATTGGTTTCGGTATAAGTATATTTTTTGTTGAATGACATTTGGTCTTCTTTTTTTTATGGAGTGTTGGCTAGGTGACTTACTGTCATAGTGTCAGCTATCTCAAATGTCGGCACGGGGCATTTTCTCTCCCCCTTCTTAAACTGGAAAACTAAGGTCACCTTGCCTCCTTGAACTGATAATCATTTTTCGAATTACTTAATCTTTTTCACCCTCGAGACCTATGAGGGTAGTACAAAAGTATTCACCCATTACTCATTTTGTATGGAACTTTTTCATTTTTTGTCTATTTATAAGAAATTGTCTGGACTTGAATGGGTTCGAGGGCAATTATAATCAATTTGAAGTCAAGAACATTGACAAATAGCAACAACTCCCAAAATTGTGGGGATTTGAGTCATCATTCATTAATCCAAGTACAAACAGATTGGCGGGCATGGGTTGGGTTAAACATGGGATGCATAGAGGAAAAATTTGCTCTATGAGGTTCCTTGTGGCCGTAGATAGAGAGTCTATGATCTTTAACCTTGATAGTGGATTTTTGCCCCTCTTCTCTATGGACTTAGGAAATTTGTCGAACCACGTATGTCGTGTGTGTTTGTTTTGCTTTTCTTATTTACACTTGTTATGCTTCCGCATAACATTAAGATTAGTCTGATATTACTATTTTTATAACCTTTGGATTCAAGTTGCCGCTTATTTTGTATTTTTGTTTTTGTTTTAATTGTGAGCTTTATTAACAGTAGTGGGCAGTGATTGAGCCCACAGTGATAAATGCTTGAATCCATCGCTACATAAGATGGAGTAAGATAACTAAAGCACATCACATGATGATCCTCTGCACCAATATATCATATTGAATCCACGTTTCAACCTCTCTTTCTCTCAAAGTTAACTTACCTGATCTGGGTGAGACAAAAAAAAAAAAGCAATTTAGTCTGCAAAATAAATACGGTATGTTTATTTTAATTTGAATTTTGAAGCCATATAAAGATGAAAAACAGGAACTAAAAGACAAAATTTCTTTATAAGAAATAAAAAGAAGAGAAAACAAAACATGTGTTGGATAATAAATTAAATAATGCAACTGAGACAAAATGTAATATTTATTTATTTATTATAAGTTAAAAATGGTAAAAAGCAGTCAATGGAGGGCAACGTCATCCAATAAACTGTGACGACAGAGAGACAGAGAGGGACAAGCCACTTCACTTCGCCGAAAGGAAATATTAAAGTATTACTTCACGTACATTTGTATTTTGTATTTTTAAGGGTACCCTACCTTCAGAAATCATGAGAGAGCGAAGCATGCCCAACATGGTCTGAACAGACAGATCTAAGAGAAAGAGAGAGCACTAACTCGCCTGTTTCGCCGCCCAGATTTCTGTGTGTATAGTCGAATTTGAGGGAATGACATTGCCTTGTGTTCGACGTTTTCTTCACCTTTTAATTCTAACTTCTTGGGAAAGAAAGAGAGAAGGTGGACCTCAGTTACTGGTTCTCCTTAAAAACATCCATCATAGGAGACACAATGAGTCCTCCTACCACGTAGTATACCATTTCCAACATGATTGCAACTGTTATGGTAGGTCATCAAAGATGGGTTGTTAAAAGTTAATATATATATATATATATATATGTGGATGAGGATCTGTGTACATATATATCTACTCATATATCTAGAATGTGTTTTGTCTTACGTGGACTAAAATTTTTGGATTGAACTGATTTTTAATGAGAATGATCTTTATGATGAGTAGATCATCTTCATCAAAAATCAACTTAATCCAAAAATTTTAATCTCGTCAAAAGTAATTTATAAAAACTAGACAGTTCACGATTCTTCAACTCATAAATATGGGATTAGAAATTTTAGAATTAATTGATTTTTCTTAAGGATGATCTCCTTGCCATAGAGATCATCCTCCAAAAATCAATTCAATCCAAAATTCTTAGCCCACGTAAGACAAAAAATGTTATAGATATATATGTGTATATTGATTAAGACCTTATATATATTGGGTCCCTATCCGTGGCCAACAGTTTGGCAAACATTTTGGCAAACACTTTTTCAAAACATGGGTTAGAGGTCTTGGAATGGGCTGATTTTTGGTGAGGATGATCTTTACGGTGAGGAGATCCTCCTCACCAAAAATCAGCTCATTCCAAAACTTCTAGCCCCATTTTACAAGTTGAAAAATCGTGAACCGTCCATTTTTTGTAAACCATTTTTGGTGAGGTTAGAAGTTTTGGAATGGGCTGATTTTTGGTGATGATGATCTCCTCACCATAGAGATCATCCTCACCAAAAATCAGCCCATTCCAAGACCTCTAACCCATGTTTTGAAAAATGTGTTTGCCAAAATGTTTGCCAAACTGTTGGCCATTGAACGCTACCCATATATATTATCAATAAGTCAACTATCTAACATATTCCTATAATATAGGTAAGGTGTTTACATGGCACATTTTTATTATTGGTTAAAACACGTAGTGAGCAGATTGTTAACTAGTTTAATTGATAAAATTGAAAGATGATGATATCAGAGACTTGAATTCAAATTCAATTCTATTTGGCACGTAGGCACCACCGTATGTTGTCACAGGGACACCATTTTAGATCAAGACTCTTTTCTCAAGTCTTTTAGTGGATATCACAGTCAAGGCAAGGGTATGCCATCAATTCGAAAGTATAGGGATATTTTAGTTATTCTCTAAAATTACAGGGGTGTATTTCTAAATCACCTTATATCTAAGGATGTAAAAGAAAAGAAAAAAAAAAAAAAGCAACGGTACTAACTTTGTGTGAGCCGTAGGAATGAAATCCGAGGTGATGGTCTCGAATCTTCTAAATCAGTCTCTCACCGTAAAAAGGGTAGAGTAGAGAGTAGAGAAAGACAGACACCCGACAAATACAAAATCAAATAATATCGTTTTCTTTTTCTTCATCTCTCAACATCATCTCCTTCTCCTTCTCCTACTACTCACTGCAGAAAGTTGAAAGCGTCACCTCTGAAAAAGTTTAATTGTACGGACGCCTCACTTTGCCACTTTTCTTTAAAAATTTGTTTTTTATTATTCTACTTTTAATTCCGAAAAAAAATGATTTTATTATCTTTGAGTTTTATAAATGGAATCGATAAATGGGCATCTTTTAAGTGGGAAAAAAGCTGATTCAAAATGGATAAACATAACCTATCTCTTTAGATGCCCACCATTGGATGGCATTTTTATCAATCAACCTATTTGATATTAAAGCAATTTGTAAAAAACTATTATATTTTTTATTGTGATCTTTTTATGATTTGATCATAAAAAATAAAAAAATAAATTGAAAAAAATAAAAAAAAATAAAAAAGATTATGCAAAGACAACAAAAGATGGTAGCCGTCCAAATCTGATTCCAACAAGGAATGGATTAAAATAAGATCTATGTGTAGGAAACCTCTATTAAGAAATCCATAACATTCTTGCCAATTCGATAAATTTTTTTTTTTATTTATTTAATCTTTATCATCATTATCATTGAAGTTGTATGTCAAAGATTTGAGTTCCGTTACATGAATCTTCTCTCTTATTCAATTTTGTCTAGAGTCACATTTTCTTTAAAGGGTATGTTTGATTGCACATGGAAAATAGGGTGAAAAATCAATTTTCATGGAAAATGACATTTTTCAAGTGTTTAATTGCACATGAAAATGAAAATTCATTTTCCACCCCATTCAAAAAGTCCACTAAATCATGGATTTCACTTTCCCACCCATATGGGTGGGAAAATGAAATCCACTCATATTTTTCATCATCAATTCTTTCCTACCACCACCACCACCATTACACTAATCTCGCCGTCGTCGTCGGCTCCGTTTCCAACCACCTTCTCTCTCTCTCTTCTTCTCCTTCTTCTCTATCCCTCACCTCCTCCGCCACCACCACCACCACCACAACGTTCTCCCCCCATTTTCCTCACTTACCTCCGTCGCCGTCATCGTTGCCATCATCGCCTCCGCCGCAGTCGCCGTCGTCACCACCGCCACCTTCATCGCCACATCCTCCCCCTTCCCTCTTCCTCGTCATCTTCTTCTTCCTCTCCCCCTTCTCTCATCTTCTTCTTCCTTCTCATCTTCTTCTTTTTTCTCATATTTTTCCATGATTTTATCCAAGTGAAATCAAACAATGGAATTTGATTTTCCAACCCTACCTATTTTCCACAACTAATTTTCCATGGATTTCAAATTCCATGGAAAGTGATTTCAAACTTTTTTTTTTTTTTTAATCTTTATCATCATTATTATTGAAGTTGTATGTCAAAGATTTGAGCTCTGTTAAATAAATCTTCTCTCTTATTCAATTTTGTCTAGAGTCACATTTTCTTTAAAGTGCATTTATCAATCATATAATTATGTATTTATTATGCAGGTGACAATTAACTTAATTCGTAAAGTTTTTGGGTGATGATTTCAAAGAAGTGGATTTAAATTCGACGAACGCCAAGTTATTAAACTCATTAAAAATAGGCTTACCAATTGAAAAATAATTATTATTTATCTGCTACAAAATGCATTGACTAATAGAGGTAGAATTAAAAAAGGGATAATGTTCAAGAAATATTAAATGTACTTCGTTGGGGATATTTCTGACATGGATGTGAGTTAGAACCATAGATACTTTCATCAGGATTTCATTTGTATCTTGATGAAAATTATCTATGATTTTGACACACATCCACGTCAGGAATGTACATCGTGAATGTCCCCCACGATGTACATTTCAATATTACTCTAGCACAACTCCTAAAAAATATAGGTTAAAAAAAACTTACTTTTAATTGATATGATAAAGATGAACAATTCCTAGTTGGACCCACTACTATGTTGTATATATAAAATAAAATCTAAGATTTTGTATTAAGAACAATAAAATAACAAGCTTATACTCATCTCTTCTCTTTTTCAACAAGGGTGCAATTGGACCCTTATTTTGATGAAAATAACTATCAAAGGTTCATGTATTCAACATATTTATAAAGCTTGAAAATCAATTTGAGCTCGGTTCAATCACATTAGAGCCCAGTTTGGACATAGCCGATCCAATTAGGGTTTAGGGATGGTTTAAGGTGCACTGTAACTCTTTAGCATTAGGTTGGGGATCGAGCAAGTTCGCTTTGAGCTCATTCATACTCCTTCGGTAACCCTAAGCATGGTGGTACATAACAAACTATATCCATCAAAATGCTTAATGAAAGAAGTTGGGGTTTCACTTCCCATAGAGAAAAACGTTAAGGTGTCTAGGGAACTTCTTTGATGAGATCATGCTATCATAAATCAGCAATATATAAACCAAAGTTATTGTGAACCCAATGTCTTTCCTTTTAATGCATGGGTTTTGATCACCAATGAGACTCTACCAAATGGTGAAAGATGTACACGTCATTACATAATTACATTTCTAAACTACTTCCATGATCTAATCCTAATCACATTTGGATATTGATACAGTGTGCTAATGCACAATTAATACAATATAACATAATTTAATATACATATATATATTCTCGTATTTTTGTACTCTCTATACTCTCAAAACATAGACCATATATTTAAATAAATGTCGTGATTTCTGACTCTCCCCTCTAACACACTCCTCTTCTACTCTCCAAACATGGTGTCTGACAGAATCATAGATTTTCTTTCCTCAAGATACACAACTACACATGTATCTCGAGGAAGAAAATTTATGACTCCGTCACACACCAGGTCGAGAGATTAGAGGGGGAGTATGTCAGTGGGGTGAGTCAGAAAATCATTATTCCTTAAGTAATTATGTATCCACCTTTAATGTCCTTACCCATATGACATGCATGATAAAAATTATAAGAGCCTCTTTTGGCTATAATATGATCAGAAATCGTAGGAGGTCAAGGAGATGGATAACCCTGTCTCTATTTTGTTTGATGTTGACAATACTTTCATAATGTTCCAAATTTTTATTTTCTTTTTTAAAAGTTGTTGGTCATAATATTTATGGTGATGTAGGTGTCATTGGGCTGTTGAAGCTAATTAGAACTCACAAGTCCCTCACTACTTGGCCCATTGGACAGATGGAGTTTGAAAAAGTAAAGGCTGCACAAAAAATATTAAAGTCCATGGTTTCTTCAGTGGAATCCGAAGATTCTATGGACAAGCAAGAAAATGAAGATGAGAAGAGTGAAGAAGAGATAAAGACAAAGCGAGGCCAGTGTTAACTCATAGACAAAACTACGTACTATGTTCTTCATTTCTCTCTCAAGTCGTTATTAACTTCCCATGATTGCGTGGGCCTTTGTGCCCTGATTCACATCTTCAAAGGTGCACAAGAATCTAAACCAAAATATGGGGAAAATGATTATAATTTTCTTCTAAAAACATAATCCATAGAACTTAAACCTAAACCTAAGTGAGTCGGGAGCCAGAGCGATCTCCCGTACTTTTATAAACATAATATGTTTATGTGACATATTTTGATTGGAGATTAAATACATTGGAATAAAGTTTATTTCCTATTTGAACAGGACACTAGGACGATACTCGTGATCCTAATTCAACTCAAGTTACTCTTAATCATACATGTTTCAAATTGAGACACATCCATAACAAACTTGTAAATCATCTATGATCTAGTAGTACCATTTCGAGAAAATAATGCCAAAGTTCAAAATTTTAGATTGGATGAGTGAACCACATTACAATTACAGGGATCAAGAGGAGAGGATTAAGTGAGACCAAAAATCGATTCGATCCAAGTTCAAAATTGATAAAAGAACTCATGAGTCATTGCTGCAAATGTTATTTATTTGCAAATAAATTATCTTAGTGACTCCATCTGAAAGACAAACAGATGGGAACAAAGATTTCCTAATTTGAATTGATGAGCCAATGGAAATCCATCACATGTATTGGAAAAATAATAGTGATTGGTTAGTAGTGGGAGAATTTCGGGAGAAGTTGAAAATGTTTGGATTTTAATTGTTTTTTATATATACACGTGGTGGCATATCATTGGCTCATAAAATTAGTACATAAAATTCAAAACAGCAAATTTCTGTTCAACAAATGGTGGTCTTATTATTTCTGAGAATTTGAATGTTCCTTCGAAGAAAAAAAAAAGAAAAAAAGAGAGGTATACTAACATGCGCAGGGGGGGGGGGGGGGGTCACGTCAAGAACGAGTGTTACTGGTCGCCACTCTTCTATCTTTTGCACGTCTAGCCGACAACAAGGACGGAGACAGCCGTCTAATAACCAACAACCCTCCTGAAAAAGGCTGCCCTTATGTCCCAACTCATCAAACAAAATAAAACCAAAAATAAAATATTAAAAAATATATATATATATATTGTAAAAAAAACTCCTCTTTGCCTTGCATGCGCTGACGACCATAACAAACAAAACTTCCCATTAATCACAAAACTGTCCCTCAAACGAAAAGTTAATTATTAAAATAATCCCCACTATTTCTTTAACTTGTTTTCAGTCCTCTATAAATACCCACCAAACTTTCATCAGTTCTTCGTACCTCACTAACATACTCAATTACTTTACTTAGCTGCTGTTTCATTACTTCCAACTCTCTGTTTTTTTTTCTCTCATTTTCTCTAGAGTCTTCAAGATGCAATATCGGACCGAATCGTGGGGTTCTTACATGCCAACGAGGAGCATTAATGGAGACCCATTGGAGCGAGTGGAGAGACTAGCATCTGAGAATGCAGTGGTGATCTTCAGCATCAGTAGTTGTTGTATGTGTCACGCAGTTAAGAGACTCTTCTGTGGAATGGGTGTGAACCCAACAGTTTACGAACTCGATGAAGACCCAAGAGGGAAAGAGATGGAGAAAGCTTTGATGAGGTTGATGGGTAGCTCATCTGCTGTTCCTATCGTGTTTATTGGAGGAAAGCTTGTTGGGGGGATGGATAGAGTTATGGGTTCTCATATTAATGGGACTTTGGTTCCTCTGCTTAAGGAGGCTGGAGCTCTCTGGCTCTGATCTAAACTGAAATATCGAGATTAAACCCAGAAAGAGAAATTATTAGTTAGAGATCAAAGAAAAGGGAGGTTTGGATTTGCTTGTTTCCTCCATTTTGAATACTGCACTAATATAATCTTTTAACCTTTTTAAGTTTTTTTTTTTTTTTTTTTCTTTCAACTTTTGGTTTGGGTTTTGTTCTCTTGTTGTTTGTTGCGTTAATGGTGTTGCAGAGTGAAATGTAATTGCTCTCTCTTCTGTATAGAAAGAAAAGCAAGAAAAAAAAAAAAAAAACTGATTTTCTAGACATCAACTTCAATCTTCTATTCTTCAATGTTGTTTCTTCTCTGTGTGAGAGAGATCAGTTGTATTGGGAAGGGAATGTTCTTCAGGTAGAGTCTTTTCGGGGACGTACACGTGGATCATTACAATGTGGGGTCCTGGCATCAGATGCTGAGTGGCCTCATCAAAAGTAGAGCCCGAGAACTGGGCAAAATGCCACGTGGCTTTTTCTCATCACGCCGAGCATTAATGTCTTCTTGGGATTTGCATTAAAAACAACTTAATCAGATATTTTAAAAAAGGGCTATTTCCATTAAATCCAAATAATATGGTTTATGGGCACAATGGAGGAGGTGTGCATCATCACATCTACAATTCCAAAAACAACAAAGTTTTTCTCGCCTCGCAAAATGTGTCAAAGTGTTAGAAATTTAGAAGAATGATGCAACAGACCAACTGATTAAGTACGGCCAGAATAGTGAGGTATACTCACCACGTAAGAGAGTGAATAGGTCGGTGGTGGTATAGCCTTTACTCGCGTGAGATTCTCTCCACCATATTGTCCATCTCATCCAAGATTCACAAAAGAGTTAATCAATTGGATTTTTGCCACGTGTACATGTAATCAAAAGGCACGTGTTACAGTTCTTGCTTTTCTTTCGTGCCATTTTATTCTTTACTTTTCTGTTTTTGTTTTTGGTTGGGCAAAACGTATATTTGTACAAAAACTTGTATAAAAATGGTAAAAAGTTTTTAGGTCTGTGAGGAAGAACGCTTTAGCTTCGAAATTTTAGATGTTATCTTTGTCGGGGAAGTTTCTGGTTTCATAATTAAGACCTCTTTTGGGTTGGGTTGGTTTGGGTGGGTAAGAGTGAGAAACAAGTGATGTCAGGGTGCACCCCTGCATCAGCCCTCACGGACCTTTCAATTAAAGATGGAAACTTACATGATCCTTCATTTGATTAATGACAAACATTGGAATAATAGAATGAAAAGGACAATAAAAAGAAAAAGAAATAATTACTATACTTGCAACTTGAATTATTTATTTATTTTATTATTAGTATTATTATTATTATTATTATTACGGGGTGTCTAGATTTGTAGACGTGATTAATATGAACGAGGTAACTGATCTCTTAGAGTACCATATCTCGTCCAAATACCTCTAGCAATACCCCACCAGCCACCCATGCCAGGGCACCAAATCATAGTACAACCAATTATTATCACTTCATTAGTTAGATGAGAAAACAATTTCTCATAAATAGTAAATTAATAGACAACTATACACTAAAATAACCATTTTCGTAATATACTTGGTTATAGAGGTTGTTAATTGACGAGTGTTAAGAGTAGTTTGTAGTGAGAATAAGGAGTTTCAACTCATGATGGATTTCAACTTGGAATTTGTAATAAGTTGATATATTTCCCTGCTCATAGTAATAATGTTGGACAAGAGCTATATAAGAAAGATTACTTTTATTTCATAAGTTCAAATACATGTAAAGATGGAGGTGCTAATAATGCGGATGTCACTCTTATAATTAGGGTATGTTTCTTATAGATTCCAACTTCTGCTTCAAGATTCTGCGTCTAGGAGAAGCAGAAATTGAAAGTCTAGGAAGTTGTGTCTAGGAGAATTTTGTTTGTTACAAAAACTGATGAAAAAACAATATAAGTAGTAAAGAGAGGTCAAATTGATTTTGTTATTTAGTCGATGAGTTAAGAAGAATGAAGGGTAAAATCGTCATTTCACCCCATACATTTTTTTAGTGTTGACTTTTCATAGTAGGTCTCCTACAAAAGTATTCCTAGAAAGACATTTTGAAAACACAGTTTGAACTTCCCGCAAAAATTATTGAACCAGAAATCATTACCAACAAGAATAAAGATTTTCTGACACCCTCATAACGTGGTATGTGCTAGAACCATAGATTATTTTTTCTCAGAATACATAACTACATATATTTATGGGAATGTACAATTCTGTATCCCAAGGGAAAATCTATGGTTCTAGCCCATGCCACGTTAGGAGCGCGAGTGGTGGTATATGTGTTTGAGGGGATGTAAAAAAATCACGTTTCTTACCAACAAATGTGTTTTTCCAACTTTTTCGATTCAAAGTCCAAAAAATCATCGACAATAACCATAACAAACAAGCCCTTAGCGTCTATTAAATAAAACACGCTTATGAGGTGGTGTTAGGTTTGCTAAAATTAAAAGAAAATACATACATGAAATAACAAAACCAGCCTACTTTATGGAGCTGCATATTAAGTAGTCAAGAAATAAAATTTTATTAGTAAATGATGATTTATTAAAAAATAATGTATGCAAGTTTAGAAAAAGTAATATGCAGAAAGTTGATTATGAGAAGATTTTGTGGGGAAATCCCCTTGAAATACAAGATTATGATTATAGAAATTTAAGAATTCTGGAATAAAATTAAAGTAAAATAGATTCTAGGTGCAAATTGTATTTAGAGTTACAAAGGTGATATTGTTCTTGGATAATGTTGAATAATCCCAGATAGTTTCGATACTACCCTAGAAAGTTATATATCAACACCTAAATATTGGACATTTAAAGTAGGAATAGTGACATAAAAAATGTTATTTATTTATTTTTTATTATGTAAAAGGATCCTAAGATATCTTATGGAGAAGAAACGAATTATTCCAATTAGATGATCACATAATAATTATGATTATTATTTTTTATGTGATCTTAGTTGATCTTTCTATTCCTCTACATTTTAGCATAATTAAAGTTTTGCTTTCGAAAATGCTCTCTACTATCAACTAATAATTAAAGGGGTGGGACCATTGACTCATGAAAAATCCATAAAATCCTAACCCTTACGACCCAAAATAAAATGGTTTGAATAAAGATGTATACCAAGGATACATATATGAAAATGTATTTTCTAGAGTGGCATATGAAACATACACCAATTAAACTAAGTAATATTTTACGAGATAACAATTAGATCAAGAGTCATGATAATCTGACTCCCCCTTTGACTAATGCCCCCATCACAAAACCGTAGATCATTTGCCTTGGGATACACAAAAAGGATTTATGATTATGCATATCCCGACATAAATGATCTACACTTCTGTGACGGGGGGGCGGGGCGGGGCAGAAAATCATTAGTCTTAGATCAATCATATTTTATGAGGATGAATGGTAGATAGAAAAGAAATAATGTCCATAGACCACTGAGTATAAAAATTCTAAGATTGACTAAGATTAAAAAAAAAAAATTATCATTCAAAAAATTTAGGAATGACCCTAATAGGAGATAAATTAGAAAAATCTTTGAGATGCTTGGGTATTTCCAAAGCTAAAATATCATGAGTGAGAATGAGAACTTTGTTTCAAATCAAATGACCCGAAACATGGACGAAGATAGTAAGAAAATATACGAAAATAACTTTTCCTACGTGTCCACGTTACTTGTGATAGAAAGGAACAGTGAAAGTTGATGTTATTCCAAATATTTGAGATAAGATGATGACGATGATGATGATGATGATGATGTGTAAAAGGATACTTTTCCAAAAGTTTGAATTAGGACAAAATAATGTGGGTACTTAAGGAATCACATTTCTAATTTGAAGGCAATTGTTGATTTTATATTAGAGAATCAGCTTGACAAGAAATCTAAACAGAGGAAAAAGATAAAATTCTGTAGAATAAAGAACAATCTCATTATAAGCAACTCATTAATAAATAAATATTTTTAACTTTAAAGTCAGGGATATAATTTGATTTGCTATGTAAGTAATCCACCCCCCACTACTAGTACACACAAGTTGTCAACCATGTTGATCATCATCAAATACTTGTTTTAATTATTCAGATATGCCACAATTCTGATTCCCATTCAGATCTTATACTTTATAGTGTCTTTTAATTCTTTTGTATAATTGGGGATATTATTAGATTAAATTCCTTGTCCATGTTCTGCTTAATAGATTCTTGGTTTCATTGTTCTTTCCCTTACTTGATGAGGCAATCAAGTGGGGTGGTGACTTTCTAGTGTATTAGTTGATTTTGGCTTGTTTTTTACAGCTATATTGACATTCTTTCATATTTGTAGTAAAATCAGCAACCGCCACCATGGGTAGAATGATTCCTTTAATTTATATTGACATTCTTTTTTGTCGGTCGATGTTTTACGATTCCAATTAAAAGAAAATTTCCACTCAAAAGTCCTAAAAAAATGAGAGGAAGATATAAAAGAACGTGGACGGAGATAATGAAAGTAAATATGAAATTAACGTTGAATCTTATTTCTCTGTTTCACATGCGTGCAATTTGTTTTAGGAAGAAATCCATGATTTTTAATGAATCCATTAATTAAAAGTTTTCAAAAGTTCATTACATTGGCTTTTTCCAAGTTCACATTCATCCAAGACACTGATCTCCATAATATAACAGAAATAATAATACAAAAAAGAAAAGCTACGACGCAATCTTTCAAAGCCCGAGTCCACAACACTGATGTCTAGATTCATTGATGAAATCAAGACAATGGATTTCAGCATTGCTCATCAAAATAATTGGGCGTGTAGATCCACTGATCGTTACATCTAGTGGACCGGGCCAGGTCTTATAATCAACCTAACCGAACAAATGTGACCATTCAATGATGAAGGCGTTCTAATCAACCGACTGAAGTATAACTCTTTAAGATCTCAAAAAGAGAGTATCTAAGGTAAAGCCCAGTCAGGATATGGGCACTCGTAAGTCCAATCGGGCCCTGAGTATCTTACACAATGTAACCATAAACCCTCTTCAAGTCCTTCATATCTGAAAATAAGAAGAAATGGATAAGCAATAGAGAAGGCATGCTGCGAAACAAAATTTAAATAATGTCCATGAAAAATGAAAATTGGGGATCCGATTGGAAAGTAGAATCAAATAAGATGGTCTACTAAAATTGGCCCCATGATGGGTTTTTGGTTCAACAACGAAAACCAATTCAAAATAACAGAAGGATCAAAAGACAATATGATTTACCAAAAGAAATGGTATTGTCTAGTAGTCATGGCTTCAAAACTTGTCCAAGACCAAGACGTATCGCCTGAATCGTCTTGGTATATTGCCCAGCAATGAGACGGACGGACAAGTCAATGTATCGGACGAGATTTAAAACCCACATTCATTTTTCTCATTGTTGAATGTGATGTCTCAAACGTATTGGAAAACTCGTTCGAGATGACTCATTCTCGTTCATGGACGAGACATCAAAACAAGTTTTAAAACCATGGTTCCTTCTAATTGGGAACGGATGAACTGCATAACCTTCCTATAATATGGTAGAGATGAGTGTCTTGGATGAATGTGAACTTGGAAAAAGCCGGTGTAATGAAGTTTTGACAACTTTCAACTAATGGATACATTAAAAATCATCGAGGCCTTCCTAAAACTAACAAGACTGATGATATGCTGATAACTACATGTAAAATTTATAAAGATACTTGGGCCCTGTGCGGATACACCTATCCGCACAAGAGCAGGAGCCCAACCTCTCCCTGCAAGAGCAAGTTTTTGGAGCTTCTCCCCAAAGAGTAAAAACCTCTCTGTGCAAGAGCAAAAACGTCATGGAGCTCTATCCAAATGTTTGCTAGCTCCCCACAGGAGCAGAAGTCGTCAAGAAGCTCTATCCGAATGCGGTGTTGGTCTACTAAAGGTAATCATAATGAAATGGGTATATAGTCTAGGTGGATTAACCTCACAGTCCAACTTAACTTAGACTAAATGAATCGATCATTTCTGAAACTGAATGGAAAACAACTTACCCTTTAGGAGCCAAATTTGGGCAGTTTGTACACATAGGATCGATGCTGAATTCTTCACTGAAGTTCTCTTCAGCTTCATCAGATTGATTGTCACAAGGAAAACCAGATGTCGGTGATTGCACCGAGTTGACCATGGCTGCCTTGTCAGCGCACATTCCTTCAGTTGAACGAGGGGCAATGATTTTGGAGAGGTAGAGTGTGTCATTACCTATTGGATAGCCAGTATATTGTAGATGTACACGAATCTATACACATTCAGAAACGATGAAATGTCTTAAGAGATTTTCAAAACAAATGACAAACACCGTCTCTGAAACCCATCATGACAATCACGTACATTAACAGAGAAAGTTATTAATCTAACCATGCAAACTGGAAGAAAAAGTTAGAAGAGTCAAGAAAAATATTTTCTTATTAAATTTGGGTTTTAGACCCTTAGTTCAGTTGTTTGACATTTTGCAACGCAGCTTTGAGAGTTTTGCTAAATTATTTTTAAATGCAAGAAGTAAAGCACAGAAGGAAAAGCAAAATGTAAACTCAATTAGTCAAGAACAAGAATGGATCCTCTTGAAATAGTATACCTGATGAGACCGACCAGTGATTGGTTCGCATAAGACGATGCTATGAGTTCCATTAGTACTAATCCTGCTAAACTTCGTACGTGCAGACTTCCCCTTCAGAGGTACATCACGAAAACAGTCTCCCACCTGCATAAAAAAGGAAACAATTAAAAACAGATTCAGACTAAAAGGCAATCAGCAAATACTTGGTAAAATATAAAGTTTACAAAACTAAATAAACTCTCGAAAAAAAAGAAAAAAGAAACAGAAAACGATTTCAGTTAAGTCATGATTCTTAGCCAAACCCATAATGGCGTGCAAAAAGTGCTGCCGATGCTTGTTTCACACCATTCAGGACCCAGAAAGAAAATAATATTTTTTTGGAATCAAACTGTAAAAAACAGGAGACCATAGCAGTATTGTCTGTGAGTTGTAATTGATTTTTCACCCTATTTAAAAATTAAATTCTATAAATGTATAGAGGTTAAATGAAATGCATTACCTCCACTGAGCTTCTCCCTTCTTGGGCATTATAATTTACATTTGCATCGACAACTTGCTAAAAAAAAAAAAAAAAGCATCTGAATGTCAAATAGGAAAAATTCCATGCATTCCAATAACTAACGTCAGTCTTCAACAAAATTTGAGGACAAAAGCTCAGAATGACAACAGGACTAAGTGCATTAATCAATCATTTCTACTCAATTGTAAAGAAACTTTGTCATTATTGAAGTGTATATGGTTTTAAAAAATGTATAACAGCATTAGCATTGTAATCATTCCTTCACCACAAAATTGGCTTTTTTTCTTTTCCTAATGAATTACTACTAAATTCATCATTGAAACATCAATATTTCCATGGATGATGAAGAATCTCAGTTCGATAACAAATGCTAACAGTTCTGGTACCATTGTCATTTACTCATGGTCTAAGGATCGAGATTTGGACTTTAAATTATGGCACCAATCTTGAGTCAGATCGGCTGATCTCTCGATCTTAAGTGATACTAAAGCCTGAGTCAATACCAAGTTTTGGCTGAATTGATAATATGTCAGACTAAGTTAAGTCTAATCAAGGTCAAGTCAAGAAAAGCATACAAGTTAAAGCTAAACCATACCCAAGTCAGGTTGAGCCAGAGCAAGCCTGAGCCACTACTTAGTCACATGGGATTTTGGTAATAACTAAGGACTGATCTTTTAAAGGCTTAAACTATGCATATATTTATAAGGTTTCTATGATAAAGTGTGAAAACTAAAAATTTAGTAAGAATGCAACCTTAAGAAATGATTTATGCCAAACCCTACCAACTCATAGTGTACCAAACTGTTACGTCAAGGTTGGAAAACCCAAAACTTGGATTCAACTCGAGCGAGTCAACTCATGAGTCATGCTACTCATGCCTTTTAATTAAATATAATAGGTATTTAGAATAATGTATAAATTAGCCCAATAGTAATGTGAATTTTGATTGTGTATTATTTGGATCACAACAAAAACAATGGTTTTTGGGTTAGTTCATTATACATCAAGTGGGGTTAGTTCATTTGCTTCTGTTTTATTTGAATTTTGTTCAACGATAACCCCCCCCCCCCCCCCCCCCCCTCCCCCCTAACCCACCAAAAAAAAAAAAAAAAGAATTTTAGAAACCCGTCCATTGGTTTGGAGTACTATTTGACTAGTACGATGGATTTTGCAGGTCCACCAGCCAGCATACAGTCATTGTTTTTTAATTGGTACTAACAATCATATTAGACTTTTAATCAGTAACTGAAAAACAATTTCTGGACTACTTTGTTTGAAACTATTCTTTAACCAATTATTCTAGGAAAAAAAAAAACAATAACGAACATGAGATATTATGGAGGTTGATATGCGATGTGAAATAAAATAATGGAAAAAATTAATGTTTAAATGGCAAGAGTTTACCTCTTCCTCTGGGAATACCCCAATAACCTTGGCTATATACTGTTTATGAATCATTCCACCCTCAATCTGTAAGAATGCAGCTTACTTTGAGATAGTAGTAGGAAAAAAAAAAACTAATCAAAGCTATTTTTGGAAACAGGAAAAAGGACATACAAATATTGATTAAGAAAGCCTTGAGGACAATATATATGTGCTTAGAAATCAGGCACACTCACGAGCGAGTGTACTTTGTGGGCCTCCATATGCGAGATTATATATAAATGTGCAAGATCAGAGCAAAACACATAATACATTTAGGTTCAAATTTGGAACTATCTACAAATGTGAATTAGGCATGCCAGTCGAAAATAGTATTGCACAGGTATATGTATGTGCATATCACCATATATATCAAGGCAATGAAAGTGACTAAAATTTCCAGGCAAGAAAGGGACTCTCTTCTTTTCCACATATAATTTCAAATAAAACCATAAGAGTACCAGGATTACCTGTTGCCTAAATTGGTCAGCTTTAGCAGCACTTCTAGCTAAGATAAGGAGTCCAGAGACAAGGCGATCTAACCGATGCACCGCTGAAGATGGTGTTCAGGGAAAAATGTAGGAAGCCCAAACAGTCCCATTTAACAAGGAAAGATTGAAAAAAAAAGACTAAAGTGAAATAACTCAGTTGTGGTTTATTTGGATACGAAATAGAGGTGCTAAGCCATGTTCAGCCTGAAGAATGCCGACGACAGTGTTCTTCCGATATTGACCACATGGATGCACCTACATAACAGAAGACAATCAACAGGTAATGGAATATGAAGGTAAAGAGAGAAGATAACCAAGTGAGAGTGTGACATGTGACAACAAGAAGCCATCATAGTGAGATTGTGACGTGTGACAACAAGGAGGCTTCATACCCACCTGGGTCATCCACATTCCACATTGCATGTGTGCAGGAATTTCAGGAACCACCATTGAGATCTCCTTGGTTGAAAGTCAACCTAATCAGATCTACAGTAGGCAATTGAGGTCACTACTTATATCAAGCCATTTCAAACCCTAGGTTAGATAGATCAGTAGATCAAGGCAATGTTCATGTTTTAAGAACCCAGATTCCAGAGCTCAGACAGTTTGCCATTGAATCCAATAAATAATAAGCAGCAAAGCCTCTAAGTGCTTTGCTGTTACCTCTCTCCAACACCACATTCAGTATGCCTCCCAATACACACCTAAGCGAAATCAGTCATGCTTGTGAAGCACAGTTGGTTAACTTTTATTTGATAGAAATAGTTAGGGAAAATGAAGGACAGCTTCATTATGCCTCCCAATTTGCATTGTAGCTACTCTGTTCAGCTGCGCTTCTAGAGGAAACTTCTATTTGACAATTTTGCTCAAGATCACTCATTTTGACATTACATGGTGACCATTCTCTATATGATATACCTTTCATACTATGAATCTCATGGAGAGTTCGATCCTGGCTCAGGATGAACGCTGGCGGCATGAGACTGAATGGGTTGGATAGCACACATTCATTGGGAAAAATGGAAATAAATTTCTGGCAAAAAAGAATTACCAAATTTTGGTATCATCATATTACACAGATGAAATGACATGCTTAATTTGTACCAACTGATGTTATGGATTCACTATGAAACTTGAAACGGTTCACTATTTTCGTCATTTTAATTTGAATTTTTACTCGATCAAAACTTATATAGAGGGGGATGGGGGAGGGAGATAAAAAATAAATTCTAGGTAACCAAGGTGGTTAGAAGTTAACGTGAAAGTGGGCTCAATGGGATTTGAACCTAGGTTGTGGGATCAAAACTCGACGCACCTTTACCAACCTAACTAAGTTGACACCTTCTGGGAGATAATAAATGTTGGAAAATATGGAAGACTACATCTTCAATAGTTTCATAATACTCTCCAGATATCTCCAGCTAACATAAATTTCAAATCTATAGAACTTGATACTTTCAATTGAAGTATTTCATATTATCACTTCAACCTTTCTCATTTTCTTAATATGCTTTTTTTCTTTCATTAAACAAATAAAAATGAATGCGAATCTTCACAAAATGATTAGTTAAACAAGCAGCGCAAAAATAAACCAAAATGGGATCCATCCCAACTAAGAGAATTGAAGTAAACCTATAAAACAAGTAGAAGCATAAATACTGAACTATTACGCAAAACTCAAAAGAAATCCTAAGAATCGTAACAAGCATTATTGACTTACAGGAACTGAAGCTGGCTTACAAATAGTTAAGACATCAGGTTCTTTATGCAGAATTGTGACATCCCATGGCATCACTGGTGGTTCATGCCTACAGAAAACAATTAATTAAGGTTTTTTTTAAAAGACACTAAATTGTAGCATCAATAACGAAAATATGAGTCGAATTTTTTATTACTAATGATTCTAGACTTGTAGAAACAAACCTATGTAAGAAATGGCTTATCTTTTGTGATGATTGAACGATATAGGAAACCGGGACTACTTCTCCATCAACTTGGATTCGTCCACATTTAACAGCACTAACCTATGAAAATTAACATAATTAACTAATCAAAACCAACTAACATGAAATCCAAGATCAATGGTACCAAATTGAGAGGCAGAAATGAGAGGAATTCTTTAGATGTGAGATCAAATTACATACATAGTAGTCATAAGGTCGTCCCTTGAACTCTTCAGCAAACAAATCAACAATAGTTTTCCCAATCCATCGATTCTTAACCTATTAAGCAAATAATCAGAATTACTCTCTTCGATAAATAATTAGGGTTTTAGATTAATTTTACAAACCAAATTGAGGATCATACGAATAATGAAAGAATATGAGATGAAGGGAATTTGTGTGTACTTACATGAGAAACGAACTCGAAGTAGTACGGTCTGACGTGGCGTCTCCCTGCAAGATTCCCGCCAAAAATTTAAATTTTTGGTAACAAAGAGTTTTGGTTTCAAGATATGGCGGGAAGGAAGTGTGGATAGAAGAGTTTGAATTTATTTTACCGTTATAGAAGACGTAATCGTGTCGCTCTGGTGGGTTTGCTGGGGTTTGCCATACTATCTCCATCTCGGTTCTCTTTCTCTTCATCTTTCGCTGGAGAGATTTTTCCATTAAAAGTAACTATGGTATACCATAAATATGATCTATAATCATTTTTAGTTTGACACGTGGCAGATTGTAGAGTAGGGCTTACCAAAGAGATGACTTTGGGTGAGGGTCTCTACTTTATGAAAAATAATGCTGAAGTGACTAATCAAGACACTGAGCTGACGTTGCGGTGTTCATAATTTCAGTTCCTCGACAAACGTTTGAATGTATCTACGGTTCTGTGTAAAATTCCACGTCATCTCAGTGTCTAATGCAGTATCCAGTGTAGTCAGTCTAGCATGACTCTTACTTTATACGTAGCGCGAAATGATACACATCGAACCGAAAGCCAAAACCTTTTACTTTCCCAACAGTCGAACACGAAACAAAGAGTGAGAATTGAGAAAGAAAAATGTTGCAGAAATGGCGTCACGATCGGGTCTAGGGTTTCTCAGATTTTCCCTATCTTATTTCCAAGAACTCAATCTCTAAACTTTCGTGGCGCACCTTTATTGAACTCTAGAAAAATCTTACGATCTGATTTGAAGGTCTTTTTTTTTTTCCTTTTAATTGTTTTATTTGTCTCCATTATTTATCCGATTGTTTCGGTGATTTCGATCGAAACTCTAATTTATTTGATAGAGTTGTGCAAATCTAGGAATTTTCTCGGTGGACGAAACCTCATTTAGCGTAGAGGAGGTACGGAAATTCGTGCTTTTGTTTTTCGATTGGTAGACTAAATTGCAGATTTGAATAATTAGGAGGGATCCAATGCCAGAAGAAGACCTTGTAGAGCTTAAGTTCAGGCTGTACGATGGATCAGATATCGGTCCGATCCGATATTCCTCAGCCTCTACAGTTGCGATGATCAAGGAAAGAATCATCTCTGAGTGGCCTAGAGGTTAAGAATTTCTCCTCTTCAATATGTTATTACTATTTTTTTCTTTTTTTTGCTTCGTCATCATTCGTTCTTCGTCCCTTGAATTGGATACTTTTGATTGATCTCATTTGCATTTAAAATAGTTTGGTAATTTAAAGTTTGGAGACAATATCCTGTTTTGTTATGTGTATCAGTAGTTGTAAAATGAAATTGTAAAAATATTTCAGTTTTAGCTGTTTGAATGATCCGTTTATTTATGTTTTTTCTTCCCAAAAGGATTTTACCTGTTATGCATAGGGGCTAGCTATTTATGAGCCTTCTAATTAGAGGGGATTTGAACTAAAATAGGATTATGTTCTTGGACATAGCTTTTGGATTTTCTTTGTTTAGAAAGCAGTTGTTAAATGTTGTTCTGGTGAAGTTGCCCGGAATGTAGCTTACTGGGGGGGGGGGGGGGGGGTTTGAAGAGTAACTATAGCAGTTGGAAATTATGTTTGAGTCGTCTCGTTCAACAATGAGACAAATGAACTGACTTTTTGAGTAACATATAGTTTGAGATGATTTTTCTATCCGTCTTGTTGGTGGACGATACCAAGACCTATCGGATGAGTTGTCTCGGTCTCAGATGAGATTTAAAACCATATGGGAGTATACTTGTTAGGAGTTTGCTATATCACTCCTAAGTGGAACTGTGAATAGGTTTCTTCCTCAAGGTGGCTTCCTTATTATAGCTTTCCAAGGAATAAAAACACATGTATTTAATTTTAATGATTTTCCTTTATTGGGTCTTATGAGTGAATCAAGAACACATAGATATTTAATTTTAATGATTTTCTTTTATTGGGTCTGATGAGTGAATGGGAGATCTTTTGTGTATCAGATGTTATGAGTTACCTCTTGGTACTTACTTGGATCAAGGAAATTTGAGTACCTTGAATCCATTTTGGGGCATGGAAACCTATGGATATTCTAATTGGAGAAGTTGAAAGAAGATGTGGCTTTCTTGATAGTCTCGTACTGTCATGTTCCAAACTGGTGGTAGCATACTTGTGGTTGATGTTTGGTGCTTAAGAAACTTTATTTGAGCTAGTTTCTTTAGTCCTTACAAGGGGCCAAGAATCTCCAGCTGGAAAATGTTTTGAACTCCTTATTAATATTGATGAGTGTTGCAGACGTCTAACTACGTCTGTATTTTGAAATTTGGGTGTTTATTTGTGCATCTCTGCTGCAGGTTGACTCGATTGGTCTATTCTTTGAGTTCCAAGGCAAAATCTTTACATTTTCCCTTCTTATGTGGTGTACCAGCTGTATTTCTGATATCTCATTTGTCCTATCCTCGCTTGTCACACTCTTTCAGAAAATATATCTATAGATGGAATCAGATTCATGACAAAAAGGGTATGATTGCCGATTTGATGATTTCCTTCCATTTTGACTTATCCAAAAAAAAAAAAAAAGAATTCCTTCCCTTTCTCCTGAATGACAGGAGCGTAAGGGGCTGTCTTTTACTTAGTTGGAATTCCAGGAACCTTGACCTGAAATTAGCATGTTCCGAAGAGATATCTGGTATGAGGAAAATTGGCATCTTTCCAACTATGGGAGGTTCTTTGAAGTTCTACTTCAGATGGATTATTTTTCTTTTGTTTTAGGTCATTTGAAACTGATTTGGTATTTTCTTGTAGAGTGGATCAACAATTTCATTTATCATACTCTTAGGCCTTCTAATGCTAGCAATTTCTCAAGAAGGAAAGTGGGATATGAGGACATATGTGGTGAACCATGCTTATGGTTGTCCATTTATTTTTCTTCTGCTATATGGGACAAACATCTTTTGCTTTACCATGCTCTTTGTTGTGTGTTTTTCTTTCACGAACCATTAAAATCATTTTTTTTATCGAATGCTCTATTCAATTATTCGTTCATTTCAGATAAAAAAATCATACCCAAGGTAGCAGGCGATGTGAAATTGATAAGTGCTGGGAAAGTCTTGGAAAACAACAAGACTGTCGGCCAGTGCAGAACACCTTTTGGTGAACTTCCTGGTGGAGTTATCACTATGCATGTTCTTGTGCAACCATCTTTAGCTAAAGCAAAGACAGGTATGTTGCATCTTAATCTTTGAACATTTGGCTCATTGTGGCCTAACCTTTCCAACGTTCACTTCCACTGGATTTATGGAAGACCTCAATGACAATAAATTTTCTTTTAATGTTCATGTAAGATTTCTTACAAAATGATAGGTGGAATTGTATAAAAGGGAGTTTCAAATGTTGTAACCTGGGTTCATATAGAATCTCTGTAGATCTTATTGTGATCAATAAAAGAGAATCATGAAGCTAAACTCTGAAACTAACAAATTCCTAATGGGACCTTATCTGACAACTATTTATAATGAATGCACTTTAAACGAAGTTACATGTTTACTAAATTTGTTGAAAGTTAGGCCCAGTATAGAATTTTGGAAGAAAAAATTCCTTGAAAAAGAAATTTTTATGGTTTTGAATTGTTTTCCTCTCTCTCTCTCTCTCTTACCAAAAGGAAAGTTCGTCTTCCTCCTTCTGAGCCAAAAAAAAAAAAGCCTGATTCAATAGAAGAAGCTCTTTCTCCTTGTCCTTCAAAATCCCTCTTTGCAAATGAGTCCTAAAATGGGTTATTATTCAATACCAATGACCCAGGTTTAGTACCTGCCTTCACCAACACACCTATAGAAAAGAAATGGACTTTTTTCCACTTTAGATGTTTTTTTTCTATAGAACCAAGTTAGGGCATTAGCTCTAACTCATATAAAGTATTGATTCATGCTTCTGTTTTGTATTTTGTTTAAAGAAAACTGTACTTTTGATCTGATTAAACCAACTTATTTAAGCTAAACAAGGGATTTTAAGAAGACGTTGCATCTACCACGAACTGCCCGGTTTGAGTTGTTTCCCTATGTTAGTGCTTAGTTCCAATATCCAACAGTAATGTTAGAATAGGCTAGTTTTGTGGCTTTGCCCTCATTGGAGGATGAATCTGCTTTGCAGAATTTGTAGCACACATTATTCTCTTAGTTGGCCGGAGTCAAATGACCATAGGAACTCACTTTAATATGCTTCATTTATTTTGTGGGAAGTTTAGTAAAGATGGTTTAACGGACATGTTGCCGAAGTTATTCTTTCTAAAGATTGTTGTTTTTGAATTTGTCTGGACAGAAAAGGTGGACGATTCCCCTAGGAAGGTGGTCTGCTCGTGTTCAATATTGTAAGTACAAACAAATTGTAGTTCAAGCTCACAGAGTTGGGAATTGTTTGGCATTGATCTGCTCTCTTTAAGCAATGGAGTTGAGTTCCAAAAACACAAATTGACCTGTAAAACGGTATTTTTACTGGGCAGTGCATTTGTCAACAGAGCGTTCATCTTTCTTGCAGTGCATGCGATGATTGATTGTATGTAAATTGGTTGTGTTGATGCTACTTAAGTTGATACTGTAGTATTGTAGTCAGGACTCGGGATTGTTTTACCTTAGTTGACACTTATATGTGAGCTTATAAGACTTAAGGGAAAGAAACCAAGGAATAAAATCATAAAGAGGAACACTTGCATCTGCTCTCCTTCTATGCTTGATAGCATAGTCACAAAGGTGGAGTGCAGGTTTACATCGGCAAGGGAAACGTTGAGAACGGCAAAGGAAAAAAAAAAGTGGGAAAAAATGATAAAAATAAAAGATAAAAAATATATATTTAATGTAAATTCATAAAATCAAGTTATTATCATCAAATCCCATATTTTTTACATTTCTGAATCACCAAATTATATTATGTATCAAATCCCACATTGAAAAATTAAAAAAGTATTTAATTTTTTTCCTGTGAAAAAAATGAAAAAATCGGGAATAAAATGATATTTTTTGCGACAAATGAAAAGATTGTGTTTTTTAATTGTTGAAGATGCAAGAAGCGTTGTAACACTTTTTTTAAATAAAAAAGATAGTCGCTTTCTGTTACCATGCTTGTTAGTTCATTCACGCAGATTTGGTTAACCATAGACATCTTGGACTTCTAAATGTAGTTTTTACTTGATGGTGATGCATGGAAGGTTTTGAATGGATGTATGGGAATGAAAGAAATATTGTTGTCTAAAACATAATAGTATAATATATTTGGTTGGATCAAGATGCAATGTTTTATCCAACATGTTTTACTCCTTTAACCAACTTTAGTGTTTTCATTTTTTACCCTCTTGGCCTCGAAATTTTTTTAATAATACCCTTTAACTTTATTTTTTATCCCCTTTAATCTCAAAGAGGATGCACATGGGCAAACCCTAGCATGAACTCTAGCATATGATAAAACATAATTATAGGGTCTACTTTTGTGAGGGATAAATTTTCATCCAACTGGGATAAACATCTCATCCAATAACAATTTTTATAGTTTCATTTTATTATCTTTCCTCTTCACTCCCTTTAACTTTATCATTTTTTCTGTGTCAGAGATATTGACACTTAATCGTATGTATCATCTCAACATTATTCGACTTTTTGACAAGTGTGAAGACGGGTCAAATATATAATATACTTCTATACGAGTTTATGTCGAGAACTTCATTGGATCGACATCTACATGGTAAGTTTATTTTAATTAAATTGAATAAAAAATTCATTCAGTAAATCATATCACAATTAATTGGATGTTGTACATGGTATAGAGGTGTGGGAGAAACGTGTTGCACTTGACTGGAATGTTCGTATAAGAATTACAGTGAATATTGCGGAAGGATTAGGCTACCTTCACAATTTAATGCTACTTATAGTTGTAATAGACATAAAATCAGGAAACATATTGTTAGACGAAGAGCTGTACCCAAAAATTGCAGATTTTGGTGCTGCAAGAATAGATGGGGCTGAGGTTGGGATAGCGCTAAGCCATTGAAGTGTTGTCCTACTTTTGGAGATTATTACGGGACAGCTAGTGTTGGATTTGGATGTAACCATAAAGGATCAATTACTCATGAAGACTAAATCACTAACCATAGCTGAATATGGTGATTCAGTGGGCTGATAAAGTTCCTCTTAAACGTCCCCCTCAAGCTTAACACCCAATGACTGATGTTGAGTTTGTCACGAATATAATTCACAAATACACACAAATTGTTTAGTGGGCAGACCTTTGGTCAAGATGTCTGCTAAATGTTCTTTGGTGGTGATGAAAAAAACTTCAAGGTTGCGTTTGGCCATTTTATCTCGAACAAAATGAAAATCAACTTCTATGTGTTTCATCCGAGCATGAATCACAGGGTTGGCAGATAAGTAGGTAGCACCTACATTGTCACACCATAAAATCAAAGGTTGAAGAAGAAAAATGCCAAGTTCATGAAGAACTAATTGAAACCAAGTGAGTTCTGCCGCTGTACCAGCTAGAGCTCAGTATTCACTTTCAGTGATAGAGTGGGCTACAGTTGGTTGTTTTCTTGATTGCCAAGAGAAAAGTTTGGGTCCCATGTAAATGAGAAAACCACCCCTTGACTTCCTGTCATCAGGACACCCTGTCCGATCAGCAGGGGCGGAGCCAGGATTTAACTCATGTGGGGGCCATGTAAGAGTGGAAGTTTTTTTGTGAGGGCAACGAAGATTGTAGTTGTTTTTTGTGGGGGCAACATAACAATGGAAACTGTTCTGTGGGGGCAACTAAGAGTGTAAAACAATTTGGGAGAGCAATAGTTCATTACTCCAAAGAAGGTTCGAAAATTCTTGTGGGGGCAAGTGCCCCCATTGCCCCCACTCTAAATCCGCCCCTGCCAATCAGCATCCGAGAAGGCAGACAAAACAAGTTTGAGTAACATACTGAAGAGCTCCAACTATACTGCGATATAATGTACCATCCTCCATAGGTGTACCAATGTGATCGAGAGCCTGGTAGTGGACGAAATTAGTGTGGAAATTGGCTTTGCTCCAATCATTTTTATAAGAAGTAGGAGATCATGAATGTACTTCTGTTGAGATAACCGCCCTCGCTTTGCAATAGATGAAAAGAGATGTATCCATCTTTGACCCAATAAAACTAGATTTCTAGGAGAAATGAATTGAGTCAATGAAACCAAGCTCTAGAGTCTTGTTTAAGGCCATATAAAGACTTCTTGAGACGGCACACACAATGATGATGTCGATCATCAACGAAACCTGGTGATTGGATCATATAAACTTATTCATTGTGGTTTCCATGAAAGAAAGTATTGCGGACATCAAGTTGACGAATAGGTTAGTCATTGAAGATACCAATGGAGAGGATAGACTGAATAGTAGTTGGTTTAACAACTGGACTAAACATGTCCATATAATCAATATCTTGTTGTTGGTCATAGCCTTTTACAACAAGATGTGTTTTGTGAGGTTCAATGGAACATCTCTTGATTTTTAAAAATCCATTTGCACCCCCCACAAATTTACGATTTGGTATAATGACCCAAGTGCCAGTGTGAATAAAAGCATTGAATTCTTCAAACATTGTTGTTCCCTATTGGAGTATTTTACAAACTTGAGAGTAGCAAGTGGGCTCTTCATGATTATTACTATGAGATAGAAGTGCTTCTGGAAGAGAATGTTTGGTGGCAACTGTCCTTACTAACTTAGTAAGGAAACTGTTTTACCTTTTTAATAATTTTTGGAGTAAGATCCACATCAGTTTAAATTATTAAATACCCATAATACCTTTAATTCTTTTAATCAAATACTCATTATATTTTCTTCATGTTTTTCGGAGAGTAGATGGTGAGAGGAAAAATGATATAACAGGTATTAATTTAACAAACTGAGGTATTACAGGTATTTAATGATTTTAAAAATATGTGGATCCCACCTTAAGGTTTGCTTGATATGCTAAAGGAGTTTTTGTTAGAAGTTCAAGACATTGGTCTAACAGGCAAATCTCTCAGACAAATATTTTCCTTCTTTACCTGTTTACTTCCCACCTATGAACATTTGGGCTCTGGGCTGTCAATTAATTAGTAATTGGGTCTGGATGGTCAGGATCATTTTGTAGAGATCATATTGGGCCCAGAGCTGATCAAATAGGATGGATCAGATCTAATCAAAATCAGGTCAGTTAGATCAGATCAAATCCAATTCGAAATACAAAATATATGAACTCGACCCATTGACAGCCGGGCACCAATTTATTTGAAATCCTCTTGTCCACTATTAAAATAATAAAATTTAATTTAGAGCCCAAGCTGAGTTTATTTTCTGAAAAAAAGTGTTCGTTTTTTGGACTAAGAAGAAAACAGAAACCTTGCACACACTTAACAAAGAAGAAGAAGAAATCAACATCGCCATGCAGAAGCTGTTGTTATGGTTCTTTCCTCCCACCCAAGAGCAAGCAGCCATTGTCTTCAATCAATCTATATCCGTCACATGGATACAAACCCAGCAATAATTTTGACTGATTCGGGGCTTTCGCACTAAGTGGCACCTCCTTAAACCCTTTCCCTTGCATTAAATTCCTCCATTTCTCCAGCCTCTTCTGCCTTTCCGCTCCTTCACTCACCACAACGTTCCGTATCTGCGGTGCAAGAATGTACTGCTCAACCTTTGCGCTCTCAGCTGAGTCAGCTGGGAACGTTGCCTCCAATGAGTCAAAGATCGCCGAGTAATAGTGCAATGTGTCAAGGAACCGGCCCCAAGAAGTATGGCCCATTGTGATTCGCTTCTGGTTCCACAATGGTGACAATGTTTGGCGCTTGGTATCTGATTACTCCAAGTATGTTTCCGAGATGATTGGTAGGAACATGGTGGAGTCAGTTCACTGAGTTGAGGGCGAGAGAGGGGCCGACTTGTTGGTGGAACATGTGGGGCTTGGGGTCTTCAAGTTGTGCCTCAACTGGATGGAACTCGAATGGAAGGTGAAAAGAGTGAGCTAGTTCAGTTAGGCGCTGGCCAGCCCTTATAACAAATTCTGCTATAATTCCAACTCCGGTTATCGGAAGGAATGGAGCCCCACCTGGACATGTTGCCCGGGTATGCACGAATGCTGGCCATTGATACCCCTCAACTATACCTAATTCAGAGATGAGTTAGTATTATGTAGATAATATATGTTATAGTTCTTCTCCTCACATATCAATAAATTTTTCTTTCTATAATACCTAAGTCGATGACATGAACAAGTTCTTCATCTCCGAAGGCCTCCAAGATAGCCTGGTTGACTGTGAAGTGGGTAAATTTTATATAGGGACAGGCTTGGTAGAGAACTTGGTAGGTTTCAAGTAATTCCGGAATGTTTTGTGAGTAGGGTGTGTGGAGTTCTTTGGTTGAAGTATTAGGGTTGGTGGTGAGAGTGGCTGCAAGTCTTGCGCTTAGGGCGTCAGTGAAGTAGGAGGCTACTTATTGTATGGAATCACCGAGAGGTGTAACGACTCGGTTGAGATGATGGAGGTGTCCCCTCGCGGATATGTAGCCCCCTTTGTCTATTGCTTCAGCACAAGCAAGGAGGAGGTGCACCAATTCAAGGCCAGAATCTTGTTCCTGATGATGGTATCCAAAAAAAAAAATTGATACATTAATTACACTCATTTGGACAGCATTAAGAAATAAGAAATAAGATTGGTTTACACATTTCAAAAATTCTGAAGTGTTCACATGACTTCCGACTTTATGGTCATAATCAGATGTATTGAGAAGCAAATTGGTATGTAGTTCCATGGAATTATCTTCCTTTCCTTCCTTATAATCTTCTCTTTTTGATTCACACAAATCCTTGGGTTTCTTATGACATATTTGTAATTCTTTATTTCTTCTAAACCTAGTGTGTGTGTGTGTGTGTGCCATGACTAGGGCTCTGTTGTTGCTGCTGCTGTCATCGTCGTCTCTCTCGAGAAGTCATTTGATGCACATCACTCTGAGTGGTCATCTGCAAACCTCCCAGAACCTTCATCTCATTCACAGACGCACAAAGCCTAGAAGAATTCGGCTTCGGAAAGAAATCAAGCATCCCCGAATTCATCTGCATCTCCAAACTTTCTGTAGAACAACCCACATCGGAAGTCTTCATTGTTGTGTACACCTCGAGATCATCTTTCTAATAATCATCAATGATTCCATCCATTGCTGGAAGTGCAAGGCTCTCGGGCTTCGTAAACTGATTTGATGGAGAACTGAAAACCTTATATGGTGGGCTCTGTGCTTTATGTATTAGGCTCTGACCCTCCATTGCTTGCACATAACTGTTCTTCAAAATTTGCGACATGGAAGTGTTCCTCTTAGGCAAAGAGAGTACGAAATCAGTGCTAGAATCAATATGATCATCGAACAAAGTCTCCCATATTGAACTATCTGGTGACTGGATCATGTCGATATCCAAATCAAACTTTAGGCCTTGAAAGTCCAAGCTTGACAGGTTCAGATTATTCTTACCAAATTCTGTCTGACACATCCATGTTGTTAGTTTCTGAAATTGTAGTTGGAGTTGATTGCAACTTGAAACAGGAATTATCAGTCTTAGAAGTCCCCATTCTCCAACGAAGAGAATTTATAATCTTTGCGACAAAGAAAGGTTGGAATCCTTAATACCCAGAATCTCAAAACAACAATACTGATTGAATATCGGATCTTTCATGTAATTTCAATCTATACTCTTAGCTTCAAAGGTGGTAAAATATAGAGAAAAGCTAAGTCTTTTGTTTGGTTTCCTTATCATTTTTTGAGCTTTGTTTGTTTTTTCATGCTTGTCTTCATAGTTTGAGAGGGTCAATTAGAGACAAACCCAACTTTAACTTCATGTATTTGAAGGTTTGTGACTGATTCACATAAATTTTATAAAAGTTATAGGATTATTATGAAGCTGTAATTTGACATATTGGGTTCCCATTTTGGCGAGAATGCAAAACCTTGGATCTAACAATGTAATGGAGCTACTATCCCTCTTAACTTCCACGTTTTTCTCCTGTAAATAACTAAATCTTTTATTTCAGGCAGCACGTACCAACCCCACGTGCCACTATCATCCAATTGAGGTGTTTCAATGGATCGTCTAAAGCCTTAGTTCAAGCGCAATAATTTTTTCTCATTGAAAATATTAGGCCCAAACCCAACCAAGGTTTAAACCATGCGGCCCATGGTTGAATTTGGCCCATTAGGTCTGAGTTCAACTTGCCCAATTTCAATGCAAGTATGCTGCAAAAAGCTCATATTTGTAGAGTTTTGATTATGAAATATAAACATTATATTTGTGCTTGTAACTTACATGCTTGAATTATATATCAAAAAGAGAGACTTTGAATAATAACTGAGAGCACAACAACACAAGCTTCTCATCAAGCACAGATTATAATGGATGGTGTACAAAATACAAAAATGTTACATCCCAATGGCATACCATTAATCTAAATTGAGAACGCCTACAAAACCACCTCACTCAAGACATAAAGATCAACCACAAACACTAAACACCAATGAACAGAAATCAATAGTCTAAATCTTCCCGAAGACCTTCTCGGCTGCTTCTATTGTCCGCTGGATATCTTCAGAAGTATGAGCTAAGCTTGTAAACCCAGCTTCGAACTGTGATGGTGCAAAGTACACACCTTCCTCCAACATTCCCCTATAAAACTTCGCAAACTTGGTGGTGTCACTCTTCTTGGCATCCTCAAAACTGTATACCGGTCCTTCCGTGAAGAAAAACCCAAACATCCCACTAATATATCCACCACACAACTCGTGCCCAGCCCTCTTACCAGCGTCAAGAATCCCTTGAATGAGCTCTCCAGTGATCTTATCCAAGTATTCATAACTTCCCGGTTCTTGCAACCTCTTGAGTGTCTGGATGCCAGCTGTCATTGCCAATGGGTTCCCACTCAAGGTTCCAGCCTGGTACATGGGCCCCGCAGGAGCAACCATCTCCATAATCTCCCTTCTTCCTCCGTAAGCACCTACGGGCAGCCCACCACCAATGATCTTCCCAAGTGTAGTTAGATCAGGAGATATGCCGAAATACTCTTGTGCCCCACCGTAAGCCAAACGGAACCCAGTCATAACCTCATCAAATATGAGGAGAGTACCATTTTCTTTTGTGATCTTATGGAGGGCGTTTAAGAAATCAGGTTTGGGTGTGATGAAGCCAGAGTTTCCAACAACGGGTTCAAGGATCACAGCGGCCAGCTCTCCTTTGTTGGTCTCAAAGATGCGCTCTACGGTTGAGATGTCATTGTAGGGAGATGTAAGGGTCTCGAAAGTGGCCGCTTTGGGGACTCCTGGGGAGTCAGGGAGACCAAGTGTAGCAACCCCACTGCCAGCCTTAACAAGAAATGGATCAGCATGGCCATGATAGCAGCCCTCGAATTTGATAATCTTTTCACGGCCAGTGAAGGCACGGGCCAGACGGAGCACAGCCATACAGGCTTCTGTACCTGAGTTGACAAACCGGACCATCTCGATGCTTGGAACAGCAGAAATCACCATCTCTGCAAGCACATTCTCTAGAATGCATGGAGCACCAAAGCTTGTACCTTTCTTCATTGTTTCGGCCAAGGCTGCAAGCACCTGCATGTAAAGGATATATCGGAGTTTAAGTGGGAACCAGAAACCCGTCACCACGCTGTATCTTGTGTTTAACACAACAATTTAATTCATTTTAGAAACATTGAATGTTTTGGGAATGTATCGAATGTATACCATATCGGGTATTTCATTTACAGAAACATTCAATCGATACGATATTTGTAAACCATGGTTACACCAAAACAGGAAAATTTTGAAAAGTGGACATGGACTAAAGAATCCCCAAACCTATAAAAATAATAATAATAATAAAAGAGCACGTACAAATAAAACCATCATTAAAAATGTCCAAAGGATGTCTACACCTGCTTAAAACATCATGATATCCAATCTATGCAGAGTAATTTCTTGATATGTCAAAGCTAGATAAACAGTAAGGAAATTAAGAGAGAAATAGCACCTTGTCATCTGCATGACCGATGATTGCTGGTCCCCAAGAACCAACATAATCAATGTACTCATTGCCATCTACATCCCACATGTGAGATCCCTTGACAGAGTCGATCACAATAGGTTGACCACCAACTGATTTAAAAGCACGGACAGGGGAATTCACACCTCCGGGCATCAAATCCTACCAACACAGTTTTTCGTTAGTTCATACACGATAAGGTGGGAACTCAAGAATAATTTTTTCGCTTCCATGACTGATAAAGTAAAACAAAATGTCATCCTCATTGAAACATAACAAAAATAGAAAGAAATAAAAAAATGTAAGGGTTTTAGTTGAATTTACAATGGTCTAATATGCTGAAAAAGAATACGAGGCCCAAAAAATGGCCTGATTTGAAAAACTTTAAAATGTGACAAAAATTTATGTTATTCCCCCATCCTACAATTGTGTATCTCATCTATGTTTCAAGGAAGATTCCATATTGTACACAGTTCCATTAAAACTCAAGAAATACGAACATGGATTTCTTCTCTTTACCATTTAAGCCATGCCCAGACCCTCCACACACACACACACACGCACTATATGTGCATGAACATGTACATCAAATGCAAAAAACTATTCATAAGATCATGTAAGGTGCTAAGCTGCTAACATTAGAAGAGTTAGAATCATACCACTAAAATTCAATGAAACTATGAGATCTTTTAGTAAAACAGAGGGAAAAAAAAAAATGATCCATGTGTCATGTCTTAACTGTTAAGGAAGCAAATAAGTAGAATTTTTTGCCCAACTATTTAAAGACTCTATAGAAGCAAGATCAGAGTGGATCCTTTGAAATTCACTAGGTAACTCCTTCACACAATAAAATGAACTCTAATTGAAATTACGTAAAGACAGCTATGTATATTTGACGATTCTAATTGTCCAACTTAGAGATTTTTCTATGCTGAGAAGGGTGTAATATCTTAGTACAGACTACACACAAATTAGCCAAAATTGTTACAAAAATGAGATCAAATACATCACACACACCCTTTGGTATCAATTTAGTTCTGCATCTAAGTTCCATTTTTTTCCCCCAAATTCTTCATAGTTTCTCATAATACGCTAGACCCATTTTATTTTCCTAAAGAAAGATAAAACAATTCAATTGTGATAGGTCTATGCTTTTTTTTTTTTTTTTTTTTTTTTTTTGGGGGGGGGGGGGGGGGGGGGGGGGGTGGGGGGGGGGGGGGGGGTGGAGCGGGGTCTAAATAACCTTTTCGCACAAACATCGCTCCCACAAATCAAATCAATACAATTTAACTGGTTATCATTTAATTCCATGCTATAAAGCGACAATCTTTCTTGATGAATAGGAAAATTTCAATAATACTGGAACAAAAACAAAGAAGTGGTTATCAGAAAAAGAAAAAAAAATTAGAACTTTATTTTTCCAAATTTCTAAGAATCAACTTTCGACAAAAAGAGTAAGAACTTAGAACACAAACTCAACGCACATAAAGATCAACTACAAACTTCAATTTCAATAATATAATTAACAAACAAGAATTCCTATAAAGAAAGGGAAATCAAAACGTCGTTTTCCCCAACTTAGGAAACAGACCCATTTCACAGAAGAGATCAGATAACGAACCCAACACAGAGAACGATAAAAAAGCGGATGTAAAGAAGAGATGGAAAAGTTGGGTTCCGTACCTTGGCGGCATTAAATATTTCTTCCGATTTTTCAAGGGTGTACTTCTTCTCGACTGAAACAGTCATTTTTATTACTGGGGAGGCACCACGACGAGAAGATCGAGGTGGATTGGAAGAGCTTCTCTGAGAGAGTTTCCATCTCCATGAGAGTCCAACACCTGATATGGTAGCCATTACTCTTTCTCTCTCCCTCTCTCTTCGTCTTTCTCTCCTCCGTTCCCACTCTGTGTTGAAGATAAGAGAGGAAGAGAGATCTCGGTTTTATTTGTCTTTAGGGGGAAATATTGTGTGTTCTTTATGGCAAGAAGATGTTTGTATTCGACTTATCTGAGCCGTTTACAAATTGACTGTAGAATTTTTTTCATAAAGATTCTATTGCCACACCAACTTTTGCTAAGAGCACCCCAATTTGTATGAAATCACCAAATATTTTGCACACAAGAAGTTATATTGGCACTCCAAAGAACTCTAAGGACCCTCTAATTTTTAGGAACACCTCTAAAAATCTAAAAAATGTTGTGGTCACTTTGTGTCAAAGGGCACCCATCTCATCTCCAACGACTCAAGCACGGAGGAAGAGGAGTAAAAGAAGAAAATCGAAGAAAGGGAGAGAGATCAAAGGAGAAGAAGAAGAAATAAAAAACCAAAAGGGGAGGAAGAAAAAAAAAACAGAGAGGGAAAGAGAGATCGACGGAGGAGGAAGGAGAGGAGAAGAAGATTCCAACATATTGGTTCATCGAAAATGATGAGGGTGCCCTTAAAAATTAAATTTATTTTTTCAACATGACCTACCCTTGGAGATTGGGGCGTATCAATAAAATTTTCCTTACTACACATCTTAGGGTGCTTTGCTCTTTAGTAGAATTGTGGCATTAGAAGCTATTTTCTCTTACTTTTGCTTATAGTGACAAACTTGGAAGGGAAAAAGTCATAAAGAAAAATGGATAAAGTTATAAATGTATCAAAAAGTTGACCTAAAATAATAAGAATTGACTAGTCTGGATATTTCGATTTTTTAATTAGTAATGAATATTAGATTGAATTGGAATTTTGTTAAGATCGATCACAGCAATTCAATGTACCATTAATACGGAGATTATATATTCATCACCATCAAAATCAATGATCATAAGGATTTTGTGGCCTGCAGAGTAAATCATGTCCCTCCATTCTATTATATTTAGAGCCAAGTGATTTATAATTAAAAGTGTATTTATACTCATTTACACTATCTTAATCTGAATTTTTTTCGATCGTCATTAGCTTTGTAAGAATTTTCAATTGAAATATTTTTTCTAAATTGGATTCTAATGAACTTTTGTTTTACATGCCCTAATAATTGAAGTCATCTTTCTTTTACTTGCTTATAGAAGTTAGTCTTCCATTTTCTCAAATGTATGATTAGGGATAGAAAAAGGAAAACGTGTACTTGACAAGATTAGTACGTGACCAAGTTCGAAACACTCGCTAGATTTAAGTCTGTCTGTTATTCGTGGCTTGAGAGGTTATAAAATTGGATGAAGTCCTCTGAATCCTCAATCTTATTGAAATTAAAATTCACATCTACGTCAGATTCTATTCAACCAAAGCAATATAAAGTGACAAGAAATTAATAGCTAGTCTCACAATCATTATTAATACAACAAGTCCCTTTATTGTCACTAGAAGGTGGCATGTGCAAAGGCACATGCATCTGAAAGGGGTTATTTGTGATTTAAAATATTAATTGAGGATGATTTTAAAGATTATATAGTAAAAAAGAATTTTTTGTAATTTTAAAAAGTAGCCAAACTTATTTACATTAGAATCGGGATAATTTGACTACCCCACATGGCATAATCAATCGACTCTCTTGATGTGACAAGTTTGGAAATCGTAGATTTAAATGCCTCGGGCCATACAAAACTTCATTTTCTCATAATAATGTGTATCCCAAGGGAATCATATATCTCAAGATGTACAGATCTATGATTCTTGAACTTGTCATGTCAAGAGAGTTGATTGAGTGTGTCACGTGAGGTAATCAGATTATCATAACTCTTTATATTAAGTTCAAATACAAAAGTGGGGGCCATTTTTGAAAATCAAATTTTGGTGTCAAACTACTTCTAGTCCGCCTTCTCTCATTATAATAGTAAGAGTCATGATAATCTGTCTACCCCACATGGCACACTCAATCGACTCTCCTGACATGACAAGATTGGGAACTATAGATCTATATGCCTCGAGATACAATTTTTGTGGGGAAGTGCAGTTGTGTATTTTGAGACACACAGATCTATGATTCCTGAACTTGTCACATCAAAAGAGTCGATTGAGTGTGCTATATAGGATAGTCAGATTATCACGATTATAATAATATAGACAATTAGTAAGAGAATTTATTAACCAGCATTCACTCGATCAGCCTCTAAGCTAAAAACTTATTGAAATCAAACAAAAACAAACAAGACAATAAAGCTATAAACCAAAAGTAAACCCACAAATCTAGTCCATGGTTTTGGTTTATATTATTTGACTAATTAATTATTATTAGTTAGCTAAGTCCTAAGGGCAGGTGACATGGGAGACGGATAAAGGGTAAATGAAGGAGTTAGCATAGGTGAAGGAGAGCGTTTGGCCGCTATTGAGGACATTCCCATCGTTAACAATGCAGTCGTTAATTTGGAGACGCTTGAACACCCTAGGATTGACTTGAGTTACCGAAGCAAACGATCCACAGCTAAGGTGGATGCCTGATATATTGCATCCGCACACATTCGTGATCGTAACTCTGAATTGAGAAATTCCATTTATACGACCTACTTGTCCTTGAGCCACACTTATTCCTGATTTCGAACAAACTTCTCCTTCTGCTTCTATTGTTGCCTCACATAAAAACACACACAAATCAAAAAGACAACAAATAAGTTTTATATATATATATATATATATATAGGGAAATGTTCAGCACCCTCAGTTTTACCACACACTTTAACAAACGTTTTTTGTCCTACATGGGTTAGAAGTTTTGGAATGAGCTGATTTTTGGTGAGGATGATCTCTATGATTAGAAGATCATCCTCCCCAAAAATCAGCCCATTACGAAATGTTTAGCCCCATGTTTACACGTTGAAAAATCGTGGACCGTCCATTTTTTGTAAATCAATTTTGATGGGGTTAGAAGTTTTGGAATGAGCTGATTTTTGGTGAGGATGATCTCCTCACCATAGAGATCATCCTCACCAAAAATCAGCTCATTCCGAAACTTCTAACCCATGTAAGACAAAACGCGTTTGTTAAAGTGTGTGGTAAAACTTAGGGTGCCGAACGGGACCCATATATATATATATATATATAGGATTACATGAATCATCTATCTCTATGGACCGCATGTCAATATGGTGACCACAAAACCCATAGAGCTGAATTGTCACTTGAATCAACGTGACAATCCAGGCTCTAAGTGGTCCTTCAATTCATGCAATCGATCTGATAAGGTTTCAATCCGATATCTCATTTGGTTCATGTCTGGTAAAGACCTAATTCAATAGTATATTAGAAAGTATATAAATTATATTATATGTTTGTTAACGTATATAAAAGTTTATAGATTTTCTATATAAAATCGGGTTTGGTCTAATTCGGATCCGATTCAAATGTTAATGGTTTAGATCTTAATATTAAGATCAGATAAAAATTCAATCCAGTAAGGATTTGATCCGATTCTTATTGAATCAGTCACAGAACCGATCCAGCACAATCCATTGAAAACCTTGGGCACATCCACGGATGTGTCTTATTTACGTACCACAAGCTAAAAACATAAGAAATAACTCAACTCCCGCAACAAAAGCGATTTGATTCCTTGATAAAGTGCTCATCATTGCAGAATATTATAAATCTTCATCAAATAACAATAATCGAAAAATAAAATTTGATTATCAAATCTATCAAAAAATCACAGATTATAAGGTTCCCATAAATGTACTCTTGCTATAGTGACTTGAAATAGTAATAATTAAGTGTACATCTACAGTTTTCTGTACATCAAGAACACCCTCAGTAATACTTCAAAGGGTCAGTCCAAGTCACGTTGGCATTTGTCATAACCAGACTTATAAGTTTTCAAATCTCAGTAAAGGTTGACAATCCAGTACCAAAGTAAGAAAAAATATTTTTATAAATATATGAATGAGGGATGATGAGGATGGCAAAGTTGATGATAATGAAGATGAGGATGACACTGATGATGAGGACAATGGCCATCATAGTGTTATAATGAAAATTTCATCAAAAATTGTTTATTAAAAATTTGATGGCCCAAGATTCTTCAATTTGTAAATTAAGATTAAAAATTTGAGAATAGATTTCTAATCCCATTAAAAGTGATTTATAAAAAATCATTGTTATAGATTTTATTACAATTATTATCCCTTGAATGACTCCCATATATATATATATATATATATATATATATATATATATATATATATATATATATATATATATATGTGGATAGCGTTCAAGGGCAAACTTTTTCGCAAAACATTCTTCAAAACATGGGTTAGAAGTTTTGGAATGGGCTGATTTTTGGTGAGGATGATCTACTCCGGTTAGTAGATCATCCTCACCAAAAATCAGCCCATTCCAAAACTTCTAACCCATGTTTACCAGTTGAAAAATCGTGGACCGTCCATTTTTTGTAAACTATTTTTTATGGTGTTAGAAGTTTTGGAATGAGCAGATTTTTGGTGAGGATGATCTCCTCACCGTAGAGATCATCCTCACCAAAAATCAGCCCATTCCAAAACTTCTAACTCATGTTTTGAAAAATGTTTTGCCAAAAAGTTTGCCATTGAATGCCCCCCTATATATATATATATATATAGCATATGACTCTTGATAAAATGACTCGTCAGGTGGCATACTCAATCGACTAATTGACATGGACAAGTTTGAAAACCATACATCTTTTTGCCTCATGATACACAACTCCTTCAAGATACACTATTTTATGAGGAAGTGCAATCGTGTATATCGAGGCGTACAGATTTACAGTTCCTTAACTTGTCATGTCAGTGAGTGGTTTGAATATGCCCTCTGACGAGTCATTTTATCAAGACTCATATCATATATGCATGTATGGTTGCATATACATACCGCAAGCTGAAAACATAAGAAATAATCCAACCGAAACTGCAACAACAAAAGCTATTTGCTTGATGAAGTCCTCATCTTTGCAGAATATTAAAGGATGTGAGCTTGGAACCGAGAAGGTTTTGGAGAAGTAATAATCTAAACCTCACGAAAATCTGCATCAAATAACGAATATTAAAAAAAAATATTTATTATAATAAAAAAAAACACAGACGAAAATGTAGAATATTTTAAGACTTACGGTTTCTGAAATATTTTAAGAATTAAGGCAGAAAACTAAAACAGAATACACAAGAGTCTCAGAATTAAGCTTGAAATAGAATCAAATTAAGATAATTAAGAAGAAAAAAATCGAAATTATAAGGGATTTTGGACAAAGTGAGATCGATTGAAAACCATTGGAAATCTAACCTTTCAGTTCTTCTTCTATCTCTATCGAATAAAGTGTGGTCGAGAGATACATTTATATAGTCGGATTAATAATGAAAATTTAAATCTTCAACGACCTTTGATTGGAATGTTTATCTCTAAAGATCTGTTTTCAATTACCATAATACGTAAATCTTTCCATTTCTGCTTGATATTGGAAGATTTGGCGGTCACAAACATATTGGAGATTTAAACGGTCCCGATAAATGTACAACTTTGTTACACGGACTCCAAATAATACTCGAAGTAGCACTGTGTGTGCAATGAACCGTCGATGTTCTCTGAGTGTATACCACTCGTATCTTTAGAAAACGATCTATGGCTTACTGACCTGTACACTCAAGTGCGCTGTCAATAATACTTCAGGTTCAAGTCAGGTTAGCATTTGCGATAAATGTATGGATGAGGATGGCAATGTGATGACGTTGATAATGATGGTCATCGTGATGACATAAGGAAAGATCAAGGTCAAAGGATCCTTACCACACCATTTGAATATGAATAAAAATTACACCTCCATCATAGAACCGTAGATCATTTGCCTCGGGATACATAGAGTAATAAATTTTTTCTTATGTATCCCTCCGTAATGATCTATAATTCAGTGATGGGGGCGTATGCCAGAGGGGGTCATTAGATTATCATGACTCTATGAATAAACATAGTAAATGATTTAATTATAAATCATAGGCAATCCTAAATGTAGATAACAAAATCCTGATTTGTTTTTTTTTTTTTTTTTTTTTTAAATTATTGGAAATCGAGGTGTCTAGGCCCCTATTAGAGCATCCAATTAATCCTTGGGGCATGTGACTCCATGAATAAACATTGTAAATGATGTAATTATAAATCATAGGCAATCCTAAATGTAGACAACAAAATCTTGATTTTTTTTTTTTTTTTGGTTGCAATCCCCACTCCTAATGGTTGTTCCCCTCCCAATCCCAATATTTACCTCCTCACAAAAGGTGGTTAAGATTTAAACTCATGACGTATCTTGATGATAATTTTTAATTTTTAATTTTTTTAATCTTCTCCCCCTTTCCAAAAATACATTTTCAAATTCATGGTCTTTCTTTTTCTATCTTCTTTCTAAAAATATCCTTTAATTTTATAAATTATTACCAAACTCTTCTCCTCTTTTTACAATAATACCCATGAAATTTTATTGTCATCACTCCTCTAAATAATATTTCTTCAACTTTATTATTTTCATCTTCAACCCTTAAACCCTTTAATTTTATAAAATATTACCAAACTCTTCTCCTCTTTTTTCAATAATACCCATGGAATTTTATTCTCATCACTCCTCTAAATAATATTTCTTCAACTTTATCATCTTTCATCTTCAACCCTTAACCCCAAAGAGAATGCTAATGTCAGTAGGGACGGGCAAACTCGAATATATATAAGACGAAGATACCTAATTGAATTTCTATAGAAAATATGGTATATATTCATATTTAGTTTGCCAGAATGTAATATCGAGTTCGTTGATAGGTAGTTCATTTTATTTTATGAAATTTTCATTTATGAGTGAATTAACTATAATGAATCGTATCGCAATCAAGTATGAGTGAATTAGTAACTTAGCTTTATGTTTTGGGCAATTTGCCCTACCAGATAAGGAGGCCATGGCGACTCAATTGCACTACTTGTTAAAAAAAAAAAAAATTTGCTCACAGTGCTCATAGAATCTATAATCCATCAGTCACACAAGCTAGTAAGTATTGAGTACATCCCCAATTTACAAAATTACATGGCACATGCTAAAGAGTTTGTGAGCACTGTGCAAGAAATATATATATATATATATATATATATAGGGGGCGGTTCAAGGGACGTTTTAGAAAACGTCTTAGAAAACCATGATTTTCAATCGTTGGATGTGAGAAAATAGACGGTGCAGATGAGAAAACACGTCAGTTCCGATTAAAGAAACTGAGTTTCTTTTATTTAAAAAAACTCCCTCGACTTTTTTTCTTTTTTTCTTTTTTCGTTTGTTTTAAAACAATTTACTCTATTTTCTCTCTCAACAGACGAACTCAACCTTCGTCTCTCTCTCTCCATCGGCTGCTCCTCCACTTCGTCTTCTCCAAGCTATTACACGTACAGGTATAGTTGTCTCTCTCTCTCTCTCTCTCTCTCTCTCTCTCTCTCTCGCTCTCATTCTATGTCTCTGTCTTCGTCTTCTCCAAGTTTTTTTTTTCGTTTCTTTTTTAAAATAACTAACTTTCTGTTTTCTCTCTCGACAGACGAAGGTTTTTAAAACAACTAGTGTCGCTGTTTCTTCGTTAGAGAGAGAGAGAGAGAGAGAGAGACTACACACCATTTCTCTTGATGAAACAGAAAATGGATGGAGAGAAGAAGGGCAAATAAGCAGTCTTTTTAGTTGTTTAGAGTAGTTGTTGTCTGAAAACTTAAACAGAACACTTCGCATCAAACCCATGCCCCTACTAAATACGAAATTACTGTTATTATAGTAATGGAAGACCAAGTACCGACAGGTCACGAACACGAAAAGGGTCGCTAAATGGTGCCCAATGAAGAGAGCATCACTCAGAAAGAAGATCATATAATGGAGAAGATCCATCAAGAAGTAGACGATACTGAAATCAAGAACCATGTTCTGGAAATCGGTGTTTCGAGCGGAGAAACCACTTTGAGATTGGGTTGCAATTGACAAAACGGCCAAGAAAACAGCAGGAGTTCAATGGGCTAAAGAAATGAAGCAACTTGAAGCTTCGGGGCGAAGTTTTAGATTCCAATGGCCAAAAACCCCAAAGAAGGCGAGAAGATAGATGACCATAAACATTGAGAGGAACATAGAGATAGAGAGAGAGAGAGAGAGAGAGAGAGAGAGAGAAAGAACAACTATACATGTACGTGTAATAACTTGGAGAAGACGAAGTGGAGGAGCAGCCGATGGAGAGAGAGAGAGAGACGAAGGTTGAGTTCGTCTGTTGAGAGAGAAAACAGAGAGTAAGTTGTTTAAAAAAAAAACGAAAAAAGAAAAAAAGTCGAGGGAGTTTTTTTTAATTAAAGAAACTCAGTTTCTTTAATCGGAACTGACGTGTTTTCTCATCTGCACCGTCTGTTTTCTCACATCCAACGATTGAAAATCATGGTTTTCTAAGACGTTTTCCAAAACGTCCCTTGAACCGCCTCCATATATATATATATATATATATATATATATATATATATATATATATATATTTTAAATTTTTGAAAAGCTTAAAACTAAGTAAGGCGGGTACAGAAGGTTGTGACAATGAAATTCTATTCATTTTGACAAAAATATCCTTGACAATATTGAGGTTAAATGTAAAAGTTGGGACATTTTTGTCTTCCAAATTTTGGTGCAAACGAACACACAATCACCTTGTCTCATCATAATACTAAAGATGAGTCAAAGTATATGGTTTCCAAATTTATAAAACTAATGTCTTCCAAATTTTGGTGCAAACGAACACACATTCACCTTGTCTCATCATAATACTAAAGATGAGTCAAAGTATATGGTTTCCAAATTTATAAAACTAAAACCGAATTATAGCTACGGAAATAAAAATCAATTAGCGGGGGTGTTTGACTGCCAGGGGTTCATATGCCTTTTAGCTATACCATGAACAGTGGCGTTTCCCTTGGCCGTCACTATTAATAATAGTGGTGGTATTTTTGGTATTTGCGATGATTTTTGACTCCCGCTAAAAATGTAAAATTTTGTGTCTATAAGCACCAATGTTTTTAGCAAAAAAAATTTTGGCAAATCCAAATCATAAAAATGACCAGATCTCAAGCCAATAATTTTTAAAATTAACTTTTCAAATAAATAAGGAGCATTAGATCACTCGCCTGTAAATATAATGTTTGTTATTTTCTTATTAAATTCGCTTGATAATTGTTTGTTTGAGGTTAGAAAAATCCATGTTTTCAGGTAATTCCCCCTCATAATCCATCTCACTAAAATTAGAATTCATAGGCCAGAAGATTCAACAAATAATTAACAAAAGCAATTAAACAAGAAAATAACTAACTCCAACAGCACTCACTCCCCCATCTTTATTATTATATATTTACTAACAAGATGGAAACAACAAGCTATAAACCAAAAGCAAAACTAAAACTGAAATACAGCTTCATGGTTTTAGTAGTGGTTTTGGTTGAAAATAACTAATAGTATATTAATGGCAAGTAACAGAGGAGACAGATAAGGGGTAACTGAAGGAGTTAGCATAAGTGAAGGTGATGGTGTTGCTGTTAATGAGGGTATCGCCATTGTTAACTAAGCAGTCGTCATAGCTGAGGCGTTTGAAGATTTTGGGGTTGATTAGACGAGCGGAGCTGAACCAGCCACAGTGAAGGTGGATGCGCGATATATTACATCCGTCCACGCACACATTCGAGATAATAACTGTATATGTAGGTATCCCATTTGGTAGAGGAGCTGTGGGACCTTGATTTAGCACTATATCAGATATTGAACACTTATTCAACCCACCACCTGCCCTCTTTGGTTCCACCCCCACTTCTCCTACAGCTGCCATTGCTGCTGAATAAACACACACACACATACAAACACAAACGCGTACAAATGAAGCAATACATGACATTCAAATAAAAACCCCTCCCATTGAATCCAATAGAAACATAAACAATCGGTAGTGTGTGAGATTAAAGATGAGGGCATTTAGATCAATTAGTTCGGTCTCACACGGATGAATAAAAAACATAGTTACAAAATTCTCCAATTCAAAGAAAAAAAATTCTTAAAATTCTCTTAATAAGGGTCTAGCCAATTAAATGAGAGAATAAACAAATTAATCGCAAAATATGGTAACATTTCTTTCCTTCATGGTTTTTTTTTTCCTAACTTTCAAATCTCAACCACAAGATATGGTTTTTATGGAGGTTGAAGATAAGGGATTTTAGTAGGAGACCCAAAACATCATTTGCATGATCTCCGAAAGTTCTACAAATTTTTTTCGAAACTTTCCGGACCTTATCTGATTTTAACCAAGTAATTGTCAAATCCAAACTTTGTTGTTATGATCAAAACATGGTGGAGTATGTCTAAATCTCCCTATTTTTTATTATTCAAAATCCCACCTCCCATGATATTTCAGCTTCACCCTCACTTTCTTTTTGAGGAGTTCGCATCAATGTATTAAGATTCAAACTCGTTGCCCCTATTATTGTAAAAATTCACCCCAATCAGTAAGAGGGTATCAAGAAAATAGGAACCCACTTAGTGTTGAGTGTATATTTTCCTCCACTCTCAAGTGTCATACCTCAGCTAAGCCCTGTAACCCTCTTATATCCATAGTGTATATAATCTAAGTCAGGTGCATTTTGAGGACATGTGGGGGCAACGAGTTTGACTAGCATTACTTCTCGGTGCGGTGGAGAGGACACTCCGTTGCATGCAAGCGAGCCTCTCGCTTATGATAGGAAATCCCTATTTGATTTAAAGAGGGAAAATTTGAGAGTATTTTTTTTTTCTTACAGCGTCCAAGTAGTTTACGATGGGGAAGGGAGAGAGTAGAGCTTCCTTCCAAAACAGTTGAAGCCGCGATATGCTGATGATGATGGTGATAACCTACAACAACAAATAGAAAAACCCACAGAAGAATTTTTCTGTTGTTACTCCTCTTCTCTAGTAGTAATTTTTGTAAGACAACCAGTTTGGTAAGGGAGAGCTTTACTGGTAACTGAATACAGAAACAATAATTTTTTTTTTCTTTTTTATAAAACGGAAAGTTGAACTAAACCTTGAAGAACTTTGCTTGTCTTTCCTAATCTATATTCAAACATAACAATTAAAATAGAAACTGAGATTTTCGTTGTTACAAGTTACAACCTTTCTTTAATTGAGATTAAAAAAAACCTTAGTTTAAGTTTAGATCATATATATATAAGAATTAAACAGCGTTAAATATCTTTAGTATTCGGCATTAGGCACATGCAATTACAAGGTTTTTTTTTTAACCGTCTAAACAAACGAAATTCATTTTTTTTTTCTTTTCTTTTCTTTTCTCTCCATTTCTCTCAATCCAAACTCACTGTTATAATAGTAAAGATTATAAGAACTCTCATTATAACCATAAAAACCCTAAAGATTGTAAAAGAGCCCTTGGATTCACTACTTGCATATATAGTGTCTCTTTCCTTGTCTTTACTATTGTAAGGAGAGAAGGTAGAGTAGAAGTGGTTCGACACCAACATACATTTGAGTGACCACAAAGGCCCATCTTTACATTTAAACTTAATATATTCAAAGTCATTTTGTCTAAAAACCCCAAAAAATTACAAATAAAATCCTATCTTTACATTTAAACTTAACATAATCAAAGTCATTTTCGTCAAAAACCCAAGAAAATTACAAATAAGCCATTTTAATACATGTAAATTCACACACGACATTTGAGCTCATTTTTTTAAGTTGCATGGGATTATAACTAGTCTTCCCAAATCAGTTAGGGATTTTTTTACTTGTTGGTCGACAATTGGTCACTTGTTTGGCAATGCAAAGAGGATGTTGTGGAATATTACACCATTCGCAATCTGTTAGGGAGTGTGGTTTGAAAGGAATAGGCGTATTTTTGAAGGAAAATGGAAAGATCATCCAAATATGATTATATCCATTTTGGATCTTATCTTTTGTTGGTGGAGTTTAAGGGTTTGTTCTTTGAGGATTTTTGTACAATTGGGATGGGATTTGTTACTCTGCACATGAATAGTGGATATTTTGTAAGGCCTCACCAGGTTGGTTATCTCGACTGACTTGGTTCTGTTTTATGAATGAAATATTATTTATCAAAAGAAAAAAAAAACTTTAGAAAGCGAAGGATGTGTGTACCGTTGGCAGAAAACATAAGGAGTAAGAGTAATCCAACAGAAATCGCCACCACAACCTCAAAGATTTGCTTCCTTGATAAACTTCTCACCATTTTTTGATGAATTATTTTATTACTATTCAAGAATGTAAAAGTTGAAACCTCACAGACTGAAATCTGCATCAAAGAACAACAATATATATATAAATCAGGTTAATTTGATCATCAAATCTGTCAAAAAAACGTCACGTAAATAAAGCATAGTTTTGAGTTCAAAGTTCAAATTAGATTAGAAGTGGCAGAAAACTAAAAAGGTATTATTTGAAATCGCACCTTTTAATCTTAATCGCTTGCAACTGTTCAGTTCTACTACTTCTACTTCGATCTCTCTGTAGAACCAAGCGTTGCCTCTTTGAGACATTTATATAGTGAAATTAAGAGAGATTCTATAGCCACACCAACTTCTGCTAACTCCACCCCAATTCATATGCGATGTAAACTGGAAATCATTAAAGAATTAGGCCATCTTGGGGTGCCGTTACCAAATGTTGGTGTGTCAATAAAAACTCTCAAAATTAATAAGGAAAGTTCAAAGCACCAACAACGTTTGAGGCTGACATTGTCAAACGTACGGCTGAGATGGGAGGAGAATCACTGATTTCTTAATGACCAGGAGATTCTAGATGCAAAAATCATTTTCTTTCCATTTCGGCCCTTAACCGAGTAAGAACTGAGAAGCCCCCAATAAGGCAATACATGTAAGAGGAATGCTAGCCTCACAAACCTCTTTATATATTTGAGTTAGTGACGTATTTTTGAACTATTGACATGCGTCTCCACCTCCGTCTATTCTTATAGACTAAGTAAGAATGATTAAAAAACCCTAAATTTTTCTTCTCAAAATCAGTCAACTTTACCCTCTTCAATGAGATGATGAGGATAGATAACAATGACGAGGGCATTGAGATCATTTCACATTAATAATTTATAAGATAAAATTGAGGTCAAAGGGTGAAAACAAGGACCATGGTGAAATCTTTCCTTTTCGGTCAAACATTTGAGTGTACCTTTTTTTTTTTCTTGGAAGAAAAAGAAAATAAAATTTTGAGGACATTTTAGGCAGTAAAATAAATTTTTGAGATTCATCGAATCTATCTTAACCACAGCCAATATGGGTTTTGTTAACGGTGTTCCCTGAGGACCCAGAAGGCACATGTTAAGATTAAGATGCATTTAAATACCCTAAAAATTAAATAAGTATTTGAGAATATTTTTGGAAAGAAAAAATATTTTTTTTCTTTTTTTTAGGGTATTTTAGGCAGGTGTATTTAATACATCATAACATGTGCCCTTGGGCACAAGTTATTAGCACCCCTAATAAATAAAGGATAGGTTCCCATGACTCATGAAGAGTGACTCTGGAAAAACACATATAATCCCAACTGTTTAAACACAAAATCCAATAGTTGAGATTTATCCTTTTTGGATAAATATTCCAAGTGCAATTGGGATAGTATAAATATCATGTGTTTTCTCATGAGTCACACAAACCCAACCCATATATATAATGATTGTGAAAGTTACAAGGACAACAATGATGACAATGATTAAAGAGTTGCAATGGAGAACAATGTCCGTTCCTATAGCAACATCCGGTGTCTATGTAGTACTTTTTGATTGGAGATTGAACACATGGGGCTGCGTGCCATTTAAAAAATGGCTTGATTAGGAACCCAATGTGTTTTAAAACACCTACCAAAAGGTGCCACATAGACATCATCATTCCACCGTTCTAGATCTTGATTCATAATTAAAATTAGCCTTAGTGAATATAGGTTCCTTCAATGTCATATATTGAAGATGAAGAAACGTAAATGAATTTCTAAGGAAAAATATAAATATATTGTACATTCACATTTCGCTTTGCCTAAATGTCATATTGAGTTTACATAACCTAACAAAAAAATTTGAGTCAAGTTCTGAAGCGAACATGTTTGTCCTATGTGACTTAAAAGTTTTGGATTGAGCTGTGTTTTGTGAGGATGATCTCTATGGTGAGGAGATCATCCTCACCAAAAATCAGCCGAATCTAAAACTTCTTAGTCCATCAAAAGTGTGAAATTTTAGCTGATTTTTGGTGATGATGATCTCCTCACCGTAGAGATCATCCTCACCAAAAAGAATTGTACAAAACTCCCCTTTTTTAGCCAAAATTTTCATGTATCCGAATTATAACCATGATGTGAACTCAAGCCATTAGTTTTTGAAATCAACCCTTCAAATAAACAACATTGGGATAGGTTTGGGTCTCAAAAACAAAAATATTTTGAGTCATTCTCAATTTGATCATCAAAAATTTGTCCATTCTAACATTAATAATTATAAAAAAGCGGAAGTGTGTCAGAATGGATTGAGATTTTTGTGAGGATGATCTTCAAGGTATCATTTAAAACGTTATTAATATGTGGCCATATGGATATCATTTTGGACGACCCAACGTGAATATTTGTAGTCAGAGAGAGAAAGTCATATGGGGAACACATCCAAGAAGATCCAACACAGGTGTTCTTCCAAATACATCGAACATATTTTGGATTTTCTTACATTCCACTATAATGTAGATAGGGAAATCAGAACAAAGGCCAAGACAAGAATAATAGTAATTAATATCAATCAGCCAACCTCCCACCACATCTCTTCTGATGATTGTATAAACAGTGGTGGTAACAAAGGCCACTCATGATTAAACATGTAAATAATGGGTTGCGAGTAGTGTCATGGGTCATGTTTGTACATGTCGCTGTTCAAATGAGGTGTTATTTGCTCACTATCTTTCTTGTTTGCATGTAGGGGACTTCATATTCTCCAATTGTGCCACCTTCTGTAGCAACTCTTGTATGGTTTTTGAAGCAGCCTACAAAAAAAACATCCTTCTAGTGAGACTCCTATGTCAAGTAGAGAAGGGAAGAATACTCCATAAAATGTGAAAGTTGTTTCTCACCATTAATTCATTGTCCCGTCGGTTCCTTTCCTCATGAAATATTATAATTCTTGCTTGTTGGTCATTGCTGATCTCCTCAATCTTTCGCTCTGACTCCTTAAGTTGGTCACACACTATTTGCTTTTTAATCTCTAAGTTCGATATCAAGTACCGTGCCTGAGAGCAAATCATGTCAGTTGCAATTTGCATTGGATATACTTACTAGAACCCATGTAAAGAATAGGTGACTCATATTTATGACCAATTCTATATATATATTCTTTTTATTATTAATTATATATGACAATTTAATAAAATGGTTATAGTACAACCCCATCGTTAAGACTGTGTATGCACAAAAGGGTGCTCATAACCTTGGATGCACAAGAGGGTGCTCATAACTAGGGATGTCGGACATAAATAGAGTGATCAAAATCCAACCTGATTGCAATCTGTAGGTTTTCTCCGTAATGTTTAATCAAGAATGTCTAAAAGAATGCACAAGCTTATACAATTATGAAAATCCCCATGTAAGGTTGATTTTTGTTCTGAAGATCCTCTAGATGAGAGTTAATGAGTGCATTATTGGGAATTTAGGGGGATTAATCGAGGGGATACAGTAAAGGAAAGTTGATAGACATGGTTTGGGCACATACAAATAACCAATGGTGGCACCAGTGAGAGAAAGCATGAGAAAGACTATACAAAGACGAGAAGAAGACCAAAAGTGACATGGTTGGAAATGAAAAAAAAAAAAAAATCTATATATATATATATATATATATATATATATATAGTAAATGGAGCACATAAGATGACCAATGATATGACAATGAGTTCTTTTATTAATAGATTTATTATGCCCCTCATAAAGGGGCAGCAAAAATAGGCAGAAAAATATTTGAACAGATAAGGAGAAAAGGTAACATGAAATGGAAGTAAAAAGTAACAAGCACACTTACATGAGCTTCTAACAACTTATACTTGTCCTTTTCAATCTTCAAATCACGTGAGGAAGATTCCTCCATTTTCTTTAATCTACAGAAGGAAAGCATACTTGAATGGTAAGGATGTGATCCCAAAGTATTGAACCAAGTTTAAAAAAAAAAAAAAGACTAGTGCAGTACAGGGAGATGACATAATCACCTATCCTTCAATTCTTGATTTTCTACTTTTAATTGATATAGACTGAGTGGATCCAAACTTAAAAGAGAATGTCCATTTACTTGATCTTCCAATGATCTACATCTATCTATCTCCAATTGTAAATCAGGCAAAAATGATGATGACTCCATATTGTTTGACCTGAAGAACGACAACATACTTGGACAGTGAGGAAGAGATCCAAAAGTTTTACATCAAACAAACATATGCAGTATTTGAAGATAGAAACCCACCTGTCTTCTAATTCATGATTCTCTACTTTCACCTGAACTATACTGAGTGCATTCGAGTTAGGACCAAATGTAGCATTTTCACTACATGTAATGTCAGCTGCCTGTAAGTTAAAGAATCAATATTAGAGAAACATTACTAACAAAACATAAAGTATAACAAAATTCGTTCACCATGCATGACTTCAAAATTGTTTCCCCTGTCTATGGCAAGACTTAAATATTTGGATCAAAGTGATCAAAAAGATGATAGTGAAAGACCATCTATGACTTTCAAAAAAATACAATTACTCAATATGTGAGATTAAATTACCTTGGATTGTGAAGGTGTGAGAACTCGATCAAATCTTCCATTCGATGCACGATCTGGCTCAGTTTCACCATTACTCATGTTTGGAGAAAAGGATTGAGTTGTATGAGAGTTATCTTTCATAAAATATTTCTGAATGGGGGGTGGTGCTGCCATGTGACTACTAACATTTACAAATCTGTCAGGAGGGACAGTTGGAGTCTCATAGTTACTGACATTCTCTGCAGAAATTGACGTTGGTTCCAAATAACTTGATTGGTTTCCACTATTTGTGGTGGACTTCTTTCCACTTTCCACCTTACTATACAAGTGCCCATTCCCATGATTGATATTCAAATGGCAAGATGATAGCGGAGGAGGACAGTCAGGTGATCTTTCTGTATGATTAGTATGTGCATCAGTCAGATAAGGCATGGATTTAATGAGATGATCTCCACAATCCATTTTTAAGCTAAATAAAGGATGGGTGGTTTGTGTTAGATACCTCTAGCTGCAGATCCATTTGCAAGCTTTTCTCCATGCCGGGAAACATAACCAATTCTATGACAGTTAGCGGTCCTGAATGAAACAGTGAATGAAATTAATAAATTGATGAAAACGCTGTGAAGCCCATGGAAAGGAATGAAATAGAACAAACCAGTATCTCTTTTGCAACTGTAATAACCGTGCTTCAAGCCTAGAAAGCACTGTTGTACGCTCAAAACCTTGTTTATCGTGAGCTGGTTCAACAAAATTAGCCTCCAATACACCTATATCAAAGAGAATTACATTAGAAGTGAACCTGGAATCAAGTAATCAATGTAGAATTAGTCAGTATTGGGAACAGAATCCATACCTATTATTCCACGTCCATTACTTCCCGCAGCATTCCATATCCTCCAGAATGGCTAGCAGAAAAGCAACACTTTTGGGTAAGAATAGTTCACAAAGTGGCTCACCATCCGCAAGGAAAAAAAACTGTTCAATATGTATGTATGTATGTATGTATGCATATTCAATCACTTTTTAGTCATGTTTCATACTCTTGGTGCTACATCCCACATAGAGATCGGATTGGATGATCGTAGCATATAATTAGTTTTCTAGACACTAACGCCTAAGAATTCATGGGGATGTTAGCATCCCCCACAACCATTTTTTTCAACAAATAACAATAGAAAGCTTCCTTGGTGGTATTTATGGAAGAAACATGGTTGTGGAAATCTTGGATGTTAGTTTGTATGTCTATATATGAGCAAATAAGAAGAAGAAAAAACAAACCTTAATTAGTCGGTTCTTGTGATAAACATTGAATCCTTGAACATCGATATGACTTTTGGCATCCTTTACAAACCCAATTGTCACAACAGCAACCATCTGATATCCAAGTAGGACACAATCAAGGTGTTAGTCATCATTACTTTAAAAGGTCGACAGGGATGTCAAATGCAATGTTATTTGTTAGAAGTTTACATTTGGAACACTACCACCACCACCCGGTTTCGGCCTATATGTAACTGCTTCTGTTAGCATCATATCATTCACTATGTCGTGGTGTTCAACATCTTTACCACGCAGAACAATTCGGAATCCATCTGGAAGTCTTAGATAGAGAATTGATGCATAACTCTGTAAACATTGAGATAAAATTATACGATTAAAAACCATAAAAAGAGACCCAACAATCAAAAAAATTGCAATTTTAAGAAAATACTAAGAGATAAGGTATGCATGTTCACTTAGGAAGAAAATAAATACAATGTGTGATTACTGAACAGAGGCAAGGATGATATACTACGAGTGGCTGAGGGCTTAAACGCCAAAGGGATCCATATATTAACTTCAAAATAGGCCACATTAGGTGACAGCATTATATCGAATGGAATAGTGAAAATGACGTAAGATATACCCTTAATGAATGTTGATGTGTCAGGTAGTGCCTTGAGTTGGGAAATTGTTCCGCCATTTCTATCTTCTTTGCATCTCTGTTAACACCTTTAATTTGAATATCCTGCAATTTCAATCACAGGAAAATATATGTATATATATATATATATATCAGCAATGTAGAGACAAAGCTCCCAGTTTCATACCAACTGATTTTGTGAAGTATGATACGAGGAAAACAAGAGGAATGCATGTAAGAGAAATGTAAGGCATACATATTGATCAGTGTCAAAGTCGAGTTCCAGTTCTCCTTGCTCATCCTCCCATAGGTTGTATATGATTACGCGTGTACCTTGATCATTTATCAGATTGAACTGCAAAAGAAAAGATAAAAAAAATTACTCCAGAACTTCAATGGAGTTGATTACAATTGAAGAATAAATTTCATTAAAAGGGCAACATTTATGCCACATTGTTGCAACTTCATATTTGACATTGTTTAAAGTGGTATGCCTTACAGAAAACTATAAACAAATATATACCGTTCCAGTTCCAAGAATCTCCGGAACTACTAAGGAAAGATGAATTTGCATTAGAGGCCTAAAGAGAACTTAGGCTTAGAAAATATTCCATTTAAAACAACTCATTTGCAAGATCTACGTACCTTTCTCACTTCTATTCCAAACTCTATAACTGGTTTTAGCATATAGACCAATTGAGTATGATTGGAATGATTTGACATATAAACATTAGATTTTTTTTTCTATCATGATTGTTAGGCATAAAAAAGACCAAATGTTCAACCATATACTGATATAAACCAATGAGTGTTGGGCGCAGTGACTAAGGCATTCCTCCAAAAAGGGAGAGATCTTGAGTTCAAACCCCCTCGTTGGCCACCCATAGGGATTTATCCTTATTTATCTGATACGTGTGGTTTGTAGGGTATTGCATGTACCCGGGGGATTTGGTCGAGATATGGTGCTCTAAGAGGCTAGTTACCTCACCACTGCTAGTTGGGCCTACAGATCCGGAACCCTCGTAATAAAAAATTATAAATAAAAATAATAGAAAACATATACTGATATACACATGTTCCTTTGTCTCTTATACATGAGAACTAACTCAAAAAAATAATAAGTGTTAGCCTGATCAAATTTCTAAAACCATCTGTACTTGTACAAACAATCCCTCCTCTCAAACCAAAAGAATTAAAACACCGCGAACCTATTTCACTAAAAAAAAAATCAACAAATTACTCTATGTAGGCTGATGATAAGTCAAAGCACAACCAAATTAACCCACCTTTCCAAACTACACACCAATTCTAAATATGAGGTTAAACAATACTCAATGAAAAATTCACCAAGTAACTAATTTTTAACATATCAAGTATGAATTCCAAGAAGTAATAATTATTGAAATAGGAAAAAGGAAGAACCTGGTCAAGAAGATCTGCTTCACTTGAATAGGGAGACCATTGCAATATCACTTCTATATTTGTATTCAAATCTTCTGGAGATGATCGCATAATCTTATTCCAATCTTGCCCTTTCTCATAGTCAAGCTAATGAAAACAACAACCACAAGTAGGAGAATCAGACTACTAAAGAAATTTCACGTAAAAAACATGAATATTTTTTTGGATTCACATTCTAAAAGTGAACTTCACGAAAAGTGTAGAATGGAGGGGATCATCCTAGAACACTATTATTTATCCCATAATTTTCCTTTATTCAATTTTTTCCTCCTCAATAAATTCCATTGTTGATTAGAAATACATGCTATAAATAAAACCATTTACCTAAAACAATTCATATTGTTTTGTGGATAAACTGGACTTGAACCTACAACTCATGGATATGATGCAAAGCATCAATTGAGTGGCCTGTAGGCTCAACCTGAAATAATATTAAGTTTCCATGACACATGTGTCATATAAGTTGTCAACATTTGATTTCTTAATTGTAAATAAATTCTTGTTAGTTTGAGCAGCCAAAAAGCATGCAAAGGTGGATATCACAGAGTGATCGAAATCAAATAATTAATTCAAAAACAAAAAATTAAGAATTTTGGAAAAGTTAACAAAAAGACTTAAATAAAATTTCATTAAAAAAAATGAATGTTGCTAAAAACAGAGATAAGAAACAAAAGAGTAGAAGAAAGAATTCAACAATAAATCGAATTGCTCTTACAATGGGAACTACGATATCTTCCTTCCCTGTGTTCCTTAGAAATGTGTAGGACAACATTCCAATGCTTCGTGTGGGGCTAACAGGAAGGTTCAAAAGAAAACAATTAGTTCGACTGTAAGGAAATGCATTAAGTATGCAGCAAATGTAAAGAACAAGTCAACAAGAAACAAATAAATTCCCGACTATATGTCCATATACACTTTTTTTTTAGAAATAAAAATAAAAATCAAGGACATGGACGATGGCTAGAAAAGTAAAGGGCATGTGTGGATACAATTTATTTCACAAAAAATTTAGTTTAACCATAGTATCTAAATTTGTTTTATTTGAAGTGTTTCTTTTGATAGTTTTACAATGAGAAAGTAGTAAAGTGAGAGATTTGCAAACAAAGAGAGGAATGGGTATCGTTGCATTTTCAATATGATTCCAAAACTTTTTAAAAGCAAATAATAGAGATCTTATATGAAAATGTGAATCATGTATAAAAATCAAAACCTTTTTCCATCTTTCCCACGACATTGCGAGAACACAATGACATCTGCTCCAAGTCTCATAGTACTTGTCTTGAAACCATTTCCATCTAGCAACAAAAAACAAAAGGCATAAACAAAGAAATGTCAAACATGTGCCCAACATAACAATTTCCTCAGAAACCAAATACTGATACTATGTATATGTGGAATATTGTTTACTGAGAAGTGCTATAGCTCACATTGTCCAATAGTATTCGCTAATTTGCTTTTTGCAGAATACCCAAGAGACATACATTTTCGCATTTTTTGGGGATCCATACCACCACCATTATCTGCATTAGAAATCAAACAAGCATAGCAGTTTTAAAACGTGGGATTCACGGAAAAATCACAAAAACAACGTAATGATGAGCTCTATAACATCAATAGAAATGGAAACCAAATGACGAAAAAATTACATACCTTCAACCAGCAACATTTTGTTCCCATCTTTGTTATTTTTAAGCACATCTATGTGAACAAAAGTAGCTCCATAGCAGACCTGACATAACATTCAGAGCTTTAGAAAAAGACGAAAGACAAAAGACAAAAGGGATACTTCTTTTTGAAACAAGAATAAAAAATTACAAATACCTCATCTAAGGAATTGTCCAGAAGCTCTGCAAATGCTGTGAAAGCAGATTGACATAAAGTATAGTTAACCAACAAAGAAGGAAATTTTTTGACTAAATCCAAGAAAACAGGGAACAAAGCTACACACAGATTCACACATAACACAAATTTACCTCCAAGAGCCCACTTATGGCTTGTTGCATTTGAATGTAGAAACTTGGGATGTACCCTGACATGATCCATGCTACCTACAGACACAAAAGGGAAAAAGAATTTGATTAGATATTTGAAAGTCAATGAGATGGTATGGTCGTGTGCGACGAATACCAATAACAGCCCCAATTAGAAGGAATTTGAATGTTGAAGGTTCCCAAAGAGAGTAAAAAAAAGGGTCACAAAGAGACGTAGTGAGTGCAAAACCAACAAACGATTTCAAAATTCACTATCCCAAGTTTAAAGGTGATTAATCACAACCGCAACAAAGATTTCGATTAATACATAATGTGCAGTAAGGTTTCAAATCTTTGGGATAAGGTTTTGATGATGATCGCGGATAACGAAAAACAATGGCAGTAAACAAGAATTGAGTTGCAAGAATAGATTAAAAAAAAAAAATTTTAAAAAAAACATAACGATTTTAAGAGGATTCAATTACCGAAAGATGACGATGACGACGAATCACGAATGAGACCACCCTCGTAATCACCCGCCTTCCAAAACTGCTTGCAACTCTGAACAACGACTGAAGATTGAGATTGTGGAACAGGATTGAAAGATCTGATTGGCAAAACGATTCCCAAGTTATTATCCAACTTCTGCTTCTTGTGTGAACTTTCAACTCCATTGAAGTCACTGGAAACCCTAGAATCGTAGTCAAGAGTTGAATAGTCCAAGTTATGGAAATCGAAGTCACTACTTCTTTGATCGATTGCCAAAACCGGTTCCAGAAGATTCTCGTTAATCAGAATTTCTCCTGGTTCCATGGGTTCCTGTTTAATTACAGGTTCTTGTTTAATCGGAAACATGGCGATCAAATTCGTTTCCTGGTGTTCAAAATTGATAGCTTGGGGTTTAGGGTTTTGGCGGGAATAGAAAGAAGAAAGAGAGGAAAGACTATGAGGAAGAGCAACAAACTTCTATTTCAGTTTTGAAGTTCAAAAACACTGCTATTTCATCAGTCATAGAGTTCAAGTACGTGTAGGATTCTGTTGGTCGTGCAATTACTGAAATACCCTTTATGGTAAAAGACGGTTACGCTTCCGGAATCCGAATCCTATACAACGAAGGAACGGGTATCAAAATTACTTCCTCTATTTATGTTATGCCACGTGTATTTAAACTGTGAATGGATGACCGAAAAGACGCTAGTGGGATTAATACGTGGCCCCCCTTTTTTTAGGCCAAGGGTTTGATAACATACACAAGACTGTAAGAACTGTGTTCTACTACCAATTATCGATTTGTTTTTTTTTTCCTAAAGAAAATGTTTTAATGGCTCGAAAATCCCTCTTCATCGTCTCTGGAAAGGAAAAATAAATGAAAGAGAGAGAGAGAGAGAGAGAAATGGAAAAAAAAATGATTTTTCTTTTCAAAATCCATCATGTTCAATCTCTATAATTAAGTCATTTACACAATTATCATTCTTAAGTCTATCTCCTTAGACCTTTAAATCTCACAAAAATGATTGAAAGTTTGGGAAATAGAAGACGATGGATATTTGGGTTGAAAATCTAGGATTTAATACACAAAATTTGTTGAAAATCCATAAATTGAGAGTTTCAATTCTATTAGGAATTTAATTTCTTGTTTTACTAGGAGTTTGTGTTTGTTTATTATATGAGTTTGTCTTTTATTAGGAATTATTTTTTTTTATTTTCTATTTGAAGTAGAGTTCTTCTTCTAGTTTATTTATTATTTTAATAAAAATAAGAGTTTTTCTCATTCTAGAAATTTTATTAGAAAAATCTATATATATATATATATATTGGTGGAAGTAGGGACAATACAAGAATGTAGAGACTTTTTTATTAATTAAATAAATTTTCCTTCTTAATTTGTCTTCTCCCTCTTTTTTCTTTGTCTAATTATCATGACTCTTTTTTCTTTTTTCTTTTTCTTCTCTTCGTGAGTAGATATTGTTTGTGATAGAAGATATTTGATTCTATAAGGTTGAAGACGATTGATTGAAGACGAGTTTGAACAGATTAAAAGTGATTTACCTTAAGAATATTAATAGCTTATGGATGGAAAAAATTTCAATGAAAGTGGGACCAAATTACAATAGCAAAGTAACAATGGATGATAAGATGATTAATATTCACCATTAGCTTCGTACATTTAATAAAAGTTAACTAGAATTTTACCATGAGATATGCGGTTAGTCACGATCAAAAAAATTCAAAAGTGAGCAAAAAAAGTAAAAATAAAAAGGCCAACTTAGATGATACTTTGGGATTCCAAAATGTTGTAGTGTTCAAACCTAGATCATTTTTACCCTCTTGTTTAATCTCAAGTTTCATAGCCTTCGAAATTCATGAAGCTTGAGTGTAAAGTTTAGGAGAAGTTTCAAATTTAACAAAACCTCAAGAGATTTTTGGGATCCTCTTGCAGATTTTACCCTACTTTCAAATCATGAAGTAGGAGCTCAAGATAGGGATTTTTACAGTATTGATATCTATGAGGAATCGTGCCGGAATGACCTCAAGCTGGAACCTCATATCACACTTCTTGGCATGAAAGTGGATAAGAACCATAGATGTTTTTCACTTGTATCTCGATGAAGAGCATCTATGGTTCCCATACACTTTCGCATCAAGAAGTGCGATATAAGGTTCTAGTCTGAGATCACTTCAACAGTTTTCATCAACGAGCTCTCTTATCATGTCTACTAAAGGCCTTAGACAAAAATTTCATTTTCCAGACTTTCAATCAAAAATTTGTTACCTTCAACTTTTCTAAAAATCCTATCTTGTTCTTTAGATTTAAAGGTTCAACGAGTGGAAAATTTAAAAATAAAGATGGCACAAACATTACACTAAAGTTGGAGATAAGGACCTATCATCAACATGAACTCCTCTAGAATGAGGAGTACAACTTTTTTTTAAGTGCAATCATACTAATAAAGTGCGACAAAGATTTTTTTAAATGATGGAGTGCAACTAGTCCGTGGCTAAACTTATATTATATAGTGTCAATCTAGCCTTACTAAGTTAATAAGGATTTCAGCCATGCTAAGGGTCTTTGGGTTGACGGTGTGGCATCCAAAAAAATGATCGGATGCTTCAAGGTTGTAGAGGATAAAATTCTATGAATTTTTAAAAAAAAAAAAAAATCCAAAAAAAGTTAATTTTCACCATGGATTTTTAATTTTAAATTTTTATCTTATCTGGAAGTTTTGTAGTCGTCAATCCATTTTCAATCAAAACCTTAAAGCAAGTCTAGAAGGAATTAGTTTCTGATTTTTTATTTTTTATTTTTTATTTTTGAAGGGGGAAGGAGGGGGGGGGATCTGAGTTTTTCGGTGAAATTTAGAGTGCTTTTGAGCAAAACGACTCTAAGTAAGGCTTAAAATCTTACTATGTGAGTAAGTAAAGTGCTTCACTGATACATATTTGTAGAGGTGATTTCTTGTTACCTCTCACAACTCAATTCCTCCTATTCACCTCAAGCTCCTTGATTCCTCTGATCAACGGTGATACCGACATGATACCTACCAAAAATTCTTCGATCATAAAGTTAGCTCTCAAATTTATCAATAATGTACTCTTTGACTTTTTGAACCCCCTCATTCTCAGTCTCCTCCTCTATTTATAGTTCTCTCTTAGAAATCTCTTCGAATAAGGAATCTCCTTGAGATCCCTGATCTTCAGGGATCTCCAAGGGAAATATTCACTTGGACTCCATTATCCACTTCGTTGATTCCTGGGATCTTTCCTGAAATTGAAGGATATGGATTGACTCGAAGACAACCCATAGGTCTATCCTGCTCAGTTTATATACTAGGCAGAGTTGTCATTTGAGCTCTACCCTTCAGACGGTTGAGTGTCCTAAGTACCACTTAGGGGAAAATCATTTAGTTCTGGTCTCCTACTAGTCTAATTTCTAGACACATGTAGGGTCCAGATATCTCACTGATTTAACCCTCTACAATATTTTTTATTAAAAAAATAAAAATAAATTATATTTTGTACTTATAACATGTGAAAAGGTTCATGGCGGGGCTTCTCTTTCTATTTATAGATTCTGTGTAAATCTTTGTAGTTAAGACATTTATATTTTTTAGATCCCATTAGATTTCTTTTATTTAATTTATATAGTAATAATCACCACTTTCTATTTTTATTCGGATTTCATTGTGCCGTTATTATAATTAAAAAAAATCTTTGTAGATCTTGTCTTGATTCAGATTCACTGCTAGATTTATGCTAATTTAACTTTAACCCATCTTTCTTTGTGGGTAAGGTAGACTTGAACCCAACAACCTCAAAATTGCCTTATGAGGTGTTAACCGAATTAGCAGTCCAAGACTAAGGAAACAATTCACCTTGGACTTTTCCTGGCTAGATATCTCTTTTTTTATTAAATAAATAAAAATTAGAAACTAATTGCCCAGGTCAACAATACTTATTTCCCCACGTTTCACTATCTCATTGGTTCATCAGACGTTATGGACATTGTGGAAGTGAGTCACTATACTTTTCCATCAATTAATAGATGCAATGGCTAAATAGCAAAATTTCTATTTTTTTTATTTTTTATTTTACTTTTTATGATTTCTATCCAGTTTGCATTAATTTCTTGTTAAAAAAAACAGGTAATTAAATGTGACACCTTGCTTTTCAAGCTGATGACAAAATGATGGAAAAATTACCTAAAAGGATGATAGGGGAGGAATTTCTTTCTAATTAGTCCTTGTGTTTTGGGCAGTTGCTTAAGAGTCCATTTAGTAAAATTTTATTTTCTTAATGGTCCCTCAACCTCATCTCAGGTAATAATATTTTTGAAATACTTAAACTATCTTTTTTTTTTTTTCATCTTCTTCATGTGCTTAGGTTTTTCAACAAGGATTCCAATTATTTGTGATGGTGCACTCTATATCATACTATCATGGGCATCCCAACTGTATGTGACAAATGTCCATCAGTATCACACCATAAGTTCTGTCGGAAACTCATGAGGACTATGGTTTAGCTAATAAGCCCGTGGAAATTGAGGTTCCACTCCTGATACTATATTTCAAGCAGTTGTTAGGCCTAATAAAAGGTTTCAGGCTTTTACTTTCAAGTAGCTTTTTGAGGGTCCCGTGACAAGTGAAAGCACCAGTGGATAGGCATATTATCTCACTTTTGGAAAACTTATTATCCGTAGGTAAACAAAAAAGTCCCTAACTTCAGAAGTGGCAATTGCATAGAAACTTTTCTTCCATCAGCAACAAACAACGGTTTTGTATCGAGACTCAATCAAGTGGAGAACATATCTACTTCCTATGCTTCTAGTTCACAAAGAAAATAAGTAGCTTTGGATCTTTTGTCAGGTAGCTTAGGGAAGGAATAGGCTGGGGATCATTTGAACCTATCACCTGCCGTGGAGGAACCTGACTCTAAAGGGAAAGGAATTTATCTCATTACAGCCCCCCGTCTGAGATAGATAAAGGCAGCCGGAGAGGGAACCCAAGATAAAAGAAATCATTCCCCAGAGGGGGCCCTTGCTAGTCAAGAAAGAGACCCCTTAGCGGGGACCACCATTTAGCTTGTCATCAACGAGTTTGTGATCCAGCAAGTAAATTAAATCAAATATATGATGTCGATAGTTCGTTTTCTTCTTTTGAACAAACAGATCTAGAACTAGCATCCTTGCTTTTCGATCTATAGGGGCTTATAGTTTAATTGGTTAAAATGTACCGCCCATAACGGTGATATTGTAGGTTCGAGCCCTACTGAGCCTACCACCCTTACAATATAGTTGAAGTCCGCGCTACCCTACAGATCTCAATCTAGAGAAAACAGGCACCGTCCCCACCAAGTGCCAATAGTCTTGATAGAACAGCTCGTGAACACTATCAAGCCCTAGGGCTTTCAAGGAACCCATGGAATCAACTGCACATTTAACTTCTTTCATGACGACTGGACTACACTACCTCCCCTTCTCTATGTTCATGAGAGTAGGAACACTTCGAGTCTCACTACCAAAAAGTAAAGGCAGGTCGGGCGGCAACCCTACCTCTATGGATGGAAAGCAAGCACAAAAACCGCATGAACAAATACGAGTAGAAGCCAACCCTCAGGAAAATGTTTACATTTATTATATATGAGGGGTGCTCCTACGCACGTAGGCTTTCAAGCCCTCGTTTCCTGGGCGAGAGAGCCAGGGTTCCAAACCTTTCTCTTTTTTAGTATAGGCTCTATAAGTGAACTAGTGACTAAAAAGTTTTGCTAACTTGGGATCCAAGGAAAATCGGGAGAACTGTTGTTCCAATGCTGGTTGGACATAAAGGATGGGGCTCGCCTCAACTCATATTACATTGACCCTCGTCTCCCTGGGTAGGGAATCACTTGGCTAGTCGTGCCCAGTTTTTAAATGTGAGGTTAGAGATTTCTCTTAGGTCTGAGATTTTTTATTGTAAGTGACAAATGGAAATGATAAATTTTTTATTTTGACCATTTAGATGTATTTTTTTTTTATCTATTTCGACGATTTAACACACACACACAAAAGACAACCCAATCAAGATTCAGAAAAACAAAAATTACAGTGTTGAAGTCACTACTTTTTATTTATTATTGAGTTCAACATTTTTATTGTCAAGCTCAACCCTTTTTTATTGTTGAGCCCACCAATTATTATTTATTTTCAAGCTCGCTAATTATATTTATTGTCGAGCTCACCAAATTTTATGTATTTTCGAACTCACCAATTTTATTTATTGTCGAGCTCACAAATATTTATTTGTTGAGTTCAACAATTTTTTTTAAATAAATGTCAAACTCGACAATAAAAATGTTGAACCCAAAAATAAAAAAAAGTGGTGAGCTCGAAGTTGGTAAAACCCACCTATTTTCGTTTTTCAAGTTTTTTCGACTAAAATACATTAAAAATCGACTGAAAATTTGACATAACGATTTTTGTAGATGATTTCAAACCAAAAGAACTATCCTTGAACGATTTTCATTATAAATAAAAATATAAAAAACCCAATTCTTTACATACATCTTCAAAATGCAGGAAAGCCCCTTGAAAATGGCTTCTTCTTCCTTCTCAAATCCTTTCCATTGGAATGGAGTCTCCGAAAGTCGACTAGGATACCGAAACCCAATGTTTTTGGCGGAAAATGATGAGTTCAAATGTAAGGGCAGTTTTGACATTTCAATCGCAAGAGATGCATGGAGTGGGTTCAAGGATTGATTAGAAATAAAAGTTTTACTAAATGAACTATTAAGAGAAATTACTAGAACTTAGGGACTAATTGGGAGAAAAAAAATCCCTCCACCAGGATCCTTTAAGTAATTTCCCTAAAATGATTATAAATTTTTTACCTGCTGATGACATGTCATATCCTCATCTTCAACCTCTTGGTTCAAATCCTTGAATTTTCCCTTTTAATCCATCATCTTCAATTTCAAGGGTAAAAAGATTAATTTTTATTACCCGTTCAAACATACTTAAAAAATTACCATACCTCCACTACAACTGGGCTTTATTCAATTGATCCATTCTTTTTTTCACTTGCCTCCACGCTAGCTCAGTGTCTGATTCCAAGACTTTTTTCAAATGGACCTGGCCCAACTTCTATAACCCACATTGAAAAATATCATTTTGGATATATTTCTTTCCCAACCCTTTGTGGATCCACACACCAATATCAGCTTCAATGTTGATTTCTCCAAGAACATTATGGACTGATATATATATGTCCTAATAATGCATAATTAATTATTGTGATCCTTTACTTCCAGGAGTTAGTTTCAATCTATACTCTAATATGATATTAAGACACGTGGTTGAGTTGAGTTTGAAGACTAGATAACCCTGATTCGATGCATAAATGGGCTCTGCAATGGGTTTGGGCTGGGAAATTTTTTTGATTCTAGAGCCCAATATGTCTCGTGAATTTACTGTCCCATAACATGAAAGCTAATGACCTTTCCCTCACATTGGCTTTTTGAGTCCCCATCAATTTCACAAACTATCAAAACATCTCTTAACAAATTAGCTTGATAATTGATAAATATATGTTGGATTCAAGTATCAAAAATTGATTAAATAATACCTAACAATCTATCACAAAAATTTGAAAAATACCTTAATCTATTTTTATTTTTATTTTGATTTTAATGACGGGGTTCTGGACCCATGGGCATGACTAGCATGGGTGAGGCAACTGGCCTCTTAGAGCACTATATCTCCACTAAATCCTCCGGTTACATGCCAGGTAAGCAATGATAAATCCTTATGGGTGGTCGATGAAGGCGCTTGAACTAAAGACCTCTCCTTTTTTAGAGGGATGCCAAGGTCACTACGCCCAACATCCAATGAATTTAATGATATTTTTGACCAATCAAGCTAATTATTTGTATAAAGTTCTATTAAAGATCCTCCCATATAGTTAAGGTTCCTAGAAAATAATGTAGAGAAGGGCATCAAACTTCTCTTTTTTTTTTTCTTTTTTGAGGGGGAGGGGGGAGCTAGGGGGCAACCAAGAGTAGAAAAAAAAAATTGTGAAGGCAACTAAGAGTGATAAAAATAGTTGTGAGAGCAATTGAGAGTGGAAAAAAAATTGTGGGGGCAATAATGAAAGATTTTTTTATCTGCCACTAAAATCTATCGCAACATATCACTAAGTCATAGAGTTTTAAAATTCTTGTGGGGGCAAGTGCCCCCAATGTAAATCCACCCCTGGGGGGTTAGTAGAGCAAGGAATTTGTGTTTGATCTAGTCTAATTTTAATTTCTACACCCTTGGCATAATTGCTTTACGCAAATCGCTTGGCAACAAATTTGGATTCATTTAGTTTAGCTATGAAGTAATCTCAACTTTAAGGATATGATGTGCAGTTAGTATAGCCATTTCACATCTGAAGAGAAAAAAATTGTTTTCTCACCATCCATTGATTGTTCCACAACATTTTATTCAACGAAGATGTACCGCCATGTAGCCATCAAGAACAGGTCAAAACTCGAGTAAAAAATTTAATTAATAATAACCCATTAAGAATCATCAACATGATATACAATATTTAAATAATGAAAGACAATCAAATGTCACAATTTGACGCAAAATCCTAGTGCGTGCATTTTGGTCGTAAGAGGGCCGCTTTAATTAATATATGAGTCGTGATAATATACGCCTCCATCACAGAATCGTAGATCAGTTGCCTCGGGATACATAAGAAAAGAGTTATAATTATATATATCCGTAGGCAAATGATCTACGATTCTATGATAGTAGTGTGTGTCAGAGGGGGCGTCAGAAAATCATTAAACTTAATATATACTTCGGAGGTATATGTGCCGTGTTGGTGTTTGGATCAAGACTTCTCAAAATCGTGGATGTGCAAATCCGCATATTGTTACTAATGAATAGATTATACAAATGCATTAAGAACTCTATCTATGAGTATTTTTGTAATTTAAAATTTTTAATTAATGTGGATTAAGTTGAGTCCACAATCCTCAACACGTTTCATTATAATAATTAGTGCGCAGCATGAGTTACAAAAATTTATATTTATATTTATATTAGGATGAAAGTATTTTCTTTAAGATTTAAAATAAATAGTCCAACTTTAAAATGTACAGTGCAAGGATATTTTTTTTAATTTTAAAATTATTTAATATGAATTTGCGTTAACAATACTTACTCTTCTCATATTTTATTATTATTTTTTCTTATCATGGGTATCCCCACCCTTCAAGTGAGACTAATCCCACGGTCGCATGCCCCGCCGCCAATTGGTTGAGCCAAAGGTCAACCAGACCTTAGAAAATGGCCCCAAAGAATTCATAGCTTCATGGGGTTTCAAACACTTTATCCTTTCTGAGGAACTTATCAAGACTTGACTTGCCACTAGACCAATTCTTTACGGTTCTCATGCTTCTCATGTACATACTAAAGACAAAGATAAAATATTAAATTTTTAGTGGCAATTTTGTGACCTTCATTATTACACCTACCACTTATAATTAATGTTTATGGTGCCACATTAATCGAATATCCTTAAACCAATTGTTATTAAATGTTGTATATTCGTCTATTCAGTTGGTTTCTTGGATTTGGTAGATGAAGGAGAAAACTAATGTTTATTTTACTCAGAGAGACCACTCTTGAATTTTTATAATCCAAAATGGGTGATGAAAAGGTTTTCTCAAATAGCAATTATTAGGGTAGCTTAAGTCGTATAATTTTTTATTAGTAGAATTAGTCTTCTTAGTTTTTTTTCTCTTTTAAGTTGTTGATGCGTTGGTAGTGGTAGGCTGTAGGTGTAATGTATTTGAAATTAAAAAATTAATCATTAATTTAAGGTGTTTTATCAAATCATGTGTTAAAGATTGGTTAATTGAGAGACCAAATGGATTTTAAAAGTATTTCTCAAAACACACACTCAACATTTTGATAAATAATCTTTTTCTAAAATCTCACATTCTTTATCAGCTTGTTTTTATTAAATTTTTTTTTAACTTCACACCCCTAACTTAAGAAAAATAGTTTAAATGCCCACATCTTCAACATGAGATTTTTAAATTTGTTTCCTTACCGAAACTAGTTTTAATATGAGGTTCTATACTCTGATTTTCTCTTTTTTACCTTTATTTTTGGATAAAAAAATCAATGTTTTTACAATGGATTAAGGCAAGACTGAAAAGGATGAATTGAAGATAAGATTTAAAAGATTAAAATAATTTAGGATGAACGTAGTAAATTTGAAAGATGACTAGTTTCGTAAAGAGAAATTGAGGATTTTTTTTTTGTTACAAGTAGAAGGTGAGAGCATTTAAGGTCATCTTTCATGGGTCTAGAAACGAAGACATCGTAAAAAAGAGAAAAATTGCTTATTTATTTATTTTTAAAATTCTCAATACATTAACTTTACCGGTCCCAAAAATACTTTAAAATGTGATTGATTTGATAATTTTCTAAAAATTGTGATGTTCTGATCATTTCCCTTTAATTTAAAAATAAAAAATACTATCCTGAGGCAAGAGTGTAGTATTTTTCATATATCATTAGCATGTTTAAGAATACATCAAAAATGTATTAAAAATGAATTTTTTTTTTCAATAGATGCACATCCTTTATAAGTAAAATTAGAAGATATAAAATAGTTATGATAATAATAGTTTTTACTATTTACATATTAATTCCTTAACGTTGATAAAATTCACTCAAAACTTGTTAACGAAGACCCAATAACTAAGGGCGGATTTACTCTAGGGGCACTTGTCCCCACGAGAAACTCTAAAAAGTATAAGAATAATAATTTTTGATGCACTCTCTAACACATGCCCCCGACGTGGCATGTGCTAGAATAATAGATTTTTTCATTCGGGATGTACAGTTGTGTATCCCATGGGAAAATTTCTATGGTTCTAGTCCATGTCAAATCAAGGGGTGTATGGGTGGTGTGTTACAAGAAACGTTAAAAAATCAAAACTAAAATTATGAGAATTTATATGCTAGTGCGACAAATAGTACTAATCAAAAATAAAATCCATCATTATTTCCCCATAAAATTCTTTTAAAGGTCTAAGTTGCCCCCACGTAATTTCAAAATCCCAACTCTGCCCTTACATACAACAATATGCTGAATCAAATTGCACAATCATGCTTGTGTTAAATCCTCACGTTGTAAGTGCCAGCTCCTTAACTTGCCATCTACCCATTTGATGTCAGGTATCATATAAATTTTATAATATGGTGTTAATTGTTGAAATTTTCATAGTTTTATTATATATTATATTTTGTTGAGGAAAATGTTCACACTCAAAACCTTTTGAGTATTATTTGTAAAGTGTAGAGATCGAAACATAAGTTAAAAGTTTTTTTTTTTTTTTTTTTTTGTATAAATTGAAAATTAAAAATTCTCTTAATTAACTTTCTTGTTTGTGAGAATTGTAGAGAAAACTCTTCCAATTTTTAGTTTTACATCGAATAAATACAAGAGTGATACTTATCTAATAAGGGATTCCACTTTCTCACTTGCTTGAATGTAGATGAGAAAAAGAGAACGGACCTCACGCACACAGCCGCTCTTCCACGTTTTAGTCACATCTAAATTGATAAACACCTTCTAATCTTCACTTTCTACAATCTACTTTTTAAATTTAGAATATTTGTTTCAAGAACACAGAATATCTCTAACATTAATAAAAACTACATTACATCATCACTAACATTATCTTCACAAGTATTAACATAATTTTGATGAGTATATATATATATATATGATTATCCTAAGAACCCGATACATCTTCATGTTATATAAAACAGTTATATTCACTCTCAACCCCAATTCAAACAAAGAAAATAAAAGAATCTTAAATGTAAATCATTCAATATTCGAATAATCCTAATATTATGACAACCATTTCTTTGGAAAAGAAATTCATAAATACTTAACCAATTTTTAAAATAGTGGAAATGTAACACATGAAATCCATATGTAAGAAAATAGAGTTGTGATAATTGACTCCCCCCCTCTGACATACTCCTCCAAACTCCCCTAACATGGTATGTGCATGGAATCATATATTTATGTCCTCAAGAAACACAAATGCACATCCCCATAAATTTGTACATTTGTGTATCCCGAGGAAATTTGTGATTCTATGCACATGCCACATCAAAGAGTATGTCATATTGGGGAGTTAGAAAATCATTATTCCAAAAAAATAATGTCAATTCCTTACTAATCACTTTACTATCTTAATTAACAATGCTATTTCCTTCGGGTGATAAGCAAAGTACCAAGTAAAGATAAGTGCTAAATTAGTAAAATACTTTGTCTTTTTCTCATTTTTCCTCATTAGATTTGTCTCTTTCGAAAATTAATTTTGTTGGGAAGAGGACAAAGGCCATTCTGAGGCCAAGGAGCCACCATAAATAGACGACTTAGAGCCCAAATGATCCAAGGAAAAAAAGAAAAGAAAATAGTCTAATTAGATATTCTAAAATTGAATTCTGTTAAAAATCTGATATTCCAATATGATATAACATTTGTTTTGGATTACAAAAGCGATTTTTCTATAATAAGAGTAAAACAACATCTAACAAACAAAAATAATTTTATTTACGTTTTTGCCAAATTTTAGATGAAAATATCAAATTGATGTCGTATCCAAACTTAATTAATCAACCTCAAATTCTACCTTATCAGTCATGCGGAACCAAGATTTTCTTGTAGTGGGGGGGAAACTATGGTTAGCAGTATAATTGAAGAACTTGAAGATAAATGATTTTAAGGAGAAATTCAAAGGTTTTTTATTAGAAGTTGAAGGAAATGATGCTTAGATCATTTCCAATTAGTATATGAGAATGTTTGGTCAAGAGACAATGTCATCAACAAAAAATTGAAGGGGGGAGAAGGGAGAATTGGAGGGAGGTGAGGGTGTGGGGGCAAATAGGGAGAGAGGTGAGGGAGTAGGGACAAATGAAGCAAATAATTAATTGAAAATATAAGGGTGTCCCAAAGTTCTGCTCTTTACTAGCTCTGGCTTGACATCCAAGCAATTATGATGTTTCGACCATAAACTCACCTCATTGACTCAATAGTTAGTGTTTCATCTTTTTATTAATAGATCCAATTTCAGATGGATTGCCAACTCCTGTGGACCCCCCTCCCCCCTTTTTTTTTTGAGTCGTGCTAGTGTGACCTCAAGATTGTACCTCATATCTCACTTTGTTGATGTGAAAGTGTATAAGAGCCATAGATTCTTTTTCACTCGTATCTCGATGAAAATTATTTATGATTCCTACACATTTCGACGTCAAGAAAGTGCGATATGAGGTACAATTTTGAGGTCACTTTGACATTATTCTTTTTTTTTTTTTTAGGAAAAATTATTAAAAGAGGGTAAAATACTTTAATATTTACACACAAAAAAATCTATTTTTTTTTTTAATTATTAAAAACGAATTAAGTCATTGGACAACCTAACATTTTAGCAACTCACTAGACTATCCAGTGTTTTAAATGAGGCTAAATTGTTGGGGTACTAAAACAAGCTATTAAAACACTGGATAGTCCAACATTCTAAGCATTTAGAAGGCATTTTTGCTAAAGCAATGTATTTTAACGCTGGACTGTCCAGCATATTTTTTGAAAAAAAAAAAATTTCTTTTTTATAAATATTAAAATATGTAATCTCTTTAAAAATAAAAAATAAATAAAAACATGGGAGACATAGTCATAGTGATGATAATGGAGACTAGTTTATCCAATTGTGTGGTACACTTGGAGAAACTTTAAAGATTAGCAATAACTACATCACATGTTAGCCTGCCAAGTGCACATAGGATGTCATGGTGTGACATAAAATTTCGATATGTAGTGCTAAGAACCACCTTAGTTACATCATCTTCAGGGATTAGCACATGTCTTCATACGATGAGTCGTAAACGTAAACCATCCAATATGAGAAAAGTGATGGACATTACTACCAAATACAATGTCTCACGTGCATTGAATTAGCAGTATAGGACCGCAATTGTTTAAAATAATTGAAATCTGACATCAATAATATCACTCTGGATTCATCCTTCTTTTTAAAAAATAATTTTAATTTCTTATAAATTATTTAAGTAAACAATTATACAAAATAGAAGTATTACAATGATGCTTAGTTTTGAGATTTGTACTTTTAAAAATAAAATAATTTTCACACTTAAAAAAACATCAATTTGAACAAACTTAATGCTTGAATTATTAGTTTTTTTCTTTTTTAATACTAAAAAACAAGATTAGTGGTTAGTAATTAGTTTTAAACTCAGATGGTGGTATCAACACGCATCATTGTACAATGTGACGAATATCTATAATTTGTACAAGTAATTTAATAAATAATTGATACTTCAATAATATTGTCCAAAATTTTGGGCTTAGACCAATTGGTTTGACACATCTTAGAACAACTTTGAGATCGTAGGTTCAACTAAAACTTAGTATAACGATTTTATAACGCCCCCCTCCAAAACATACTCTCCTACGTTCTCATCATAGAATCGTATATCATTTGCATTGAGATATGCATAATCATAAATTTTTTTAATGTGTATCCAAAGACAAATGATTTAGGATTCTGTGATGGGGGCATAGGGGCATTGTCAGAGGGGGGTGTCATATTATCACGACTCTAAAATTTACTTATAAAAAATATTGTCTAAAATTTTAAAAATTCATTAAATTTATAATATAATAGATTAATTTTTAGCGATTAAATTTTTATAAGGTCTTGTAATGTGTGTTTTAGGATTCACGTTAAAATGCATTAAATACACTTAGGAACAAGCACTTTGAGGTATTTTTAATATAAAAAATTGAGGGTAATTACCATATAAAAATCAAATCCCAAAATGTATTTAATGTATTTTGAAGTGCATTAAATACATCTTAGAAATAAGTATTTGAGAATATTTTAACTAGAAAATTATTTTCATGACAATTCTAATATCAAAATCAATTTTCAGGACAATTCTATTATGAAAATCAATTTTCAATATATATTTAGCATCAAAGCGTCTGTCCTTAGTGCACATGTTAACATTTTTTTAAAGAATTTTTTTAGTTATTTTTTTCTCCGAAAATTATTATTTTTATTGGAAAATGGCAACAGCAAAAGGCGGCGGCCGCCAAGCAAGATCTACATTAGTGCATGAGGTAGGCCCCACATGTTTCAATCTGTGTGGGTCCCACCTCCACAAATTTTGTGATGGTACGCCACTTTGTTCTTCGCTTTCTTTGTTATTCGCTTTCTAGGAAATGAAGGAGTGTCGAACGATCATATTTTTTCAATCTCGTGCTCATATCTCTAATGCGCATAACTAAAATTAGATAAATTAAATCAAAACAAATATAATTATTTTTTAATAAATATTTAAAATTTCATTAAAAGGATTAATAATAATAATAATAAAACAAAGATAAATAAAAGTGTTGGAGTTCATGATGAAATGCCAAATACAACTCACCCCAATTTCCAATTTCCCCAAAAAAGACCAACAAAAACAACTTATCAATCCATTCAAACTACTTTAAAAAAAAAAATTGTCGTTATTTCTACTAACTCAAAACACCTGCAATACCCTTTAAAATGACAAATATCATTTAAGAAGAGTAACATAATCAATTCATCACACGCAATCTTAAGGTCATGTGGAAGTAATCAAGTTAGTAATGTAATCGACGTTGGACTTTCTAAATGGAGGTCATTGCAAAATAATCGAAACCAGACGACTTTGCTTCAAATGCTTTAGACAATTAATATTGTATTAAAAATTGAAAATATGTGTACTTTTGTCTTATGTTACCTTCGTTTATGTTTATTAAAACACAATATTTAATTATTTATTAAATTTTGTTACAAAAACTAGTCCAACCTAATTGAATAGCCAGGGTATAAAAGTTCTACTAAGATTTTTGGGCATGCCATGTAAACGGGAAATTGGCTATGACTCGTGATTTTCTGACACCCACTCAGACATATGATCACTGACATAGGGATGTGCAGTTATGTATCCCAAGGAAAAAGATCTATGATTCTAACACATGCCACATCATGAGACGTATGGGAACATATATCAGAGTGGGGTGTCAAAAAATCATTATCCATTGGCTATAGTCAATTATCTAGTATGAGGTAACCAGATATAGCTAACTTTCCTTCCACATAAAGCACCACAAGACTTAACAAGAATTCTAACTTGACTATGTTAATCATGTTCAAGTTTTTCAAACCGTATACTTACCCTTCTTTCTCTCAAAATTATCATGTTAAAATGCTATTACATGTATATAACAAAGAGTAATGATTTTCTGACACCTCCCTTTGACATACACTCTCATACACCTCCTGACATGGCATGTGTTAACACCATAGATCTTTTTTCCTCAGGATACATAATTGTACATATTGATGGGGATGTGTAGTTGTGTATCTTGAGGAAGAAATGTGATTCTAGCCCATGCCACATCAAGGGGTCAAAAAATCACGATTCTATGATAAAACATGTGTTTTCATAATAAATAAATATGTGAACAATTTATATCCAAAAAATTTCCTGTTAATATTGATTTGCAACAATAATTTCCACCCTTCTTTTAGCCTCCCGTCCCTTTTTTCTCTTTCTTTCTTCAGCATCCACTAAATCAAAACCTCTTTTGACTATCATTACCATGCCACTAACACCACCATTTGTATTACTCCAACATTGCCATCAAATCAAATACAAAGTAAAACATTTGCAGATTGTGTTGATTCTATCACTAGATTTGTTTGGTGACATAAAATTATTATAAAGAGAAAAAAGTTTTAACATAGATTTTTAAGTAATAAGGGATGGACCAAATATTTACACCTCAAAGGGTTGAAAACAGTGTGAGATGTGGTGCATAATCAAAGCAGTAATCGGATAATTAAGAAACTCAATTGAGTAGAACAGTATGTGGCCTCTAATTTGATTATTTGAACTTTGTTGAGTCAAAGTCAAAGGAGTAAGGAGGCAACTCAAAATAAACTAAAATTGATATAGGCGTATCCAATATGAATCACTTGTTCAGGGAGGTATATATGTAAAGAAACCCAAAATTATTTTTATAATAAAAAACAACAGAACTAAATTAGATTTCTAACTTTATAGTTTATACAATGTCCCTCTCTCAATATCTTTCTAATTTTGTTTGTTTGTCCAATTCGACAGGCGCTTAGATACACAGAAACCGACCTCTTAATGTCATTGTTAGGATAAAAAAAGATTAAAATAATGGTTTTAGAGAAAAGAGTTTTTAATTTAGAGTTGACAAATTGGGTTAAATTCAATAATATTTATAGGAGTATGGGGTGTGAATCAGCATTGTCTCTTCTATGCAGAGATTTTCTAGTTAAAGACTCAAGTGAGAGCATATCCAGTGAGGTTCTCTTCTATTAAGGTTCTCCTTTTATTGATCTTCAATCTTGTTGTAATACTCTCCTCTTATGTTTATCTTATCTTCAAATAAAAAGCTCATTCTGGCTTCATTGAGTGGTTGTTCTTATTGGATTATTTGTTTTCTTTTGTGGGTTTCTCTTGTTTTATAAAAAAAATTGATTTAATTTTCAAGTTTAGGAAGATATGAGTAACCCAATCAGACCAAGGATGAGAGCCACTTTTCATTTTGCTTATGATAGAGGTTAAGTAATTTCTATTCTTTGAATTCTCTTGAAGGAGAAGTTCTAGGCTTATTTTGCTGTGTCGTTTCGTTTATGTCAAAGAAGTTGTTTATGTGTTTCCATAAGATTTAAAGCTCAAAGAAGCCCAAATTCATCCTTTTTTATTATCTTTTTCTTCTCTTGGGTTTTTTCTATAAACAATTCATGGGGAAATCGGATATGAATAAGGGGAAAGGAATGAAAGGTTTGATCCTCAAAACATGGGAGCGATGTCGATCAATTGGCAGAGGTGGCAAAAGATCGTTGGGAGTCCCTTTTAATTCCCTATCAAAGAGTAAGTCATGGCCTCGACGTGTAAACTCAACGAAGGATGATAAACACAAGATGAAGGATCGAGTTAACCCCGAAGGTTGCTTTTCAGTCTACGTTGGCCCGCAAAAACAACGATTCGTGATCAAAACCGAATGTGTCAATCACCCACTCTTCAAGATGCTACTTGAAGAGGCCGAATTGGAATATGGGTACAACAGTGAAGGCCCTCTAGCGCTACCATGCGATGTTGATCTCTTCTATAAGGTATTATCAGCTATGGATGGTGATGATGAGATCCGTCGAGGGTGTACCTTCGCCAAAGGCTATGGTTCATATAGCCTTCTCACTCCATCTCCTTTGGTGAGGATGGATCGGTTCTAGTAATTTGACTATGTTTGAGACCTTATTGTATATGGTTGGAGATGGTTATGGGGAACTTATTTCTCATGTTCATGTACAGTAGGATCTAGGCTGGCCATGAAATAAATCTATGAAATCTATGTATTATGTAAAAATAACTGCTATGAGGCATCCTATGATATTGTAGTTTTGGTACTGTTGTACTTATCTTATGTATTTTCGTTTTTGGATTTTGATTTCTATTGCTTTTTGGTTGTAGTAATTAGAATGTTAGTTCTTGAATTATCCTCCATAATCGAATTAAACAGTTAAAAGTTGCATAAAATTGAAACCATTTACTTGAAAGGGTAACAATTAGCTAGAATTATTATGATTTTTATTGGCTTCTTGGGTAAAAATATATTAAATTTATTAATTGTGGGTGCAATAAATTTCATCCAATCTATGGTTAGGGTAAAAAACCAACACATTTCAAAGTGTCAGGATACTCCCCTCTGACACACACCCCGTGGATCATTTGCCTTGGGATACACAAGAAAAAGATTTATGATTCAACGTATCCCAAGGCAAATGATCTACATTTCTGTGATGGGGACGTGTGTCACAAGGGGGTGTTAAAAAATCATTACACTTTACAAAATCAAAATCGATTCTCATAGAACACCAAAGAATTTTGAGGATCATAATAGATCATATTCTTTGATTAATATTAACAGAGGTTAAAACAAGCAAAAGTTAATTTTATTAAATAATTATATGAAAAACATTTGATATATTTTTTGAATGGGACATAATCTCATTAATCTGGATTGGTTGGTGAGTGAGCCCTATCAGGGAGACTTTCTTGGCCAAAGACTAGTAAAATTAAACGATTTAAACAACAGAAAATATATATTCATACTCTGAAAAGTTGATTTATTTTTAGTAAAGGCCATTCAAAATATATTGAGTGCAAGACCACACCTCAGGAAGTGGAGGTCTTGAATTTGAATCACCCCCCTTAGGATTTGCACTTAGAGATGAGTCATGATTTTCGGACTCAATTTTTTTTATAACCCGGTCTATACTCGATTGACGTGATAAGGGTTATAGACCATTCTTCGGGATACACAATGAAAAGATCTATGATTTTATATCCTTACCACGTCAGTCAAGTACAAAACAAGTGAAAAAAAAAAAAAAAAAAATCGAGTCCGAAGATCATTAGCCCTCATAGATTTATCCCAGAAATTACGTTGTGTGGAGTGGGTAGTGGGACTGCATGTACCCTGAGGATTAATCAATACCTTAGCTCATAAAAAAAAAAAAAACTTAAGTTTACATTTTGCAAAGGGTGTAAACCTAATATCTCTGATGTAATGGGGGCGATTATTTTACTAAATTACCCTATTTCTTATTTAAGAGAAAAATAAATAAAAATCAGGGATTGGCCCTTATACACCTCCAATTTTATATTAATCTCAAAGTCAGCTACGACAAGGAGCGTGACTATATGGTGCACCACGTCTACCTAACCTTGGGTGAATATTTTGTCTCTGTCCCATCTCTATCTACACATTTTGTCGACCAATATTGACCTCTTCAAAAAATTGTCCCTCTTTCCATGCTAATCATTTCCGTCCCACCAAAGGAAATTTTGTTTGATGGCAACGTGTTTGGACCAAACCCCAATTATGGTTCATGCCCCTCTCCCCAAAGATATAAAGATAAATTAAAGATTATAGAATAACAACAACAGAACCTAATCCAAATCCAAAGATGTTGGGTCAGTTCCTTCATTCTATTCTATAAAATTGATATATTAATTTTCTATAGATTTCATGCTACATACAAGCACATGAGTTTTAGCAGAAGTTGGGGTGCTGTTAGCAAAAGTTGGGGTGGTTATAGAAATTCTCTTTTTTTAATACACCTCCGAGTTTTGGTGAATATTTGAAATAACCCTTGCATTTTTAAACTGCCGCCTTCTTTTAAGAAATTAATATAAAAAAAATGATCCAAATACCACCATCTTCATTCTTTTGCTAAAATCTTTGATTTTTGAAAAAATTACTAAAAGATGATAAGATATTTTAATATTTACAAAAAAAAAATCTAATTTTTCAAAAATTATCAAAAACGAATTAATTTGTTGGATAGTCCAACGTTTTAGTAATCTGTTGGATTGTCCTACGTTTTAATTTGTTAAAATACATTATTTTGCCAAAAATGCCCTTCAAATGATTAAAACGTTGGACTATTCAACTTTTTAATAGCTTGTTGTAATACTCTAGTGTAAAGGGAAATAATCGCATAGTTATCCAAACCGTACACATGTCCAAGTCGATTAAGTGATACCAAGTGCATGTCAGCAAACGGGTGTTGCCCTTCAAGCAAGGCAAGTCAAAGTAGATATCTCCCTAGCCTAGCTAGAAGGGCATCACAACATTAAGTGAAACCTGATTTGCCAAGTAGGGCAAACTTGATCGTTGAATCACCGTAAGTCTGATATGCGCACGTTAATCCCAGAGATCTCGAAGGAAATCTCTACAATATAGTACAATCAATCCAAAAGATCCTCGTCTGGTAAGTAAAACCGCAGAGTCAGGGGATATCCTAGGATTGCCGCTCAAAAATGAGGAAACCTTGATACCAAGAATCATAAGTAGCACAATAAGCACTATTAGGGAGATCTTTCTTGGAGGGATTGGAGGTTGAACCAGTTTTTGAGACTATTCCTCTATTTCTTTAACTGGGTCAGAGTGATTTTGGCAGGTACTATGCCACCGCGAGGAAGGAGGTGATCGGAGCGACTTCGGATCAGTGAGGCAGAATCCATCAGAGCCATCCACCGGATTTTGACCACACACCTAACAATTTAGCTTTCATTTAAAATGTTGGATAGTCCAACGAGTTATTAAAACGTTAGATTTTCCAGCGACTTAATTCATTTTTGGTAATTTAAAAAAAAAATAGATTTTTTTTTATGTAAATGTTAAAATGTTTACCCTCTTTTGATAATTATCCCTTGATTTCACTTTAAATACTTTGTCTTTAACCTTGGGGTTTGATGACAACATCTCCACTTGTTCTCCCTATGATTTGATTAATTGCTCATTTTTTTCCCATTAATGTTTCACCTTCTAAAGTATTGAAAAGAAAAATAAATTAGGTTTACATCCTAGATTTATGATTCTCCCAAATAATAATGGTTGAAAACATTGGATTTTTGAGGAAAACAATCTAGTGTTTTGGCGATAAAAATTTGAAGGTTTGTGGAAAAGGTTGAAGATGGGTGTTCCAGCCATTTTTTGTCATCCCTCATAGAAGACCACGGTCAAGAGATATGTTGACAGTTAAGGCTCTGCTTGGTACATTACAAATCATTTGCAAATGATTTACACTACACATGTTTTGCAATGCAAATGATTTAAGATGAAAGATTTACCATTGTTTGATAACTATTGGTAAATCTCTTGCGATTTTTTCTTTGGTGGTTGAATGATATTTGCTATAAAAAAAAATTAGTTGTGATTTCTTTTTAAAATAAAACGTGGGAATAGTTTTAACTTAATTCAACCTCATTAAAGTAATTATTCAAATTACAAATATACCTTCAATACTCGTTACATTAACACAATTGAATTTACAAAAATATCCTTAGAAAAAGATGTAGTTAACCTTCATATTAGAACTACAAAATACCCATCATAAAAAAAATATATTTAAATTACAAAAATACTTTTAGTACTTGTTATGATGAGATGTATTTTTCTGAATTCATATGCATGTCAATGCAATAAGTATTAAGGGCTATTCTTATAATTTAAAATTTTCTTTGATGAAAAGTCTTTTTGTAATTTTATTACACAATTTAATGTATCTTCAAGGAAGGGTATTTTTGTAACTTTATGTGCATATTGTTGTATCAAGTAATTTATATTTTGATTAATTTCTTTGATAAGGGGTATTTTAATAATTTTTTGATATGTATAGTTTGGAGTCAAATAATTTTGCAAATGATTTGCGGTACTTTTTGTGCCGGAAATTATTTGTTGAAATTTCTTAAGAATTGAGGTGATCCATGCAAATTTTTTGCAATGCATTACATAACGAAGTACCAATAAAATTGATTTTAGAAAATTATCTGCATTTGCAAATGATTTGCAGTATACCAAGTAGGGCCAAAATTTAAAACATTCACCCAATGTTGACTCATTGCGTTATGCTTAAAGTTCTCTTTGAAACACTCTTTAGTCTTTAAAAGATAAAATCCAATTGGCAATGAGTGGAGTGGCCAAGGAGCTTATAAGGAGAGACACAAGGCAACGATTGTCCGATGTGGGAATAAACTCAATAACCCACCCCCAACCCCACGTGTGAGCAGGACTGGGATTGGGTCCAAGCATGTGGAGATATGAATTGGGTGGGTGATGTGAAGGAGAAAAAGAGGGCCGCTTTGATACCATTATAAATTTGGGGGTCCAACTCAAAATCAATTGGCAATGAGTGGAGAGGCCTAGGAGCTTATAACGAGAGCGACAAGGCAATGAGTGTCCGACGTGGGACTAAGCTCAACATTTACATGCCTCAAACGGACCAAAAATGAGCCCCATATAGGAAAAGGGTATTCTTTGACCACTTTTTTTCTATCAAATTGAATTGGGCTGGTCCAAGTTCTAATAGGCTTGGTCTGGCCTGTGTCCTATGGATCTGGGCTGGTCTGGGTCCAATAGATCGATATTGGTGATATAATTGCCAAATTAATATATTAAATCCATAACAGCAGCAAAACAAAATATAGCAGTAGAACATAATTTAATACAGTATTTCATATATATTATAATAACAGATTAGATCAGGAAAACTACCATTATTTTTAACTTGAGCTTTCAACATATATAAAACTTCTCTGTGTACACTATAATATTCACCTTTGAATCCTTGGAACTGTTTTAGAGAGCTTAATTTATATGATTCTATAAAGAAACCTAAGCGCGATCCTGGGTTCTCTAGATTTCCATAAGTTCTTGGAAGATTTTCATGGAAGAATAAGGCAAACCCAGAAGCACATTTATGCTTTTTCTATCCTTACCATGACATAGGAACAACATAACTTCCTTCTCAGGAAGAGTTACTGGTCCTGACATAATAGGCTCTCCCCATCCGAAATCCGTAGTGTGGAACGATAGCCGAGACCAATTAGTTATCACAAGTGTTGTATCCAGAGAAGGCCTAGCTCTTGTTGCTTCAAAATAATCTATAGCTGACCTCATGTAACTGTTTGTAACCATCTTAACTGCCTTTTGAACTAGCCCAACTGTATGGGACAATGGGTGTTCGACTAGTTCACATGCCCTACACATAGAATTCGTTAACACGATCCCGTTACCAAAGTAACCCTTCGGTAGTGGTGGATCGAATTTTTGCCTCCCATCAATAGCAAAGAGTAGCTTTATCTGTTGGTCAGGCTTCATCCTTAATGCTTGAGTTCGAGCTCTCCATACGAATGCAGATAGCACTTCGAAAGTAGTGCACTTGTCGAGAAAACCTTCTTCCATAGCTTTCATCTTCAGTTGTTTAAGCTTCTCGGGATCAAAACAGAAGGATTTGTGGAGCAGTTCTTCTTGGTAAAGATTGGTCATATTCGAGATGTCTTCGATCTCTGCGAATTCGTGGTGGGGGAACTCTATCTTAGGTGGTTCCCTCGCTTTGAGTAAGGTTCTATCGAGGAATGGTGGAACAGTTAGTGGCAAGTCTCTGGCAGTTTCACCCCATGAGTTCACAAACTCCATTGCTGCAATCCCATCAAACATACAATGGTTCACAGATAGCCCAACAACAAATCCTCCACATTTGAACTTGGTTACCTGGAATATTAAGGAAAACAAACACTACCAAGCTTTATAATGGAATTGAAGCAAATTAATTAATGTAGAACAAGTGCAAAAGATTATATGGATCAAGAAGACCAAATGAGCCGAAAGTGAATCAGCGAAGCAGTAAAGATAACAAACAAACAGAAAAAATGCACACGAAAAAACAAGGATTTACGTGATTCAACAATGTTCCTATGGTGAGGAGATTATCCTCACAGAAACTTAATTAGCACGAATCTTCTATCTCCATCAAAAATGGTTTACAAATTAACGGTAAAAGAAGTATCAAAATAGGTTGACTTGTTTTGAGGATGATCTCCTCACCTTAGAGATCAACCTCCCAAAAAATATCAGCCCATTCCTAAACTTCTACCCATATAGGACAAAACGTGTTAAGAAAACACATGATCTCAACCATGTAAATATGAAAATCCAATGGTCAAGAATAATATTTATCTAAATAATACAAATCTCAAAGATACTTATATCAAGGATAAATATGAGCCATTGAATTTTATGTTTACATGGTTGGGAGCATGCATTTTTTCCATGATCCCATTCTTCATGAGTCAAGGAATCCCAACCATATATATATATTTATTTATATATAATAAAATATAATGCTTGGGCCCCACTCCTTAATTTGTCTCAGTGTTTATATCTAAAATATCTCGAGGGAGACTTTTTCTCTTCCAACCCTTTCCAAGAATACCCGTTTGTCTTTTCTTTTATTTTCTTTACCAATAATACCCCTTCCAACTTTATTATTTTTTCTTTTTAATTTACCCTTTAATCCCAAAGAGATATCCTCCAATCATACCACCTTCAACTTTTCTTATCTCTCCTTTACTACCCCCCCTCAATCCCAAAGAGGTTGCCCATGTCATAGGCAAGGGCAAAGTGGGTGTGCCTTTGAATTATCTTTTACCTGAAAAAATAAACTTAGATTTAAAAAATAAAATGAATTACTTCTTTGAAAGTCTTACGAGATATGCCCAGGCCTGGCCCTTCCAACTTTATTATTTTTTTCCTTTTAATTTATCCTTCAATCCCAAAGAAAAGAGGATGTCCTCCAATCATACCACCTCCAACTTTTCTTATCTCTCCTTTATTACCCCCCTCAATCCCAAAGAGGATGCCCATGTCATAGGTAAGGGCAAAAGGGGTGTGCCTTTGAATTATCTTTTACCTGCAAAAATAAAATTAGATTTGAAAAATAAAATGAATTACTTCTTTGAAAGTCCTAAGAGATATTCCTAGACCTGGGCCAAAAAAATTTGTTCATAAAAAGTCAATATGAGATTTCATAGAATCCTAAATCGATCAATCACACAAACCCACGTGTATATATTGAGGGGCATCCCCAAATAGCAAAAGAATCACGATCCAAAATGTGTCCCGTTCCTAAAGCAACAAACAGTGCCTATGTGGCACCTTTTTGTTGGATTTTGAAACGCATGGAGCTGTATGCACAGCTTGTTTAAGAGCCCAACACGTTCTCAACACCAACCAAATCTTGCCACATAGACACCGCTCTTGTTCTATAGGAACGGGACACCATTCTGGATCTTGATTCGTAACAAAACTACCCTCATTAGGCTTCATGTTATTGGTCATTCGGGATTCTTCATAGTAAAAAAATCCCTCACCTGAACGATAAGAGGAGGCATTTGTAGTATATTCTGTGCACCGGGGATGTCATAAACCAGCTTCCTTAGTGTAAGTGGATTGGGATTTGTAAAGTTGTCGATCTCTTCCATCGCACAATTAGCCTCCGCCTCAACGAAAACACCACCTTCTCCTGTGCAATCTATCATTAGCTTCCCATCTGAGCCAATTATCAGACGCCCGGCAAGGGGATAGTAGTGAACTAGAACCCTTGCCAAGGCATCCTTGATGACTTCTGCAGCGCTCTCATTCCCTTTCTCATTTGCTTTGTAGCAGTAAATGGTTCGAATGATCACGGCAATGTTCTGGTCGAGGTTGGAGAGGAAGTACAGACCTTTCTGTGTCTCCTCTCCAGGAGGAACCATAGTTGGCTCTCCTCTTTTCACAGTAAGTTCAGACATATTTCCATTAGACTTCTCCATTACAACAAACTGCCCAAGCTCTACAACCCAAACACACACAAAACAACAATTTAAACAAAAAAGTAATAATTAAGACAATTAAATTCATGCTGGAAAGGTAGCTAGCTCATAATTAAGGTAATTAAATACCTGAAATAGAAACCTAGTCAATCAAAAACACACATTGAATCTGTTTTTTTATTTTTGCATTTTTGTTTCTTTTTTCTTTACAAGGAAACAAAACACATTGAGGAAAAATGTAGAAACCTTATTGGCTTTGGCAACCGCGCAATTAAGAAGGGGGCGAGGGTGCTATTGGCACCCCAACTTTTATTTATTTCACTCCATTTAAAAGAGAAAAAAAAAAAGGGTGAATCTATTCATAAGTTTGTTACTTTTAAACTTATGAGCTCGAAGATGTGTAAAAGTGAACAGTGTATCATGTGTATGTTTTTGTACATAAAATGGAAAATGTACCGAAACTATAATTAGAATAAAAGTCGTGCATATTTTCATATTTCGAAAGAAAGTAAGTTAATGGTTAATAATATATAAAAGTTGGGGTGCCAACGACAACAAGAAACTCTCTTTTTTTTTTTTTTTGGGATTTAAGATTTTATATGAGCCTAATCATAATTGTAAACAACTAATGAAATTGTTTGCATGAGTATTATAATTGTAATTGACTCAGTTTATTATTATCCCAAACCTTTGTAATGTCTAAATGGTGTGTTTTAATATATATAATTGGGGTGTGATAAATAATTTAAAATTTTGGGAGTAAGATAAGTAAAAGTTGGGGTGTCAATAGCAGCTCTAGAAAAGACATATATGAGGCCAAATGTTGAAACCTGATTGGCTTTGGCACATGCGCGTTGGCTTCTAATGTAGAGTATGAGAGATTGATGGGGTTGGCCCCTCAAGGTGACTAATTCATCTATTCAGCGTTTTAAAGCTCTACGTTATTTGGAAAATTCGTGGCTCTAAACTAATTGCGTGGTAACGTGTAGAAAACCCTATATTTGGTGGGGGGACATTGGTGTGCACTGAACCATAAATGCTTCTCACTTGTATCAAGATGCTTCTCACTAGTATCACGATAACAAACATCTATGGTTTTGACATTCACCTACCTCGGAATCATGGATATTACTCCACAACAACTCAATAAACTTATCTATAGTTCTCTTCACAATGTCACGTCAACACAATGTTCGAATGAAGTCATTTCAACATTTTCCTTGGAGAATTTTATGAATTTTTGAAGAGTCGCAATAAATTGACACTCTTGACACGGCAATGTACAAAATCATAGATCTTTTTCCTTGGGACACACAATGAGAAAATATGTATAGTTTTGTGCAGTGCCACATCAAGGGCATCCATCTTTTAAAAATTGTGTCAAACTGACTTCCTTGTGATATACATAGAATCATAGATGTTTTCCTCAAAATGGGATTAAAAAATCTATACTTTTGTGCACACTGGTCGGCTTTCACTTGACTTCCTACAACACTACACTTAAATTATTTTTAAAATATGGTTGATATACAACGATGGGCACGTGCAAAACTGTCATTGTATAACAACCATATTTTTAAAATAATTTAAAATAATTATTTCCCATATGCCATCAATGTTGATTGAATAATTATTTCCAATTTTTTAAACTTGATCGAGGAATATTGTGACTATGCGTTTGTGCCATTGATTAAATAATTATTTCCAATTTCAAATCTTGCATCCTGTCATATCAAACTAGGATAAGGGGCATGTGTATTACAAAAATTAGGATTTATATATGACTTAAACTAATTTTATAAGTACTTTAAAAAATTATTTAAAATTATAAATAAATAATCTAATTATATTTCATATTTTTAACATTTAATATATTAAAAATTTTCTTAAAATTAAAATATTAACTATGATGATTTGTAGATAAAATAATTTACAAAAGTTTTGTAATTTTTGAAGCAAAAAACTATCCTTGTTGTAAGAGTTTGTGGGTTTGAATTTCTACTCTCTCTTTTTTCTTTTTGATAAGGGCATTGATAATAATTATATTAAATGTAAAAGTGGGGCCATTTTTAATCTTTCAAATTTTGGTGTAAACAAATATCCAGACTTCTCGCATTATAATAACAAAGACACGTAAAATGTTCATTGACCACTTAGGGCTCCACCCTCTCGGTACATTCATACCACACAATATAATCATCAAAGCCACCGTTTTTTTTGGGTGGGGATGGACCATAATAATTACCTAAGTACAGTTGATCAGTCATAATCTAAATCTAATGATCTTAACCTAACTTTGGGGTTATCGTCATGATTTATTAGTAGCATCTCCATCAACGGTCTAAATCCTCAAAATTGAGACCTATCAAATGAAAATGGAAAAAAAACTTTGAAGCAGACCGCCGCTTCAAAATATTGAAGGAACCCTCTCGATTGGATTGTATGTGAAAATTTTAAGGAGGTATTTTAAATTTTATCAGAAATGTAGCGGCGTGAAATAAATTTTAAACGCCACATGTCTTGTAACAAGGAAGGTTCCTACAAATTTTGAAGTAGGCTGCCCACTTCAAAGTAAGACTTGATGGACCATAATAATTACTTAAGCATAGTTGATCAGTCATAATCTAAATCTAATGATCTTATCCTAACTTTGGGGTCATCGTCATGGTTTATTACTAGCTTCTCCATCCACCCTTTAAATCCTCAAAATTGAGACCTATCAGATGAAAACGGAAAAACCTTTGAAGTAGGCAGCCCACTTCAAAATATTGAAGGAACCCTCTTGATTGGATTGTACATGGCATTTCTAAGAAGGTATTTTAAATTTTATCAGAAATGTAGGGGTGTGAAATAAATTTTAAATGCCACATGTCTTGTAACGAGGAAGGTTCCTTCAAATTTTGAAGCAGACTGCCCACTTCAAAGTAGGACTTGATGAAAATTCTGTTCCAACCATGTGCTCTAAAAGAGGCTTCTATTTTAGATTTCATAATTTAAATCTCTATTTGTTTCCCTTATAATTCCTATTTTTCTATTCCTTATATATTATATTCAAATTTTATATCATTTATGTCCTTCATACTTTTCAACAGTATTTTTATAAACTTAGTCTAACTAATCCAATTTTTATAAAATTAGCATAGTTGAAATGATATCGTCAATGCTTTTAAAGTGAGATCAATATTGATTATTTATAACTTATGTTTGATATAAATTATTTGATATTTTTAAAATAAATATTTTAGAAATTAGAATAGAGATGTGTGGTTGGAGTTGAAATAAACATTGTGATGTTCTAAAACCATTTTATCTTTATAAAATGATCTTTTAGTAGTCTATAATAGAAATCTCGTCGGAGATACTTTAGTCTAATAGGAATTATATCTCCAATTCTGAGTAATTCTTTGTAGTGCTTTTTATTGTAGCCCCTTACAACGCATTTGGACGGTTGAAAGAGCTTCACGTCAATAAGATAGTAAAATCTCACCATTTGAGATTGGCAGAGGTGGATTTAGAGTGGGACTATGGGGGCACTTGCCCCCCACAAGAATTTTCAAAGTCTATGAATTAATTAATGAGCTATTGTGCGGATTTTAACGGCGGATAAAAAAATGAGTTATTAGTGCCCCCCCCCCCCCCGCCCCCCGCCCGATTTTTTTTTCCAATCTTAATTGCCCCCATAACTTATTTTTTTTCACTCTTAATTGTCCCCACAACAAAATGTCTACTCTTGATTATCCCTACATGGGCAAAATTCTGGCTCCGCCCTTGAAGATCGGGAATTCAATGGTCAAATTCTTGGAGCAAGCCAAAAACAAGTTTATTTATTTATTTAAATCAAATCTAGGTCATGAATACTTCATTCACTCCCTCCATTTCTCCATATAGAACACATTCCTTTCAGAGGAATCTAGACATTTACCATCACCTCATGTATTAAAGATCTCAAAATTATCTTGAAAACACACTTTCCAAAATGATTACCCGATTATGATTTTTACTACCAACATTTATAATAAAAAATACCCTCAAAATATTATTTCAATACCATCATCATGGTTAGCATCATCAAATGTGCATCGTCATGGTGATCATTCTCATGAACATCAATATATCATCATGATCATCATTGCCATGATTATGATGATGATCATTTTCATAATTTTCCTCATGTCATGGTCGTGATGTCATCCTCCATCATACTTCCTCTCATGTTTCATTATAACATTCTTGTGTACTCCCTCTTGTTTTTCATTGTATCGATAAGTGTGAAATTTTAGAGTAGATAAATTATTTCATGATTTTATATGAAAAAGTAAGGATGGAACATGTAAGATCACATACTCTCTATAAGAGTAAAGGTTTGGGGTTCTGTGAGATTATGGTTGTAAAGTCAATTTGCTAGCAAATAATCATAAAGGCTTAGTGTTCATTAGGATTGCATGTTGGAGCAAACTCATCCAACAAAGTATGGGATTTGGTTATTTGGGGTGGAAAAGTGTCGAAGCTATATCATCATAAGGGTGTAGGGTTTAGAAATGTGTCCTAAAAAAGCTTGATGAATATCATATTTCGGATAACTTTCTAAGGTGACCAAGACAATAAGGTCTGATCATGGGAGGATCACCAACGCCGTATTTCTCATATTTTAAGTGTAGTTTCCTTTTCCTTGGTGTGTGTCACGTCAAGCATAACAAGAGTAGTTTTGTAACTAATAATTGTAGTTTTGTAATTTGGGGATGCCATTCAATACACGAGGGCTCATGTGATTTGTGGATCCCGGGTTTTGTGAGCACTATGAGCAAAAAAAGAACTACAATCCTAACGAATTGTTTGAGATTTGAGATGACCAGTCTACCCATCCAGTTTATAAAAACTACAATGACTGGGTTTTGTAATTTTTACATAAAATAAGTAGTTTTGATTGATATGAGCATTGTGGATTCAAACTCTTGGATCCACTTTGAAGAATTCGGTCAGATCGATGGGTTGGCTACTTAAGATTTGTTGCAAAGTCTCTGAGGAATGATTTGACAGAGTTTATGATAGAGATAATGCATATCTTTTCTGTGTTTAATATCCTTATTTATAGATTAACCAAGGGAATCCTAATCCTGATTTGATTACATTATAACAGGGATGCAACTTGAGCGGGCCAAACCCAAACCCAATGGGTGAACACGACCTTGGGTCGGGTCTGAAAATACTTAGCTTGGATTTGATTTCAGGTTCTGGCAACAAAAACAAATGCCCGACTCAAATCAAGTTGGGTACGGGTACAGGCATTGGGCAACCCAAACTTAATATGACTATAAATTTGAAAATTAAATAAAAAATCTTATATCTTAATTTCTTTTGCATTCATTTACCATGTATACTTTTGTTTCTCCATATGTCAGAATTAATGTGTGATTATTTTCATAAAAATAAACAATTGCTTTGTTATAAATGTTTTTGTTTATGTAATTATATATTGATGCAGAATGTAAATATTTGTTTTGTTGGAAATTATGACTAACTATTAATGAATTAAGATAGTAACTTTAGTTAATCACCGTTTTCTTCATTGATTTTAAATTTAATTATAATTTTATATAAAAATTTTGAAACAGAATTTTAAGATAAATAATTGTTAATTTTAAGTTCTTTTAAATATCACTCATATTTACATAAGCCCTTATCATTGCTAAATTATCTAATATTAATGGGAAATAAATTAATACAATCAACCCGACTTAGGGTGGGTTTGGGTTGGGTCTTCCAAGCCCAAGGTCAGGTTAGGTACAGGCCCGGCTTCATAGATCAACCCGTGCTCAACCCACCCGAGTTGCAGCCCAACTTCCTAGATTCTTATTCAAATAAGGAAACCCGGCCCAATTAGGAGTCTTTTCATATTATGATTCCTCCTCTTTCTTGATTTAGCACATTAGAATATTGTACAAAATAGAAGGTTGATCTCTAACATGTTCTCGTCTCATTGATTTTTTGAGATTTGGTTTGATCTTGGAATTAGTTACTTGTTCAGACAAATCCCCTGCATCCTCAACTTAAGTCCTGAGTTCTTATCCTCTGAAGCATATCACCCTAAGACATTATCTAGGATCCCTTAAAACAAATCGACTTGCCCAAATCTCTATGTAACACATATCATCATCTCATGACTTGCAAATTTTATCCACCACAAACATCTCCCAATCCAACTTAGAATAACAAATTTAATCAACTTGTTTGATTCGACTGATCAACAATGAGATGATATGGGTCAAACAAACAGTTGAGATGTGAGTCCGACTTTGAAGCGGCCATGCCACTTCAAAAATTTAGAGGAACTCTCCTACTTATTCGACACATTGTGGCTTATAATTTTTAATTTATAAATTGTATTTCGACGCTTTTATAAACATTTGAGATTCCTCCTTGTGTTTTCAAACTAATGACATACCACTCATGACTTTGGTCTTCTCTTGTGAACTAATGAAAAGTTTATATCAATACCGTCATCATCTTTATTATCACCACATCATCATGATTAGTGTTGGAGAAATTTTCCAAGACTTTTATATGAGTTTTACTAGTCTATGAGAAAAGACCGAGGCTAAGGAGCATGTGATAAATTTGAAAACATAGGATATTTCAAATATGAGTCGTGTTGGACTTACCTCAAAGCTAAAATCTCATATCGCACTTCTTGACGTGAAAGTGTATGGGAACCATAGATGCTTTTTATATCATGTGATAAATTTGAAAACATAGGGTATTTCAAATATGAGTCGTGCTGGACTGACCTCAAAGTTGAAATCTCACATCGCTCTTCTTGACGTGAAAGTGTATGAGAACCATAGATGCTTTTTATATCGATAAAAAGCAGCTATGATTCCCATACACTTTCACATCAAGAAATGCGATATGAGATTTCAACCTAAGGTCACTTCAGTATTATTCTTCAGAAGTTTATCAAAAAGTGGCATGTGGGTTCCTTTCAAATTTTGAAGCAAGATCACAGCTTCAAAGTTTAAGAATTAGTGTCATGTTTTTATTGTGCCTATGTGGCATATTGTGATAGGAGTTTAAGACGCGTTGATCCTAACCAAGTCATTTTCTTTGTTTCATGCAGTCCAATGCACTTATTCTCCAACAAACACGTGTCACTAGCCTTACGAACTTAGGCGGTGTTTGTTTGCGCTATTTTGCTGGAAAAAAAAAATCAACACTTTTTGTTGAAATAGCGCGTTTGTTTACTCCATATTTTCAGCGTTTATTATTGAAAATAAGTGGAAAAAAAAATTTAGCATTATTTTAATGCTGAAAGCGATAAGCACTTCGCTTTTTTCGGCACAAACAAGTATGCCTTTACACTTAAAATGATTATTACTTCTTATATCCCTTGGATAAGTATATAAGCACCCCACAAATTATTTTGTCTTATATAGGTTAAAAGTTTTGGAATGAGTTGATTTTTGAGGAGGATGATCTCTACAATGAGGGGATCATCCTCACAAAAAATCAGCTCATCCCGAAACTTCTAACCCCATTAAAACAAGTTCAAAAATTGTAAATCGTCTATTTTTTTTGTTTTAAAACCATTTTTGACATGGTTAGAAGTTTCGGAATGGGTTGAGTTTTGATAAGGATGATTTCTATACCATATAGATCATCCTCACCATAAAATTTGTTAATTCCAAAAATTTTAACCCATATAAGACAAAAAAAATTGGTTATCATGTGGGATGTCCTTATTAATTCACAGGGTGCTTTTATAATTACACATCCTTCAATTCCATTGAACCCCGTTCATCCAAAATTAAGTTTTTTTAATGTTGATTTCAAATTTAGAAGATTTGTATGACATTATTGTTTTTAATTTGAAATTTGTGGGCTTTTAGAAATAAAAATTATTATTTATAAATTGAAAATTTGAGTATTACTCATTATTTAAAGATGAATTGTATTTTAATTTTATAATAAATAATATATTTTATTATATTTGATAAGAAATAGACATTTTGAAACATGCAAACAATGCATAATATGATTATAAGGGTAAAAAAGATAATTTATCAGTTTCAACAATGTATAAAAAACATGATTCAGCATCTAAACAAATAATTTTTTCAGTATTTAAATTTAGCGTTTATAAGTTTCAACACTTATTTTTTTCAGTTTAACAAACAATATCTTAGTAAGTATTTCACTTTTACTAAAGGTTGTTAGGCTCAACTTATGGTATTCAAAACATGATCACACACTCCACGATTGTAGATGATAAAATTGTATCAACTTTGGAAAAAAAAATTATTTTTCTTTCGTGCTGTTTGCAACGTAAACTACTACAAACACAAAATTTTATGTTCGCAGAGTTTTGTGTTTATTGAATTTTACAAGAAAAAAATATTTTTCTTTTTAAAACCTTGTTTAAAGTTAAATAAAAAATGCTAAATAATTACATATCACTTTAAAATAAATTGACAACTTATAAACAAAGCATTTCCATATAGGTCATACAATGCTATTCTTTTTAAATCAAGGTTATAATAAAAATCAAAAATCTCTTTAATCAGTTACAATTTACCTTAAAATATCTAGTACATGATATCAACTTCCACTTGCTAATTTTCTATTTTGGAAAGAAATCTCATTGCCCCCAACCATGCCAATATTAGCACTGATAGTGCATAAATGTAACTTGCCCCAAATTCATTTTAATACCCTACATTTAATGAAAAATATATTTTTTTAATTTATAAAAAATAAATATAAATTAATGCAAGTAAGACTATTATCCCATAATTATTTTATTTTTTATTAAAAAAATAAATATAAATTAACAAGGTAGGATTTTATCCTTCGTTTTTCTTATATAAAAAATAATTTTTTATTTATTTTATAATTTTAAAATATAAATAGAAACTAGTTCCAAGTAGGATTCTATCCCACGATTTTTTATTTAAATAATAATTATATAAACACTAGGTAATGTTTAAGAAGTTAGAGAAAATCCAAGAAAGTAAAGAGAGAGAGGTTTAAGAAGGTAGAGAGAGAGAGAAAGAGAAAACTTAACATAACGTAAATTTTTGTGAATGTATTTTCTCCGCAACACTTTACAGAGATTTCATTGTAATTTTAATTAAGTTTTGTATTATTTTACAGTGGGGCCCACCAGGACTTCGGTCGTACATTTTTCAAAATCTTGGATAAGTTTAAAACAAAAAATTGTTTTTCGATTTTTTTAATATGAATTTTTTTATTATTACACGTGGCATCATGTTAGCGTGGGAGATGGCTTCGATCGAATAATCCACATTTTTCTAGAAACCTGTAGAGTTCTTGAAGTTCTTCCGCAAGCTTCTCAACCGAAACTTCTGGAACTCGATTCCTCACCCCAATCCAAAGACCCCTCATTTCACCCTTATAAATACCTAGAAACTCCTCTTCCTTAAGCAAATCCAACACTGAAACACTATTAAAGCTCTCGATTTTCAAAATCTCTTCGAAGTCTTATTATCAATCTCTTAGAAGCGACGACAATGGAGAATCCATTCTTCAAAAACTACTGGAACACATCTCGCCCTCGTTATTCGTCGAGCACTAAATCCCCATCTCCGAAGGTTGTATCCATTCCAGTTCACTTCGTAGGATCAGAGAAGACAAGATCTACTGCGGCTTTGAAAATTCAGAAAGTTTTCAGAGGATTCTTGGTGAGAAAAAGCATGAAAAAGATAATTGGAATCAAATGTGAAGTGGATGCCATCGAGCGGAGGGTTTCAGAGAGTGAAATTGTTGATCTGATTCGAAGAAACGAAAAGGAGCGATTGAAGATTAACGAGATGTTGATGGCGTTGTTGATTCGATTGGATTCGGTTCGTGGTGTTGATTCGGGTGTCAGGGAATGTCGTAAGTCTGTGATCAGGAAAACGATCATGTTGCAAGAGAAGGTTGATGCGATCGTTTCTGGAGGAGATGAGATCCAGGAATCGGTGGATCTTGGTGGAGAAACAACGGATCAAGCCCTAGAAATCGTAGATCGTGCTGATTCTTCAGTTAAATCCGAATCCGTAACCGAAGCTGATGATCAAACTCTTAAAATTCAAGCTTCTGCGGATTCTTTGGAGGATTTCGAAATTGCAGACAGCGCCACTGGTCAAACTCTAGAAATGAACGATCTTGTCGAGGCCGAAAACCAAAATCTAGACTTGCAGGGTGATTCTATTGAATCTACTCCAGAGAAATCGAATTCTGTCGATAATCTCGAGGAATTGGCTGAGAAGTCTCAGAATTTGATAGAAGGAGAAGAAGATCTGGAGGAGTCGTCCGAAAAGTTTCAAAATTGTGTGGAAGAAGACCTCAAAGAATCGTTCGAGAATATCCAAACCTTGGTTGAAGAAGAAAAGAAAGAAGAAGACGAAATGGAAATTCAACAACCTGATTTGATTCAAGCAAATCAAAGTGTGGAAGAAAGCAATAGAGGGGATAATAGTAAAGCTCTGATGGAGAGGATGATTGGAGAGAACGAGAAGTTGATGGGTTTAGTAACAGAGCTGTGTGAGAGAAACTTGATGCAGACCCAGATGTTAACTTCACTGTCTCAAAGGGTAGAGAACTTAGAGAGAGCTTTCATGAGTGAGAGGTTGAGGCGTAAGAAGAAGAGGCAAGCTGCTGCGACTGGAGAGAAGCTTGAGAACTCACCCGATACGAAAAAATGCGGAAAGAAGTGAGATTGTAATTTTTTTTTTCTTTTTGAATTTGGGTGTAAACTTGAATACTTAGATGTATGTGAAAATCGTTAATAAAAGAATTGTTAATCGGAGTCTTCTCTCTGCCAATTGTAATATTCCAAAAGATTTGAGCTTGGACTAAGCAAATGTTGTTTCTCCATCCACTATAATTTTTTATCTCTCACACACATATTTCACTATTGATCTGTAAAATGATGAGTATATCTCTCATTCAGTTTATAAAGATTCCAAATATTTATGAATATGAAAAAGATTATTAATCATTACAATATAACGTACTTATTTGATCTTATGAGAACTTCATTCGACCTAATTTATGCAAATCTAAGGTTTATGCATGACTTTTTTTGATGAGTTGCTTCTGTATCGTTCACCAATTAGACGAGTTGGTAAGTTGACTCAAAGACATGATTTGTTCTAATTATAAGACTTTTTTTTTAAATCTCGTTCGAGATGACTAGGGCTCGTTCATGGATGAGACGAGGCCTTTCAATTATGATAAATTTGGGAGTTCAACTCAAAATCAATTGGCAATGAGTGGAGAGGTTCAAGATCTTATAAAGAGAGAGAGACAAGATAATTTGTGTCCGATGTGGGATTAAACTCAATACGCCCCCGCACGTGTGAGTTAGATTGGGTCAAAGCACGTGGAGATATGAATTAGATGACGTGGAGAAGAGAAAGACCCATTCTGATATCATGATAAATTTGGGAGTTCAACTCAAAATCAATTGGCAATGAGTGGAGAGGCCCAAGATCTTATAAGAAGAGAGACAAAACAATTTGTGTCCGATGTGGGATTAAACTCAACAAATTCGATTCGATGGTTTAAAACCTTTGTTTATTACCTCTTTAACAACCTAAAGGGCCTTTAAACTTGCGATTTGCAGAGCTAACCATCGGCTTTTGACAGGGTTTGTTTCCCAATCTTACCACTTTCTATCAATAGACTAATTTCTACCTAGACAAATAGAGGTTCTGGATTACTCATTTCAGGCTTCAATAGAAACTCCCAACTTCTGTCAAAACCAGTTTTAAAACAATGGTTTATAAACGATAAAGTGCATCTTATGTACACTACCTTAATGCTTGGATTGGCTTTCCTGTGAGCCTCTCATAGTCAAATATTTGATTTTTTTGAATGTGTGTTTCAATGTTGAAATTGAGTTCTTGGATGCTCTTACTCTCTCAGTTGAGATTTTTATAAACTTAAAATCATAATATGAATTGTTAAAAAATGATGTTGATTTTGTAATTACAAAGCTAAACGAAAAGGGTTGTCCTTACGATAATAGCTCTGCTTGTTCGGAATTTTTGTTTATTTGCAGTTTTGGAAGAAAATGAAAATTTCTCTTGCCCTTGTTTACTTTGTGAACTTCTAGCCCCACGCATTTTTTTGCTATTGTTGGGTTTCTCATCTTTTTTTTTAGGTGTATCAATGGTTAACTATTTAATCAGAGCTGAACCGAAATTAAAATCTAGAATCTCCGTTATGAATCCCTTTTTATTGGAACTAATTACAATCAGGTCTATTTGATTCAAACCTATTGAGAATTAGAACCGTTTTAGGTGAAAATTTTCACTAATTTGAGACTTGAAATTGGTAAAATTTTAAGGAGAGCTAACCCATTGACACCTTTAATTTTACCCTCCCAAGAATTCATTATGTAAAATTATTTGGCTAAATGTGAAGAAAATGAGTATTTTTACAATTCATGTGTTTGGGTATTTTGGAAACCCTAAATATCAAAGGGTTAAAGTGATAAAATTACTCTTAAGATATTCTGATTAGTTGAGTAAGAATAAATAAAAAGAATCAAGTGTGTTTAAAGCCTAACAAACTCAATATTAGGGTGACATGTGAAATAAGAGAACCAATTCTCTAACAAACTCTATTAAATCCAATTTACTAAAGGGTTGGGATTGTAGACTTGTATAAATGAACTCATTTGTTCACACATAATCATTATCGTATAAATGTGAACTCAAATGGGCAAGGTTTATCTTAGAGATATATATTATGTGTTCTTGAGATGCATCAAGTATCTCAACCATTGGATTTTGCATTTACCTAGTAGAGATTATGTGTGAACATGTGAGTTCCTTTTCCATTAATCTACGTATCCGGGCCCTTTACTAAATAGGACAGAGTCCAATTTATTAAATTGGATTGGATCCCATTTAGTAAATCAGATCAAATTTCTTAAATGGGCTTTGCCCGATTTTTCTCTTGACCGGCCCATTGAATTTCGATAGATGATTTCATCCCAATCCTTCATCTATTTGAGCAATTTTAGGTTTTTATAGTTTCATTTTATGTAAATTTTTGCTAAACCTTGTATCAGAATCTCTTATTTTTTGGAGGGCGAGTTGGATTAGAATGTTTAGGAATATTACTCACCTCATCTCTGTTAAGAGAATTAAAATTAGCTTGGGTTTGAAAAAACATGTCAATATTATAAAATAAATTATCGAAGTTTTCAAAATTTTGATTATTGAAATTAGATGAATTCATTACAAATTAAATTTTTTATTTAAAGACTAGAGAAGAGAGGAATAAATTTAATTAAAAATGTAATAATCACATATGGAATGCAAAATTTAAGATATTTGTAATCCTCTTCTTCAAATAATAAATTCAACGGTGTGAAATTGATAATCTTCTAATCAGTCGATGTGTGATGACCTAAATTCATAGAATATAATCACTGGCTTCAAATTCTGAAAATAATCGTTACTTCTGAATTTCAATTGTTTGATAAAGCAAGTTGTTTTGAAAATTCTATGTAGTATATGGGTGTTTGATGAAGAAAAAAGAAGAAGAAATTAATAAAGATTTAAGAGAATTTGAGGGAAATTATAATAGACATTTTAAAAATATTAAGTGCAAATGTGAGATATTGAGTGAAATTTAGGAGTTTGAGAGTGAAATTTGATGAGAAATTGTGTAGGGAGGCTATTTATGGAAAAAAATCATTGGAGAGTAGGGGAGGGGCGAAATTTCTAGAGCATTTGAATTTTTGGTTCGGGTTCATTTCGGTCCAATTTTAGGGGTCCAAAACCAAAATCAAATCGGACCAAGCAGTTTCGAGTAGGAACCGGTTTCAATTTGAATTTTAGGTTTCGAATTTTTTTGTACATCCCTAGCTCAGTTGATTCTTACGTATTTGCAATCCATCAGTTTAAACCTCATAAAAAAATTTATTTTATGACCCCAAAATCTATTATCTTCTTCTATCTGAAAAATCCTATCTTGCTCGTGAACTAGAAATATTGAATGAGATTAGATCTCGAAGTTGAAAATGGGAGAAAATTTGGTTATAAAAGTCTAATTATAGGGTGGTGAAGAATTTAAATGATGAGTCGGAGCTTTTTGAGTTTAATTTGAATTGAATTGGCTGAGTTGAGTCACAAGTTTTTTTGTTCGACTCAATAAACATGAGTCATAACTTTTTGAGCTTTAAAATATAGGGCGTTTGCCATGAGGTTGAAGAGTTTAAATGATGAGTTGGAGCATTTTGAGTTTAATTTGAATTGATTTACCCGGGTCGAGTCACAAGTTTTTTGTTCGACTCAATATACATGAGTAGAGCTTTTTGAGTTTTAAAATGATGTTTTAAATGAAACCCTCCATGCTTTGGAAAATATTTGAGACACCCCTTATATTTTCAAGCTGATAACATGACCCTTGAACTTCTTCTCTAATAGAGTAATATATAATGACCTAAATTTCCTCGTCTTCAACTTGGAATAAGAACATCTAATTTTTCCCTTCAAAATCAGTCATCTCAGTTCTTGATTTTGTATCTTTGAAATCCAATCATCCTCAAAATTAAAATCCTATGTACTTCAACCTTCAAACCTCAAGGTAAGTTAGGAGTTTTGAACAATAGAAAACAATAAAATTTTAGTTGACAAATTCAAGGCTTTTCACGAAAGGTTGAAAGAAATTTATCGAAGAGGTTAAAGAGCTCGAGAATGACTAGTTTTGAGAGAATAAAAAGGTTAAAAAATACAAGATCTATACGCAAATGACGTGGTAATTGCATAGAAACAATAGGTCTTTTTCCTCGTGTATCCTGAAGAAAAAGATCTATGGTTCTATGTCCTTGCCATGTCATCCGCATACAGATCGTTTATCTTTAGCGCGTTGATTTATCACAACTCAATAAGAAAAGATAGATTTTTTAGGAAAAAAATATCGAAGGTTTTGTGTTTGAGGGTGGAGGTGAAGGCGAAGGTACTTAGGTTATTTAGGATGTTTTTATTTGATGAGTAAGTTGGAGTTGAACACTTGAACCCATGCCCTCAAAGTTATTTTGTAATGTGTCAAACCAACTGAGATGTGGGTCTAAGCCCATGTCATGTAGGATGAATCTATGGGTCATGCTACCTACACATGCCAAATATGCTCATTGTACCAATTTAAAGACAATTATTTTATTTTAAATTTATTTATTTTCCCTTAAGAATGTACCATACATACCCGCCGTATGACTTGCATAACAAAAACTCTTCTATTTCGATATGAAACCTATCAAATGAAAAAAACTTTATAATTTAGTGACCATACCCACTTTTTCTTCTTTTTCCTCTCTCCATTTCCTTATCTTTCTCTCTATATTCATCTCCTTTTGAGTTTTTTGAGAAATTCAATCAATGGAGATTAATTTTTTTGTTTTATTTTCAAGTTATATATATAGGGAATGCTAACATCTGATGTTAGCAATCTCCAATACTTTTTTTTTTAATAATATCTCTACCCATTTTGTCATTTAATAAAAAAAGACAAAGGTATATTAGTCTTTTTTACGTAATAAATATTTATTTATGTAATTAATACTTGTCTCTTTCATAATAAATGTTAAGGGTATTTAATCTTTAAAATTAAATGTCTTGTTGCAATAAATGATTTGACAATCAATGTAAACAAATATTTATTGTGTAAAAGACTAACATACCCCTTTTTATTTTCATTAAAAGACAAAATAAATAGGGGTATATATATATATATATATATACACGATTGAGTTATTTTGACAAAATCTTAAAAAACATTTTAGACAAAATTTTGTCTTATATAGTTAAAAAGTTTCGGAGTAGGCTAATTTTTTTGTGAGGACGATCTCTATAATCAATAAATTATCCTTACAAAAAATCAAGCAATTCTAAAACTTCTAACCCCGTGAAAAGTGGTTACAAACTAACGGTAAAAAAATGACAATTCACGATTCTTCAACTTATAAGCTACAATAAAAAAAATTTATAATTGACTGATTCTTTGTGAGGATGATTTTCTCACTATAGAGATCATCTTCGCAAAAAATCAACTCATTCTAAAACTTTTAGCCCATATAAAACAAAATGTTATGTCTATGATTTTTTTAAAAGAATGTTACCCATATATATATATATATACACCCATTTTGTCATTTAATAAAAAAGACAAGGCTATATTAGTCTTTTTATATAATACTCTTTCCTAATAAGTGTTAAGGACATTTAAACTTTAGAATTAAATATTTTGTTACAATAAATGATTTGACAATCAATGCAAATGAGCATTTATTGTGTAAAAGACCAACATATCCTTATTCGTTTTCATTAAAAGACAAAATGAATAGAGATGCACTTTATTTTTTCAATAATACCCTTATTTATTTTATCTTTTAATAAAAACAAATATGGGTATGTTGGTCTTTTACATGATAAATGCTTGTTTGTATTAATTACTAAATCATTTATTGCAACAAGATATTTAATTTTAAAGATTAAATACCCTTAACATTTATTATGAAAGAGACAAGAATTAATTACATAAATAAATATTTATTTTATAAAAAAACTAACATACCCTTATCTTTTTCATTAAATGACAAAATGGGTAAGGTTATTATCGAAAAAAAAAGTGTTGGAGAATGCCAACGTCTTCGTGAAGTCTTGGATCTTAGCATTCCCCAAATATTTTTTGAAATTTATCTTATTTTTTGCATTTTAATCATTAAGGAAGATAGAAAAAAAAATCTCAATTAAAACTTCAAAAGTAAAGATTTTGGATCTAAGATCACAAATATTTTTTTTTTATAGATTCTATTTAGTGGGTTTAGACCAAATATGTTTTAACTAATTCAAGAAATACCCACCAAACGTTACAAAATTAATCCGATATGTATATACCAAACATGACAAAAACTAATCTTACAAAATTGATTCGGTGGATACTGACTAAACATTACAAAATGTAGGTACCTACTAAATAAAAAACTCTCATATAAATCTTTGTGTTCGGTATGCTAATAGGTTCTGAAGGCTTTTGGGTGCGTGCATAGAGAATACAATTCAAAATATTAGATTATGTTTGTGTAAAGAGATGAATAATGTTTAATTGTTTATGGTGGGCACACACATGAGCCAGATTTGGTGTGTGCAAATAGCCTGGCCCTTTGTCTATAGGCGAAGACCGAGGTCAAGGGGCATGTCACTAGTTTGTGAACACAGGGGTATCCCAAATATTCACCAAAAATGTGGAGGGGGTACGCCTAAATAACCCTTATTTTATACTTTAGAGCTCTCTAAAACTACACTCCATTTCGCTGTCCTGACCACCCAAACCCTTACCCTCTTCTTTCTCGGTCGTCTCTCTCTCGCGCTCTGTTTCCATTACTCCTCTGCTTCTCTCTCTGTCAAAGAAATCTTCAAGAACCCTAGAATCTGTAGTTTCGATTTCTCTCTCTCTCATCTCTCAATCTGTTTGAGTTCACTCTGCGATAAGTCTACTTCTTTCCAACGATTCTGATATCCAGATTTTTTTGTTTTTTTCTTCTCTCCATCCCTTTCTCTCTCTTTGGTTTCCTATTTTTCTAATCCGAGTTTTTCTGTTTAGATATTCTCTCTTTGATTTTTTAGCTATTTTGAATAAAGATGACTGAAGGAAAAGTTGATCTGCCAGAGGATCTCCTATTTTCGAAGGCTGTTGATGATCCTTGGACTGTTAAAGGTAATTAGGGTTTTCGATGTTTGGCATTTTCGATTTCTTATATCGATTTGATTTCTTTTTTATGCTCCGAAGTGACTGTGATTTTTGATCGACCTGATGCTTTGGAAATCTTTGATCGTAATCTCGCTGATCTTTTTTGCGAGTTTTAGTTTTTGATATTATGGTGGCTTTGATCTCTGGATGCCTTGTTCAATTCGTTTTGATTATTGAGTACTAGCTTCAATTTTTAGGGTTTTTCAGATTGTAAATGGGAACTAGGTCTTTTGTCTAGTTGATATGGTTCATGATAGAGTTGAACTGGATAAAATAGGATTCATTTTGCTGAGATTAATAACTGGGACGGCTAGATGATGATTATGATGAGTTCTTTCAAGTTAGTACTTCGGATCAGGAAGTTCTGATGTTTCTGTCTAATTTCAGTGTAGAAAACTCAGTATTTGATTGACAATATTGATTAATTTTAATTTTCGATCATCAGTTCTGAATTTCTCATTATTTATAGGCTTTTCTCATAGTTCCTTTCTTTTGTTCATCATAATGAGTACTTCACATCAGATCTGTTTCTGCATGTAAAGTTTCCTGTTTTTTTCTGCTTTCTGGAAACTGTTTCATATTTGAACTGGTTCAAATATCTTGATGAAGATAGTTTTCTTCATTCAAAGATATTATAAGCATTCTTTTACGAGTGCGGATTATTTGTGGGTGCTGTAGTATTGCGAACTTAGTTCTGCTTTTGAAATGAATTTATTTGAATAATCTAGTGAGATGAGAGTTTAGTACTAAGTTGAACCTTTTCTTTTTAGTACGAAATGTTCTTTCTTTTCCCCTCCAAAATGTCATCGCATGCCTTATCCCAATTATATTTGTCAGCAACATGAATACTTGTTCAGCATTGAAATCCATTTAGAAAGCTATGACTTCTATCCATCAAGGCACATGTCTTCAAGTATATTTTTTTCCTACTTCAATCCACTTCATTTTTGACCCTCTTTTAGTCATTTTAGAACATTCAAACTTTATTCAAGAGCTCCTTCATATTGTTACTGTTATGGTCTTCATCCTAGTTGCAGAAATGTTCTATACAACATGCCACTTCTGCTTCCAATCACAAAATAGTTCAATATGTTCCCGCTCCCTACATGGCTGCTTCCTGGCACTTCTGGTTCCAAAGTCTTCTTTATAATTGCCAAACAATTTCTATGTTCTTCTAACAACCTGACCAATTTGGTCTTTGCTTTGTGAAGATTTTCACTAGGGGGGGGGGGGGGGGAAGGGAGTATGGGAATGATCATGTGCAATTTCAGTTATACATAAATTATTCTTTATGGTTCAAAATATTTAACTCTGTGGTTGTGTTTGATTGCGCATGATTGTTTATAGTTTTTTTTTTTGTCCATTTGATAAATTTCTGTCCATATTGTTATTGTTCGATATGAATTCTTGTTTTTTATTGCAATGTGTTTTTTTTTTTTTAAAATAAAAATTGTATGGGTCATTGCTGTTATTGTTCCTTTTTTTTTTCTTTGCTATCTATTGTAACTAGAATAAAATTTGAGGTGGATGATTTACCTATTTTTTTTATGCTATGTTAGAGGGGGCTTCAGGAGTAAATGATGAGGAAAAGGTGCTTCTGGGGTTTAATGACGAGTCAAAAGGTAGTTCTCTATCCTTCATTTTTTGATGGTTTTGTATTTTGATTTAAATTATGAAATTTTATCTTTCATTTTATTATTATTAGTCGCATTTGCATTTTGTTGTGTTTGTGCTTGTGTGTGGATGTCGACACTTTGCTCTGTGTATGCGTGTGTGTGCATGTGCGTCTGTGTGTGGATGTAGACTGTTTACTGTGGTAATTTATCTGGAAATACTGCAGATCAAGTAAATTTGGAGAACATCATACCGCTGTCTCCCCAATGGCTTCATGCTAAACCAAGCGAATCTAAGCCAGGACTTCCCGGTGCACCAGGGGTAGGAATTTCTGAACCTTTCTTCAATTTATGCACTTTATGCACATAGTTATACTTATTAGTATTATTTGCTAACTTAGGAGTAATGAGAGAGGAATCTCAGGCATACCTTGATTGTGGTAACTTATTTTAGTATTTATCAAAATTAGTTATAATACTTTAGATGTAACAATTTATTTTCTTAAAGACATTCCTAGTGGTTACTTTTGAGTGATTGTGTTGTTTAGTGGGTTCTCTTGTTACTGGATATCTACCTAACTAAATGTAATGTTCATTATTAGGTGATTTTAACTACTACTAAAGACCACTCTATCTTGTAGGCTCAAACCTTGCATCTTTGGGTGTGACATGTATTTAAGAAAGATGGACAGCTTAAGACTTTCTTGGATGTTTTTACTGGACCATTATTCCCACTTGTTAGAGAATTGTGATTCATTTTTTAACAAACCTTTAATAATTTACATAAGAAGATTGACCAATCAGATTGTTGCTCAAAATGATTGTTGTATACTTCTTAGTTGTCTAATATCCACTTAGTGCCCAATGGTTTTGCTTTTCTTCTATAAGTTCTGTGATTCATCATTTTTTTTCCCAAATGAAATGTTATTGTTGTTCTTTTATATGTAGGAAATGCGTGCACCGAATTCTTTGCCTCATGGAAGCTCCACAGATCCCCTTCAGAAAGAGAGTTGGCGTTTAGATGGATCTCAGGATAAGAAAGAATGGAGGAAGACTGCACCTGAAATTGAAAGTAACCGCCGCTGGCGTGAAGAGGAGAGGGAGACTGGCTTACTTGGTAGAAGAGAACGCAGGAAAGAAGATCGACGTGCTGACAATGTCTCATCTGCAGAGGGTAGAGGTTTGCCTTCTTCTGATCGGTGGCATGATGTTAATAATCGTAATTCTGGGCATGAAACACGACGAGACAGCAAATGGTCATCAAGGTGGGGTCCTGAAGATAAAGATAAGGATTCTCGGACTGAGAAGAGGATGGACACAGAGAAGGAAGATGCTCACAGTGATAAACAATCTTTCGTTGGTAGCAACCGTGCAACTTCTGAGCGTGAAACTGATTCTCGTGATAAGTGGAGGCCACGCCATCGGCTGGAAGTTCATTCAAGTGGGTCGTCGGTGTACCGTGCTGCCCCAGGGTTTGGGCTCGAGAGGGGACGGGTGGAGGGTTCAAATTTGGGATTTGCTCCAGGACGGGGTAGATCAAGCGGAACTGGAAACCCTTCAATTGGCAGGCCTTTATCTGCTGGTCCAATTGGTGCTGCATCTGTAGATAGGAACGGACATTTACTTGGAAAGTCTGGCCTCTCTGCTGATACGTTTTGCTACCCAAGGGGAAAACTTCTTGACATTTACCGGAAACAGAGGCTTTTTCCTTCTTTTGATACCATGTCCGACAGGCTGGAGGAAGTACTCGAAATAACACAGTCAGACACCGTTGAGCCTTTGGCCTTTGTTGCACCTGATGGAGAAGAGGCAGTAAGTTCACATATATACACTTTCCTGCTGTAATTTTATTTGTTTGTAGGATTTTTTACCCTATGACAGAGTAGCTGTAGGTTGAATGTAATGGAACTGTACAAGTGCACATAGTACCGTAATGTGACACTGTACAAGTGGTCTTCTGTCTTGTTGGGGAAAAGTCTCTGTTTTAAGTGCCACTCTGCAATTCTGCTGTTATTTTTAGTTGGCTAATGTAGTTGATATGGTTCACAGGCTATTCTTAACGATATATGGAAGGGAAAAATCACCAGCAGTGGAGTTATATATAATTCATCTATGGTAAAGACTATGAGATCAAATGAAAATGTGACAGGTAATCAGATTTGCAATTAACTTTACCAATGTCCATTTTGTGATAGATAGTCTAAATCTTCAGAGAACATTTTTTCCTCCTTTTCTCCCTCTCCAGGTGTCAGTGACATTACTTCTAGTGGGAACAATCAGGATATACTCCCTTCTGCTAATACTGATGAAACTGGCGAGTGCTTTGCAAAAGCTGCTGTGGATGATGATATCAGTGGTGTTGGAGAGCCCGGTGGCAGCCTTCATGATACTGAGCTCAAAGCTGCTGAAAATAAGCAGACCGGAGATTCTCCTGTTCTCAAGCATGTGAAGATCGAAAATGTTGAGTCAGCTTCTTCTTTTGATATTAGTACCAAGCTCGCTGACAACGCTAGTTCTTCTTCCTTTGATACCCCATTACTCCAGGAGGTACTGAGCAGCAATGATCAGTATTTGAAGAGCAATGGTAAAGCAAAGTTATTGGAAAGGGTCATCCCTCCTGAAGAGTTAAGTTTGTACTACATGGATCCTCAGGGGGAGATCCAGGGACCATTCCTTGGTGTAGACATCATTTCATGGTTTGATCAAGGGTTTTTTGGCACCGACTTACTGGTCTGCCTGTCAGATGCTCCAGAAGGAACACCTTTTCGAGAACTTGGAGATGTCATGCCACATTTGATAGTTAAAGCTGGGTCTACGTCTGGTACCCATCCTGGTTTAGAGCTAGAACCGTCTGATGTTCCAGGAGATTCGGTGGCTGCTACATCTCCTCCTGATTTTAATGGCTCAAATGTCGACAACGGCCATTTCTGGGCGTCATCTGAATTTGAGGATCGTTTGGTTCACCACATTCAATCTGGAATATCAAAAAATGAAGGTTCAATGGAATCCCATTTTTCTGAGGGTCAAAGTTTTCATGATTTTATTGCACAAGACAAAGGTTTGTACTTTTGGCAGTGGTGCGGATAATTCTGTCCGCCTTTATAGTTCGCTATTTTCAGTCCTAATATGTTGTCTCTCTTTTTTCTTTTCTGCAGAAGTAGTGTTTCCCGGAAGGCCTGGAAGTAGCAGCAGCAATCCTATTGGGAAATCATCTGGTAACCTTCATGATACATTGGCAAGTCATACCAGCCACCATTTTCTTCCAAATAAAGTTGCAGAAATCAACATGCCAAACCACACCGATAGTGAATTGCATCCTTTTGGCCTTTTATGGTCTGAGCTCGAAGGCACCCATCTGAAGCGTACCCATTCATCGAACATGTCTTCTGGAATTGGTGATCAAGCCCAGCTTATGAACCCCAATGTTGGAAGAGAGAATTCTTTTGCCCTTCATAAGCAGCACTCATTGGGGGTGATGGCTGATTCGCCTCTTGTTGGGGAGGCATGGTCTGATAATTACAGAGTAAATACACTTTCCAACCCCAATTCACTTCGAGAGGCCATGGATGTTCGTCAATTTTCACATGTTGAACAAGAAAGTAATCGTCTTGATCTAGCAGAGCATTTGCACAAGAAACAACTTCAGCAACAAAATCTTTTTTCTCCGCCACCTGCTCTACATTTGAATGAATCTGTTATAGACCAATTATCAAGTTCTCCGCTTTCTCATAACAGGAATCCTGTATACCATCAACAATTGTACAATCAACCATCTCCCGAGTTGGAACGTCTATTGAAGCTTCAGCTTCAACGTAAACGACAGTTTCAGCTGCAACAGCAACAGTTGCAGCAGCAGCAGCAACAGCAACAGTTGCAGCAGCAGCAGCAACTCCATCATCATCAAATGCAATTGCAGCAGCAGCAGCAGCAATCTCAAGTTCAACAATTGCTTCTCGAGCAGTTGCTGCATCGGCAGATGCATGATCCTGGCCATGGGCAGTCACCGGTTGACCATTTTGGAGCCAATAACATGCTCGATCAGGCTTTATTGAGACAAAACCTTCGACATGAGCTTCAACAACATTCCCATCCACCTCCAAGGCACCCTGATCCATCTGTGGAGCAGCTCATCCAAGCGAAATTTGGCCAGGGTCTGCAACGAGAGCATCGAAATGACTATCTGGAACACTTATCTCTCACAGCTCATGGGCAGATGCTACCTTTGGAACAGCAGCTTCTTCAGCAAAAGCAACTACAGACAAGACAGTTTTCTATGGCATCCATGCAGCAGACAGGGATGGAAAAAGAGAGGCATAATGGTGGAGTCTGGTCAGTTGATGAATTTGGTCAGCTTGTTAGGACTGTTGATGGTCCTCTTCAAGTTCCGTCTGCAGGAGTTAGCTCATTAGATTTTTACCAGCGACAGCAGAGGCCTCCCCCCTCCTATGAGGAGCATTTAAGCCATCATGGACGGAATCTTGGAGTACAGGAACGACTGCAGCGAGGGCTTTATGAGCCAAGTTCAATGCCATTTGAAAGGTCAATGTCTTTACCCGCTGGTGGTCCTGGTGTGAATCCGGATGTTGTAAATTCTTTGGCCCGTGTTCAAGGTTTAGACATGCAGGACCGACATACTCAGATGCACTCAGCTGGTCAAATAGGTTCGTTGTCTCCTGGTATTCACTCTTACCACCAACAGGTCCCTAACCAGTTTCACGTTTCCCATCTGGATGCAGTAGAGAACCGCTTGTCTGAAAGCAATGAACAACGAGGAAATAACTGGATAGAAGCTCAAATTCAACAAATGCATCTTGGAGCTGAGTGGCAGAAAATGGATTCGGAAGTTAACATGACATGTAAGGACCAAAGTTCATGGGCTCAAGCAGTAGGAAATGATGAGAGTTCAAAGAGAGTTTTGATGGACCTGCTCCAACGGAAACTGGGCCTTCAGTCTCCCCAGTCATTGGAGGTGGCCAACCATGCGCCTGCCACATCATATGAAAGAAGGGATCCCTCTTGGCTTCTTTCTGGATCAAGTTCATTAGATCATTCATTGATTCACCCCAAAGATCAACAAACAGGTCTAAGCAGTTCTTTTGTGGAAAGGCCTCGTGGCTCTGATTCAGGCCACTTACTGAAGCATCGATTGATGCATGCAGGCATGTATGAACAGTCAAGCACTTTGGAAAGTAGTGAAAGAATCCCCCTTAGCTCTCATTCTGCAGCTCTGTTTGAAGAAGGGCAGTTTTCTACCGGAATGAATGAGACTGCTCAGGTCATTTATGGGGATTCTAACATGATTGATAAGTTGTCATATGCGGACAGAGACGTGTCAGAAGGGAAGGATGGTATGAAGGGAAAGAAGCGTGGATCAAAAACCAAGGCAGGGACAAACAGATCAATTTCAGATGTTCAAGGAAACATGGCTGATCAGGTAGATCATGTGGAGCTGCTGACTAGTGCCCCTATCAGGCCTATCTCCCTGGGAAGCACTGGTAATCTTTTTTGAGTATTCTTATTCATGTAGGTTAGTAGACCTGAACTTGTTCATGTGAGGCTGAATTAAATGGTGGTGCAGGTGGAAATGTTGGCTTCTGTAACTATGATCTCGGACTGGACAATGCATTTGGTGAAGATACAGCAAAAGACAGGTAAGAATTCTTTCTGCTATGTTGGGTGGCACATGAACACTGATAATGACTTGGATACCCTGATTAAACCTGTGGAGATTGTTCTTGTCATGAATCTGTCAATTGAGGATCTTTTCCTTTGACACAGTTTCAATTCAGTCTTTTAAAGTTTTTTTTTACAGTTTATACTGTGGTCTGGAATCTTAGAGGAAGATGGAAAGGTAATTTTTATATATTTGTTTTAGCTCTGGAGAGTTAGTAAGCATGCTTCGACCACACTGAGTGGAGTGTTGCCTATGTTAATACCCAGTAGCTTATAGCCTAGGAGAGAGTGCAGCTTATATACATTGTTTTGTGTATGCATGTGGTCATGCAAACTACTTGCAACGAGTAGCACTGTTTAATTAAATACACTTCATAAGAAAATGATGATAATAGAAATGAATCATTACTTCAAGTCCATACTGAGGCTTGAGTAGGATGTAGTAAGGTGTGATAAGTTGGGGATTGGATCGGACTGGCCAGCTTCTACCTATTGATATGCGATGCCCGGTCTACTATCTCCTTCATACGGGTCGGGAGGGTCGATGTAATTGAGCGGCGCCGTCTTGGCCAGCAAATCCGGAGGATGAGGGGGCGAATCTAGTCCGACTAGCTCCGAAAAGTAGCTTCTATGGAGGGACCAACATCCGATATGAAGGATTCTCTGCTCCGAGATGGGACCGAAGGGAAGCTCCCAATAATTCTTCTATCACGAGAAAATTTATTAAGCAAATTATTCCAAAACCTCATTTAGTGGGAAGTTTTCTTTGAGAGATTTATGTGTGTAGGCGAGGTTCTAATCCTGGTTCTGTAGTAGGTCTACTCCTGTGCATGCAAGCCAGAACTACCTGACATGATTCAGTCCATCAATCCCCCCACCACCACTCCCACCCAATAATCCAAAGAAAGAAAATAACCGACTTTTGCACTTCGGACCAGCAAGCGTAGCCCCCAAATGCAAAACAAGCTGATGCACTTACCTTCTGAATTAATAATTTCTACAAAGATGGGATCCAAAATCAAAGTAAAAGTATTTCTCCTCTGTAGTTTTTTTTTGTGAAAGTGTATTGGTGGAGATGAGCTAAAATGGAAATGTTTCATCTAAGTAGGGATTTATTTTTATTTCTCTAAAAAGAAGTAAAATGTAGTTCTTGTAAAATTCAGAGATGTCTATGTTATACTTACTTAAGGGGGGAAATGAGATTATAGAACCATGGTGACACACTTTTCTTTAGAGATGTCTAGCTGGCACGGTCGTCTATTCAACCATAAAGAACTTGGATACATTTCATTACCATTCTGAGCATTCGTTGGAAATGTTCATCTTTGTTCTCTGACGCGTGAAATAACTGATACTCGTGTCTTTCTAAAATTTCTGTGTTGGCGTGTTTCTTGTAAACCAGTGGTTATCTTCCTAAGATTTTCTTTATTAAGTAATCCCGGGTTTCTGGTTTACTTCTGTTAAAAGGATCGTGCCAATCAAGTCATTTAATTGTGAACTTGGAGTTATCCTACTAGCTTGTTATGATTTAGCTTAGTGAATTTTATGGCATTCTTTCCTTGACAGGGTATCTTCTATCCTATCGAAAGGGCTCGGTAACTCTCTTAAATGTCCACCGGCCTCACAAGTTTTTCTATCCCAGGAAGCTGCCTTGTCTGAGCTGGCTTATGCTCCAAATGTTAAAGCGAAGATTGCAATGGGCAGCATTTCACCTTATGATGGTATGCACTTATATAAATTCCCATTCAATGTTTCTATTGATTAAGTCTGGGAAATTTCTGTTTCATTTGAATTACTCGCAGCTTTAATCTTGGATTTTTTATATTTAATAAATCATTTTGTGGTTCGTTCTTGTAGACGGGAGACATGACACTGGTGGGAATCTAGTAAACCAGGTTTCTGAAACTCAACTATCTGGCAAGAAAGAGGGGTCTTTCTACACAAACTCATCTTGTAGTGATGCAGATGTGTCTGAGACATCATTCATAGACATGCTCAAGAGCACATCCAAGAAGCAGGTGGTGCCGGAGTATGATGCTGCCGTGGGTTATTCGGAGTCATCAGATAATGCACAAGGGTACCGAAGTGGCAAAAAGAAAGGGAAGAAGGGAAGGCAGATTGATCCAACTCTCCTTGGTTTCAAGGTTTCTAGTAACCGTATCATGATGGGTGAGATCCAACACCTCCAAGATTAATCTTCTTTGATTTCAATGCCTTCCCATGTAATTTTTTCCCCCCATACCTAAAAAATTGTGCAGATTTCATGTAAAGTAGTTGTAATCTGAAGAATTCTTTGATTTTTCTTTCTTTTTTTTTTTTTTTTTCTTTCTCAGAGGGAGCCCCCTTATAGGATAAAGCTTTTGTATAGACATGAATTTTCATAGAAAATTTTAAAAAATTTGAAGAAAATTAATATCGTGGAAAAGTTCTGTGAGATTCCTTTTCTATTTCTTGTTCCCATGATGGATGTGATTCCATGTTGAGTTGTGCTGGAGTAAACATTGAAATGGACATCATTTGGTACGTTGGTGTGCTTCTCATTCGTATCTCAATGAAAATCAGCTATGGTTTTATAGACACACCACGTCAGGAATGTCTGAATCGATGTCAATTTCAGTGTTACTTAAGCATTTTCCTTCCTTGTTTTCTTCATTGGAATGAACTAAAGACATAGCTTTAGACAAATTAAGTATAATAATCATGTTTAATTCAGCCAAAGGTTTGATGATGATGATGATCTTTGATTGAGATTGTGCACCAATTTAAACAACAAAATTTAGGGGTGTTTGGTGCAGATATGATTCTTGTGAATGCAATCATTTGATATGGATTCGTTAAATGAGTCATATTCACAAACTTTAATGTTACACGCAAGCCCTTTTGTTTCTTACAATTTTGAAAGAGGAATGGTTACTTCGAGGGTAACCAATCTCTTGAGATAATTTTTAGGATAATTCTTTTTTACTCTTTTCATTGAAATGAAAGACTTAAATACAAATAAGTTGTTATAACACCACTTCTTCACCTATCATTTACAAACATGCAAAACCCCCTAAAAACAAGCATCTACTTCCACCACAATTACGATTGTTACTAACCTAACTACCCTACAACTAAAAGACATGGTTACAACTCCAATTGAAGGGCATAGTTACAATTAAGTAACATGATTGTAACTGATAGCCCTCGCTTGTGCACTCGTGTGCGTGGAATTAGGCACACAACAAAAAGTGAAAAACATTTCCTGATATGTGATAGAACGTGCTTTAATTTATTTGATCGAATTTGGAAAAATTTAAAATTTTGAGGCAGCTGATCTGAATTGTAGAGATTTTTTTTACTCTGATTTTTTCCTCACAAAACTCAAAGGCTCTCCGTTGCATGACAAGAGGGTAGTTTTGTAAATTGGGGATGCGAGTCATAATCACCTACAAGGGAAAACTTTGCAAAAAACGAAGAAATCAGGAAAGACACAGAAAGAATCAAGAAAAACTGACAACATATATATTAAGAATTATGAAAAAAATATATTCATAATATAATGTAGACATTTATTTTAAGTTTATGATAAAAATGTCTACCATCAATATATATTTTGAGCAAAATAACACATTATTAAAATAAAATAAAATAAACATCAAGCATTGTCATCAAATCATACATTAAACAATGAACCAAATCACAAACAACCATAAGGCCATAGAAATTAACCAAAGACCTGCATAAAATAAATTATTTTTATTTTTTAACGTTAAGTTGTGTTAAAAACATTAAAGCAGATTTTTTTTTGAAAAAAATGAGTTCATTTTTTTATTTATTATTTTAATCGTTAGAGGTACGAAACGTGTTTTAAATGAGACTTTTTTTTGTATATATAAAAAAAAAAAGTTTTTTGTTACTATGATGTCAATCAATACACACGGGCTTCTGTGATTGATCAATCCCGAATCCTGTGCAATTTTTGAGAAAAAGTCCCAGCCCCCCCCCCCCCCCCCCCCCCCTGCGCGTGAATTGTATGCTTTCTTTGTCTCGGTAAATAAGATTAGTGGTAAGTAATTAGAAGGTAAAAGAAGGGTTAAAACCCAGGTAGCAATAGTAACACGTCCTTTAAATGCTGGAACAGGTTCCTATCCCAAACAATTATTTCCGTAGATCTTTGAGAGATCAGTTTTGTTGCGAGATGGCAATCACTATATGTACAAAGATAATTCACCACACTTATAGGAGAACTGGGGCTAGTTCTGACAAGCACAAAGGTGATGCCCAACTTCTCATTGCGATAACATAAATGCTTGCCTTCTCTTCCTCGATGGTGTCAAGCAACACCTGACCAATTTTAGGGACTTAGACCGCTGCCTTCAATTTTAGTGCAACATCATCCAACATGGAGTATATCTCCTTGGACATGGGGTGTCTAGTATCTCCAACCATGAATTCATATCTCACACTATCAACCTCAATCGAACTACAACCGGGGGTCCTTAAAAGTCCTCTATCTTTCATCATTCTCCTCATCTTAGCAACATTGTCCCATTGTCCCTTGGCTGCATATATGTTTGACATGAGTACGTAGTTCCCATCATTAAAGGGTTCCAATTCGACAAGCCGTTCCATTGCAATCTCTGCTAGCTCAATGTTAACATGGGCAACACAGGCATTAAGCAATGTCCCCCACAATACCTCATTGGGTTCACTTGGCATGTTCTTCATAATCTCATATGCCTCATCCAAGTGACCTGCCCTTGCCAAAAGGTCAACCAAACACCCATAGTGCTTGATACTAGGCTCGATCCCGTAATCCCTTTGCATCGAATAGAAATATTCTTTACCCTGGTCTACCATTCTTGAATGGGTGCAAGCAGATAATACTCCAATAAATGTGATATGATCAGGTCTTATCCCACTCGTTTGCATTTGCTTGAACCTCTCAAGTGCTTCATCTCCGTAACCATGCATTGCAAGTCCTCCAATAATCGAATTCCATGTACAAACACTCCTTTCACTTAGATTTTCGAAAACTTGGGAAGCTTTACGAATGTACCCACATTTTGCGTACATGTCCACAAGGGCAGTAGAGAGAGTAGGATTCAAGAAAACTCGATTCCTGTCAATATAGTCATGAACCCACTTCCCCATTTCAAAAGCTCCGAGATGGGCACAAGCAGAGAGTACAATAACCAAAGTCATTTCATTCATCTCGATTCCTTCAATTTGCATCTGATGAAAAAGTGCAAGTCCTTCTGTATACTTCTTTTGTTTAATATAACCCGTCATCATCGCAGTCCACGAAACCACATTTCTCTCCGGCATTCTATCAAACACGAGCCGAGAATATTCAAGATCACCGTAACTAGAATAAAAATTAATCAAACTTGTTTGAGAGTATATGTCTGACCCAAAACCTCTGCTTTTGAGAATGAGAGAATGAACTGCTTTCCCTTGATTGAGAACCGAACAGGCCTTAAGAAGAAATGGGTAAGTGAAATTATCGGGTTGAAGTCCTTGATATTGCATTTGGATGTAAAGATGGATTCCTTCATTGTATACACCATTGAGTGTGTAACCCCTGACCATGGTGTTGTATACGAAGACTGTTGGTTCAGACATATCTTCGAACACTTTGCAAGCATAATCCATTTGATTTGACCCAACCAATGATTCAACAAGCTTGGCAAGCACAAAATCATTTCTGTGAGAAGGGTTTTTGATCATTTGAGTGTGGATTTGCTTGAATTGGATCAAATGGGAGCATCTCCTTAGTAGTTGAAGATGTAGTAATTGGAGACGATGTGATCTAATAGAGGGAGTTTCGGATGATCTGATGGAATTAGGAATTTGAGTTTGGTGATTGACAGCAACGTTATTCATAATCTTTGTTTCCAGAAAACCATATATAAGGTTCAAGCGTTCGAGACTTCCACCAACTAAGCTTAGAAATGGAGGGAAAACTCAAACCGTTACAAGTTCGGTTGGTGGGCTCTTTAGTTGAATATAATATAGTTTCATATAGCTTCTATTAACACACCAACTGTTACTTATAACACACCAATTTATCCACAGCTGACCGGACCGAATAACAGTTACGGACATGTTCCATAAGGATTGATGTGTTTTAAGTAAAAGTTGGGTGTGACAATAGAATCTCTTTGAATTTAATGGCCTAATCTTCATTTGTATCAATTAGCCCAATAGCCTCAATTTAATCTTGGTCCGATGGATCGTGATCTGAATTGTTTGGGCCACAGTTGATTGGACCAGATTTTGGCTTATCTTATTATATGAAAGTTTGGGCTTGGATATATCAATGAAGCCCTTAATTAGCCATTAACACTCAGAGCATTATGTATCCTCTCCCAACTGTCATTATACAGAGTCACAGCTCTCCAAAAGAGTTTTAATGCACTCGGACCGACAAAAGAAGATAATTGGATATCTCTCTCTACCTGTTATGGGTAAAAAACAAGGGAGGCGTTCAGCGCCTTCTATTTTATCAATCGTTTTAATAAAAGAAACTCAACCGTCGGATATAGATGAATTGGACGGTCAAGATTGCATCTGCATTAAGTTATAGACTTATGGATTTTTTACAGTGTCATCCCTCAGTTTTACATTATTTAGTTCCACCTCCCTGGCACAATTACAAGGGAGCTGGATTACAATAACTGACCTTGAGCACACTTGATTCCTATCCAACCACCCGAACAAGCTCCGTAACCACTATCGTTCCAACTCTGTAAAACCCTTTTTGGATCGATTAAATCGTGCTTAAGTGCTTGAAGAGCTTGATAATCGGATTGAGTGACGATAACCCCGTCCCATGGTTGGCTTGAAACGGGCTGAAAGGCAAATAATAGAAGTGATTGAAGAAGCAAGACCGAAAACCGAAATGGGATTTTGTGGAAGGATTGATTCTTCCACTTTTGCTTCTTTTTAATCGAAACAGGGCACTCATCAGTGATTTTTTTTCATTTGGGTTTGAAGAAGCTGAAATGGGTATCTGTAGAACCCATCATGTAACTTGTTTTGATCCTCCATAGCCATTAAAGATTAGCACAAACAAAGGATAAAGTGAAGTTCGAACTCCTCTGTTTCTTAAAATTTGGTGGAGATAATCTATGGGGGGGAGAGAGATCAAAAGATAGGATTTTCTAGAGAGAGAGACAGAAGCATGTGAAAATCCTAGTGAAAGAGACTGAGAGATAGAATCTTGTTTTGGGGATACAAAATTCATGTGGGTTGGTTCAGAAGCTCTTCGTAGTTGAGCCTAACGGCTAGATTCTTCTTCTTTAATTAATTAATTAATTAATTATTTTTCTGAACAGGTAGGAGCCGTTTGTGTTCGTGCTTCGTGGATGGAGTTGCAACGAGAGAGAGTGAGAGTGAGGAGGTTCGAGGGTTTCAGCGGAGCGAGAGAGAGAGAGAGAGAGAGAGAGAGAGAGAGAGAGAGAGGTTCGAGGGTTTAGAGAGAATAAACGAGGTTCGAGGGTTTAGAGAGAACAGACGAACTCTCTGTTCTTTTTCACTCGGACGCTCTGTTCTTTTTCACTCGGGTTGTAATTGTGCCAGGGAGGTGACACTAAATAATGTAAAACTGAGGGATGGCGCTGTAAAAAGCCCATAAGTCTATAACTTAAGGCAGATGCAATCTTGACCATCCAATTCATCTATATCCGATGGTTGAGTTTCTTTTGTTAAAACGACTGATAAAATAGAAGGCGCTGAACGCCTCCCAAAAAACAATGGTAGTTGTGACACATCTTACTAAAGTTGAATTTATGGAGAGTAGTTTTTGCAAGTTCGTTTGGAGTGAAAATCTCTTGAATAGGCAAAATGACTCTCCATAATAAAATACTTAACAAAGGTGCTTCACAAAAATGCCTATTTGCATTGGAGTTGCTCTAATGAGCGCTAACGAACAATAAACATGGGGTAGTTCTTTTTAGAGCTTTTATTGCCACACCAACTCTTGCTAATGCCACCCCAAGATGTGTGCTAATTATTTGGTGATTTACATATGAATTGGGGTGGCATTAGCAAAAGTTGGTGTGGCAATAGAATCTCTCTCTCTCTCATGGGTTTTGAATTTACACTTTAGGTTAGAGAACCCTATGTTTTAAACTGATTAAAAACCCTTATCATAGTCTTCTAGGAGAGAAAAGAAAACTGTATAATACCAATAGTTATCCATGTTAATTAAGTTGATACCCATTATGGTATAAATGTATAATACCAAAATGGGTATTGCAACCCTCTTTGATAAATATTTTTAAAAGGTCTAGAGTGGACCACTAATTTCAAAATCAAGTGTGCTTCTTATAGTTTCCTCTACAAGTGATGATTTTTTGACTCCCCCACGTGATATACTCAAAATACTCCTCTAATGTGACCTGTGCTAGAGTCGTAGATCTTTTCCCTCAGGATACGCAACTACACATATTTATGGTGGTGTGTATCTCGAGGCATAACCTACGATTCTAGCACATGCCACGCTTGGAGAGTATGCCAATTGATGAAGTCCGATTGTCACAACTCTTCCTCTATCTTTAACATAAGAGTAGTGAAAAAATGACTCCCCCTCGTGGCATACGCATTCGATTCCCCCGGCATGACATGTAGTAAAACCATAGATCTGTACTCCTCGAGATACATAATTACATGGGAATGTGCAGTCGTGTATCCCAACGAGTACAGATCTACGATTCTAACACATCACATTAGGGGAGTTGATTGAGTAGGGGGGGGGGGGGGGATCATTATAACATAAACAAGAAAACCTGGTTGCACAAATAAAATGCTCTCAAAACAGGCAAGAGTGCAAATTTATTCCATGCAACTTCTATCAACTACAACATGATTATGAAGAACTAACAATTGACTTCAAAATTGAACACAGAAATGGCAGATGGTGTCGCCCACGCGTAACGGAAACTGATTTGATCTCCATTCGTGATTGGGTTTCCAGTATTGATCAAGCAAGTACCATCGGCCCTTCGTTCTAAAACTTTCGGGTCCACAGCTTCCACACTGTTAAATAGCTGACAATTTAGTAACAATTGTGATATGGGACACCCCACACAATTGTTCTTAATTACAACTTCGAATTCTGCTTTGCCTTCCACTATGGCTCCTGTTTTGCTCTGAGTGATCAACACATCGGTTATCCCACAATTCTGTGCTGAACCTGAAAATATATCATTAAATTCAAGAGTTCAGTTTTTTGTTTTTTGTTTTTTTTTCAATGATTCAAACATCCAATATAAACCCATTTATGCAATAATTCAAAACTAGGCTTTTGACATGGTGGAATGGAGGAGCTCTATAAATACCAAATATTTGGATAAGGCTTGGTCGTGGTGTCAAATTTTAAGGCCTAATGTACATATGGTCCAGGGTTTGGTTAGGTCTACTTGCCACACATCTTGGGGTTCTCTTAGTAAAAGTTGGTGTGGCAATAGAAGCTCTCTAAAGATAACTTCTTTGGATATTGTTAATTATATTGCAAGGTTTTTTTTTTTTTCTTCTTCATTAAATTAAGAATCGTGATAATCTGACTTTCCTACGTGGCATACTCAATCGACACCCCTGATGTGACATATTCAAGAATTGTAGATCTGCACTCGGGATACAGAACTACACTTTTATAGGGAAGCACAGTTCTATATCCTGAGAAGTGCAGATCTACGGTTCCCAAACATGTCTCATCAGGGGTGTGGATTAGTATGTCACGTGGGTGAGTCAGGTTATCACGACTCTTACACTGATGGGTCTTGTTACATTGACTCATGAAGATTGACTCCCGTCAAAACAAATAATGCGGACCATAATCCTGACCGTACAAACACAAAATCCAATAGTTAGGATTTATACATAGAGCCAGGATCCAAAACGGTGTCCTGTTCCTATAGAATAGGAGCAGTGTTTACATGGCATGTCACATTGGACTCCTTGTCCTACAAACCATAACTTCCCATACTTTGAAACACTCGAAGTGTCAAAACTAAAATAAAAAATAAAATTTATGTAAAAAAAAAATGGCGTGCATGTGTGTCCATAACACTTAAAAAGGACATGGCTTCAATCTCCAATGATAGAATAATTTGCATGCCAAGTGTGCGTGATTATTCAAACAATCACCAAGCACAAAACTTGGACGACGATCACAAGTTCTCATGTAAAGAACAAAGCTATAGCTATTAAATTGCAAAAACAAAGAAAGAACAAAAAAAAGCAAAAACAACTATATATTCACCTCCATGAGAGATGAAAAGAATGAGAAGAAAAACAGAGAAAAGGTTGAATGTTGATGCCATATTTTGTCTTTCAGTGGCTAATATGTTCCTTGGGAAATGTCAATTTATAGAAAAATAAGGATAAAAACAAATCTTTTTTCCTTAAATAATCGTATCTTTAGATTTCCATAGATATAGAAAGTGTACACCCACCCCCAAACATATTTAAATAAAAAAAAAACAAATAGGGAAAGTGTAATATGCGATCTTTTTTCCTTAAATAATTATATCTTTAGACTTCCATAGATATAGGAAGTGTACAGCCATCCCCAAACATATTTTTTTTAAAAAACAACAAATTGGGAAGGTGAAATATGCTATCTTGTTTATTTTTAAAATGGGTAATTTAGTAAAATGCTAAAGATTTTCTGACTTGAAAATTTTCACTTGATCTGTCCTCAGCTGGCGTGGCAAGGGCACAGAATCGTTGATCGTTCTCCTTGCGTATCCCGAAGAAAATTTTGATTATGTGCCCTTGCCACATTAGCTGTACACAAAGCAAGTGAAAATTTTCGAGTCAGAAAATCACGAACCTTAGTAAAATCCCCTACGAAATTATTGATATTAGGTTTACCCCTGCAAAATGTAATATTAGGTTTTACCCCTTATCGAAAGTCACAAACCCTTTTTTTATGAATTAATGGTGCAAATTTTGATTCAATAATTTGAACTTTGAATGGCCTTTTTTTCTTTTGATAAACGGGTATCCATGTAGATAGTGGACTAGGTTTGTATTTGGGCTTTGCCCAATCCATAGACCATGATCTTGTCCAAGGGCTAGTCTCGAGGCACGTGCAACTCCTACACATCACACGCACCAGGTAAGTGAGGGTGAGCTCTTGCAGGCGGCCGGAGGAATTAATGCTCATATTGGGTATCGAAATCACGACCAATGGACTTTCATCGCTTATCAGTTCAAAATTGCCATTGAACTAACCCCTGAGGGATTTTGAAAAGAAAACAAAAATAAATAATAATAATAATAATTCACCATTAATTCATTAAAAAAAACAAGGACATTGACTTTTAGTCAAGAAGGGTAAACCTAATGTCACCAATTTCATAGGTGGATTTTACTAAATTGCCCTTAAAATCTTGTTGGATTTACAGCCTGGCCTTCATAACCAGCTTAGAGACCTTGAATTTGGTTCGCAGAAGTTAGGATTGTGCATGGAAGGGTGGTTGTAAAAGGAGGGTGGTTCTAGCCCACTTTCCTAAAGTATTGAGTCCTTGGCTATATTACCAAGATGTGTCTTATTAACTGAGGATATCTAATCACATTAACTTAAAATATAAAATAAATGGAATTGTTAGTAGTTTGGGAGACACAGAGTTAATTACATGACAGTGTTCATTCGGGCTGACAAGTTTTCAGAGCCTTAGAACATTCTGTTGTAGTTGTTGGGATATTGGCCAATTGAGATGATTTTGACACTTTTTACAAAGATTGATTAACCTCGTTAAAAAGAATATGCAAGTCCAACGTTCTAAAGAGTAAGAGAAAGATCTAAATAACATGTATTGACATAGTAAAAAAATTGATAGAGATAAGGTGTATGCATTATAATAAGAGTTGTGATAATTTGACATTCTTTTTTCAGACGCCCCCATCACAAAACCGTAGATCCTTTGCTTTAGGATACATTAGAAAAAGAGTTATGGTTCTGTAACTGTCAAGTCAGGGAGTGTAAACCTTTTTTCTTTGAGGGGGGGCGGGATTTTGAAAAAGGAGTGTAAGATTATCATTAGGCTTATAATAATGTGTATGAGATATAGTATATTAACGTTGTGGTGTATATGATCACATACTTTCAAGATCTTAGATTTACATCAATTAGAATTAATTAGGTTCAATTAGATATATTGTATTGGTCTGATTGATTATCATTTTATATTCATGGATATTTTGAATCTATATAAATCAAATGGGATATCTAATAATCATCATTCAAGAATTCCCAATGAAATCATTTTCTTTCATGATGTTAAAATGCATCTATCTCCCAAAAATAAAAAACCCCTAAAATGGAAAATCCTTTAAGAAAATATTATACAATTTGAATGACAGATGATTATACAATCAGTATTTTGGTGGCAGCACCAATTGGTGCTATCTAATTTTAAGTAAAAGTTGGTGTGCAAATATCAGCTCTCTAAATTTAATGGCCTGGTCTTGTTCTGTACCAATTAGCACAATAGCCTTAATTTTTTCTTAGGGTCCGATAGCTAATGATGTTTTGGACCAGAAATGGTCTTGTCTTATTATTATAGGTACGAAAGGCTGGGCTTGGACATATCAGGGAAGCCCTAATGTGCTGAATAAACACATTAATTTGTTGACTCAATTACAAGCCTTAATTATCCCAAAAATAATATACCCATTTTGGTATTTATCTATTTTTATCAAAAAGGTGTCCATGTTGAATTGACACCCATTATGGTAAAAATAAAAATGTTAAATAATACCAAAATGGGTATATACCACACCCTCTTTGATAAATATTTCAAAAACTTCTAGACCACTAATTTCGAAATCATGTGTTTTCGCTCTCTTATCCTTTCATCAATCTTTAACATAAAGTGAAAAACTGGGGACACAATTAAATTACTCCCAAAACAGCCAAGACTGCAATTTTATTCCATATTAACTTCAATCAACTAAAAAATGCTCATCAAGAGCTAACAATTGGCATCAAAATGAAACACAGGCAAGTCAAATGGGGTCAACCATGCGTAACGGAAACTGATTTGATCAGCATTAGTGATGGGGTTTCCACCGTTGATCACGCAAAAACCACCGTTAGTGGGATTTAAAACTCTTGTGTCCACAGGTTCCACACTGCTAAATCCCAGGCATCTTAGTACCAATTTCGAAAGAGAACATCCCTCACAATTGTTCTTAATTACAACTTCGTATTCTGGTTTCCCTTCCACTGTGCCTCCTGTTTTACTCTGAGTGATCGACATGTCGGTTGGCCCACATTTCTGCGCCGAACCTGCAAATTTATCATTAAATCAAATGGTTCAGATTTTTTTTTTTTTTTTTTTCAGTTTCAATAATTCAAACATCAAATATAAACCCCCAAATATTTGGATAAGCCTTTGGTGGTGGTGCGAATTTTAAGGCCCAATGCACAAATGGTCCAGGGTTTGAGTCTTGGGCTAGGTATGAATTGGACCAGGCTTGGGCTCAGATCCATAGTTAGGCCCATTAACATTGACATGGCAACCAATTGTTGAAAAATCTCTAATGTGATTTTGGCTTGGCACTTCTCTTTGAATCACTTTTATAAGAATTGCGCTAGTAAAAATTGAACATTTGATGATAAAAAAAACTTCTTTGAATATTTTTGCAACTATTTTGAAAGTTTTGATTTCTTTTTTTTTTTTTTTTTTTTTGTGGTTAAATTACCATCCTAAAAATAATTTGGGCAAATTTAATAATTAACTAAAATAATAATAGCATTTTCATCCAAAATACAGAACCTTAAGTTTGTGAAATTCTTATACCATGTCGACAACCATGTACCTCAAAAGACCGATCTGATGGGGAACGGTGCAACTACAAATATAAGAGGGTCATGGGTTGAACTAGGGCCCTATACATGAGCACGTGACACGTAGGAAGGGAGGCAGATAACACAACACTCTACAATGTGTATCTCGATAACACTTAAAAGGGCATGGCTTCAATCTCTAATGATGGAATTTGCCTCCCTAGTGTGTGATTATTCAATCATCACTAAGCACGAAAATGGGACGACGACGAGCCTCTCATATTAGAACAAACTATAGCTACTAAATTACAAAATCAAAGAAAGAATGTAAAAAAAGAAAAACAACCATATGTATACCTCCATAAGAAATGAAAAGAAGGAGAAGAAAAACAGAGAAAAGGTTGAATGTTGATACCATGTTTTGTCTTTCAGTGACTTGTAAGTTCTTTGGGAGATACCAATTTACAGCAAAAAAAAAGATAAAAAAACAAATATTTTTACTTAAATGATTGTATCTTTAGATTTTCATAGATATAGAAATTAGAAAGCTTACATCCACCCACAGAGACCAAAGTGAATTAATGGTACATTAATTCTATTGACTCTCGGTTCCATTAGAAACATATTTAAAAAAAAAAAATCTAAAAAATAATTTTTTTAATTACTATTTAAGTATTTAACATTATTTTTCTGATTGGTGACAATTTATTACCATAAAAGAGTTATTCTGTTGTTCCCTATTGTATAAAGTACAATAAAATTGTTTTTTTCCCTATTATATAATGTATGAAATATTAAGATAGACATTTTTTTCTCTCTATATTTGGTAACTATTTATTAAAATAAAATAGTTATTATGCTGTTGCCAATTGTATAAAATATAAAACAAATAGATAGAAACAATTTTTCTTGATTAGTATTTATTACTATAAAATAATTATTTTGTTGCCTATTCTCTAAAATATGAAATATGAAGATAAATTTTTTATTTCTATTTGGTAACTATTTATTAAAATAAAATAGTTATTATGTTGTTGCCAATTGTATAAAATATAAAACATAAAGATAGAAACAATTTTTCTTGATTAGTATTATTACTATAAAATAATTATTTTGTTGCCTATTGTATAAAATATGAAATATGAAGATAAAATTTTTATTTCTATTTGCTAACTATTTATTAGAATAAAATAGTTACTTTGTTGTTTACTATTATAAAATAGATATTTTGTTGCCAATTGTATATAATTATAAAGATAGAAGGAGGGGGAGGGGGGGTTGGGTTGGGTTTTCGGGTTCGGGTTTAATTTCTGGTCTGGTTTGGGTTTGATCCGGTTTCAGGGGGTATGACCAAATTTTTTTTGTTTCGCTTTGGTTTTGGTTGAATCAGATTCGGTCCCATTTTTCGGTCTGGTTTTCGAGTTTCAGTTTTTTTATACACCCTTAGATTAGAGTCTTTGCCAGAAAGAATATGCAAGTTATTTAAGGTTTTAAACAGCAATAGAAAGACCAAAAATAACATGGATTGACGAAGTGAAAATGAATATGATCACACTTTCAATAACAGAAAACAAGACTCTCGACAAATTTGAATGGAGGAACAAGTTTTGTCTAACTGACCCTAAATCTTTGCAATAAGGCTTCAATGATTATGATGATTATTGACCAAGAGATTTAGAAGTGTAGTTAATTACAAATCAATATTAGTCATGGTTATAAATCTCGTCCGAGACCGAGACTGAGATGAATCGTCCAATACGTCTCGGTATTGTCCACGAATGAGATGGATAGACAAGTCAAACGTATCAGATGAGATTTAAAACCATGGTTCATTTTTCTCATTGTTGAACGAGACGACTCAAACGTATCGGAAAACTCATCCGAGACGAATAGGTCTCGTTCATGGACAAGATGAGATGTTAAAACCATGATATTAGCACCAAGTAAACACATAAAACGAGGCAGTTTTACACCAAATTTACATTACTTTGTTCATAAACATCATTTATGTGTACAATTAGGGCTGTCAACGGATAGGTATCCGATCGGATACTGCTATATCCGAATTCGAATCCGAAAAAAAAAATTACTATCCGAATTCGAATTCGAATCCGATCGGATATCCCTAACAAACATTCGAATTCGAATTCGAAAAACATATCGGATATCCGAAAACATTCGATCCGATCGGAGTTCGCACAGTCGAAATCAACAGATTTCATCTGAAAACTCCGGCAGGTTCAGCTCGTAGAGAGAGAGAGAGAGAGAGAATATATATCTGAAATTTCACCGGCGGGAGTAGACAAGTCGGAGTTTGCAGAGTTGATACCCACATATTTCCTTAAAAAAATCACTTCGATTGATTAGATCGGAGAGAGAGAGAGAGAGAGAGAGAGAGAGAAAGAGTACCTGATGCTCGTCGGCCGGAGAAAATCGTGGTCACAGAGTTCGATCAAAACAGAAACCACCATTAACGTCTGTTGAAGGTGGGTCGTCTGTTAAACGTGGGTTTGAGTTGAGAAGATAAAGATTTGAAATTAGTTTTGATGTATGACGCGAATATATAACATAATATATTTGCATATATAAAGTTTTGTTGTAAAACATATATACCTAATATATGTATTACTATCGGAGCGGATATTATCGAATCGGATATCGCAATATCCGAATTCGTATCCGAAACTCATTCGGATATTAAAATGACATCCGAATCCGAATCCGATATCCGAAAATTTCGGATAATATCCGATTTTTCGAATTCGAATTCGAATTCGAATTCGGATTCGGATTTCGACTATCCATTGACACCCCTATGTACAATTATGTTTTTAACTACACATGTAATATCTATGTACACCATCCAATTACAAAACTAAAAGAGATATAAACATGAAACATCAAACCATGAAGTATGTTCACAGTAAAGGGTGGTTATTTGATATTTCTGCATGGTTTCTTCTTCAAATATAACTGGGATGTCAAGAGTAAGATCTGATAAGTCTCAAGTTTTGGAACGTTCGAGCTTTAAAGATGCTTCCAAAGAGGAAACTTCTTGTTGTCTCCTTTGGAGGTTCGGAAGAGAAACTTAAGTTCTGTTTCACCCGCAATACAGACTGTCCAATCTGTTGACGGATTGAATCAACAATCTTTGGGTCAACAGTGTTACCATAAACATCCGTGACATAGAATGTGTCTATTGCTTTCCCACCCTTTGTTGAGATCTCTGCTCTCTTTATACTTAAACTATTTTCTCTGAAAATGCGGGTAATATCTGAGAGAAGTCCAACTCGATCCTCTGTGCATAGTTCAAGTTCTAGTCCCTGCAGTGCCAAGCCAAAAAAAAAAATAAAAAATTCAAACTATGATTGGAATTACGTAAAACATAATAGAAATCATTTTGATTCAATTCTTCTATCTCACCTCTGAGGCTCGCCGCTCAATGGCTGCTTCAAGACATTGGGTTACACGTTGTCGCTCAGCTTCTGAGTTTATAGGCACTCCATCAACGTGACGGATATAGTATTCCTAATTCCAAAAAAGAAACTATTAGATGGTTGTTTTAAATAAACAACTATTAAACTAAAAGCTGCAAGGCTTAAATTGAAAGTATCACACCTCCAAATCATGGAATTTGTTTGAATGTGGAACATATTGATATGAAAGTACAATTTTTTATAAATTGATTAGATTTTTTTTATAAAATATTTGACAGATAATTGAGTTGGGTAGAAAGCTCTCCCCTAAGCCAAGTTTTCATAATCAAGTAAATCAAATCCAATTCCAAGTGTTAACCAACCAACTATCCAAAAGACTGATCTGTTGGAGAGGGGAAGAACTATGAATATAAGAGGGTCACAGGGCTTAACTTGGGGTATGAAACACCCGAAGTGGATGAAAATATGCACCCAACAGTCCCCCTCACTCGCTAGGATGGAAAGAATCAAGCTCGTGAGCTATACGAACCTAGCGCTCTGATACTGTGTTAACCAACCAACTACTCCAAAAGACTGATCCGTTGGAGAGGGGGAGAACTATGAATATCAGACGGTCACATGGCTTAACTTGGGGTATGACATACCTGAGAGTGGATGAAAATATACACCCAACACTCCAAAAGACTAATCACTCACTAGGGTGGAAAGAATTAAGCCCGTGAGCCTAGCGCTCTGATACCTTGTTAACCAACCAACTACTCCAAAAGACTAATCCGTTGGAGAGGGGGAGAACTATTAATCTAAGAGGGTCACAGGGCTTAACTTGGGGTATGACACACCCGAGAGTGGATGAAAATATATATTCAACATTCCCCTTCACCCACTAGGGTGGAAAGAATCGAGCCCATGACCTATATGAACCTAGCACTCTGATACCATGTTAACCAACCAACGACTCCAAAAGACTGATTTGTTGGAGAGAGGGGGAACTATGAATATAAGAGGGCCACGGGGCTTAACTGGGTATGACACACCCAAGCGTGAATGAAAATATACACTCAACACTAAGAAACTACTTTTCTGTAACTTGAATTTACATTTTTACCTGATAAGCTTCCTTCCTCCCTGTGCTGACAGTTCCATGAAACACTACGTACTCCATGTCTGTTAGTGTACACACGGCATCAAACAATAGCTTCGGACGATCCTTGGATCTCATGGTAACTACAGTATAATCCTTCTCAAAACAATCCAACAATGCAACATGTGGTCTTGAGCTCATATCCTCCACTCTCCCAAGCCCAACTCTTTCAACCCTTTCATAATCTCTGTCCGCAAACATCATCTGATGCAACCTTCTCTCTGTATGGGTGCCTCCCGGAGGTGAAACCATCATTTTTGGTGTCCTCCAATCATTGTTGCCTTTGAGGACATTGCATAAGAGTTCCTTTATTGTGGAAAGCCGCTTCAAATCTTCGATTGCACATCCCGTGGATTCGTCTGTGACATGAACTACTGCCGCTGCTCTAGCATTATGCGTCCATATCTCAGCATTTACTACGTTGCAATGAAGATCTGCTAACACGGCACATACTTCGGACAATAAACCTGGTCTGTCAGTGCCTGTTAGCTCAATTGAGGTGTGTTCTTTGGACGGCGTTACCCCAACAGAACTTCTCAGAGGGGGTAGGAAGCAAGCATTGGTTTCGAGTGACTGCAACATTGAACAAGTAAAATCAAGAAATTGAGGAAAACTAAATGCAAATAATTATATGTAAATGCTTTCAGATAAGGCTTTTGCATTATGTAAACACTTAATTTGGTCAAAGATTCAGTGGGGAGACAGCAAATTGAGCAAAAATAAGCAAGATTTGATATGGGTATTAGGAAAATTTTATTTAGGCACCATTTCAGTTTTGGAAGAAAATGAAATTTGAGAAAAAAAAAAAGAAAAAGAAAAATTACAATTACATATGGTTTAAGTGGAAACTTTATTTGGTAAAGTTTCAATCCATGGAACACAAGAATTGCCACACACAAAAAAAGACAAGCAAAATGTCTAGTAAGTTTATTATACTTCATTAGAAACCCAACAAGGCACCAAGAAAACCATTGAAGTTGTGCTAGAAAAGTAGTACAAGTGCTGACCTTTTTTATACAATTGATGAGCCCTTCATCTTTGACTTTATTTCCATCATGGTTGATCACATTGAACACTGAAACATATTGATTTCGATTGAGAAATGATGAGAAAAGCATTGATTTTAGTCAAATAAAATTTGGCTAGCTTGGGAAGGTAACCATACCATCCATGAACCATCCCCCATCAGAGGACATGTATGCCTTTGTTATGATAAGGTTTAGATCTGTAAGAACTTGAACTACTTCTAGGAGAATTCCATGTTTGTTGACACTGTCCACCTAAGTAAGAGAATACCCATTTTTATTAATACCACCAAGGATATAATGGCAAGTAAATCTGGCTTAAAATGCAATAAAAAGTCAAACTTTTTTTTTCTAATTTGTCAGCTTTTCGACAAAACAAATAGGAATGAATAAAGAGAATTATTGGTTTCAAGCTTTACTTGAATAACTGTGGCATGCTCACAAGCATCATTGTCAATCACAACTCTGCCATTAACCAAAAAACCCCATATTAGATAAAGAAGCACATACATGCATACATACATACTGAAAATAAGCCAAGAGTCCCAGAATTTTCATAAAAAGGGAGAAAGAAAAATCATGATTGACTTGTAAAACCATATAAAAAATATATAAATAAAACCCATAAAAGGAGTTAAAAAGCAGAACAAAACAGGGTAGATTCCAAATTGCATCTCCAAATCTTGTTACTACTTAGTAAACAATAAGGGGAAAAAAAAAATACCTTCAATGAAACCGAAAATCCCAGATAATAATTTCAGGAAAAAAAAAGGATTTAAGGGGAAAAAAAAAACCAAAAAAAAATAAAAATAAAAGGCAGATGCCACAGACCCTTTGCACCAATCTTACCAAAAATTCATTTGTGATGCTTAGGAAACTACATGGTAACCAACATCTTCAGCAAACATCAAAAAGACCAAGAAATAGTTTTTTTTTTTTTTTTTGCAAATGAAGTTGGGTTCAAGGGGGGTGGGGTTGAATAAAAAAGACCAAGACATAGTTTCAAACAAGAAAAAAAAATTAGTGAAGAAAATAAATATTAAAAAAGAAATATAAAAAAAAAATACCTTGGTGGGTTCATCCTCCTAATAAGCTTTGCATACTCATCATCCATGTCTGATATTCTCAAGTTTCTAAACAAATCCCAGGATTTGAAGAGAAGATTAATTAAAAAGAAACACAAACACAAATACAAAAAATTACTCTATAATAAAGAATATAAAAAGAGCTCCTACATGTAGGGAAGAACATATCATAGACACAGAGAAATCAAAGAGAAGCTTAAAAACCGTTCAAAAACCAACTGACAAGAACAAAAATCAAATAGATAACATGAACAGCAAATCAGGCTGCACATAAAGTAAAGTAAAGTTTTCAGTGACGTGTCTATTTTTCATTGGTCAAGAAACGTGAATTGCGTTTTTCTCTCGAGGAATATAAACTGTTAGCGTCATCCCTAGTCACCGTACCTACTCCCTATGTTCAAACCACTGATAGAGCTTCAAGATTCATCTTGATTAAATCCAACAGTCTAGAGTGCGAGAATCTAATATCAAACTTTGGTCTGTTTGTTCGTCTGGTCCAAGCTAAGCCCGTAGTTTTTGTGGTAATGTTAGTGTGACTGACCGGTTCTCGCGCCAGGCCCCTTCAAAAATTTGGAGGACTCCCTTTACGTTACACGTACCATCTCTATATTTTAAAAATGAAGGCATGCCCCTTTTGTTCGTCTTTAATTTTGAGATGCCTCCTTATCTTTTCACATTAATGATATAACCCCTTGACCTTGGTCTTTTCTTCTATACCATTGAAAAATTAATCTTAATGCCATCATTATCATCATTACCATCACTACCTCATCACCGTTGTTGTGACCATCGTTATCATCATATCCAAGAGGTTGACGATTGGTTTTGGGAAGAAGAATCAGAGGTCTCATGGTCATTTTCCTTTAGTTGATAAGAGAAGACTGATGTCAAGGATCATGTCACTAACGTGAAAGTGTACAAGTGTCTAAAAAATTCATCAAAAAGTGGAAGAGGGCATGTTTTATGCATGTACGACACTCACGCAATTACCCTCTTGAATGCTTGATTAAGTTTTTTCATAAAATGACCTAAGAGATTCATGCACTCACTATATCACTAAAGAGAACTCTAAGAAATGTAAAGAACGTGCTTAAGAGTTTTTGAAGGAAAATGTATTGAATATAAGTTTTTGAATGCTTAAAAACATACAATGCTCTCTTATTTATAAACTTGAGGGGGAATCATATATAAATTGTAGAACATTTTATACAACTTCATAATATTAAGGAATCCTAAATATTTCTTGAGACATCTTTAACTTGGAGAAATCTTACTTTCGAGAGTTATATAGAAAATTCTTAGAAATTTGAGCTTATTATAGGGAATTTCACGCCTTGTGACAACTGGTAATTAATTACAAGATTAAATAGAATAGATCGTGGGAGTTGGAGTTCAAGGAGTTCAACTTTTAAAAGTTAATAATGGAAATTAATTACTTGGATTCATCACAAACCACCGACCAAGATCCAACAAATTTCTTTATTCTCCCAATTAAAATCAAAACTTCTTGTTAGAAGATTCGCTTGAAGAGGTCTACTAAACCATCGATCTTGATCAGATGGCTTTGAATTCTCTATCTGGTCTCCACTTCCAAGACCTTATCAACATTCCCACCTTTCAACGACGCAACCCTCCATTTTGGTGTCACTTTCCTTGCATGAATCAAATTTGTTAATGGAGTCACATTAATTTTACTTACTTGAAGCGAAAACGATTCACCTTAAAATGAAAAATAATAAATTTTCCCTCCTAGTATTAATGTTTTAGTTGGATTGTTGAGTTTTTAATCGAGTACCACTTTAATGAATCGAGTAACTGTAGGATGCTTTCGTTTCATCTATTGTAACCATTTGATTAAGGATCAATAGTAATGGAATTGCTGCATGAGTTGAAGAACTCTAAATAAAATAACCATCGAGAAGTGATTTTTAGCGAGATTACCTAGTTTGAAAGTTATTTACATTTGAAACTCATCTCCAATATTCTAGGCTTTGATCTTACTGGTTCATTCCAAATCTCAAGGTATTCCTCCTCTGTATTTTGTATTAAAAGTCTAGATGGGTAAGCTGTTAATTTGATCCATATGTACTATAGTTTTTTTATATAAAAAAAGTAACAATATTTTTCATTTGATCAATTTAAAAAAATAACATGTCAACTTGGAATATGTGAATCACCCCCCAAATAATTATTTCACATTTTTTCTTATATGTATTGGGTTGTGGGCATGTTTCTTGCATAAAGTTTCATGATACAGTTTTCACATATTATGCATATTGATCCACCTCAAAGGGTTGGTTTAGTGGCAAGTCGGAACTTGATAAACTCCTTAGGAAGGGCATGTCAAGCGTTCAAAACCCCACGAATCAATAAATTCCTTGGGGCCACCCTCCAGGTCGAGTTGACCTTTGACTAAATCAATTGCATGTAGGACTTCCTGAGAGGGCAATGTGTGTGATCATGGGATTAGTCTCACCCGATGGGTGGGGATACCAATTATAAGCAAAAATAAAAATAAAAATGTTGTGGTTATTAATAGGGGTGCACATGGTTCAGATTTTGACAAAATTAGAATCGAACCAAACATGATTAGTTCTACAAATTTGGAATTAAACCAATCCAATTACTCTATAGAACCGAACTAATCCATTCTCAGTTCTCATGCCTTCAAAATAAAAAAACTAGTATTTTTTCTTTCAAAAGAGGAATCCTTTGGATCAGATCATAAATAATGACTATTTTTAAAATGAAAATGATTTTATGATAAAATCTTGATTGAAATTTGTATAAATTGAAAAATTAGAGGAAGCTCAATGAGATTAAAAAAAATTACAAATTTAAAATTGTTATTTTGGATGAATTAGTGAGAAACTAATTCATAAATGGTAGATTAGCGAATCCAAGTCTAAGTTCATATAATATATTTCATCTAACAAACACGGCATATAGGTTCTCGTAAAAAAAATAAGGAATCAAACTCTTTGAGTAATTTTTTCCATAAATAGATAGATCCATTTGAGAGTTGAGAAAGAGATTTGTATACATTTTTTTTATGAGTTTTTGTTAGAAAAAAACAGAGGAGATGAAGTTGAAGACTATGATGAGTTACCACTTCGTAACATACTAACACAGTTGAGAGAGAGAGAGAGAGAGATGAGTTACCTCTTTGTTTTCTGACGAAGTGGCAAGGTGAAGGAGACGAACGACGGTTAGATTTTCCTCAAATTTAAAGAAAAGAGAAATAGAGAATAGAAGAGCGAAACTAAGAGATGACTTTATTTATTTATATATTATAATAGATACTTCGGATTGATTCGATTCTATTATATTCTTAATCCAGAATTGAACCAAATCAATCGGATTTTTTTTTAATAATTCACATCCGAATCAAATCATGTTCAATCCGAACCAATTCAATCAAATCTAAAAAGTTTCGGATTGGTTCAGTTATCGGATTTACCCAATCCAATGTGCACCCCTACTCATTAATACAAGAATCACGAATTAAAAAGTTATAATAAGATCAAGATGCTATTGTCACTTTATATATATTAAAAAAAATAGTGTCCGCGTGGTGGCTCATCTATCACTTACGTTGTTGTATGTGAGATAAAGCATCGACTTTTATCCACGTCACTCCTCCAGCTATTCGATCACACGCGTACCAATATTAGCCAGTATCCTGTACACCAAGAAGTCTATTAGTTAAATCATTTCAGGTATATATTTTGCACTACGTGGCTTCTTCTCTGTCTCAATAATGTTGGACTATTATTTTATAGACATACAAATAATAATAAAAAATTAGTTTAATCGATGACTTTTAACCACAGATTACATATGAAGCAAAATTAAAATATGGAGTTGGATAGCTATCCCACTTTCTAAAGTACATGATCCACCCCAAAAGGTGATTTGATGGGAATAAAGGGTCAAGAAAAATGGAGATATGACGGTGTGCGCCGCCCTGATAGGTTTACTAAAAGATATAAATATGTACCCACTTGGTTGTGTGGAGTGTAGCCAACAAATTTCGGTCCCACTCTCTATTGTGGGGAAATATTCGATGCCCCTACGTCCTACGACAATTTGTTGACTTATTATTTATTTATTTTTAATAAAACAAGTTGTAGTTGAGTTGATAATTTTATAGATAATAAGTTAAACTTTTAAAATAATTTTTATTTATTTATAACAATTTGAAATATTTTATTTTCTTGTTCAATTCTACTAGGACCAATAGGCACTCACATTATTTCAGTGGCTTCAAATCGATTCCACTTATTTTAAAATTGAAATCTAAATCAATAAAAATCGGAATCAAAAAAATATAAAGGTTTTGATTCTCCTTAGGAACAAAATTGGAATCGACCCATAAATCAACTAGGGGTGTCAATTGAGCCCATTGGCACACTAACCAACCTGATTGTGCCAAACAACTTAATCTTGAGCTTGTAAAGATGGGCCAGATTAAAAAAAAAAAAAATCTATCCATCAAATCCGGGTCAGGCTAAGGCTTAATAATGGTTAGACGTATAATTTACTTATAAATAGATGAATGATTTTATAATTTAATATATTAAAAAAAAAAAAAAAAAAACTAACGATAATCTGATGCTCTTCTTTCAAACCCCCCCAAATGCACTTCATGACATGGAAGTTACAGAATCATAAATCTTTTTCTTGTGTATCTAGAAGCAAAGGATTTACAGTTCTGTGATGTGTGATGGAGACGTACAAGGCCATCTAAAAAAAGAGTGTCAGATTATTTTGTCTCTAAAAAAAATAATCAAAACATATTCTAAGTAACAATTTTACTTTTATTTATAACTATTTTTCAAATAAGATATACGTTGAACCTATATTTTAATGAAAACGACTAATAGTTGGCTTTCAATCAATTTAAAAACATGCATAAAATTAATTTTTTTTTATAGAATTCGAAAATCAACTTGAGCCAACTTAGTTTGATAGGAATATAAGAACGATTTAAATATGACCTTTTTCTTTAGGGTCGAATTAGGACTCATCTAAGTTTGGCTCAAAGTCATCCATTAACATGCCTACCACTATACTTATCATCATTTGATCCACCAAACCATTGGGCAATTTCAATAATGATGTCCAACCATTGGATTCAGGTAATTTTAGGCATTTAGATATAATATTTTAGAATCAACAATCTCTTGATTTTGATTTGCAAAAGATACAATCAATCTTTTGTGATCATGGAATTGACTTAAAGAGACGTGTGTAAAAAAATTTGCCAAATTAAGAATAAGAAAAGGAAAACTTTACAATTAAAAGAGGTAGTTATTGGTTTTAGGAACTCTTTCCTTAAGAACTACTTTTTATATCAGGTATCATAGTTTCTTTGACAAGTACCACACCGTATAGATATTAGAATAGATAAAAAAATTTCTCAAAAAAAATATTTTACTAGTGGTATTGAGGTGTGATTGATTAACAAAAATGTAACCGCACAAATATTAATTGCAGAAGAAAATTTTTTGTTGTTGTCGATTTCTCAAGAGTTACCCCTAACAATCGATTTTTACTGTTATTGATGCACATGAACGAATAAAATCACACAAAAAAAAAAAAAATGGGAGAAAAGACAAGAAGCAAGATTTGTTAACGGAATTTGTCATAAATCTAGACTACATCCCTAGACTCAGCCATTCCACTATTCTTAAAGCAAATACAAGATTTACAAAATATAGCCTTATTTAATTTTTTCCTCTCTCCCAAAAGTCCTCTCATTTTTTTTACCTAATAACTCTCTTTATATAGATAGAAGTCAAAACTTAAAAAGAAAGTAAAATCATTTATATTCTCTACAAAATCTATTTTTATGTAGAAATAAATATTCTCTAGTCAATTATGAGACTTTCTAATTTTTAGATAAGATTATAATTTTAATCAAATAAAATCTAAATTCAAAATATATCAATTAATATCTCAAGATTCGTATTAATTATTATTTGATCGATCATCGATATTTACCTTATTTACCTCACATATTTAATATCGATTTTTCCATCTATAATAATCTATTTTCTAATTATATTATCTCTTTTGATCAAACTAAGCATGGTTTTAGTGATGCTAAGAAAACCTTGTACAAAGACGGGAGGAAACTCTTTTGTTTGTTGTAATTGATTAATATATAACAATCACTTTATAGTCAGTTTGTTTTTGTTTTTTTTTTTTCTTTTCTCAAAACAAGGGAATATTATTTATCATTATTTTAATATACTCTTTTTTTTTTTTTTTTTCCTTCTTAATGTTATCTTTGATGGATCCCAATTCCAACAATATGGAACACCAGCCACTCATTGACTTAGACATTTATCACACTGAGTGGGAATCCATAAAAAGAGAAGGATCTGGATTTCAAAAGCCATGGCATGCTTATAATCAATGAAAATAGATAAAAACAAGTATCAAACAAAGATTTCAGTAGGTCAGATATAATCTCCCCCTATAATTCAATAATTAAGATCTGAAATTGAAAATCACCCAAGAAATAATAGAGTTATAATGGTCCATTTTTCATAGCTCCACTCTTCATCCATGGTTGGGTTAGATGGCACACGGGCCCACTGTAGACCCCACAAGTCGTGATCACAATCTGATTGAACGGTCCAAAACGTTTCCAATGGGACAATTACCACCATTCATGGTCTTTTTTTTTCTTCTTTCTCTTCAAACTAATGGAGCTGAGGGTGCACGAATTGATTGTCTCTTCTATCAATAATGGATCTTTGTGACTTTAAGTCACAATGATATAATGCTCTCTTTTGAAAAACATTTTTCTTTCTAATTAAGGAAATATTTCTGACCACCCATCTATGTGGTATTAAAAACATAATTGTGTGCCACACAAATGTAGAGCAATTTTTCTTTTTCTTTTTTTAGTAATATTCAAAAAAATTAAAAATTTATTTTCTATCTTTCGATTTTAGATTTTAATTTTAGATCTGGGAGTTCATTGAATGTCAATTTTAAAAATCTTGGCTCAATTCAAAATTGTGCTTTAAAAAAGAAATTCTAAGCTAAAACATGAACTCTGGAAGGTTGAGGCAAAACATCCCTTAATACGGAGCGGATCCTCTGTAGCTCCGTTTTCCTATAGTTTTATGTACATTTCCCTAAAAATCTTATCTAAGTCATGTTGTTTCAACATGACCTCTCCACTATAGAAGGAATACTACAGGAAACTACAGGAAAAAGTACTATAAAGGTTATGCTCCCCTCTTAATAGGAGTGGGAGCGTGACTAAGTCATCGTTACCTAATTGTTCCCTTTTTTTCATCAGTATTCCACTCGGGCTCCTTGCAACGCACTTATCCAACAAAGTAAAGAGAACATATGTTGTAATGTCACAAACCCATTTCTTCTACAATCTAAAATTTTCACTGTATGATGGGTAGGATAATTGATATTAATTGGATGGTGCCGAAGAAACTGAGCCCATCACAATGCGAACAAAGAACTAGGGCTTTCTTCAAAAAAATTTCAACAAGATGGGGTTTTCAGGGGCGTTGAAGATGATGGGTTTTGGTTTAAAAAAAACCCAAAAACATCATTTTGTATATTTTCCAAAATTTTATTTAGAAAATTTTCTGAATTAATTGAAAAGAACCCCCATCAAAGAATTATTGAATCCGAACTTTATTACTATGGCCAAGGAAAATCTAAAATCTTGAAACAATGGTGTGAATGACTCACAGTTTACATTGTTACCAAGTCTAGAATGTTCCGTGAATCAATTATATATACTTTATATGATATTTCAGTTAAAAATGCATACAATTGTAATGGTCATGATTTCATAAGAATATCAATTTTTTTGTGAGTACCAACTATTAAGGTTCATGGGCCAAACACAACCTCATAACCATGATCATAAGGTGAGGGTTGCCTTCCCTTTATATGCCGCATGAATTGGGCTCCCACAAGCGATGTGGGACTATTGTTCTATCACCCTCCCTCACATGGGAGGGTGCAGAATAAAGGAAATGCTTCCTCACATCCAGAAACATATGGGTCCAACTCTAATACCATATTAAGGTCCATGGGCCTAATTCAATATCAAAATCATGGTCGTAAGGTGAGGGTTGCCTTCTCCTTATACACCGCAGATTGGTTCCCGAAGTGATGTGGGACTATGTTCTAACACCAGCTACCAAATAATGTTGTTGCTTCAATTTTATCAAGTTCAGAACAAATCTTCAGTCCAGCCCGGTCCGTTGGACTTGGGTTTGGTCCATGTGGGTCTAGAAATTATGGTCTATTAGTGAAGGATAAATTCGTAAATTCGCAAGTAAGCATCAGCACTACACAGTACACCAAATCTGCAAATACCTTATCAGTCCAAAGCCAAGCAACTGTAACCTCCAAACCTCCGATTCTAAACACACACTTCCAACAATGGCGGCTCCCTTAACTCGTCTGGTACGAACCCACTAATCTAGTAGACCTCCCATTTACATTCTTTTCCATTTATGCCCTTAGCTTTTTCTCAAATTTTCACTTGGGCTTCATTTTCTGTTTGCAGGTAAACGTGGGTCACATCGCTACAGACACACGAAACATCTCACAGTTCAAGGTTCTAAACCAATCTTGTAATGCTGTCAAATTACGAAATTGCCCGTCCCCTGCATCCAACATCTTATCGTCTTCGACTTTCTTGTCTGGTTGTTTGGGTATTGTTCCTTCCACGACTTGTCCGTCTCCGTTCCGTTCCTGTCAAAGGAGAACCCGTTTCGTTAGCTTGGTTCGAGGCGCTGCGCAGGTCAAATTTGGTTCATTTCTGGGTTTTCTTTATTGTTTACTTTTGGGTTTATTGCTTTGCATTTTAGGGTTTTGGGATTGTTGGGAATTTAATATTAGGGTCTTGTAGTTTTGTTGGTTGGTTTTGGAAGAAAAATTAAGGCTTTGTTTGTTTTTTTATGTTATTTAGATAAATTGGATTTCGGAGTTTTATCAGACTCTTAGTAATTGTTTGTTTCATAAATTTTTTGAATTTTTTTTTGCTGTAGTAATTGTTAAATTTGGAATGATAAACGATTGCAAAGCCAAGATTTCAGATTTTTGACATTTTTTTTTTTTGGTTTTTTTTGAATTTGTAATGGAATTTCAGGAAGTGACTTTGCAATCTAAAGTTACCCACAAAGTATATTTTGATATAAGCATTGGGAATCCTGTAGGACCCTTTGTGGGAAGGATTGTGATTGGGTTGTTTGGTGATGATGTGCCCCAAACTGCAGAGAATTTCCGTGCTTTGTGCACAGGTTGTGTTATTTAATTAATTATTTTTTTTTAGCGGTATTGCCCTTTAAAGTTCTTGATTGAATTGTGCTCTTGAATGGGTTTTGTTTTTTAATTTCAGGAGAGAAGGGCTTTGGGTACAAGGGTTCCGCGTTCCATCGTGTTATTAAAGATTTCATGATTCAAGGAGGAGATTTTGATAAAGGAAATGTATGTGCTCTTTGCATCAATTTGTGACTACTTCTTATATGATTTGGTTTGGTGGTAAGAAAAGTATATTAGAGTTGTAGTAGGTAGTTTATTAATTGAAGGGATTGTTTAGTTTGTTTCCAACTTAACATATTAATGTGAAAAAAAGAGTTTCTGTGGTTGTGGAAAGCTTTGTGGTTTTTGTAGGAAATGTAAGCTATTAGTTAGTTTCAAAAGATATACTTTACTTGAATTATCAATTGGGAAATTTGTGGTAGTCTTAGTTTTTTTTATTCCTTTTTGTGTTCTTCCAGTGTCGTTAACATTGTCTTTACTCATTGAGAAATGTGTTTCTTTAGCTCTCGATAACTAGTGAGCTTTGATCTTGATTTATTGAAAGGTGACTCTTTACTTACATTGCATGTGTGAGCATTTGCATAGAAAATCTTCCCATGGTTTTGAAAAGTTTCTGTCATTCTTCTTTCCTATTAGGGTGGTTTTGGCTCTTTGCCCATATACGTTATCTAATGAATGTGGGCTTGGACTGTTGTTTCTAACTTTTAGGTATTTCTAGCGTAAGTTATCTCTAAGCATTTTAACCTCCTAAGTCTCTGAATTCTTGTCTTGTTGAGATAGTTGTATCCTTTACTCCAGACCTTAAAGCGGCATTCTGTTCTTTACTTGATAGACTGCATGTGCACATGTAATTGCTTTTTCTATCCTTTAGATGGTCTCAGGAATTTTATCAAATCAGCCTAAAGATTGCAACAGTCAAGGAAAATTCTAGGGAATGGTGGTTAATAATTCAATAGAATTTCATTAAAAATTGGAAAAACTTGTTGATATTGTTATGAAGAAAAGTTGATTGAAGAATTAGGTCCCGGGTTGGGTCTAGTTATATCTTCTTCAGTTTGCAAATGGTATGATCTTTTTTTCCTTTTGCATCACATGCTATGGTCATTGACATTTATGAAATGTGTCCTTATTGTTTTTGAGGAATTTCAATAAAAATTGGGAAAATTTGTGGATGTTGATATGAAGAAAAGTTGATTGAAGAATCTGAGGTCCCGAGTTGGGTCTTGTTATATTCCATCTTCAGCTTGTAGATAGTATGATCTTTTCTTCTTGTGCATCGCATGCCACGCCCATTGACATATATGAGGGGTGGTTCGTTGTTTTGAGGATATAAGATCTTTCAAAGAACAAGGTCTCAGGTGCCTGTAAGGGGGTTAATTTGGTAGAGATTGTGGGAAATTTGAGTAGCATAATTGGTTAGCTGCCTAGGTTCTATCCCAGGCTTCCCCTTGGAGCAAGTTAGGACTCTAGTTGAGAGATTTAGGAGGGTAGTTGAGAGATGTAGGAGCGAATTATATGGCTCATTGGTAGTTGATGTTGAATACGAATTTCAGGGTGTGGAACTTTCCTTCTCATCTAGACCTTCTTATTTGGGAACCTGTGATCGAGAGATTCGAGAGGAGGTTGGCCATGTGGAAGATTAGCTTCTTCTCTAAAGGAGGGGAGCTAACATTAATCGATAGTATCATGTTAGCTTACCAATTTATTGATTCACTTTTCTTCTTTTTTTCAAGTCCCAATGTGTTTGGCTAATGAGGAAAAGAAATATCATTTTTTGGAATGGATGAAAGCATAGTATTAAATTTTGACATATTTCCATTTCCGCAAGTTCCGACATGAAATTTAATTGACAGTTATTTTTTAATATATATTTCGGTGGAAATCACTATTCATTTTGCCAATTATGTCAGTGAATACTGAATTTGACCAAAATAATCAAATTCTAGTTATTAAAACACTAGATTTCAGAGGAAATATTTTGGTGAATAGTAAAATTATTTGTTTCCAAGTTACTGAATTTATGCTTTTATTTTCTACTTTTGTCATCTGAGAGTAGTTGGCCCCTTGGCCGCAATCATATTTGATGTTATGGTATTAGGCAATTTATTGACTAAATTGATGGAAATTGGACTTATTCTATCTTTTGATTGGACATGCATTTAGAACTAACACTTTCTTGGCAATTTATAAAGTACATTCCTTTATGAGTGACCATGTCCATCCATTTCTTAATTCTTTGAAAATGGTCCTGTTTTGCAGGGAACTGGAGGGAAAAGTATTTATGGCCGGACATTTAAGGATGAGAACTTCAACTGTAAGTTGATCCTCACCTCATGTTTGCAAAGATAGCATTAGTGCGAGTCTTACACATGCACAGAGGCATGGGGCCCATCAGTCATTGGATTGTACCTAGGAGATTTCCAACGAAAAAATATGTAATCAATAGGTCACATCCATTTGGATTTGTTGTGTTCTTTGGTCAGCGAAAAAACTGCACTGATCATCCAAAAGCCTATAACTTAAATAGTTCCATTCATGTCTACTTTATGATTTCTTAGACTATAATATCTAATTTGGACTAATTGACCAGTGATTATTCTTATTATTAGTATTATTATTTTTTGCTTATTCTGGGTATCCCCACCGTTCGGGTGAATCCACGGTCACACGCACCGCCACCTCGGAAAGTCCTATGTGCAACTGGTTGAGTCGAGGGTCAACTAGACCCTAGAGGGTGGGCCCAAGGAATTCAGAGCTTCATGGGGTTTCGAACACTTGACCTAATCTTCCTGAGGAGTTTGGCAAGGTTCAGCTTGCCACTAGGCCAACCCCTTGGGGTTGACCAGTGCTTACTTATCCACTGATTGGGAGCCTTGTATTCATCTCTCTATGTTTGGTCATCTCCCTCTAGTTGGCAAACTATATTTTCTCATGTATGAAAAAGAACTTGATTGAAGTTTTATCTTTTTCTTTTCTTTTTTTGTTTTGTTGCTCTTTGTGAGGCCTCCTCAGCCTCCTTGTACTCTTTTCCACTTTATCAATAGATTATACTTATCAAAAAAAAAACTTGCGCATATTTCTGAAGTACCGAGATTTTTCAGTGACTCACGTGGGACCAGGAGTTGTTAGTATGGCAAATGCAGGACCCAACACCAACGGAAGCCAATTTTTTATTTGCACTGTTAAGGTAATACTAACTCTTATTTTATTGCATTCTTCTTACTCCAATTACAATTGCATTCCCAAAAAAGTTTAGATCATTACCACTGAAATAACTAAAAAAGTCATGTTTATTTTTATTTTTTTCTAAAATGATTGATGATTCATGTCTCAAGTGACTAGCTAAATATGTAAACTAAACTGCATGAAAAAATAAAAATCATCGATTTAATTTCTTCATGTTTTGAAGTCTGACAAAAGTGAATGAACCATGGGGCTGGAGAGGGTTCCATCCCAGGACAATACGTGCACTACCACAGACTAGTTGAAATAGGCTTTGCAAATAAATGTTTCCAACTTGACAACCTTGTGAATTTGATGAGATGCAGACACCTTGGTTGGATCAGAGGCACGTGGTATTTGGGCAGGTTTTGGAGGGCATGGACATTGTCAAGTTGGTCGAGTCACAGGAGACGGACAGAGGTGATCGGCCAAGAAAGAAAGTGGTGATTAGCGAATGTGGCGAACTTCCGTTGGTCTGAGAAGTGTCTTGGGCTATTGGAAGTATTGAGGATTTGTAGTGTAGGGTTGGACCAATCCATAATCTTGTTTTTTTTTTCTTTCATCTTCTGTACAAGGATATAGATCAGTACATGATGAGCTGTGACCGGATTGAGAATTCATTTTGGAGAGATGAGGGGATGTGGTTGGTATTTAGAATATTGGGTTTAATCCCTTGTTTAAGAACATATTGCCAGCTTTATGAGTTGGCCTATAAATAAAGAACATGGGCTTAGGCCATTTTTTATTACTGGATAGTTTCAATGACTCTCATCCTCTTATGCCATGTGGTGAACTCATTAGCCCCCCACTGGCTCATTAATGTTTAGCTCACCTTTTCTTCTACCTCTACCGACTGATACGATGGCTTTGATTTTTGTTCTATTGTTGGGACATCATCCTCCGATGTCCTTCACACTGTATATTAGATGTCATGTATATATGGGAAGCGTTTGAAGGCCTTAAAGAGCGCCAAACATTGTGCCAAACATTTTTCAATATATGGGTTAGAAATTTCAGAATGGGCTGATTTTTGTGAGGATGATCTCTATGGTGAGGAGATCCTTCTGGTAAAAAGTCAGCTCATTCCGAAACTTTTAATCTAAGTAAACAAGTTGAAGAATCGTGAACCGTCAAATATTTGTAAACCACTTTTAATGGGATTAGAAGTTTCGAAATGGGTTGATTTTTTGTGAGGATGATCTCTATATAGAAAATTCTAACCCATATTTTGAAAAATATTTGGCTCTCTTTAGGGCCTCCAAATGCTCCCCTATATATATATCCTTCACACTTTATAATAGCAACATATGGTATGCTTATCATCATCAGCTTGAAGCATATCAATTTGCCTCTTGGGGTCAAATCTTGACTCTGGTTTTATAAAATTGGTCAAGGACGGGTGGTTGGACCTTCAATGAACCCCCAATATTGATCATCCTTGTTTGTATTAGAGATCATCATCATTGAGATTTGTGGTGGGGTCCAAGATTAAAAGGTCGTATTTCCTGGTTACTTGGAACTTTGAAGGCATGGAGGCTATTTTGGAATCCATCTTTGCTGACTTTTCCCTTTCAATGTGTAGACTATTGACTTTATGGTGGTAAACGAGAGATGGAGGAAAACAAAAGAGGTTCATGTCTGCTTGTTCTCTGTCTTGACATCTTAAGCAATTTAGTCATCCCCCATGCAATATTTTAAATCTACAAAGAAGGAAAAAAAAAATTCAAGTGATGTTGTCTACATGGTGAAATTGCTTTAGAATTTGAGTGGTCTTTTACTTTTAATTTTTACAACTAGAATTTTGTTTCTATATAAAAAGGTTCACAAAAGTTTTTTAATAATCTTATAAGAGATGCTTTTGTCGTAGCGAGAATAGAGTTTTTTATACATGTACAACTAATTCTTTAGAATAATGATAAACTGACTCCCCCTCCACTTTCCAGATGTGGCATGTGGATAAAATCATAGATATTTTTCTCGGGATACATGACTGCAAATTCCCATAAATATGTGTAGTTGTGTATCCCAAGAAAAAAAATCTATGATTCTATACACATGCCACGTCAAGAGAGTAAAGGGGGAGTCAGAAAATCATGACTCAATTTGAATTGAATAATGATTTTTTGATCCCCCCCCCCTTTGGACATACTCTCTAGACGTGCCATGTGACAGAACCATAATTTTTCTTCCTCAAGATACACAATTGTGCATGTTCAAGATACACAATTGTGCATGTTTATTGTAGATGTACACAATTGAGCATGTTTATGGAGATGTACAATTGAACATCCCAAGAAAAGAAGATCTACAATTTTATCACATGCCACGTTGGGAAAGTTGAGGGGGAGTATGTCGGAAGGGGGAGCCAGAAAATCACAACTCATTTGAATTTTATCATCCTTTTTCAATTGCTTGTTCCTTCGAAATATAAAACTTCAAAGAGCCGTGATGAATGCAAATTGTACAAGATGTGCGATTTTGTGCCCTTGCCACATTAGCCGCATACCAAGACCGTGTGCATTCATCATTATTCAACTTCAAATCGATTACATTAAATACCGACCCTTGATAGAATTTCAAAAAAGGTTCAATGGTCACGACCTTCACATCATAATTCGAATTGGTGGCCCCACTAGATGAGATCCGTTTTGATTTTTTCTAGGATCATATAATAAGATCATGCAACTTGGACCCAAAAAAAAAAAAAATTGTTGAAAAGATCTTGAATAAAAGAAAAAAAAAAAAAAACGATCACGATGCAAATCAGAGAGTGTTGTAGAGATGCAAAGGAAGCTATGATTTATATTGAAAGATGAAAAACTAAGCAAATGGAGAGGGAGTGACATAAAGACCAATATAGTTCATAGACTAAGAATACAGATCAATGTGCAACATCAATTATCAACATTAAATTGGAGTCCTAACCCTGAATAAAGGGCAGTCGTCTCAAATTTGGAACCAGCATAAAAAATAACTTTGAATCCATTAACATGGATACAAACTCATTAGATATGGCTCAAGAATGGTAAAATTTGTATTGTGTAATAGGACGATGATGAGTCGAGGAACATAAGTTGTGATACACAACTTAAAGAATCTCAACTCTCCAGTCGACAAAGTTGACCAGAAAAAAACAAAACAAAGGGGTGATGGTAAAGGGAACAGGAATGATTAGCAAAATACCAGTGAGACAGAAATTGAATGGAAACTAGCACCATGAAAAACACAAGAGGGGACTTAACCCTACATGAAAGTAGAGATGGAAGATTAAGAGATCTCATGATATGTCTGTAGAACCATTTGGTATTTCATCGACAAACAATATAAGTTACAGTGACAGTTAGAAATTACAACTTTTGTTTCTAGTGTTGTATGTCAAACTACAATTGTGAAGTGTGCATGATCAAGTGAGCGGTGTCGCCACTGTGTGAGTGCATAAGGTCTACTAGCTACATCAGATGCAAGTTGGGGAGAAGTTCAAAAATTTGTAGGCTACAGAGAAATATGATTCATTCCATGGTCCATCTAGTCAAAGATCATATTATAGTATAGATGAATGGCTGGATACTCCTATATTGGTGTTTGGGAACAATTCCAGCTGAATTTTGTCGGTTGAAGCTATAGTTCTGATTGTTTGAGAAATGGGTTTACCTTCATTATCGTGCCTGACAAGTCAGACACAAAAACAAGCTTTTCACTTTCATCTTCTGGGAATGAAGAGAAACTGAATAACGATCAATTAATGTCTGTTTAGTGGAAGAAAGAGGGAAGATAGGGACCTCATCGCTGACTATGGGGCCCTTGAATGAAAAGTCCTACGCGGAACAAGAGTAGTGACATCAACATTGACCTTGAAACCCACAAAATGCATGTAACATATCAAGCACATAATTTCAAAACCTCGGTTTAGGACTGCTACCATAAATTGGCCAAATCCTAACAAGTCATTTGTAGTTAATTGTGTTCAACTACCATAAATTGAAGCAGAAGATGATTTATTGAATTTTAGGCACTTCTAGCTTAGGCACGTGTTTGACGGGTTTCCCTAAGACAGAATTGTGCCTCTACACTACATGTGTGATGCTGAAGAGACTGCACCCCCAACATTCAAGAGTCTTTGGTGAAGGAAGGCATCACACCAACTCCTTCAACTCCCAAGAGAACCAACAACTTAGTGCCCTTGGTCGTAACAATAGAAGGAAAGAAAATTAGAGGAACTGGAGGAAGAACAATCTTGGTAACATCATTTCATTTTGCTTGTGTGCATTTTCAGAGAACATGACTTATTAAATGGACCTCAATCCTAAACAATCATTGATTCCTAGTGAGATAATTGGGGATGTGTGGCATAAGATCCAGTAATGACTAACGAGAAGAACGTGGGCCACAGTTTCATGGGCAATTCTCCAACAGATGATCCACATAAACAAACAGATCTCCAACCATTACATAAAGGGGAAAAATTATTAAAAATTTAGTTAAAAAGGAATTATCATTAAAGACCAAAACCCAGGTGGATTCATTTATCAATTGTGCCTCAAAGGGAAGACCTTTTGCTAGAGACAGTGTAGAACAACATCTTGAACATTCTAGAAAGCCAGAGTAAGCTTGCATCCGAACCCAAGCTCGACCCAGTACTAGAGGCATAAGTATATATTTTCCACTCAACTGTCTTCTCTCTAGTTGATGTGGGAATAAAATGTTGCACAACAAATGAAGAAAAACACACAAAAACAACATATCCGGTGGGAGACTTTAGGCCTCAATTTTTCATTCGCCCAAAAGTTTTAATAACCAAGTGTACCATTCTCATGTCTTTACTGCATGGATGCGGGACCTATAATGAGATGAAACTTGTGCAGCCTACTACCCACCCAAATGTGTGTCTCAATTGGCTCTACTCAACAGAGAAACACCAGGAATGTTTTTTTGCTAAATCCAGGACAAGAAGTGTGGTACCATCACCTTGAAGCTGAAAATTTTAGGTGCCATGTTAATGGGCATTTACGAAAATTAGTATGGATTTTTTCACTATCATGATCCGGAAAATGAGGGGAATGCCCACTCCCCATTCCTGAGCTGCGTCATCTAGGGAAACAAATCTTTGAAGGTGCATGCAAGCCTAAGGTTCTTGCATGATATCTAAGAATCCAAAAACAGAAAGGTTACGTTCCGCTTGAGGTTATACCAACAGATTATGGAGATTTCTAGCTAAATCTGGAAGGGCTCATATGAAGTTTGCCGATACCATTCACAGCAGCACTGGGTATGACTGACCCAATCACGATAAGACTAAAACATAGCCCAAGAAGCAAAATTTTGCACCTTTAAGCACAAAAGATGAATGACCGTGCATCTTTTTCTCACCAATATAAACCAGACAAAATCATAAAAGTAAGCTTGAAACTGTCAACACATTAACATAAAATCCCTGAATTATGAAGCCAAACTTTCAGTCTCATCAGATCAACAAACACCTGAATTGGGCTAAAAGAATTCAGCATTTGACAATAGATCAACATCTCAGAATTATATCCCATTTCAATAGATCCTATAGCAGAAGCAAAGATCGTGATTGATCTAAACTAGCATAAACATTAACAGATAACATGGTTGTGCATCAAAATAGAAGAATATAGAAAACCTTCACAAGATCCAAGAGAAAAACCACACAAGTATGACCACGCAAACCTAAATTTTCTTTCCACAAACACGCCGATCACCACTCCGTGGGATTCTAACAACAACAACAAATCATCAAATATAGCTTACAATATTATCGACACGCCTGAAATAAACAAGAAAGTAAGGGGCCAATCCCAAGCAATTCAGCTATGCACAGTTCCACCTGCACATTTCCGAATCAGAAGCAATTCCATTATAATTAACAACTCTCAAAAGAAGATTACATACAAAATTGAAAAGAACCCAAAAAGCACCTGCATTTGAAGACTAGTATGAATCTGTGGAGTGAAAAAAAAGGGGGCAGAACCAATACCCAAATCCAATCCCTATGACCCAAATTCATAAAAAGACTGAATCCCCACAATTCTCTTCCTCCAAATTCGGCAACTAAACAGAAAGGAATCTGTTCCTCCCAGATTCTCCCTCTAATGTCCTGAGTCTTGAGAATCATCGTCGGCAGAAGGTGGTTGTTGCTGTTGCTGCTGCAGCTGTTGGTGGTGTTGCTGATGCATGGGTCGGGGGGCAGCAACGCCTCGGTTTTGCCCCATTTGTTGGTAGAACTGACTCAAGGCCTGAGCATTCAAAACCCCAATATTACCATCTTGAGAAAGCCCAAGCTCCAATCCTGGTAATTGCTGATTGTTTCCACCCAAAATTGAGCTAAAACTCATAGGACCCAGATTAGAACCTGGCAATTCAAACCCTTGGAAACCAATTCTCGACAAGTAATTCGAGCTTTCAGAGCCCAAATTCGATGTTGATGGTCCCGAAGAAGGAACGAAACCGGCCCCAATTCCACTGACAGAGGGCCATAGTCCTGTGCCCACAGGTGATCTACCCAAATTAGCACCCAACATGGCCCAATTGGTCCTACCACCAGACCCAATACCTTGTCCCAACTCATCGATCTTGGGATGTAATCCACCCGAAACAGAGGTACCCTGTTGGGTCACAGAGGATCCAACAGAAGCAAGAGCAGAAGCTGGTATTGTTCCAGTGCCCGTAGCCGCGATGATCGATGGCTCGGCTTGCTGTAACAACCACTGTATGGTTTCTCCATCAGATTTGTGGCCCAATTCTCTTGTTAATTGGAAAATCCTTGCTGCACATAAAGCAGGCATCCTTATTCTTCTCCCTCTACCATCGACCTTTGTGTGTCTATCTTTGTTTGAGCTTCTCTTGGGTGCTAATTGTTTCTTACCCTCGTCTTTGTCAGCAACAACAATCTGAAAATCCTTGATTTCTGCTGTTTTGTTCTCACCCATATCTGATTGTGGTAGACTCAAGAACTTGGGTACCTCTTGTGGTTGCTTTGAGTTCTTGGGATCCATGAAAAACAGAGATGACTGACTACTTTGACCGAAGAAGGTGACCCTGAAAGACCTAGACTTTCATGGGGTTTCACTGTTTTTGGTAAGGAATGAACTTGTTTTTGTTCAAAAGACCAAAGAAAAATTGAAATACCCAACTCAAATAAGATACCCATTTTTTCAAAGTTACTCTCTTGAAAAAGGGTTTTAACTGTTTGTTTCTAATCTGCGTGTCTTCTTTACTGTTTGTCTTGTGGGTTCTGTTTCTCACTCCCCTCTCTCTCTATATATATATATTATTTTGTATTTTGTATTTTTTTTTTTTTTTTACTGTTGTGTGTTTTGACTACCTTTCTTTGATAGCTACTTCAATAGAAAATTTCGCCACCTTCTCATGTTCCATGGATTCCTCTCACCCTCAATCCCACTGTGCATCTCTTGTAAGTGACTCAAATGTACAGTTGGCATTGCTGGCAGAGGTACACCTGGTAGTCCCTGAATAGTGTGGTGGGGTGTCTGTAGTCTCTAGTCTCTACCACTCCCCAACAAAGTAAGAAAAAATAAAAGTTAAGTTTATTACTAAAATTGGAGGGAGAGAGAGAGTTGCTTCAGTTACTATATAAGTTATTTTTTTAAATGGATTTCTCTGAAGTGGAGCTTTGGACAGTTTTGAAGATGGTCCTATTTTCTGAATGTGGAGAGCAAAACTTTGTGAATCTCAACATTCAACAAGGGAATCTTAGCTTTTCAAATATGGGTTGAAAATGATGGAAAAGAAAACTTCCTTGGTGAGAGATAGGGAGTCATGTAAAGAAAGAGAGGCCTCCATCTCATGGGGTATGTTGTTGATGTGAACAGCAATTAATTGGAAACAGGTTTGGAGAGCATTTTAGCACTTTTGGAATTTAAAAGCAGTTGTTGAGATTCACATGATCTTTTGGTAAAAATTTAGCAAAATTTTGAAAAGCACTTCTTCTTCTTTGGAAGCCGAAAATGACCATGGTTTTAAATCTTGGTTTCATGTCTTGCATCAATCATGAACGATATTGAGATGACTAGGGTGAGTAATAGTCTCGGACAATTTCAAGGTTTTTAGATATTTGAATCAGAGAAGAAGAAATGATATCTTGATTTTGGCATGGTATCTCTTATTCATGAATGATATCAAGAGGACTCTAGTGAATTATCTCAGTCTTGGATAGTTTCTCATTTTCAATGCTTGTGAGAATCTAACGAAACTTAAATTTTACAATATTTCCCAAGGATAATGACCTTTTTTTTTTTGCTTTGGCGGGCCACACAAACCAACCACCCTATCACGTGTTATAATAATGACGTTATATATTTAGATAACGACTAAAATAATGCCATAATGATTATAAGAAGTTAAATTAAGGGTAAATTACTATTTCGTGAGTTGAATATGATAAAATTTCAATTTCGACTTGCGTTCATTTGAATTCTCAATACATGAAGTGCGAGATTGTGGGTTTTCAAAGTGACGATCTTGTTGTTATAAAGTAGCAAGACTGTTGATGGAATTTTTTTCTTTCTTTCAAAATGACAATCTTATTGATTTATATAGTGACGGTCTCGCTACTTTTGAATCACTTTTATAACCAGCAAGATTGTCACTGAGAAAAAAATACCAGCAACCTTGTTACTTTATATCAGTGAGATCGTCACTTTGAAAAATCTACGATCTCTCACTTCATATTTTGAGAATTAAAATGAACAATGAGCCAAAATCGGAATTTCATCAAAAGTTGATCACATTTTAGGTAATTTCCCTTAAATTAATGGTAAAAAAGTACTAATTTTTAATATAATTGTCAATAAATCTCAAATTTTTTTTTTCAAAAAAGCCTTCCACGATAGATAATAACTTTGCAATCGCAACCAACGTCTGCTATTATAGAAGTGCATCCGTGGAACAAAGAATTTTCAAAAGGGACCTAAAGAAATCTTTATTTTTGTTTAAAAGTAATAATCAAAATGTTTCACTAGTAATTAAACCAAAAATAAAAAATAAAAATAAAAATACCATACATAAAAATTATGATAGAAAATAACTCAAGTTCCTCTCCTGGTTTACTCTCTTTTTTAGGACCCATTTATAATTAAGGTAACCTTACTTTCCACACCCAACAAGTAGCTCAGACAGTTGGTGTTCATCAACCAAAGAACAAGGTCCTAGGTTCAATCCTAGGTTTCCTCAATAGCTAAACCAGTTGGACAGCTGTACTTCAGTAGACAAGCAATTGGTCGAGTGGGCTAACCACCCAAAGCATGTATTGCATGTATGGTTTAGGTATGATTGGACCTCAAAAGGGTTCGTGAGGTGGCAAAGACCACGTCTCAGGATGCGGAGGTCTTGAGTTCGAATTGCACCTTACGGGTCACCTTCAAGGATTTATCCGAGAAATTATATAGAACCCAACGATTAGTCAATTACCCAGGACACCTCTCGATTACAAATAGAAAAACACAAACACACACACACACACACACACACACACCCCTTTTTGTTACAAGTTTTCCTTTAATGAACCCCTGATCTCATAAAGTTTTGAATCGTGATATTCTAACTTGAAAGTTTTCACCTGGTCTATACTCGGTTGACGTGACAAGTGCATAGAAGCATGGATCTTTTTCTTTGGGATACACAAGGAAATTTTTTAGTTGAAAAATCATTAATCTAAAGTTTTTTCACACCAAAACTTAGGCTGATTGATGATTTCTAGCTAGCTAGTCCTTGAATTTGAGGGTACTTTTTCACTTCTTTAACATCATGTACACACGTGCTTCCATTGGTTGCCTTTGGGGTAAGTGGCCGTGGACTTTGTAACAGAGTTCCACTAAGAAAAAATAAAAATAAAAGTAAAGGCTAAAGTATCATTGAGATCTTCAAGTTAAACATAAAAAGCTTCCTCTCAATTTCAATAGTTGAAAACCAAAGAATTGCACATCAATGGGGGCTTCTAAATACATTAATATCAGGATTGGCACTAATATGGTGATTTTCTCTTTTTTTTTTTTTTTTTTTTGACTTATCGTAGGTATCCTTACCCTTCAGGTGAGACTAATCCCACGGTCACACACATCACCCCCTCAAAGAGTCCTATATGCAATTGGTTGAATCGATGGTCAACCAGTCCCTGGTAGGTGACCCCAAAGAATTTATAGCTTATTAGAATTTCAAACACTTAACCTATCCTTCCTGAGGAGTTTATCAAGACTCAGTTTTCCACTAGGCCAACCCTTTAGGGTTGGGATTTCCTTTCTATCTATAGGTATCCAACTAAAATACCATGATGCTTTACATATTATCGTAGTGTTTAATACTTAATTAGAGGAAGCATGTGTGATGCCTTTGTTGCTTAAGAAATGACATTAATGTTAATTTTATTTTGTATTTTCAATAAAACATATTTTTATAATAAAAAAAAGGTACTAAAAAATATATTGGCGCAAAGAATAACTATCTTAATTATGTATCCATCCTTATCTTGTAGTAAATGTTCAGTTTCTAATCATTAACATTAAAAGGAATTTTATATTTGAATAAAATATATAAATATGGATGTGGTTGTGGAGTCCTTGAGCCTAGATCGAAGTCCTCATTTGGACCATATGAATTGCAACAATAGACCAAATGATCTCTAAGCCCTTTAAGATTCATAATTTAGATTGGGTTTAAAAAAACAAATTTATGGTCAAAGATTTTGAAAATAAACTAAGTCCCAAATTTAAAATGCGTGAAAGTATATCTTTTATTAGTTATTTGCTAGATTTCTTAAAATTTTGCTCTACGTCCATATTTCACTCAATCATGCATTTGGGTGCCACGTGAACGGATGAATCCATATAGATAGGTGGTCCTTTCGGTCCATGCAACCCAATCTCTCTCTCTCTCTCTAGTGCTCTTTATCTCTATATATATTTGAAATTTTTTATTTCAATACAAAAGTAATATGGGTATGGATTTTCTTCCTCTCTAGATATCTTTTTAATTAATAATTAATTATTTATATATTTTTGCTTTGCTTTAGTGTGAAAGAGAAGGAATTTATTGGGTGTAGATAATAATGGCGGGCGTGAGCTATGTGTGTGTTGGTGCTTGCATTGCTTGTCATTTTTGTTTCCCACCTTAGAGACACAATGGCCCCCACCTTTGAAAGCTAGTTATTGAATGTTGACATATCACCACAAGATTACATGAATTTGAAGCTTGAATAGAAAGATCTTACTTTATATGGTTTCGAATACATGTTTTCAAAGAGATAAGTTTGAATCATGTTTGTCTTAATCATTTGGGCCCCTCTTAACCTATTCTTTTTTCAAAAGTTTTGCTTCCCTAATTTGAATGAAAATTCAATATATAACTGCTATAAAATACATATAGGTCTACGTGTACAACGTTGATTTGAAGGTCAATAGATGTTTTTTTTATATATTACATTACTTATTATGCCTATAAGGAGTGTAGGGCTTTGGATCCACCCTTCTCCATGGAACAATCCTTTTTTTTTTTTTTTTTTAATATCATTTCTCTCACCATCTTTGTTCTTCTTTTTCGAGCTCTTCTCCTGTCACCTTCACATTTGCCCCCTTTAGACTATTAAAACTTCTTTGAACAATCATCTACTAGATTTAGGTTGGGCAGCATAACCACATCCTCGCTACTCTTTTCACACGTACATGTCACCAAATCCAATGGCACCCGTGTGGATGCCTTAACCACACTTCTATGCCTCCGCATTTAAACTAATTTTCATACATTCAAAGTCTTTGTTTTCCTCACAATTTATGTATTGGAATTTACAATACTAAGTTTAGAGCATGTACAATGGACGCATTAAAGTGTATGATTTAACCGACCCAATTCACGCCAACAGACATATTAATGTTTTCTGATAAGTGTCTCAGATGTTAATGTGTGTGTTAACTGTGACTAGCAGATTGACTAACTATGCCAACTTGCTAATGTGTTTGATTTTGAAAATAATGACTATTTTATTAGTTAATTAAAAAAAAAAAAATTGAATAGAAAAACTAACTAACATGTGTACATTGAAATTCTTGAACTTGTTAAATAAATTCATTTGTTGAAAAGTGGCTAATATGTAATAAAGGTGCTTATGTGACAACTTTAACATGTAGATTTTAACATCTCCATTGGAGATTCTCTTAAATGCTCAGTTCCAACGGTATTTAAAAGTAAGTAGGGTTGTGTAAGATGTCTTGTATTTTGTTTGGGCTTGCGTTTGTGTCAAGACTCTATATTTCTTGGCTTGATTCCAATATATTAATCAACTAATACATTATTAACCAATACGCGGCCAAGATAAAAAAAAAAAAAAAAAAAAAAAAAACTATTAAAGTTATTATTGCAAATGTGTCTTACAATTCCATATATACTTTTCAGAACTTTGGATAAAATATTTATGAGTCTTGATAATCTAACACCCCTCCTCTGACATATGCCCTCGTCACAAAACCGTACATCATTTTCCTCTGGATACATAAGAAAAATATTTATGATTTTGCATATCTTGAGGAAACTGATCTATGATTCTATCATGAGAGCTTATGTGGGAAGGGGGTGTCAGAAAATCATTATTCAATATTTATTACAAGTATCCAAAAATAAATATCTAAGCATTTTTTTTGTCTCTTATTAGTAATATAATGTATCATATAGGCTTGTTTACATATAAAACATAGGTGTTAAAAGGGGATATTTATACTTGGAAATAAAAAAGAAATTAAATAAGGAAAAAAGTAGGACCACCACATTAAATAGGGCACACACAATGGCGAATCAGTGAGTTCCAGTAAAGCCAGAATCGAGCTTGATAAGATCAAGGTCGCCATTGTCCTTCTTGTCGCGTCTCTCTTCCATCCCTTTCTCTTGCTTTAATTAAATCACCACCACCACCGCCACGTCTTTCAAATTAGTTGAAACATATCATATTCTCGTGAGACAGGTCTAGCGTCACCAATTTTAGATATGTAGGTTTTCAAATATTTGATCATTCGGACAAGTTGGAATAGGATTGGAAGCAATAGAGTAGCTTACCACATTCATTCAAGATTCAAATTTTCTGATTTTTTTATTGAGTCGTGTTAGAGACACCTTCACGTGATGGCGCGTTTTGTCCGTAAATGAGTTTTACTTGTATGTCGGAGAATCACATCTATGGGCATACGCGCCACCACGTCGTGTGTCCCCCACCGAGGTCACCCCAGCATTAATTCTTTTGAAATTCAAAACGCCATTGAAAACTAAGATCAAAGTTCACCAATTAGATCTATTTTGATAATTTACCATCTCATGGATAAGAGATGTAGAAATTCAAAATGTTTACCAAATCACATATATATATATATATATATATATTAACTATTGTGATAATTATTAGATTTGAAATTTGTAAGACAAAGGAAAATTAATTATTTCATTAAGCAACAACACATTTTTTTACTGATTTTGTAAATTATTTGGAATGTGTACTGTCCTAGTAATTAAAAAAAGGCTAATGATTTTCTTACACCCCCTTCTGACATAGAACTGTAGATTATTTGTCTCGGACACACAAAATCATTAATTTTTTTTCTTGTGCATCCCAAGGCAAATGATATACCGTCTTGTGACGTCAGATTATCACGACTCTTTAAAAAAATGATATATTAGAAGAACCAGTATTTGTGTAATTTCTATTATCGATCTGATCTATTGCAATAAGCTAATCGAAAAAAATAAAAGGTCTTGATCGTTGGATCTAAATCAATTTTTTTCCAAAAACGTCCGTTGTAGGATCACAGCTTGTAAGGCATCAGCCATGCACGTGCTGTTGAACTTATTTAGTATGTTAGATGTCTACTTCTAGTCAAGGCTCTGAGTTATTAGGGGAGAATGTCATCTTCTTCTAATAAAAAAAAGATCATAGCTTTTCTGTGTATATTTAATGCTAATGATGCTATAATAGATCCTTTTAAACCTAAGTTTCATGTTTTATCTTAATTTATAAATAAAGGATAAACTTATTGATATAATACATAAATCCCAAGCTTTTTGAATATTAAATACTCTATGATTTACATAGACAAAGAATTTGCCAACAATAGCTATGATCTGCTTGTCTAAGAGGATCTCTTTGGTAGGGTCTACTTATTATTTAAGTAGATTTGTAATTTTACAGAAAAATGAATTATAGTGAGAAAATTTCAAAAGACAGAAAATAAGTTACCACCTAAGCTTCCCAAGTTTATATAAAATAGGAAAATTACTAAAAGAGTTTCATATTTTGAATTATTGAACCAGTTATGCTTTTAAAATATTATTCATTAAAATTATTTTTACCGAAATAGTTATATGTTATAACAATTTTCTTAATCTACCTTTATACCCAATAATTACGTTTACAAATCATTGTTTCTAGAAAAAAGAAAAAAAAAAATTGACGATGAAAATATAAACCTGAGAATTTTTTTGCTCGTAAGAAAGTTAGTAGGAGATTTCACAGAATCCCAATTGACCAATCACACAATGTCTATTGCGGGTAGTTTTGTGAATTGGGGATGCCACAATACACACGACTTCATGTGATTATTAGATATGGGATCCTATGAAATCCCAAATTGACTTTTTTGTGAGTGAAAAAAAAATCTATAAACTTTCTAATAAATATTTACAAATATAAGATTGGGGGACATTAAACAACTCCCTGAAAATTGTCACATAAGCTTCACCCTATATGAGGAAAAGTAATGTTTGTAGTGCAACTTACCACACCAATTTAGGTACATTTTGTCATTTATGTCAAAGCTTGTTTTTCTAAATGCAAGTGTTCCCAGCTGCACTCATGTTCCATGAGGCATGAAAGAGCCCGACAACTGAGAGAAGATGCTCCATTGTCGCACTGAATTGGGATACAAAAATAATAGCTGTGTCAAGCATGTAAAAAAGCAAACCTCTTCATCTGTATTGTATTCTACAAACTGTCTCTCTACTAATGGCAAGATGAGAAAGACACAAGAGAAGACTTTGGATGATTTTTAGAATTGTTGTGAGATGTCTAGTATTCTTATTGGGCTTGGACTTGAAGAGGCAAGGCAGTATCAAAGGGGATCTTTTCCAAAGCGAAATGGGCTTGGCTTAGCTATTCGACTGGGCTCATGTGGGGTTTGAGGGTAGTGCCCTTGAGACAATTTTTTTTGGGAATATATTGTATTTTCAAGTAGGATTTCTTTATATTTTTGCTTTGTGAGATTCCTTGCAACAGAGGACAGAGAGTCTATAATCTTTATCGTTGATATGTAATGGATTTTTTTTCCCTCTCCTATGTGGACATAGGAAATTTGTTGAACCATGTAAATCATGCGTTCTTGTGTGTGTGTGTGTGTATGTGTGTGTGCCTGTGTGTGTGTGTGTTTTTTTCCTTTTATTTTTACTCTTGTTATGCTTCCACACAACAAGAACAAATAGAGCTCACAATGTCAAGCAGCTAAACAGACTTATATCATGTAGAGCTTGGTGCCTACTAGTTAACTTCTGCATAAAAAGAGCATTTCATCAGACAAAGGAGTGATTTTCAAGATTTCCAAACACTGTTTCATATAAATTTTCAAGATTTCCAAACACTGTTTCATATATAGAAGTTAAATTTGCAGTAGTCCATTTGATCTAATCAGATCATGAGCTTACATTATGTGTCCCCTAATGAAACTTAACAATTATGTTAAATTTCTTCAAATGGATCCAACTGAAAAGGGAAATAGGATTCATGTTTTCAACTCCAATATTTGAATAAAAAGTTGATGATCAAGTTCATCAGTTGATGGACCGAATTGTCTGATCAATGCAATTTGGACAAGGTGTGTCTAAAAGACCCCGCTTTACACCGTCAACACCACCAACTTTATATGTAAAGATGTGAAGTCTACCACCAGCCTCAGCTATTCTAATATACAATTTCTATTGCCACACCAACTTTTCTTTATAACACATCAACCAACCATAGATGATAAAAATATTGATCGATATCTTGAAGAAATCCTTTAGGAGGATCCCTTTTTCTTTCCCCCTTTAAGAATCATAGTAAAAGAAAGAGTTTAAAATTTTGTGAGAAAAAAAAATGTATTTGGGCCTAGACGATCGACAAGGTTGTTAAAGCCCATGAGCCTAACTTATCATTGAAAACCAGCTTGCAAAGAGAGAGTTACCCCTACTTTATACATTGTAAAACCCAATAGTTCCTAGACGATGTGGGACTATGCTAACGCTCCCCCTCAGCACAAAGATTGGAGACGCTTGGCTCCCCCCTCCATGCAGGATTGGAGATACTAACCCGACTCATCCTTGAGGTACACCCTGTTAAAGCTTATGGGCCTAATTCATCATTAAAAATTGGCTTGCAAGGAGAGACTTGCCCTTGCTTTATACATTGCACAACCCAAGAATACCAAGATGATGTGGGACTATGCTAACAAGGGCAAACTGCTAGTTTTTGGTATGAGATATCCATCCTAATAAAGACATATTTGCCCAATTGACACATTTAAATGAATCAATGTTGGACTTATTGGATCCTTTGTGATTCATGCAAGGATTGGTCACAGGAGACCTCTATTGACAAACAGTTTCTTGAAATTTTTGAGATATCAACTAGGTTCTTGTGATTTTTGTTTTTCATTCTCCCTAGCTAGAGATGGATACTATATGGTAGAATTTCTTTGGTGCAAAGGAAGAATAAGTCACTCTAATTCAAAACCTTAAAAAATTATTAACTATTGCAAAAAGCATATTATACTAATATAATTTTTATTTTTTATTTTTGAGTTATTGTGGGTATCCCCACCTTTTAGGTGTGATTAATCCCAAGGTCACACGCACCACCCCCTTGAAAAGTCCTATGTGCAATTGGTTGAGTCAAGGGTCAATCGGACCTTGGAGGGTGACCTCAAGAAATTCATAGCATCATGAGATTTCGAAAACTTGACCTACCTTTCCTGAGAAGCTTATCAAAGCACGGTTGGCCATTAGGCCAACCTTTGGGGTTTATACTAATATAATATAGTACGAGGATTTAATTTGTCGAACAAAATCCTTTATATGAACAACTTATTTCGTTAAGTGCATTGAGGTATTCGCCGAGGGAGTGGACATTATCATTGACCTGCTTGGCCTCTCACTCTATTATTTATTTAAATTTTTTTGAATCCTTTGAATCTCTTTTTTTATTTTTATTTTCATTTTCTAAGGTTTCTTATTATTATTTTTTTTCATCTTTTAAGTACCCACATATATACTGCGCAGGGTGCTTGATACGCACCCTCTGTTCCCGGGGAAAACTTTATAGTTGAAAATGTGTGGAAACTAGAAAGTGGAGGGAAAACCCCAAAAACACAGAACAATGAGGCGGCGTCGTCGTCTTAGGTTACACTGTTCTTCGGACGAAGAAGAACACGAACAACAAACCACCACCGAAACCCTAATCCCTCCAAATCCCAATCCCAAGCCAAACCGTAACCCTAATCCAACCACCACTCCTTCAGAAGACATTCCCTTCGAAATCTCCGACGACGATTTCGTCGACGTGCCGGAAAACCTCTCTCCTCCTTCTCCTTCTGATCCAATTCCCAACCAGTCGTTCCAGCAATCTGCATTCTCCTCCTCCGCTGCAACAACCTCCGATTCTCCGATAGACGAGTTCCTTCGAAAACTCGGATTGAAGCTGCGGAGAGAATGGTTAGATTCCTGCATTTCCTCTCTGACGAGCTCTGTTCCAGGTTTTACGAGCTTAAATGTTGCCGAAAAGGCGAAGCTTTGTTTCCAGCAGTTCCTCTTTTCCGACATGAATTACTCTGGTGGTGGTGTTCTTCCTGAAAACGTTCATTCCAAGCATCTTGTCGATCTTGCAGGTCCATTCGTCTTGCAGGTTTGTGAATTTTATTGTTTTTTTAAATAAAAAAAATTCATGAACGTTTTCAAGAATTCTTCCTGTTTGTAGATTTAAATTCTAAATTGCAGATTAGATTTGATAATATTGAGATTTGGATGCACATTGTTCTTATTTTCAATCCGTAGTTCATTTCTAGACTTCAATCTAATTGAAGAAAATTTGAAATTTTATACCTTGGATAAATTGAAGTGTCATCTGATATCGAGCATTCATTTTTTTTTTCCTCTCCAGGTTGATGAGATTGTTAATATCAGTTGTCCTCTTCGAGACAGGTATCAGAATGCAAATGCTGGTATTAAGAGGTGTCTGAAATTGTCTATGACGGATGGTGTCCAACGTGTCTTTGGCATGGAATATAGGCCTATTAAAGATCTTGAAGTTCTTGCTCCTGCTGGTTTGAAGGTTAGTCTTAAATTGATTATCAATTTGGTTTATAGTTTATGATGGTCTTTGTAGTTGGGGAAATCTGATTATAGCTTCGTCTCAAGGCCATACATAAGAGTATGTCACACCTCATACCAGAAAGTTAATTTAATTAATTAAACATAGATAATGGCAGATACTAGTATTATTTGATGGTTGAAAATAGTTTTATCTCTCTTAAAAAAAATTAGTTTTATCTCAGCAAATATCTCATTTTTTAGCTTTGATTGAGTATTACAAATAGAGTTGTTTGATATATATTTGTATTTTTCAATGCAAATAGTTAATTTTTCCAATTTCTCGTTTCATTGATTCATTTAATTCCAAATGAATTTTTCTGTCAACTTTACCAAGACATTGAATGAGATTGAGAAGTTAAACCTTGAATTCATGTGATTGACATGTGGGGGGATTGGATCCACCATTTGGCGAAACAGTAAAGAAAGATGTGGCATTGTCAAGAAAAATCTGTATATTGGATGATTATGATTACTTAGTCGGGTCAATTCCTGGCATAGTACAATACCTAGGTTAGAAGTGAAAAGTGGGAACCAGTTACCTAGACACATGGCATTGGTGTTAAGCGTCAACAGGTGTTTAGTATGCCAACTTCTGAAAATTTGAATACGGCAGTACTATCGTTTTAAAAAAAAAAATAAAAATAAATATAAGTCAGATGATAGCAATCCAAAATCTATTTTAGAGATCATGCTTTCATGAACATCTATTACTGCCTTTAAAATAGAATGGAAGAATGCAAATAGAATGCAACGTACAAATTGTTTGATATGTTAGAAATAAAACTTGTCAAAAAAAGAAGAAGAAGAAGATATATGTTAGAGATAAAACATAAATTAATGAAACAAAACAATAGAATCATCTTAGAGAATTGATTAGAAAACATAATTAAAGAAAAGATGAAAATTTAAACTATTTCTGATAGCATCTAACTTAAATTACTTGATGTCATACATATAGTTTTTAAGGATCCAAGCATCGTTAGCAATAAGTTGTGATACTTTACGCTATTTTTCTAAAAAGGATATTTCATTTTACCTTGTCAAAATGAAACACACTTTCATGATATCATATGGTTTTTTCGTACATGTACAAAAGTGTTGGGCCGTCTTGAGGAGTGTCTAAGTGCCACCGAGTATTGGCACAGCTAACATTCCAAAAGTGGAATAAAAGGAAACACTAGTGGACATATCCATGGACGGCTGCTATATTTGCAGTTATTTTGCTGCTAGCCAGTATTTAGAATTTCCCCTTAAAATAAAGACATTATATCAGATGGTAAGAGTTTTTCTCCTTTGAACCTTGAATTATTTAATGGGGTAATTTTTTTAAGCTATCAGTTTTGCAACTTGTAGGTTGCCATCTGTAATGTAAATATACGGCGTGGACTTCTAATGCTGGTACCAGAAGTCTTAGAGGTTCTAGGAGGATTGGTTGAAGATTTAGATGCTGCTCGCCAGAGGCTTGTCTTTGAAGTAAATAAGCCACCAAGGGGTAAAAGGTATTCAAGGACAAAGCTTCTTTTTGAAGATTTAGAACAATCAACTACTCATCTGTTAAATTGGGTAATGTGATATGATGTGCTTATAGATCTTTAACCCATCTCATTTTGGGACCTTGTGCGATTTTGAACATTATACTTTTAATATCTTTTCTTCTTTCAATACCTCAGTCTCTCTCTTTAGTCCTATTGTTAGAGGAATATAATTACTAATTGTTACAACTTGCAACTAAATATGGTAGTGGGACTCACTTAAAATGCAGGAGAAAATTGTACTCTCGTGACTCACCTTATGTCACGTATTCCATACATCTTTGATAGAAGGATTGATCTTCATTGAAACTCTGTACCATGATTCAAGTTACAGATCAGACACTTGATTTTGGGAATTTTCAATTTTTTGTAAGCTGCAAAATTTGCCAAAACATGATGGGAGGCGAGTCGATTCCTGTTCTTTAACATTTATGTTTAATGAAGCACACATGATTTTTATTTATAGAAATAAGGATTCCTAATGTTTTTTATCAGTAAGATGAGGTCCCCTAATCACAGAGGTTGAGGTCAGAGTATATTGCTTGTTTTGGAGAAATTTCATTGTTGTGTTTGTTCATGATTATTTATTACCTAATATGGTTGTAATTACTGAAGAAATCCTGTAATTACTGAAGAAATCCTATTGCTCGAGGGTTAGTTAAAACTTGACCATTTGCTTTGTCTACTGTAAGTGATAAAGTTCACCTTCATTTATCTTTGCTTGATACAGAACAAGAACAGGAGCAGTTCCTTCTTTGGCTTCCAGAGCTACTCATGCTGCTTGGTCATCCTGTAATGATAATGATAGTGATCATGGGCATGCCAACAGTTCAACATCACAGAACACAACTACCTTTCGGTCATCCGACCAAGGTATTATGCATTTTCTAATGTATATAATTCTAAGCAGCATGTTTGTTCTCATTTTTCTAATCATATTTTCTTAAGCCAGATACGGTTTCAATGATGATAATGATGAATCAAATTTTTGGATAAGGGTTTGATTGATGATGTTATTCTTATTTACGGATTTGTATGATGCATGCCAAATGAATGATTCAAGTAAATTTTATGTTTGCATGAGAAATTTCTCTATAGATGATGTGCATCAGCTAGTTTAGGTTTCTACAAAAAGGTAACACTCCCGTAAGTCAGGTACATTAGGGCTTCTAAAGTGGTTGTATCAGATTGACGCTTGAGTTAAAGGTAATACCTGCAGTTTCAGCCAATTAATTAAAACTATGCTGATGGTAATAATCCTCACATTATGTTTGTGTGCTTGCTTTTTTTATTCTCTCTCTCTCTCTCTTTTCAATAACTGACTTTTTTCCCATTTGAAATTCATACATAGCTGCCACAGTGGGTGCATCTGGCATTGATACTAGAGAAAGGATTGCAGAGGAGTTTGCTGTTCCCAACAATAGGCCAAATGTTGAATCTAACCCATCATCAAATGCTGTTGTGGATATTGAGGAAGTCAATATGAATTATGTGGCTATGCCTGGAATTGATGCCAGTAGTGGGCCACAGACTGAACCTAACCCATCCTCAATTGCTGCTTCAAATGTTGGGGAAATTGATATGATTGATGTGGTGGAACCTCCATTCATACTAGCCGGTGACAGAGAGAGACCTTTCACATACTTGGCTAGTCTGTTGGCAAAGTGGGCTGCAAAAGAGGATGACATACCATTCATTCAGGGAAAAATTAAGGTATTTCTCATTTTCATTTCTGTTTCTTGGTTGGACAATTTTGAACTATTTGGTAATGGCATCTCCCCTGCAACATTAAAGGTGATCCTTTCTCTGAATTCTGCTTCTCATCAAATGTGTATGTGAAATAGAGATCATCCATGTTGGTATCATCCTTGTGATCAAAATCAAGGATTTGATCCCTATCACATTTTTAGATTTAGTTATATTTTTTGGGTGCAATTATTAACTTGCTTAACCATCCTTGTGCTCAAGCTACACTGTTCTTTCCTTTTTTGTACTTTAGTTACCAATAGAAACACATTTATTAATTTATAATGTAAACTTATTGCTCAATAATCAGGCATCACATACAAGATCTTATTTGAACGCTAAATTCTTTAAAGCCCTGGCTCCAGTAAAACAAGAGACCCATGACAGACATGATAACCTTCTAAAGAGACCGTTCCTTCCCTTCGAAAACCCTTCTGTTTCGCTCCAACCAGATTCCCCAACAAACTGTGAATGGGGTTAAAAGACCAAATGAAACCCATTTTTGAAACCAAATATAATCTTAAAGTTCAGGTTTGGTTGATACATCATGTCTGATCATCTATGGACACAATGATGATGTCTTCCTGTGATATTGCTTAAGCCAGAAACAAGTAATTAGATTTCACCTTGGCTAAAAGTGTGATCAACTTCCTAGACCTCATCTAATACCTTCAATGACCCATCAAAGGATGGTCGACCTTTACCCCCCACCTAAAACCAGTGTTTTTAAATGGTCCAACTAACCTTAGTTAGTCAGGAAAGTTTTTTTGTTTTTAAAATCCAGATTAATGATTGTAATCCTTCTATTCAAATAAAACCCTTAACCAAGTAAATTTAAATATTATTTATGAATCCTTCAGATAAAAATTCTGCAATTCTCTGTGTAAATGGTAGTGGAAGTCTGAAATAAAGCTCCTAAGAATTGATACTTCCTAGAAAGAAAATGAAGTTTTTTAAATATTCTGAAAAAAATTTGCAGTGCTTCTTGACTGGTGTAAAGAGCTTCCAGTTTAAGAAAAGGAGTACATTTGACCTTCATGTGTATGTTGATGACGGCAGTCTCATTTCTGAGGCTCTCATCGATCACAATGTGAGTTCACGTTAGACTTTGTACATTCTTAGCTATCCTCCAATCTTGGAATTATGGGTTCTCGTATTCTTCAGGTTGTACAAAAAGGAATAGGTCATTCTCCCGTGGAGGTTACTGCTGCTCTTTCTTCTTCAGACAAGAATATAGTTTGTAATATGAAGGAGACGATGAAGCAATTCCAGATTTTCTTGGCAAATTTTGAGGTAAAATCTCTGTTTTAGCTGCCAATTATCTGAGGACGTAGAAGTGCCAAATGAATATTGGACGAGTGAAATTTAAGGACATTAGTCTTATTTTCTAGGGTATTTCTTTTTCCTGAAACTCCAAAATGGGTTTTATTTGTTCTAGGGTACAATTCTTGTAGAGATAAATAGAAGCTCTCCACTTCCAGTTGCCCTTGAGATGAACGAGGGTTGTTCGTCATCTGATGCATGGTTGCTTCTAAGAAGACTGAAGGTGTTCAAATCTTCTCAAACCCCATGGCACCATCATCCGGAACCTATCGACATATCACCTTGACTCGGTACATATACCATGCATGTCTGGAAGAGAAATGTAAAGGGACCTTGGACAGTTGATAATAGATGAGATGTGGAGAGTGAAGACCTGTTCAGGTTTGGTCACGGGCTTCACATGTGGAATCATTTGTGTTCCTGAATCCAAGTTTGTCAAATTTGTGAACATGAGCTTTGATACGAGCGCTAAGAGCATGCTGTTGCACTGTCGTGATTGGGCTGGCAAAATGAAAACAAATTTACAGACCAGATTTGAAGGTCTCTTGAGAGCATCATGTGTTCCATCATACAAAGAAAAGTAAGTGACTGGGAATGTATAGCTGAGCAAGGAAAGCCAGTCCAGGCATAAGGGTAATGCTGGGCCAACAATTCATATGCAATGAAGCTGCTAACATCGAAACCCCTGGCTGACCTATCCTGAAATGCGAGGATGAGAAAGAATGAAGACCTCAATCTCATGTCTCAGAGTCAACACTGTAAATTGCTCAACTGGACGTGGAACTTAATGAGTACCAATGTATTCAACTTTTTTTTTTTCTTGAAAAATGATCATTTAAGGCTGAGTTTTGCTGGCTAGAGTGTTTCGGTAATTTTGGTAAGTTAACACAGAATTTTCATTTCATGTCTGAGGTGTCTTCTCAAGCGTAACATGATTTCCATGCGAGTTTTAGGCTTCAAGGGTATTTTTCTAATTTTGGCATTTTGGCAAAAAGCTTGATTTGGTCCCATAATTATAATTTCTTTTCAACTACAATACTTTATTTGAGCGTGCTACAGAGACTTCCTACAACACTGCCTTCAAGACTGGTGTGTACATAACTCGTATCTTGAGGAAAGGATCTATAGTGTTGTTCACAGCACATCAGCGCAGTTCTTCATGAGTCAGGTTAGCATTTTCTTATTTTTGTTAGAGAAAGGGAGAAACCCTTTTCCTTACTACGATAGCGAGGAAAAGGGCATTACTAAGCCTCATCCACAATCAAAAAGACCTTGAGATGTGTAAAACAGGATCTCGAGATTTGTTGCGAATCTTGAGGATTTAATTTTGCGCATCTCGACGTATTTTTTTTATATGGTGGATGAGGCTTAATAAGGTCTTTTTTCCTCACTATGACAGTAAGGCTAGTGGGACACTTTTTGTTATGCCCTCATGTACACGTACCTCCTCTGTTACAAGACCTTTCTCTGATTTTTATTCTTCTTCAATTATCAAAATGAAAATTTTATAACAAAATCTTCAAACTTCACAATGGCCTCTCTGTATTCTAAGAAGATAGAAGAATATGGTTCATGGGGTTTAGTTTAAATCTACAATTAATTAAACTAATAAAAAGCTAGTTTACAATCCTTGGAGTTCCTTCTATTTTCTGGAGTTTAATTATTTATTTTAAAATTTTATTTTCTTTCTCATGCACCATAAACTAACAGTTTTGCTTCAAGCCTCCTTTCTTTGATGGTCTTTGCAATGAAATCTTCAACCCTTTTGTTTAGTTCCTCAACAGGCAAACCAAGCTCTTCTTCTCCATCTAAATCCTCCTCTTTTTCATTCTCTTCTTGTTCTTGTTCTTGTTCTTCTTGTTCTTCTCCTTCTTCTTTAGCTTCTCTTTCTTCTTTATATTCCCTCTTCTCACTCTCATCAACCAAAGGTAACTGCAATTTTATTTCAATATTTTCTTTCTTCTCTTCTACCATAGTAGGGAGCCTCTGAAGGCTCTCACTCCTCTTTACATATTCTTCGTAAATTTCGGTATCAGGAGATGTCTTCGAGCCCATAAGTCTAAACTCTCCGATGAGGAAGACAATGATAATGTTGCATACAATGAACAAACACTTGGGGCTGAAGAAGAAAGCACCAATATTGGGGAGAGATACAAAGAGAAAGAACTTCATGGAAGAACATAGAGAGGGAAACCAAAAAGGGTTGTACAAAAATAGACTACATGTCATAGCAATGGAAGAATAAATGATGAGGTTGTTAAGAAACTGATTCTTCCTGTACTTGTTCATAGCTTGAAACTTTTCTAGGTTGATGGGATCCATGATAAAGATGTCTTTGCAAGAAGGGTTTAGTTGGTGTTTCAAGTTGGATTGGAGGGAAGTTTGGAGAAGATATTTTTGGAGGGAAATTTAGATGGAAATCAGGAGGAGTAGAGAAGCTTAAGAAGGATTCCCATCTGACTGAACATAAAAGAAATGTAGGAGATCACTTAAATAGTGGAGAGAAAGGGTTGTATGCCTTTGGGATTCATCACATGTTACTTCTTTTCTTTTTTTATATAATTTTTGTAGAGTAGTGAGACTTTTTGAAAAGCTATTTGAAAATTGATAGGAGTTGAGTTGGGTGCTTTTGGGCCTCCCTCTACTTTCCACTATTTAAGTTGATGGTTTTGAATTCCCAGCCCTTTATAGGACAACTATGAATACCATAGCACTTAAGGTTCTCTATGATTGGTGTGAAAATCATTTTCTTGGAAAAATTAATCTTTCAAGAAGTTTTTGGAAATAAATTTCCCTAGAAAATGTTTGTTGGTGTGTCGCATATGAAAAGGAGTTGGTTTTAGTTTTGAGGGTGGGATAGGGGAAAATGTTGGACTTGTACAAGAAAATTTATTTTCCCACTGATCAACTTGGCCTTAGTGGAAAATTGCGCTTTCTCTAGTAAAAATCAAATTTTAAAACTTTCTATCATCCTAACTATGGACATTATTTCCAAAGTTTCTTTGTATTATTAAATTTTTTTTACCTCTTTTCAAGTGAGTGAATGTAATCCCCTTCAAAAATGTTAGTGTGTTGGGCAACATTTTTGAAGTCTAAATGGAGATAGTCCACTTTTAAAATTCAAACTTTTGAAACTTTATTTCTGTTTGTTTCGTTTTAGATTTCAAAATCGAAATTCAGAGGTTTTGAACTAGCGATGGAGGGATGCTGGATGAAATCTGATTTCTAGTTTCCAAACTTTAGACTTCAGAAGTGTTACCCAACATAGCCTTACATTGGGAAATGAGTGGTGAGAGAGAGAGACTCATGATAATCAAGAGTCATGGTAGTATATTGGAATTTATCAGTTGATACTAATTGGTATTGGCGGAGGCCAATACAAAGCATTTGACCCCGAAACATTCAATGTTTCAGGAATTTGTTGGGTATATGTTAGAATATATTGATTTGTATCAAATGTCTCAGCCAATATTGTATGGGTTTTTTCATTAACTGAAACATTTGATACGATATTTTAAACCTTGGTGAGACCTAAACTGCCATGGAAGATAGTACCTATGTATTACAATCTAAAACACTGGGTTAACTCAGTGAATTTTTTTCTACTCAAATATTAAAGAAGTTACCAGTTACCAGTTACCACTGAAGAATTAAAGTGATTATATATCCTCTTTTGGGTGTACATGGAATGAGAAGGCAGTTTTGGTAGAAATGGTTTTTCCATGCTTTTTGGTTTGAGTTGCATTGCCTTTTTTCCTTCATAATTGAAGTTGTAGGTTGCAAGTGTGTTGGCTGAAGCAAAAGCTTATAAAAAGATTCATCACCCCTTGAAAGAGGGTGTTTCAGTCATTGTCAAAATATAGGTGGTGTGGTTACTGCCTTGGTGAGTCGACTCATTGAGTAGTCCATCGAGTCAGGAGTTTCAACACATTAATACTGGTTCTTTGAGATTAAACTCAACTAAAGTTACAACATATAGTATTTTTCGTTTGAAAATCTCGAGGATTCACAAAAAGCTCAGGTACCATTCAAGGGTCATTGTATCATGATATGTGGATGATGAGTAAGTTGGACTCGAACCCACTAACTCAAAGTTGTATTGCAAGATATCAACCGAGTTATTGGTCCTACCTTGTGTTTGGATTGAGAGAAATGGAGAGAAGAGAAGAGAAGAGAAGACAATTGAGTTTCTCTTTTTCTCTTGTTTGGATTGTTAAGTGGGGAGAGAAGAGAGGAGAGAAAAAAATGTGAGTTTTCTTTCTCTTAAAAAAAGGAGAGAAATACCCTTTTAAAGTATTATATAATTCCAATTTTGCCCCTAGATCTTTTTAAGACATTTTAAAATTCTAAAGTTGTCCTAATTTCTCTCTTGCCAATCCAAACACAGAGGAGAGAAATCGAGTCCAAAAATTAATATCATCATCCTCAAAGCTTGATCCAAGGATTTGGGGTTGATTAAATAGATCATGTTCTTCCATTTCACTATATTCAGAGCCAGAGCCACATCTTTCTTCATTCAAAGCGAGTTCATATCTACTTTTACTATTTCCCTCTATATTTTTTTAAACCTTCCTTTTGATTATTTCTTCTAACTAAGACTATAATCGACCTTCATGAAAATAATTTCATAACTCTATATTGTAGTTAGGGAGAGGCTTAGATTCATATATGTGGCATCAGACACTTGGGCATAAGAAAATTAAGGGAAAAAAAATTGATTTTCTAACTCCCGCTCTACTCTCCTAACATGACATGTGACAGAGCTATAGATTTTTTTTCTCGATATACACAATTGCACATGTTTATGAGGATATGTAATTGGGCATCTCGAGGAAAGAAAATTTACAATATAGAGTTATGAAATTATTTCAATGAAGGTCGATTATATATAATCTTAGTTAGAAGAAATAATCAAAAGGAAGATTTAAAAAAATATAGAGGGAGATAGTAAAAGTAGATATGAACTCGCTTTAAATGATGAAAGATGTAGCTCTGGCGATGATCTATTTAATCGAACCCAAATCCTTGGATCAAGCTTTGAGGATGATGATATTAATTTTTGGACTCGGTTTCTCTCCTTCATGTTTGGATTGCCAGAGCCACATGCCACATTAGGAGACTAGAGGGGGAGTATGTCAAAGGGGGAGTAAAAATAACGACTCAAAATAAACAAATAAATAAATATTTTCCCATAAAAAAATAAAAATAAAAAGTTGTCAGGGTTGAATAAACATAAAAGAAAAACTTTATTTGACAACAAAAGTAAAATGTCTCTTTAAACATACGTAGAGATTAGAGAAAGGGTTGTAAAATGTAAAGGTATGTGATGGCGAGATAATAAGATTGGTAGATATTTATGTTGATGTGACTTAGGGCCCTCTCCTCTGAATTCCAAGATTCTTCTATCTTCTGCTTTTAAGTTTGATGAACCTTCCCCACACCCTACCTTCAACCTCTTAATACAAATTAAATTGCTGCCCTTATTTGATTAAATGTATGAGAAACAACTGCTTTTGTACAAGAGAATATTTCCTGGAATCCCCTTAAAGGGATCCTCCACATTTTTTACACTATAGAAAAAGAGAGAGGGAGAGGTGCAAGTGGTACTATTTTATGTGTAATTGACATACAAGTGTGTCTGTGAATGTTTAGCAACATTGAAACTTAATTGTTCTCATTAAAATATGTTTTAGTTAGGGCTGCAACTTGGGCGGGTTGGCCCAAACTCAACCTGATAGATCGGTGAGCTTGGATCGAGTTATGTAGAAAATGAGTTCAGTCCGAGTTAGAATATCTCAATCTGACTCAACGCAAGCCCGATACCATATACTAATATAATATTTTTAAATTAACTATAAATTTTTAATTTAATTTTTTTAATTCAATTTTATAATTATGACTTGTGGACAATCAGTTAATATTAATGTGAACTTTGGTTTAGTATGGTGTGTCTAAATATTCTCTCAATGATGGATTTGAAGGTTGCATACGATTTTATTTATTAGTTTTTTTTTGTTTTTAAATATGTTTTTTTTGAAGTATTAAATTTATTTACTAATCAAAATGAAGTTATAGTTATTCAACAAGCCCAATCCGACCAAACCACCAAAAAATAATCTAAACTTGGGCTAACCCGAACTCAATTCGATTTTATAATATCAAGTTCGGGTTGAACTTGAGATAGTGAGCTTAAGCCAGGTTGAGGGTTCTACTACTTGGGTTGAGGGGTTTACGTTTGCCCTCCAACCTAACCAAGTTGCAGCCCTAGTTTTAGTTCCATAAAAACTCATTGATGTTCATAGAAACCTAACCTTAAAGCCGCCTTGGAAAATCAACAACAGGACTATATGCCCAAAAAAATTTCATTCAAACAAAAACCATCAAGCTGAATCATCGTTTGAATAATATTGTTGCAACTGGCATGAGTACCACTCCTGTATGTATGGGAAGGAGAGGGCACACAAGGTGGCCCAATGCCGTGTGAGCTTGTGCAGCCACTAGCTTAGTCGTGAAAGTGAGGCCACCTACAACCCCAAGTTACGTATGTGACTTTTATCCCAACCGTTAGATGAATTTTAATTTAATGGTTAGGATAAGTACCTTTTGTTGGAGTCCTATAAATAGTAATGTTAGGGTATGATACTCATTATTAGGAATTTCTTCTAGGTTTTGGGAGAGACAAGGAGTTTGGGATTAAAACTTGAGTATTTTTCTTATATTATTCTCCTCAGTTGTCTTAGTAAAGAAATTAGATCTATCCATGGATATAACATCATTGCCTAAGTGTATAAATTGTGGTGTTCTTTGATATGTTCTTTATTATTATTTCGTTATTTTCTTCGTACTATTCATGTTGAATAAATTTCTCCCAAATTCGCAATAATTATGAGGAACTACAAAGCACCATCCCAATCATTGTACTAGATAGATCCCAAAATACCCAACATACCAAAATACACATTATAATGACAAAACAAGCACACGAATCAAATGTTACACTCTTGTTAAGCTGAAATTCAATAATCTAAATAAGAGTGAAAATTTTGAGCTGTGTCCATTTGCAACTATAATATATGCATATTGGGTATTTAAAGAAGATGAACTTGGTAATAATGTTGAAAAATGAAAAAAAAAATTTCAAAATTCAAAATCAACATTTGCAACATTGAGATCAATAATTGAATGTCAAGCATGAGACAGCCCGGGCAAGTGACAAAAACACTTTCTGAGACTCCCTCGTTCTTACATCATGTTGTCCACACTCCATAGCTACTGAAATTCTTCGACTGATCTAAATAATTCTACAATTAATAAACCTAAAAAAATCACTTCTGTCAATTGAAAATCGGAAAAAGATATAACAAAGGGGTTGAGATCCATAATGTTAGGACAATAAAATACAACGATAAAGCAATCCATAAAAACTCATGAAACTCAACAAACAACAAAGCCATTGAAGACATAATGTGCCGGCACATACATGGACTTGCTAAAAATGGAAGCTATGCAATGGAAATTCTCCATGCATCCTATAAAAAGAAAAAAAAAATGATGAGAACTAGATGTCTGGCCAAAACATGAAAAAAGGAGAAAAAGCCTAAAACTCTAGTCAATCTGTAATCCACAAAACTGCAGGACCAATGGATCCTCAAAGTACAATAGCAGCTTTTTCCTGGGAAAGAAGCGGAGCAGAATGGGATATCAAAGGTTCATAGTGATCAGCTCCTGCACCACACCAACCTGCATGGAAAAAAGAGATTTAAAAAGCTAATTCAAGAAAATAAACTATTAAGTAGTTGTAGTCAAACAAATAAACATGTCATCATCATCGGTCTTATCCCAAAAAATGGGGTTCAGCTGAATGGAAGTGCCTACACTTCCAGAAGCATCCATATAGATGTAATATAAATGACAGACACTTGTTGTAATATAAGATGGAAGATTATCGAATAACTCTAGTAGTGCTTAACAACATAATGAAAGTAGTGTATAAAGGAAGGACCCAACCATCCACCAAAAGGCTACGAGTGATCTGCAAATAAATTAATTACTCTTTTTCCTGCCCCTATCCCGATGAGCAGAAACCAAAACTCATCTTTCATTGAGTAGTAGTTTGAGTAAGTCTTGAATGAGCCCCATGGCTTTTTATTTTAAAAAAAAAAAAAAAATTCTATTCATTCGAATTAAGAGTGGCACCGCCATATGTGCCGAGTTGTTTTGGGTGGTATATAGTATACAGTGTATCACACGGAATAGATGACCAAAGTGTGGCAAACTGCAATACATTGATCATAAGACTCATAATCACAGGGTATGAACAAGCAATCATACTATGAAGATTAATCAAAGAACAACTATGGGGTATCCACATGATGATAGAATGTCATTTACCTGTCCCTTTCATGAAGAGAAAAAAAGGAGGTTCGCAAATTTGATTCCGAGGACGATGTGGAAGGAAGAAAACACAATTTTCTTCATCAACCATTGCATCTGATCCATGAGCTTGAATCTGATACATAAATGGGTTGATAAGAGAAAGATCAATAGAAAAACACTTGTGCAATAACTTTGCTTGTAAATTTTCAACAAATTAAATGGGCATCAGTGCTAAAGAAACAAAAATTAAAGACAGAAGGCAACATTTAAAAAGCTGAAAAAAGATATGTAGTCCAAATTCCCAAGGTAATTGACATCCAATAATCACTGAAAGATAAAGAAAAGCTCTATCAAATGGTGACCAATCATTCAAACCAAAAAAAAAAAAAAAATTAGTTCACAAAATAACAGAATCATATAAACTCCATTAAAGAAAAATAATAGCTTTAAGATAATGACAGTTATCTTGAACATATTTAAAATAATATAAAAATATCACCAATGACAAGAATCTTTTACAAAATTATTTCCAATAACAATTATTAGATGGGATTGAAATAATAATGTGCAATAACAGTACAAATATAATGCTAATGGTGTAACATGAAGATGACCGACAACAAAACTACATACATTATACAGAGTTTCCACCACATAAGCACATATTGTAGACTTAAAACACAAACCAATCACTTGTAATTTCCACAAACCCATTGCCATATACGCTAAATACCGTTGTTAGAGCATGCAAATTATCTTCCATTACTAAGGCACATTATAGTAATCCACATATTACCCGTTTTATAACATCAGATACACACCAATTAAGCACAGATCTTACAAATAAGAGATCATAACTAAGGTTCAAACACATTCATAAAAAGTTTGGAACTAATGAATAAACACATTATACAGGGCTGAAGCTTTTTCTCACCACATATATCTCCCTTTTGAACTCGGTAGCAAGACTCTCAATCGCTATATCGTCTCCGAAGGCAGCTGCATGGCCTTCTCTGTTCTCATCTACACTTAATAAGCCCTCTTCAGTATACTGCAAAGTTATTACATCGTATTCGTCGTATTCAGGAGAACCAGAGATGGACATGTATTTAGCCCAACTTGGTCCATCGTCCACCTCAATGCATCTCTCTTTATATATCGATTCCGCAGCAGTTTCTCTTTAATCATACATAAATACACAAATGAATAAAAAACATGAATCAAACACTTAATCAGATCTAAAGCTTCAAATTAAAGGGGAAATTGACAGATTTTTGGGGAAAAATCCATTTTTAAGAACCCTAAAAATAAACAATATTAGATCAGATCAAATGGAATACCTCTGCAACCCTAGATCAACGAGTTCGTTGATGGCAACATCCAAACCCTCGCGATCTTCCTTCTTCGCCAACAACTTCACCTCCTGAACAACATGAATCCCCCAACCAGACTTCAAATCTGGCGAGTAAAGATGCTTAATCGCCGCATCGATCGAATTCCTCTCCAAACCTCCACACTCAGATCCAAGATCCTCCATGAACCTTCTCACTGTCTTCCTCCGTAACTCTCTCGCATTGATTTCCGCTCCCATCGCTTTCTGCGATGCCGTGAATAGGCAGTTCCCGTCGGCTTCTACGTCGCCGCCATGAGATAGCCGGAAAATCGTCGATCTTGTCGGAGACGAATCTCCATCGGGATGCTTCCATAAAACTCCCTTCGTTTGGAATCTCTCTAAATACCGCTTTTGCTGGTCTTCTAAACCGCTTACGGTTTCCCAACTGTTTTTTTCCTCGAGATCGGTGGAAACGAGTGGATCGAAAGAAGCTGTGGTCGGATCTCTCCATGTGAGAGCCAGAGATGAAGCTGGGAATGTCTCAGCAATGGCGGTTGAATCGCAGAGAAGTTTTCCCATTTTTTCCTCAAATTTTTCAAAAAAAATAAAAATTATCTTCTCTTCTTCTTCTTCGATCCGATCGAGTTGCAGTAGAGAGAGAAAGAGTTTTAGGTTTGTCGAGATAGATAGTCGAGGGAGTGGCACTACACGTGGCGTAAGAATAGACGTCGATGTGGACCATACATTGTTGTTGGTCCTTTCGGCGCTAACATAAGCCGATTGGGCATATTTGCTGCAAACTTTCGTGCTGTATTCATCAATATGTTCTAACGTACGCCAGAACTAAAAATTATAACTTGCGCATTTGACCGTTATAAATTAGGTAAGGGTGGGACCTACAACATTTCGGTAACCGTTATCCGAAATCCACGTATTTTGACCGTTGACGTATGATGAGGTTATATCGAACGGCTAGGATGGTAGGATATAATAGTTGTATCTGTGTGAAGGATAACCATAGCTTCAGCACGTGCGGCCCAACAGATTATAACGGCAAAGGTTTTTTAATAATAAGCGCATTTTAGCAATGATTTGACCGTTGAATGAGTGAAACCTTTTGAGAGGGGATGGTAGAAGAATCTTCAGCTCTTCTCGTGCAAAACGTGTTCTTATTTGGTAGTTGATTTTGACCATAATTTCTTCAAAACTATAACTTGACTCCACCTCTGACATACTCCACCTCTACTCTCCTGTCGTGGCATGTGGATAGCATCATAGATTTTTTTTCTCGGGATGTAATTATGTATCTTGAGAAAAAAAAAATTATGATTTTGTGCACATGCCATGTCAGGATTTGGGGGGAGGGGGTTCAGAAAATCACGATTCTAATTTCTCTTTGAAAAATTGTGATGAGGTGAGTCATCTAAGATCCTACCAATCAAATTTGTTCTAGAGTGATAAATAACGTGTGAGTTTGAATTTTGTGAAAGAACAAAATAGCAAAGAGGATAAAAATTGTGATGAGGTGAGTCATCTAAGATCCTACCAATCAGACTTGTTCTAGAGTGGTAAATAACGTGTGAGTTTGAATTTTCTGAAAAAACAAAATAGCAAAGAGGAAAAAAATTTCTCTTTGAAAATTTGTGATAAGGTGAGTCATCTAAGATCCTACCAACCAAACTTGTTCTAGAGTGGTAAATAACGTGTGAGTTTGAATTTTGTGAAAAAACAAAGTAGCAAAGAGGATATAAAAAAATAAAAATAAAAACACGATTTATTAATGTGCTACATGGGATCATCCCAGATCAGGAACAATCAGTATTTTAATTTTTAAGTTTTATCGTCCTAGATCTCTCTCTCTCTCTCTCTCTCTCTCTCTCTCTCTCTCTCTCTATATATATATATATATATAATATTAAGAGTAAAGAAAATGTACCTATCTCCACTAAAATAAAAATCCTTCAAAATAGAAAATTCTTAAAAAAAACCTTGCAACTCAGTGTACTCCCAACAAACTATAAGATATTTACATAATAAGTTTGAACCGACTACACTACGTAACATAAATCTTAACCTTACTTCTTGGTAGTAGTTTTGAAATCGATTTGATAGTTTTTTAAGCCTTTTCTGATCTATGGATATTTTTATAACTTTCTATTAGGAAATATTTCATATTTTGTCTTTAGTATTTCATATCTTTGTTGCTTATATGCAAGTAGTCTTTAGCATTTTGCCCTAATTTGTAAGAAAAGGCTTAGAACACTTAATCTTTATATTGTCTAAATGTATTGTATTCAATTTGCGGTAAGCTAAGTTTACTTTTTTTAATATTACTAAAGAGGCAATTGTAAAATATTTTCTTACGAATATTTTATTTTTTGGGAGTTTCTATTTTTGGGGAGGTAGATGTGGGTTTTAGCAACTCCCGATTTTAAAAATAAAGATCTATAAGATTATAAAACTTAAGAGAAAATAGTACATTGCTGAATCACATACTTTCTTATATTATAGACATTTTTTTTCTTCTGCTTATTATTTCGATTTTTTCACACTTTCCTATTATTCATCTCATTTTTGTGATTTAGCCTACATCACATGTTCAAGGTTGTTAATTTCTAAGGAAGCTAATTTAACACTATTCAATCAAATGTTTTTATCTATTTTATTAAAAATGTCTAGTAGAAAATCACTTATTTTCTATCCAAAAATCCTTTCTCGTTCTCAAGATTTGAGTATTGGAGGAGATAGAATCTTAAAGTAGAAGACAAGTTTACCCTAAAATTTGTCATCTTCAAGTTGTTAACATTTACGGTAAACTATTTTTAACATATTCAACCTTATCTTTAATATCTTCGGTGTCTCATATAAAATACTTAATTTCTCCACCCAAATCCTTCTACTTCATGAAAATTATATCTTGTTCTTAAAATTTGAAGGTGGAGAAGAACAGGATCTTAAAGATGAAAACAAAGTTAAAAAAAACAAAAATGACAACAACAATGATGGTGATTACGATGATTGCAACAATCATAAGGGCATTGAGTTCATTTTCTATTATTCTATAAGAGAAGGCCAAGGTGAAGGGGCTAGGGCTGCAACTCGGGCAGGTTGGAGATCAACCCACACTTGACAAACACCAATACGTGCCTACGGCCAACCTGACCTCGGGCATGAAATGATCAACCTAAGCCCAACCCAAGTTGGGTTGGTCTGATTGATCGGTTGGCTCATTCATCATTAATATTAGATAATATAGTAATGGTAATGACTTATATAAAGACAACTAGTATGTTAAAAATTATAAAATTTATAACTACTTGTCATAAAAATATATTTCAAAGTTCACGTAAATGAAATTATAAACAAATGTTAATAAAAAATGATGATGATTAATTAAAGTTTGAAATTTAAATTTTGATCGGGAAACAAACAATGATATTTAAAAATATTTCAAAATTAAAACCGTTTTAAGTTCGGCTTTGGGCAACCCAATATTGTCTATCCTTGAACTCAACTCGATTTGGTTCGGTCAAAAAAAAAAAAAAAATTTGCCCATACCCATACCCAAGCCTTAGCTAACTGTGCCAAAACCCGACCCAAGGTCGGGTTAAACCCATCGGGTTCGGGTTTGTCCCACCCAAATTTCAGCCCTTGCAGGAGAATATCAGATATCACCAATATGAAAATATAGGGTATGTCAAATATTCACCAAAACGGATAAAGGCCTCATGTAAATGATGTTCTGTTTTGAATATTTAACTAATCCTCTAAATAATAGCAGATTAGGTTGACTAAATAAGCTTCTGTTAAGTAGACTTAGTTTATACTCAATAAAATAGGCCTTGTTAGTGTATAATATTATTAAAGATAAAATATATTTCTTACTTTAGCTGAAATTGATCTTTTGAAGTTCCTATTGGTTTTGATTTTGGTGTGAAAAAAAAATATTGATTTGCTGGTAAAGAGTTCTATTTCATCGATCTCATAATATTTAAGTTTAAATATTTAAAAAATATATATATATTACTAAAGAACTTCTGATCAATCTTATATTTTCTTAAAAAAAAAAAAAAATTTACAAACCAACAATGTTGGAAGAATCGCAGATGCAAGAGAATACTACATTTACTTTTGAATTTCTGGTGGAGATTTGAGGAATCTTGAATGAATAAATGTTAAATTGGAAAATTTCTTGTTGGCCTCGTAAGGAAAAATAATTATAAACCTTTCGTAAGTATGATTTAAAGGAGATTATGAATTGATTCATCCATGATTTCCTCGAAGATTGGGGTTATTTTCTAAGGATCCACTTGAGCCCAGAGTCTATCAAATAGGATGGACCCATGTTGGATTGGATTTATTATCGAACCTCACGATTTGGATCCAAATCCAATCTAATAAAAATCAGGTATCGGGTCAATTAGAACAGATCAAATCTCGCTAGAAGAAAAAAGGGCTATAACATCGGTACCAGACTTATAACAATGGTTATTTGTGCGTCGTTGTATGTCAAATAATTCCCGTCAAAATAAAGCGGGAAAGTTTTAAGTTTTATAACGACGGTTAATTTGCCGTTGCTATATGCTCTGTATATTAAAAAAAAAAAAAAAATTGTCTATAGCAATAGTCATTTGACGATCTTTCTATTTAATACATTTAAAAAAAAAATGTTTATAGCGACGCCCTTTGGCTAATATATATAAATTTCATATACATAAGCAAATTAAATTATATAATTTACATACTTTCTCTCATTTTATTTAACCGGTCCAATAAATTATCAAATTGATCTTTATTGGATTTGATTTTTATTGTAAGATTCGATCCCATATTGAAGTTATCGAATTGGAACGAATTTGATTTCATGTCTGATCTAATCCATATCGATGATGGGAGGGACCTTTGTAATTATAATGAGTTGGGTTGTGATTTTTTTTCTTTTTAACCAAATTATATGCCACCCAATTCAATGTCTGATCCGAAAACCATATTAAAACACTTAATCAAAAATTATTATTTTTAACTGATAACAAACATTTGAATCACTAAAAAAAATGAATTATTTTATAATAAGACTACAAAACCTGATTTACTCAAGTAACATTTCATTAACCTGTCCAATTAATTGTCTCAGAAGATTTTTCTCTCGACACACTTAATGCACGTTACGAGCAATCCAACATGTGTATCATTTTCTATTGTTTTTTTTTTTTTTAATACCAATTAAGGGAATTTAAAAAGACCAAACCCATGTTAGTTAGACCACAAAGGATACAAGAGATGGACTTAAAAACCTTAATACCTACCAAAGTAGAAATGCAAACAATCCAAACAACATGTTTAAATGGATCTCATAATTCCTTTGATATAACATTATATATCTTCATAATTTATACAAACTTTCCAAAAGTACATGACAGGATTTAACTTATTAGAATGTTAAATAAATTAACTATTTTTCTCTTGAATAAGATATTTCTGATTTTCATCAATAATATAATGAGCCATAATTCAGCCTAAAGAAAGGTGGGCTGTGTCCTACCCACTTGTAAACCCTTAATGGACCTAAACTTGGAGTTCAAACGGTTCAATTTTTTTTTTTTTTGAAAGGTCAACAGGGTTAAGGCAGACCCAGACCAGTTACAATTGAAGAACCAGGGCACCACAATTCAAGCTGATATTAAATCTTGCAAATATTATTAGTTGTATAAAAATATTAACCAAATTTTTATTTTTTTATTTTTAATAACGGGGTGTCTGAACTTACTCTAATTAGGGGGATCAGATGAGCAAGGACCGAAACCAAGGCATATGGGACCCTCCCTGGGCACTGTAATGCCTACACATCACACGCACCAGGTAAGTGATCACGGGTGGCCCCGAGGAATATTGCTCATACTGGGTATTGAACACACAACCTATGGACTCTCACCGCTTATTGGATTTGAAATTGCTATTGAACCACCCCCTCAGGATTATTAATCGATTTTTTTTATGAAATGCAAAATGTAGATTTTTCAAAGTTTAATCATTTTTTTGTATGGTTATTAATGTTAGTAGGAGTACAACTTACTCATATACATTAGTTGAATCGTCAAACACAATACCTATACGGCCCCCATAAGCACAAGTACAACAAACTCTTATACATTACTACAGATACACCTTTAAATCCTATATGCCCCTCCCCTTAAAAGTGACTATATTTAAATGTTGAACACGTGCTAGGGTGGTTGGTAGGTGCGGTCGGCCAAAGCTATATATATATATATATATATATATATATATATAATATTTTGAAAAATACTAGTGCAAAAGTTATTCTCACTAAAGTAATTTTTTTTTATAGAAGTTATTCAAAAATTGCAAAATTAATAACAAACACAACCTAATCAAGATATAATCATACTATTTTTTTTACAAGAAATTTCTCAAAACATTGACATTTTCCATGTAAAATCAATTTTTTATAGAATACTTTATTATGGAAAATATAAAAAAAAAACTATTATAATTAAAAATATTAAATATCCTAATAGTTAAAGTAGCCTACACCTTAGCTAAGATGATAGAATAAAATGATAATAAACATTAAAATGAAAATGTATCTTAGGATGAAGCATAAGTGTGTCCAAATTACCACAAAAAAAAAAAAAAATGTGACCTATAGAATTGGTAGGACACTCAATAATAGTAATAGGTTGGCTAATAATTTAACATCTCATGTGCTTTTACCTCTCTTTGTCTCTCAAGTACATAACATAGCTTTTATTTTATTACAGTTTGATCCCACCTCCAAACCTTTCCACCATTTCCCACGTGTCCCAAGGCTTTAAATAATTGACTGCCACATGGCACCCAATATCCTAAACCGTTAATTTTTTAGCCTAACAGAATTATGTCGCATTTTGACTAGAATATAAGATTTCGAGGACTACAATGAAACACCTATGCCATCTATATATTCCCTTGTACCCACCACCCTATGTACTCCCATCAAACCTAAGCGCATTATATTAATTATAGATTAATATAAGCATGGTTAATTGTATAATATTCACTTCCCTAATTTAATACTTCTTATTATATTTTAATACTCTAACTAAAATGTAACACTAAAATAAAATGAAAAATACTTATATGTAAAGTTAAATAACACATAAACATACATGAGAAGTATGAACATCGTCCATTGTGACATTCAAGCGTGGAAAAAAAAATATAGAAAAAGAAAAAGAAAAGAATAGCTTAATTGGTTGGCCATGGACTGAAGTGGAAAAGGCAATTACGACCAGAGCTAGCCAATACTTATCCAACTAAGCCAACTTGATCAATTTTTAAGTGTGTAATGATTTTCTGACACCCCTATCATAGAATCGTAGATCATTTACCTTTTGATACGCATAATCACAATTTTTTTTTTAATTTTTTAATTTTTTAATTTTTGTATATCCCGAGGTAAATAATCTATGAATCTGTGATGAGAGCGTGTGTCAGAGGGGGGCGTCATATTATTAAAAAAAAATTTAAGTCAAAGCGATCAATTTTTTAGTCTATTAGATTATTATGACTCATTTTTAAATTCTTTTGCTATTTATAAGTGTCTTCTGTTAAGGCTCATATTCCTATTTTTCTACTTCTTACATTAGCTTACATATATTTTTATTAATCCTCCTCGGAAAGATTTTTGAAATTTCTTGTGATCTTACTACTCCAAAGGATATGGAATTAATTTTCAGCATCATTTATACCTAAATAATTAAGTGTTTTTAGTGTATTAGTTGGATTCGTATATTTTTATCTTATATTCAAACTTTGGATTGAGCAACTTGAGGAAATAACTACCTAGGATCCAAAAAAAAATATGGATACTTAAAAGCAACCAAACTACTTTAAAGTAAAAAATATATATATATATATATATATATCAAAAAGTTATTGAAAAATGACTATATGGGATGCTCAAAAGCCACCAAAGCGAAAATCATTGTAGAGTTCTAGGTAAAAAAGGATAGTAGAATGAAAGTCACCACATAAAGCCATCGCAAAGTCCTAGGAAAATAATAGATTGGGGTGCTCGAAAGGATGGGTGATATAATGAAAGTAACTACAAAGTAATTTATCGTGGTCGTCAACTGCAGAGCATGATTAAGTATCTATGACTTAAACATTTTGTGAAAATAGCTACAAAATAACTCATCGTGGACGTCAATTGCAGAGCATGGTTATCTAAGACTTAAATATTTTGCGAAAATATATGCAAAATAATTCATCATGGATGTCAACTGTAGAGTGTGAGGACTTAAACATTTTGAGAAAATAACTACAAAATAATTCATCGTGGACATTAACTATAGAGTGTGATTGTGTTATGACTTTCAAGAAATAAGACGTAAACGTTTCATCAACGATCGCCACTGAGTACCTAAATTCTTTTGGTGTATTAGTTTGGTAGTGGATCATAAATGAATTCTTTTAAACATTTTTAAATTCCCCCCTCTTTTTTAATGTACTTTTTCTTTTTATATATAGTGAACACATATTACTCTTTTTAAAGTTTATAATATTCCATGTTGAAAAGGTCTATATTTTACTTGTTTAAAAAACAAACATATGATCATCATTTAACTCACTTAACGGAGTCCTTTTATATTAATGAGAGTTGCTATTGCTACTCCAATTTTTACTAACTTCACACCAACTGGGTGTGGCATTAAGTCATGTGCCCTTTATTGTGCAGTAGGACACCACAGTAGTACTTACCAATGATGGCAAAGTAGAATTTAGTTGTATTTCATTAAAAATTACTTTGGGGGAAGACATTTTTGCAATAATACAAGGGGTATGAGGGCAATGTTGTCATTTAATTTTTCTATCTGTATCCCTATCTTGATGAAACGTGGCATGTTTATATGATTTACACATTAATCAAGTTGACAAGTGTCATCTTGATGGGTCCTCATGTGTAGATATTTCAGAACACCAAGGTACTATCACACCATGTGATGACCACACTCATCACTGCCTTAGCAGAAGAGAGAGATAGAGAGACATTAAGTTCACCAATAATTAATTCATTCCCACTTGGAGAAATGAAGTTGAATCAACTGGAATTGCAGAAGTGAATAATGATCCCATACTTCACCGTCTCTCCCTCAATTTCTATGAAGAAGATTGGCTAAACTTTGAACATTGCTTTAATTTGCACTATTGCTTCATAAGAAAATATTTAAAAGCAATAGTTAATTTAGCACAAATATACTATTTTGCCTTATCCAACAATTTTACATTACAGATCCTGCAATCACATTCTGATGATTAATTTAAATAAAATTTTAATAGACAAAAAATTATATGTCTTTGTCTCTAAAATTATTTGATATTTTGTTGTATGAGATTTGATTTTTTCAAAAAAAATAATACTAAATTGACACAGAAAAGACGGTAAAATACAATAAACTAGCATGGAATGCACACATAATCAGAGATTTTTATCTTTGATGTTAGTGAAAAAAAATTCATAAAATCTATGCTTCTGTGCACATTCCACGTTAATTAAATGTATTTGGATTTTTTTTTTTTAAAGTCAAATTAAGAGTCTACCCTTACTAAGGGTCTTTGGATTCGCCTTGTAACATTCAAAAATATGATTCTATGAATTTAGAAAGAAAATATTTTCAAAATACTTTATTTTTCACTGTCAAAATTTTAATTTCGAGTTTAGGAGTTATGTGAAAGTTCGATAGCCATCCATTTTCAAAATCATGGATTGAGCACTCAAAGAAATTATTTTTCGATTTTTTTTTTCTATATGAATTTTTCAATGGAACGTAGAGAATTGTAGTGTTGGATTACTGATGTGATAAACCATTTGAACAAAATGACCCTTAGTGAGGGAACCAAATTATTGGTCACGGTGAAGAGGAAAGAATTTTTCTTTTATACAGAAAAGCTAATATAAGATTTTAACAAATCTCAAATGTTTAACTAATGAGGATAATTTTATAATTTGGAGATGTTTCAGTGATGGAAATCTGATTAAAATAAAAGAGAAGTTGGATAGAGACTCAGCATCACGAGTACTGGATCCGGACTCATCAAAGATCGAACCTCCCATTTAAGTCGTTTTTCAAGTTGGCGGTCTCTCGAACTTCGTAGGTGCATAGATATTTGGACTTTTCCAACCTCAAACAATGTTTGACGCATAGAATCAATCGTTGGTTGTGATTGCTTTAGATGCTCATTTGTGAAGAATCTCTAGGAATATCATTTCATCTCAACCGTATATTCTTATATTTCACTTCAAACGTTGGTTGTGGTTGGTATTTTCTTAAATGTATTTCTCGAGAGGAGAGAGCCGAACTTGCTCTACTAAACGAATTTCTAAAGGGATTTGTTTTATGTCCAACCCGGTTGGACGATTTTTTTGTCGATAAATATTGGGATGAGGGGACATCTTGACGTGATGATGTACATATATCTATAAATGCATTTTCTTCAAAATATGAGTAAAATGCATTTATGGACATTTCGTGCACCACCATATCAAAATATCCCCAGTTGCAATCACTACAGCACAACTCTTTTGTCAATAACAAATAAAACTCGATTGTTAAAATTTTGAATCATACTCATTGACCTCAATTCACAATTTGTTGACGTGGAGGTGCAATCACAACAATATATGTTTTTACTTATCTTAATGAAAGTAGTATCGTACACACCTCCACATTATTTCTTGATTGATGCCCCTTTGACACATGCCTCTTGACGTGACATGTGTTAGACTTATAGATTTTTTTCTCTCAAGATACACAATTTCACATATTTGTAAGGATGTATAATTGTGCATCGTGAAAGAAAAATCTATGATTCAAACTCATGTCACGTCACGAGGTGTAACGGGGTGTGTGAATATCACGATTCTTATTACTTTCACGTGAACCTCCATCACAGAATTGGAGATCATTTTGCCAGGGATATGTATAATCATAAATTTTTTTGTGAATCCCGAGGCAAAAGATCTATGATTATGTAATGAGTGTAGAGGGCCTGTGTCATAAGGGGGCATCCTATTTTCAGATTCATCCTCCAATAAAATACCAAATTATATATTCAAATTGAACGTATAAAATTAATTTTGGAGTTATGAGAACTCATTTAAATGCGAGTGATTAAGTTTGGAGAAGAAAACAATGAGACACAATTTCGAATCGCTTTCAAAAGATTACAGTACAGTTTCAGCATTTCTATGAAAGAGAATAAGACGAGACTGACCATGTTTGGCTGTCTTCTCTTTACATTTAAAAGAATAAATTTAAAAAAAAAAAAAGCTTATAATATATTTCCACAAATTTCAAGATAAGAAGGCAGGCAGTCCATAATGCCTACGTGAGTGTCACTAGAAGAGTGGGCGCAACTGTGTAAGAAAGCTGTTTGTTATGAATTTAAAGAAGATGCAACCACCTCATCCCCACTATTTACACCACGCCCAACAGTACTGTACTTTAATATTATAGTCTTTCTATTAGGAAGATTACATAGATCGATTATCTCGAAATGAATTAAATTTATCAAAATTAATAAGGTTTAAGAGATGATATTTTATTTTAGAGTGGGGATCCAGAACGGTGTCACTCACTAACCGTGCGGATGAACCTACGTACCAAAAATTATAATATTTGATAGCTTGTACATATATCCATTAGATCTAAGTTCTTGAAAAGTAGTTTAAATCCAATGATTAAAAATCATTCTTAAGACGATATTATTATCAATAGGTGCGCATCACCAATCAAACTGATCTTTTGTGTGTAGATTCATCAAGGGATGGACCACGTATCCATACGATCAGTGGATCCTCAAAAAAGACCTTGGTTAGGTATGGGACACCGTTCCGGATTCCTACTCTTTACTTTATTTAAAATTTTTTAAACTTTTAGTTTGTTTATTAATATCCCACACCATTGTGAAGCTTTGTAGGAGGGGTGAATCATCATTTCATGACGAATTTACAGGTTTAAAAGTGACTATTTGGTAAGTTCAAAGTAGGACTAGCAATGATTATACCTGATGTCCGAATTGGACCGAATCGATTAGATTAAAAAAAAAAAATGAACAATCAAATTTTAAAATCTTAGATTTGATACAATTTCATATCAAATTCAGATATGCCCCAATCCACTCCAAAAAAAAAAAAAAAAAAAAAATTGATATGAATATATATTTTTATTTTTAATTTCATATAAATACATATAGATAACATCTTTTAGTCCTTTGATTTCCTTCTATATTTGTAATTGAAAAGTAGATGTTTTAAAATTTAATATGATTTAATATTTTTTAAAATTTTTAAACATTGATAATTTAAAAAATAAGACATGTGTTCAGGTCGATTACGGATTAATAATGAAATGAAACAAATAGAAATTGTCGCTTTAAAAGTACCAAATTCGTTATCATTCATGTTTTGAAAATTAAAATGAATAGTGAGCCAAAATCATAAATTCGTCAAAATTGATCACATTTTTGTAAATATCCCTTGTATGAATGCAAATTACTAGATCTAATTCAATCCAAAGCCCTTTGAAATCTACATCAAATACATTAAGTAATCCAAGTAATTAGATTTTATTACAATAAACTAAATCATTTTGAAGGTTTGAATAAAACCATACCACAAAGAAGATATATAGATTTGAATTTATTTTTAGATAACTAATTACATCAATCCTGATATTGGGATAATCACTCCTAAATCTAATCTTTACTTCTAAATCTATTTAGAATTAAATTTAGTATTCTATTGATCACCAGGAAATCTACGTTTTTCCTTGATCGTAAATTAAATTTAATATTCTATTTATATAAAATTAATATTAGGATATACTCCCAATCTTAATTTCTAAGAATATCCAGCATATACAAACAAAAAATGCATTTATTTCACCAACCATTAATTCTTTCCATATTACTCTCTCTCTCTCTCTCTCTCTCTCTCTCTTATTTAGAAAGAGAGCTACTGTTGCCACACCAACTTTTACCAAAAGTTGGTGTGGTAATAGAAACTCTAAATAATGACGTCACAGGGTACGTGGAAGATTCCACTAACCAAAACTTGCATGTTTTCTCAAATATACCAAAATGCCCGTGAAAGAAGAAATAGCAATGTTTCAATTTAGGAAAAATAGAATAAAAATAAAAATAAAAGATTTTCCATTAAAATGCGGTCCATAGTTGTCCCTACATACAAGGATTCGACCTTCAAATCCACAAAGCCAACTACGAGATTTCATATATCATATATAATAAAAAATAATAAAAAACTACGATCTCACAAAATTCTACAGCTTTTCTCCCTTAGATTTAGAAATATTTATAAATAGAAACAAAAGGAAGAAAATAAGCAGTTCAAGGAAAATAGGTCTTTTTCCATTTTTACCCTTGATGGAGATCAGTTTTTACATAACTGAACATGCGTTGGGATTCTCGTCACTGAAGAACTGAGGAGGAGGAGGCATGTAGGCGTATTCCATCGAGTACTTTTGAGGGTAATAGTAGAACTCATTCTTATTTAGTTGTAATTTGGCCGCATCTTCTTCAGCTACAGGTTTCGCTTCTTCTCCTTCTTTCTTCTCTTGTTTCTCTCCTTCTCCTTTACCACCTTTCTCTTCTCCTTTGTTCTTCTCTTTCTCTTCTTTCCCTTTCTCTTCTTCTTTTTTCTCTGGCTCTGTTTTCATGATCACTGCGTGTTTTCCGGTTCGTTTGTAAACGTATTCAACCAGCTTTGATGGATCGAAAACGCCTTTCACTGTTACTTGTGAGCTCTTTAGATCTGGATCCGCCGCCTCTACTCCTGAAAAAAGATGCATGATTTTATCTCAAATAGGCTTCAATTGAACAAAACACATTGGATTCTAAAATCTAAATACTTGATTTTAGGAAGAAAAAGAAAAAAGTTGAATTTTTTTTTTAAAGGATTTGTGGATGAGAATCGTTCAGATCGAAAGAACTTTTAAAAGACTTAAAAAAACCTTTTTAAAAAGTGTTTAAAGTTGAATCAGTTGTGCATCTATGAAGAATCAAGAAGAAATCGATGAGATTGAAGAGAATCTCTTTCTCTATCTCTACTCTACCTTTCATTCTCATTATACGTTTTCTGATTTCCTGAGCACAAGCTTCGCAATGCATGTGGACCTTCAACAGCACTACAATCACTACAGGCTGCTAAGAAAACAGAGACAGAAATAGAAATAAAAAATTAAACTTCAAAAAAACGAAATAATCTAACAATCAAAGAGAGATCTGGAACGAACTTCTTCTTTCTTCTCTTCTACTTTAACTTCCTTTTTTTCTTCGATCTTCTTCGCATCTGCGGTAGGAGGTTTTGGGATTGGAGAGAGAAGTTCGACCTGTCGATGACTCTTTTTCTGAACTCTCTCCAAAACCTTCAAAGGATCTGCGTTTTTCCCCTTAATAACTACTTTATGAGTCTTGCAATCGGTCTGAACATCTTCAACACCTAAAAATAAAAAATAAACAAAATCAAAGAAACAGAGTTCAGATTCATGAAATCGGATAAAAAAGAAACAGATAAATCGATCTGAAATCAGATCTAACCTTCGTATCCTTTCAAGCATCTCTTAACCTTCCTCGCACATCCTTCACAATGCATGTAAACTCTCAATAAGATCTCTTCAGGTGGAGGAGGTTCTTTCGATTCCTTCGATTCCTCTGTTTTCTTCTCCTCTGGTTTCTTCGCTTCTTCTTCGGGTTTCTTCGCTTGTTCTTCTGGTTTCTTCTCCTCTACTTTCTTCTCCTCTGGTTTCTTCTCTTCCTGCAATAATCCATCAAAACCAGAACAAATTCCAATTAACAACCAAAACAACACAAATTTCGTACGAAAAGAATCAATCTTTCAAAGAAACTCAAACAAATTAGGGTTTCTTACCTCCCCCATTTCCTTTTCTGGTTGGAGTTACTAAAACAACAAACACAGAGAGGGCTTCGGCTTCAACTGAAGCGTAGATAAGAACTATAAAGCCAATTGAATAGGCTTCACTCTCTCACTTAGTTTCTCTTTCTCTCTCCGTCTCTATTATTCTTGGTTATTGGCCATCCGATCCAAATCCTTTCTCATCACATCATTACTATGACGTACAACTTATATGGTAAGTTGTGTCACGTGCAAGGGAGGAGGGGCGCACGGTCCGACTACAGTTTAAGACAAATCTAGCAGTAGCTTTTTAGGGTTTTGGGCCTTGATCAAGTACATTGTGATCATTGACCAAGTAGATCAATCAAGTGATCAGGATCGTATTGGCTCTTACGAACTGATCGATTGCACTGGACCACCATCGATGTTAGAAAAATTCTAGTGTCAATGAACGGTTGAGATTTTATAAATGCTAATCCCTAGGAAATCTATATTTCTCATCCCACCAATCAAATCAAGCGACTTTGGACACCAGACTTGAAAAGATACTCTAATAGGAATGATTCTGACCGTACAATTGTGACCTAATCGTAAAAACGATCATGATAGATTTACTTCTTACGATCATCTAATCAGGTGAAAGGGTTGACCTGATTATTTGATCGGGACCACTGAGAAGTAGTTGTATGCACAAACATTGTATAGTTCCTCAAAAATTTAGCAAGTAATGTATTTATTGTCTGTTTATCCTCCATAACATTCCTTAAATAAAGTATATATATCTTAAAAAGGAAAGAAAATAAATGTTTTAATAAAAAAAAGGAAGTTAAGAACAGATAATTGAATTTAGGAACAATAAATGTTTTAATATTAGATATTTCTTTGTGATTTAGACACATACCCCTCCACATTTTGATAAATATTTTGAGATACCCCTATATTTTCAATTGCGTGACATGCTTGCCCATTGACTCAATTCTCTATAATCAACCCTCCAAGATAGGCTCAATGGTAATTTTGAACCAATAAGCAATCAATGCATGTAGGTCGTGAGTTCGATACCCAATATTAGTATTAATTCCTTAGGACCACCTACGAGGACACACCCTCACCTACTTGGCGTGTGTGATGTGCAAGCGCTGCATGTGCCACGGGACTAATCCTTGGACAAGATCATGGTCTATGGACTAAGGTAAAGCCCAAATACAAGCCTAGTCCACAGTCTATAAGGCTCTAGAATCACTTCAATTAATAAAATGAACTAAATACCCACTTCAACCTCAAACGATAAAATCCCTAATTTTCTCTTCAAAATCTGTTATATTCCATATGAGGATAAATTATTTTTAATCATATTATTAATCGTTGATAATTATAATTTTTTCGATCAAAATTCTATTATTTTCTACTTCTTCAAAAATCATTTATTATCTTGAGGTTTGAACCATGCAAATAGAATTTTATGATTGACGAAATTTTTTTTTTCCCCAAGAGGTATAGATGACTAGTTTGAGAAGAAAAATGGTGAGTTTTTTTTTTTTTTTGAGGTGGATGATGATGACATTTAGATCATTCCATATTAGTCCAACCAAGAAGATTAAGGTCAAGGAGTATGTTTGAAAACATAAGGATTCATCAAATATTCACCAAATGTGGAGAGTACATCTAAACTACTTGAATAATTTATGATTATTTGGTTGGTGAACTCGAGTGGTGCATTAAAGAGGTAAAATGTTTTGATATTTAGTCCCACCTAAGGACCCACAAACCGTATATCAGTTGATTGTATGGTCCAAACATTCATATAAGTCAGTGAGCCAATGGCAGTGTGACATTTGGCATTTTCTTAAAATCTATTTTATAAATTTTTCGAAATGGATGTTTAAATTAAGGCAAAATATCTCCATCACAAAATCGTAGATCATTTGCATCGGGGTACACAGAATCATAAATCTTTTCCTTGTATATCCCGAGGAAAATGATCTATGGTTTTATGATGGGGGCGTCAGATTATCACGACTCTATTAAGTAACATGGAGATTTAGAAAGTGTCCCATTGCCGTAGTTATTTATTCATTTATTTTATTTTATTTTTAAATAATATATATTGGCATGTTCAATAATTTAAAGCTGCATGTGGTTGAATCCATATTGTATTGTTCGGTTCGTCAACACATTGCAATGCAACTTTGAAGTTGTTGGACTGATTCCATTTGATTTGTATGTACTTTTGTTCTAAATTTACGAATGAAATATAATAATAATAAAAAAAATTCTTAGAGAAATAGATGATTTATTAATCAAACTAAATTTTTTAAGAATTTCAATTAGACTTGATTAGACCACTAAATCAACACGGCCATTTTTTAAAATACTATTATTTACTTCAATTCAATTGAATTTGTATTTAGACTAATGATAATCTCATGCTCGTTTTTTAGGCACTCCCATATGCTCCTTGACCTGACAGTTACAATATCATAAATCATTTTCTTGTATATCTCGAAGGAAAGGATCTATGATTATGTGATGGGGGTGTACAGGGGTTGTCTGTAAAAAGTGTTAGATTTTCACAACTCTTGTATTTATCATATTTTACTAAAAATTTTCAAAAAATTTATAGTCATGATAATCTGACACCCCCCTCTGACCTACGCCTCTATCACATAACCGTAGATCATTTGCCTTGGGATACACAAGAAGAAGATTTATGATTTTTTGTATCTCGAGGTAAATGATCTACGTTTTTGTGATATTTTGAGGGGGGGAGAGGGTCAGAAAACCATTAGTTAAAAATTCATTATATTTCTAGAACATAGCTAATGAAAATTTTTCACTCTTAGATGGAACAAAATAAATCCAACTCTCTGTCTCTCTCTCTCTCTCTCACACACACACACACACACAGACACACACAAACAAGTGTTAGCTTTCAATTCAAATCGCTATAATTCCTAATATATTATAAATTAAGTTGTCATATCCATATTAAATATTTAGATTGAAATATAAAATTATTTTTATCTAGAAAGATGGGGTAAGGTTGATCCCACCAAATTTAGACTAAGAAAAAGTGTTTCCACCTGATGTTTACATCTCAAGCATAATCCTCAATAAATTAATTTAGAGCACTAGTGAAGTTAGGTGGATATAGTTGAAAACCATCACTTACAATTATGCCTAAAGTGGAATTAAAGAATTTTTTTTGGCTTATTTGCTTACATGTATGCAAAGCTAGCTTTCCAATACTCAAAATGCTGACAGATTCTTCAATATAAATATTCCCAATCTCTCCAAAAACCCTTTCTTGATTCAATATAAATAGTTAGCTTTGTATGTATATAGCTTTTAATTTCAACACTCAAACATGAAAAATGGGTCATCTCTCACTAAAATAAGTCTCCAATACCTCACCTAAAAGGCATTTCTATTCAAAGTTCGAACCTCCAAATCTTCCATTTTTCTCATTAAACTCATCCATAGTTCAAATCCCAAGCGGAATAAGCCCATGGTTTCAAAACTCGTCCAAGACATATCGCCCAAGTCATCTCTATATCAGGCATGGACGAGACGGACAGAAAAATCAATTTTTTGGACGAGATTTAAAATTCCACTTTCATTTTTCAAAATTTTAAATGAGATGTCTCGAATGTATTAGAAAATTCGATATTTGGCATGGATGAGACGAAACGCGAAACCAAATTTTAAAATCATGAATAAGACAAACACATATCACCACTAATTTCTATATCATTTTGTCACCAAAACCTCGTTCGAATAAAATTTATATTTATATTTTTATAAATTAAATAATTTATAAGAAATTAGTAAAGTTTTATTTTATTCATATATTTTTATAATTATTAATAATTAAAAAAAATGGTTAGCAGTACATGCAGTTGCAGGGCACATGCATACCCTAATAATACATTTATAATGTATGAAAGATATTCGTCTTCATCAAAATTTTAAGAATGACATCACAAAATGACAATGTAACCATCTTTGGAGCCACCTGGCCTTCTAGATGTTTCTAGAATTATTTTTTTTATCTGTCAGAAGTGTCTAGATGATTAACCTACCAGGTGATAGAACTGCACAGTTAGATAAGATTTGTTGGTGATTTGTAGATATTGATTTGTGTGCCTCATTTAAATGTCCAAATCAATGGTTAAAATTCTTTCTTTGATAAAAATTAGGAGAATCCTAGAGATTTTATTTTTTACTGTATCTCACACTAGATTGATGTGATAATCATAGATGTGTTTCCTCGAGATACAAGTGAAATATTTATGATTATGTGCACACCTCCTCATCAACGCAGTGTGAAATACAGTGAAAAATGAGGTCCCCCCAACACGACTCTAGAAATTGAATCTAATACGGTTCGACCTAATAATAGTCGATCCATTAGACTCATGAGGATAAAAAAGAGAATCCATGTTATTAGTTTATAATTGGTGTATTGAAAAAAAATTCAATAATTATTGAAAAATAAAAGGTGCAATTTACCTAACTCCACACATTCTTTAAAAAAAAATAAAAAAATTCAAATCCAATACTCAATTGTGGTTTGAATCATATTTGAGTTTACTATCTCATATAGTTGAACCATCAATTCTTTTGGTGTACTATCTTAATCAATATGAGTCACCTTGTCGATTAAGTTGGTGAAATATTAAAGTGGCAGTGTTATTTTTAAGAAATTTCACATAATGTGATCAACTTTTGACGAAATAATCATTCTAGCTCACGATTCATTTTAATTATCAAAACATAAAGAGCAAGATCATAGGTTTCTCAAAGTGCACACCAATGTGTGAAATGATGTCAATGTCAATGTTAGTCCAGCTGGATTCTAAGAATAATTTAATTAATGAAGCACATACATTTGCCTTTGAATGAGTTTTAAACATTAGCATTTATGTCAAATTAAAATGACATTTATATTTAATTTGAGAAATAATTTTTGAAATTTCAACTAGTATTATACTATGTTATATAATTTATGTAATATATATATATATATATTATAAAATTTGAGAAAAATAATAGATTAAGAGGGTAAAAGAGAGAAAAATAAAATTGGAGGGGTATTATTATAAAATTTGAGATTAATAGGATAAAAGATGAAAAATAATAAAGTAGATCAAATGGGTAAAAAAAAAAATATAATAAAATTAGGGGAAATGGCAAATAAATAAAATAATATGGGTCTCAAGAAATTATAGTTTAATGTAAGGGATATTATTAAAAAAATTAAGATTAAATGGGTAAAAGATAAAATATAGTCAAGTTAGAAGATGGGGATCATCTTTCAGGTTAAGGGGTTAAAAGTCAAAAAAAAAAGAAAAGAATTGAAACAATATTATTAAAAAAAATTGAGATTAAAAAAATAAAATATTAAAAATAATAAAATTGATTAAATGGGCAAAAGAGAAAATATAGTAAAATTAATGAATATGAAGAATAAATGAAATAAAGTAGGTCTCATGAAATTATAATTTGATGCGAGGTTTAACTTATAAAACTATTACAAAAATTTAAAATGAATTGAGTAAAAAATTAAAAATTAAAAATTAAATTAAAAGGGTAAAAAAAAAAAAAAAATGAGGTGAGGTGAAGAATAAATGAAATTATATACTTTTTTAAATTAAGTGTGAGGTTCCACCTTTTACCTTTTATTAATAGTAAAGATTGGAGATGATGGTGAAAGGATTTGGCAAAACAAGGGAAAGAGTTTATGATATTTGGTAAAGTAGACAAGAATAGTAAAAAAAAAGTGATTGATGTGACCACCAATTACAAGAGATTAATTTTTTTAGTACCTATATAGACATTTTTGAGTTATTGGCTATTCTATTTGTCAAAAATGTGGAGGATACAAATATCAATTTAAAATCATTTGAGTGATTTAATTTGATATTTAGAATAATAAAATAAAAAAAATTCCATCAATTTTGAGATATCGAAAAATTAAATTTATCTCAAGACTAATGATAATCTGATGCTCATTTTTTCAGACACCCCTCGTAGGTTCCCTGACCTAGTAGTTATAGAATCATAATCTTTTTCATGTGTATCCCGAGGCTAATGATCTACGATTTTGTGATGGGGGTGTCTGAGAAAAAGAATGTTAGATTATCTGACTTTTATCTTAAACTTATAAATACAAAGATTTGAATTTTGAATTAATATTTTAAAGAAGATATGGACTCAGAGAAGATCAAATTCATAAGTCGTTCTCTCCATAAATAAAGAATTCCTTCTCAACCGATCAAACATGAAATTTAGATAAAGAAAATACTCACACAAATGATTGTAAAACTCTTTTCAATTGACCTTGTAAATTAACAAGAAACAAAACAGTATTCCTTACTATCTACACGATTGCCCAAGAAAATCCATGAAGAAAATAATTTTTCTCAAAAATGCAATTCCTAGTGTGTTTGATTATGCATTTATGGGAATACTATTTTTTCATTTTTAGAGAAAATGTTTTTATCTGCCAAAGCAAGAAAACATTTGAAAATAAGGCCCGACCAAGGAAAAATGATTTTCTCTACAAGATTGAAAAATCCTAAAAATGTATCTTCCCCCATATCTTTTATCAATTTCTAACATGCAATCATACGTCGATAATAATTTCTCCGAAATCCATATTCTCGAAAAATCTATCAAAAAACTTTCGTCGGCAATCATACACTCTCTAAGAAAAGTGTTCCATAATTTTATCAATTTGGCCCATCATGTCCCTAGCCAATGCCCACTGACCTGTCTTAACGACTAGTTTTTTTTTTTTTTTTTTCAAATTAATTTTTTTTTTTTTTTTTTTATGGGAGACCCCATGTTAAATTTGTCGCCCTCTCTAGATAGTCCAAATCTCAAGGCCTTGTTTTACATATCTCGAGGTCTTTTTGACGGTGGATGAGATTTAGTAAGGCCTTTTTTTCCTCACTATCGTAGTAAAGAAAGGGTTTCTGATTGCCCTCATAATGTGCAACACATTTGGTACTGACATGTCTTTCTCATACTCTAATTGCATGACATGTGGAAATGTGTTGTAGGACCCACAACACTGCACCCACGTGGACTGGATTGAGTTCATGAATCGATTAGTCCCACTCAAGAGATTTCTTGGTCCAACAAAAAGAGAAAAAAATAAAAATAAAAAATCTTATTTTTCAATCCTTTATGTCTCTGATGGTAGAAAGATATAGTGATAATTATCAAGAAAACGTACTTTAGATTAGTGGCTTACTGTAAGCCAATTGAATGTATATTTCAGCCCGCCCAGTGGACCTACTATTTGGGCTCCATTAAAAGCTTGCCAAAGTGACATGACAAGGGAGACAGTGGTGCAAGCCACATGCACATCATCATCACCAAAATAATTGATCTTGACCATCCAATCAACACGATTTGTCGACGAAATCATAATAATTTTTTTTGAAATTAAATAGTGAAAATCGAGTTACGAATTACGTTGAATAAGAAATTATCGTTCTTTCATAGCAGAGGGACTAATGAAGCTTGGTGGTATGATTTTGAAATTGGCGTGGGCCTTAATTTTTAACATAGGCCCATGATCAATTATTAATATATTTACGATCCCTGGCCGAGTTTCTAATGGGTCATGTAGATGTAGTATTCTTAAACCCCATATTGACATTATAGAACTTAATGCAGGACTTGTGAAAAAAAAAATAGTAAAGATAGTTCAATCGCACAAAACACAAGAATTTACGTGATTAGGCAGTGTGCCTACTTGTCATAAGTTCTAGTCCTAGAGATCTCTCTATTTATAAAATCGAGAGTTATCAAAACATTTAAAACTCCTTGACAGGTCCCCCAGCCATGGTTTTAAAACTTGGTTTCTCGTCTCGTCTTGTTCAGGCCCGATACCGAGTTATCTCAGACGAGTTTTTCGATATGTTTGAGATGTCTCGTTCAAAAAATAAAAAAATTGAACATGAATCCTAAATCTCGATAAAAAAAAGTAACTTAATGAATTGGTCTCGTTCAGCTCCGATACCGAATTAACTTGGACGATACATCTTGGTCTCGGACGAATTTTAAAACCATGCCCCCCCTACAACTTTGCATAGTGCAACAAAAATACAAAGACATTTTCATAATAAAGTAAATAGAGATATTAAAAGAGCTAGTAGAGGAGTTTTGATGAATTAGAATTTTTACTATTTTTCAACAGTTTTACTATTTTGGATTGTAGTAGAAAACTGAGACCCAAACATAAACGATAGTGAGGGATGGATTTTGGATTATTTAAAGCTTAGAGAATGATTTATATCTTATCTTCCCATGATGAGCAAATCAAAGAGAAGGAAAACTAAATGTGGAGACAAAAACTTTAGTATGACCCCTCAAAGCATTCCACTTGTCTTCCACCAAAGCACAGTATGGACAAGACAACACTGAGAAACCATGGATTTTTAGTAGATCAAACAAGTCTTGGACTAAATAGTAAAAAACAAAGGAGGATCTCTAATGGCTGAAGAGAGGAAAAAAAAAGTGGTACACCATGTAGTCATGTTTGCTATCTAGAACATGCCCGTGGACTCTCAAATAAGTCTCTCTATTTTCCAACATTAAATGACAAACCCTTTACTTACTATGATAGTGAGGAAAAATGCCTTGCTAAGCCTCATTCACCATCAAAAAGACCTTGAGATTCGTAAAACAAGACCTCAAGAATTTTTACGAAATTGAGGATTTGTTTACAAATCTCGATGTCTTTTTGATGGTGGATAAGACTTGGTAAAGCATTTTTTTCCTTACCATGTTAGTAAGGCTAGTTGGACTCATATTAAATTAATAAATTCCTTTCTCCACCCCCACTGGTGAAAAAGAACACAATCACACACCCATTCTGTATTTTACTCATAGGGTGTGTGAAGAAAAAAAATAAAATCATATTTTGAAACTATTTGAATTATTATTTTTAAATATTTTAGAGTGAAGGATATTATTGCCTGACATATTACAAATATTTTATAATGAAGATATTTCTATTAGAGGTCTTGCTGGTATCGGGTGTCTTGGGACCATGTTCGGCATCATAATGATCTTTTTTGATTTGTCAATGTACACCAATTAACTAAATAAAGATAATTGTGAAAAAAATCGAAATAGCAAAGATAACACAATCGCACAAACAGATAAGGATTTATGTGGTTCAACAGTCTAACAAGGACTTTCCTGCACCCCCGCATAGCATGACAGAATACAAGACATTTACACAACAGTAATCACTATTGCAAATGAATTATTTCAACCATTTATACCAATCATGAGAATTTAATCTTTTAGCCCAACCAGAGAAAATTAAAATAAAATACCTCTCTCTCTAGCCTCAATTTTGATGCAAAAGGAAAGTATCACACTTTCCCTTGATTGTATAAAGTCATGCTCATAGTTTCTACTCAACAATTTTCCAAATAATTTGGTGATTATACCCATATTTTCTGAATGATACAATAATCCAATTCAAATCCTTCAAAATAATAATAATAATAATAATGACTTTTTGATCTTTTTTGAATTATTCATGATCTATTCTTTTCCCAAATTAAACAAATCAAAAAACATTTTATAGAGGGGATAAAAACACATTCCCCTTTAATCTAATTTTTTTCTATCTAACTCGCACATCATAATATGTTCATTATTCTCCTTTTACAGGCATCACCATTATATATATAGGGGAACGTTCGAGGCCTTAAAGAGATCATCCTCACAAAAAATCAGCCCATTCCGAAACTTCTAATCCATACATTGAAAAAATGTTTGGCTCTCTTTAGGGCCTCCGAATGCCACCCTCTCTCTCTCTCTCTCTCTCTATATGTATATATATATATATATATATATATATATATATATATATATATATGTATAATTTAATGTGATTTGATATTCGGAGCACTTAATGAACTCCTTGAAATGGGGACTCCTGGTTCAGAACCAGTTGTACCCAAACCTGCAACACCGACCATCCCCATATGAATCAAGAACATAACTGGAAAAGAAACAGAGGTAATAAAATGGGTCGAAGCTCATCCGCAACGAATTAGATATAGTCCTCAGTGCACATATATAATAAAGAAAAAAAGAGTAACAACTCATCAAGGAGGAAAAAATCATGCAAGTAAACAATGGGAACAGACAGTAATGTGAATGGTACAGTAGACCAAACTATAGTACCCTCCAGGATAGAATTATCTCATCTTTGGGTCTCCAATTAAGTCGATGGAAACAAAAACAGCGGCAAAGATAACTGAACATTACTTGGTGAGTTGCTTGAGAGGTGTGCACCTCAATTTCTTCCTCCACAATCTCCAACACTCCATAAACCTGGGCGGGCGACTTGCTTCCATTTGTTGGCATTAGCTAGTAGATCTCCATCTGAACCTTTAAGAAAAATTATTCACATCTGATCATTCACACTAACTAACATGGATAAAGATGGCCATCTCTATGTGAAATATATGGGAGTTTGCATAGGAAATCCACTAATCAGATTGCAGGGACACCAAAATTAATTGATGCAATTTTGTACATCTCTTTTATTATTCTTGAATATAGGTAGGATAATTTTGTCCATTTATCTAAAACTTTCTTGGTCTTCAAAGTATTTTTGAACAACTGAGTTCACCAAAAAATTCAGTATTTCCGAAGTCTTTCAAAGTGTTGTTGGAACCATTATCGATTTCCCATGTGAACAACAGGCATGGCCAGTCCATGCAAGTCCCCACCATCTAAGTCGAGGTGAACCAGAAGGATCCAAACAAGTCTTGTGTCAAGTCATATACCTTTCGAAGATCATCTTGACCACATTCAACCATCAACAACATGCCATTCAGAAATCGTATGAGGGTTTTAACTTATTCGAGCCAGAGAAGCATTCATCTTTCTTTTTTTGTCAGAGTATAAATGTATAAATAAGAGGACAAACATAATTAGTAGGCACAAGATCAAACCTCATGGATAGCATCACAATGCTGATGATGCAGGGTACCTAGTTTAAATTCGTAGAGGCTCTTCCTTCAGAATCCCACCCATTTCCATCCTCCAAGACTGATCCACTAGAGATGATAACTCCCTAAAACGTCCCCACCAACATCACCAGAAGAAGAAAAATTATAACCAAATCCGTGACACCAAAAGGGGGAAATATGATAAAAATTATGAAACTACAAACTTATGAAACAAGCGAACAATATAAGTATAACAAAAACAAAATAGCTCACATGCAAGCATCCATATTTGATACGCTCCCCATTTATCCTCAAATATTAAGTGCAACAACATGAATCCTATTTTGTCATTCAGCTCTATCTCGAGTTATATCTTCCATAAAGGCATGTGTATTTAATTATTTTCTTTTCTATCTCAACACACTTTTTTTTGCCCTTCATCCTGCTTTCTGAACCCTTTCAACTATCTCCAAGTGCTCCAAACAGGCATGACATAGCACTTCTAAGCACTTTCCATAGATATGGTAGAATCAATTTTCCCTTTTTTTCCCCCCTAAAATGAATTAACATTAAGGGTATCGATCATGTACTCTAGTAAACTTGGACAGCTATCCAAGTCAAAGTTTCCTCCATGTCCCACAAATTACCAGATTACCACCTAGAAGATCTATCATACAAGTAACTGATTTTTTTACTACATGCAGCTGTATTGGAATTTCCAGAAGTTGTTGTGTCGGATACCTTTGGACCTGACACTTAGCATCCATGCCACGTGTCAAAGTGTCAGTGCTAGGGGTATATTCAATGTTTTCAAATAGCATATGCAATCGCACAATAGCATTTGATGTTGCATAACATGAACAAATTGTGTTTTTTAATATAAGTAAAATAAATAAAATAATAACATAATAGAAAAAATTACAATAATTCTATTTCTTTTTTTTGTAATATTTTTATTTTCAATTTCATTATAATTTCTTACATTTGCAGGTCTAACAAGTTTGTAAGAATGTGTAAACTTGAAAAAAATGGAAAAAAAAAAAAAAAAACTTGAAATCTTGCTTCTTGAATATTGCAAAAATCCTTCAATTTTTCTTCTTGAACTTGTTGCAAATGATTTAAGGAGTAGAAGACAGAGAGAATGTAGTTAGATTGTAAAAAACAGTAAATCAATACTTAAAAGGGAACTGAAATGAGAGTAGAACTAAGTTAAAATGAGAATACAAATTGGTTAAATGTTGTAGGAATAGGGAGGTGATAATTGGTATTTATTAAAAAATTAAGTTTTGCCTAAAGGTCAAAATTTTGAGAATAGAAACTTACCTCAGATCATGGCTGACAACAAGTATCGTCAAATTCTTCTTTAGATGCTTTAATAACTTTACAACATCTGCACGAGCTTTCCAATCTGATCTCCAAAGGGGCATAAAAAGCAATAAAACATTCCAGCAAAAAGAAAAAAAAAAAACATAAACTTCAAAGGGGGTACCCTTTGGGAGATGAAGTACAAGGAACTAATATCCACATGCTGAAAAAAAAAAAAAATCTTACGAAGCAGATATGTAGATATACAAATTTCCTTAAAACTTCGAAATGGAGATAACCACAATCAACATGTTATTAAGTAAAAGAATTTGAAGTACATGACGATATCTACAATCTCGAGACTCAACTCAAACTTGAGTTATTTACAAGGGGAGTCTACTTGGTGTTTGAGTCACAAGTTGAGCAAGGTTTGCCAAGTTTTCCTAAGTCTCCATCCTCTAACAATGACAGTGTCTCTCAAGTTGTCTGAGTGGCAGAGTTGCCAAGTATTATCGGAGTCAAGTCAGGTTGTAGGAAAGTCTCAACGATTCCTGATAGGGTTCAATGAGTCAGATCAAATCCCTCAAGTTGATGATTGAGTTTATTTATGATAGGTTGTCCCACAAAGAGGCTACAAGTGGGTGACATAATCATTATCGTTACAGTAGAATAGCAGGTGGGATTGAAGAGCCAAAAATGTATCTACATACCAAGACCAGCAAGTGGTTCATCCAATATCAACAAATCTGGAACTTGTACCTAAAAACAAAAATTAGGGATCAAACTGTGCCACAAGTTAAAAAAATTTATATAAGAATCAATCAATTGCCACCTGGTTGTTTTCTCATACTGCAAAATGAAAAATTAATATATGTACTTACTAGTTGAATTGCTAGTGCAAGTCGGCGCTTGTAGCCACCACTTAGAGCGTGAGGATCTTCATCCAAGGAGACCCCATTCAATCCAACCTATAATTATAACAAAGTACAAGAGAAAAGGGATTTTATAAAAAAAAAAATTAGTATAGCAATCAAAATATATGAACAAAGCACAGCATTTAAATTGTGGCAGGTACTGAGTTAGACTTCAAGGAAGCACAAATACCGCATTAATAGCTGTTTGGAGTTTTAAAGCAAGCTGCTCCTTTAATTGAATGTCCCCCTTCTGTCTTGGCCACCCAAATGTAACTTCTTCAAGCACAGTATCAGCCAAGAAATACCTAGTTCATGATGTCCCAAACTAAATGAAAAAGATAAAAATCTCAACAAGAACGGTTGAACAGTAAGGACAGTTTTGCAAATATGCATACAAAGAGAACATTCACCATTTCTTATGCTTACACCACACCAACCAAAAAACATTGAGGGGAAAAAAGAGAATTTGAGTGGTTAACTTGCTAGAATTCTATTTCTAGCATCTCCGTCCAGATATGTTCCTCTCTTGCCAATGATTGTTTTTCTTCTTGCCTTGGTGAGCTGAAGATGCTTCAGATTTCAATTTGGAAAGTATTATATGTGAAGAGTGGCATATGAAAGGCAGCCATATGGTTTGAGAACTTGTTATCCAAACAATTTTGAGATATATCCTACTAACTTCCATCACGAACTTTTGTGTATCACATATAAGGACGCTTGCAGATATACATATCAACACACGTAATTTTGTATAATAATTCAGGAAGGTTTACAAGCCTTATCCTATCTTACCCACTGAAAAAAAAATTATCTTCTTTAATATCAAGTGAAACTCAACAGTGTACTAGAAAGTCAAAATACATTGAGTTCCTACGGACATGATGAACTTTTGGCAACCAAATAAATTTTCTTTTATATTGAATACTTCATTTCCCTAATGTGTGGAAATAAAAGCAGAAGCAAAGAAAAAGGAAATTTTGAGTTTCAACTGAGCTTTTTTGAAAAATTCAATAATTTAATAGATTATTTAGACTAGAACCCAACCTCGTAAACTCCCTATTAATCTCATACATTAATTCCCACAAAATTATATGATTGGAAGGAAACAAAAAACATATATTATAGTGCAACTTAGCAACCCCAAATCATATCCATGACCCCAAAAATTTTGGCACCTTAATTCACATGTCTGCATGCACATGTTCAATCAATCAATCAATAAATCAATAAAGCAACAAAGCCTTGTGCTATTTGTGTTGGCCACACCAATTATTTTCTTTGATTCCAAATTTTATAAGTTGCAGCATACAACGAAAAAACAACCAAGAGTTTTTAACAAAAAATAAAATAAAAGATGAATAACAAGATACCTCTCAGGAAACTGAAAAACAATGCCAACTCTTTCTGGAGGTAATGGTTCAGGGGTATGAATTGGGATCCCATCATCTCCATATCTTTGAATACAAATGGACCCAGAAGTCGGTTTGGAGAATCCAGCAAGAAGCTATAGAAAAGAAAAAAATTTCAGAAAGCAGTGAGCTAAAAGTAATGTACAAGATTAGTGTGAGAAGAAACACAAGGGAAGAGGAAGACCTGCAAGAGAGTAGTTTTTCCACTTCCACTCCGTCCAAAAATCAAGCCAAAGCTGCAGCAATCAGCAATACCAAGCTCACCGATGAATGGCTAACCTATTTCTATGAGAATACCAGCAGTATATGGCATCAAAGCTACTAATTGGGTAGACAAGTCTATTGGCAGCATAGAAGTACAAGCAGTGAACATGCATGGTGGAGAGGGGGCATCACTCCATAATTACTGCCTTGGAGATCTGTCAAAAAAAAAAAAAAACCACCAATCTTGTTTTTTGAATAATGCTGGAGTGGCCTCAATTAACACTTTGCTGACGTGGGGGTATGTATGGAATCATAGATATTTTTCATCAAGATACGAGTGGAAAGCACCTATGGTTCTGTGCACACCTCCACGTCAGCAAACTGTGAATTGAGGTGAATCTTGAGGTCACTCCAGCACGACTTTTGTTTTTGGTTGGTGAAGTGTGAAGGTGGGGTTTTGATCCCAAGATCTGCGGCATTACAACAAGCAGACATTATCAATTCACTGAGCTGGAACCTCCAACTAAAAACCTACCTAATTGGATGATCAAAACCAATCAATCTATTGATTCCTTTGAATGATCAAAGTGGATAAAATTTTCAGTATATCTGATTAGCATCATTTGATGGGTATAATATTTGTCCCAAGAGATCTCCAAGGCAAGACACATTGAATGGAGGTCCCTTTAAAAGAGGTTGGATCATCCCCAAACCTAGATTTGGTAGACAACCATTCACTGTAAGATCATGATGCCACTAACAAGGTGTCTTAGATGTATGAACCTAGATCTGTGTTATTGACCCACACGGAGTTTACCAGCTTAGCACACTGATGATATTTACTAAATATTACTTATTAATAATACAAATCAAGACCATCTTTTGTGTACCTTTTCTCATGAAGGGAAAAACTGACTTCATTCAAAAGGTTGTGCTGGTTCCCAGGGGGATGATAATTAACACCCTTAACCTTAATAAAGAAACCAGATGCATATTACAGGAATAGATCAAAGATAATAGCTGCAACATTTTCCAATAAACCAACAAAAAAACTACTCGCTAATCAAATAAAAAAAATAGAAACATGACTTTGTTAAAAAACTGGTAATAATAATATTAAGAGGGTTGCTATTGCCACACCAACTGTATGCAATTCTTTGGTGATTTACACAGGAATTGGTGTGGCACTAGTAAAAGTTGGTGGGGGCAATAACAGCTCTCTAATATTAATAACTAACACATTACTCAAACATAATTTATTTAAGCATTATGAGTTATAATGATAGACATCGGTATCCTTTGTTATGATTTGTGGAGCCTAATAGTACTCGTCAATAAGGAGGTATTGTTAATCAAGCCACTCATCCTCACCGGTTGAGCTCACTGGGGGTTGGAGGCGGCGGGGGGAGGTGGCCCCCTAAGGAGGTTCGGGGGCAAAACCCCCTGAAAGAAATTTTCCCAAAGGGTATTTTCAAAATTTCACTGGTAATATGTAAAACTTTAGTTAGGTTTTCCTGGAGGGTATATATATATTCAGTGAAAGAGTGTAATATGTAACTGCGAATTTTCTCTTCATAGTGGAATAGGTGTGATCCGTGGACCTACCTCAATCTTGAGGGAACCACATAAAATCTGTAGTGTTTTTTGTGTGATTGCATCTCACTTACTTTTCTTTGTTTTTTATTCTTGGATTGATTTCTCTACATCCTCTTCCAAGATCAACATGAGCATTACACCAAATTCTTGTTTGAACATCACCAGTGACTCAAAGAAGAAAATTTACGGTTTGTAATAACTTGACATCAGTTCAAGCTCACACCAAACAAGGTGGGACCAAAAATAAAACATTTAGATACTTCACCGAGCACATTTTATAACCAAACCCAGTTGAACTATATTGTTATTGGGAATTCTTTGATTAGTTCAACTGTGAAAAAAAAAAAAAAAAAACTCTACTAGCATTATTTCACGAATTTTTTTTTTCTTTTTATTATTTATTATAAAGATGTAACAACTCAGTTTATAGTCGTTGAAAGTCAGCAATATAAGCTCTAGTTCAGTGAACTATCAAAATCCAGTTAAACCTAACTCAGTGATTCAGAATGGCTTCTAGATAAATTGAAAATCATAATCGATGAACTTCGAATTTACAGAAAATAAGAGATGCAAATATGGAAATTAAAAAAAAAAAAAGAATGTGGAGAAGAGAGAATTTACTTCGAAACAAGAGTAATCACAGGAAACCTTCAAGCTTTGGGATTTTCTGAAATTCAACCTGAAAAAATAAAAAAAACAATCGAAGAATAAATTGGGGACAAACAAAATGAGCGAATTTTATGTGTTTTTTTCTTTCAAATCTAAGATTTAGGGGGAAAAAATTATATACGATGAGATGGGAAAGTTGTTCTCACCTGATTGGTGGTTTTGCTGAGTTTGTGATTGGAGGTTCCACCATCTTCGAACCAAACGAAGATGGCGAGAAGAACAGAGAACATCCCACCATCTCTCTCTCGTTGAGCACTTGAGCTTGGATTTTCACTTTAGAGTTGTGTTGGAGGACTTCGTTTTTCACTGCGTGTCACACTTTGGTGACGAACCATTGATGCTTTTCACTCGTAAGTTGAGGAGATAATCTATCGCCACCACATCAATGCAGTGTGAAACACAGTGAAAAACAAAGTCCCTCTAGGATTTTTCTTTCAACTTTTCAGTAGGTACCCCCTCCACGTTTTGGATAATATTTGAAATACCCCCATGTTTTCAAACTGATGATGTGCTTTGCCCATTATTATTATTATTATTATTATTATTGTTTGAAAGTTGTTATTGGCACCCCAACTTTTACTTATTACACTCCAATTTTTTAAATTATTTTCCACACCCAAATGTTAAAGATATTTTTCAAAATTTATGAATTTTTTTTGGTTCTGGTACACTATTCATTATAATTCCCAAAATATGTTTTTCCAGTGAATTTGTCACTTTTATAATTAACGAATTCTCAGTTAAATTACCAACGAAATCGTTGTTATATACAAAATTACTGGTACTTCATCAATAAATTCGTTGATTATAAAAGTGATGAATTCAATAGAAAACACGTGTTTTGAAAATTAAAATAATGTATTAGACATGAAATTTTGTCATATTCAATACACGAAATGGAGATTCAACCCCACATTAAGGTGCAATAACGTGTGCCCTTAGGACAAATGTTAACAAAACCTGGCTCAAGTTATAATCTCAACATTATAATACTTGTTTCACAATTAGGATTAGAGTCATATATAAAATCATAAACCCAAAATATTAAAATCTAGAAAAAATAAAATAAAAAATTGAGAGAGCTTCTATGGGCATCCCCCAACTTTTACTTAGTATCAAGCATTCACTTATTTGCTTTATTTTTAATGGGGGTGCAATAAGTAAAAGTTGGGACCAATTGCCCAACCAAATTAATGACCCTTCTTTTAACTGAATTTGGGAACAAAAACATGCCGATAAAGTTTTTATTTGAATGAAAATAAAAGATCAAATTTTGCTTGAACAAATCCAAGGTTTTTAAAAAATTAAATTTTGGGAAAAATTGCTCTTTTAAGATAATAGTTCTTCTAAATCAATAATGATTTTTATAAACCAAATTTGGAAAGTTATCTTCACCATGCTCATGGGTGCAACAAGTTGGTCTTGTTAGCAAAAATAAATAAATAAAAAGGTTTTCTCTCTCTCAACCTCCTTGTTGTTTCGTAATCGATATTTCATTGCTTTGCTTACTGTTGGATCATCCCGATTCCCTGGAATGACAAGTAGAGATTCTATTGGCACACCGTTTTTTACTTATAACAGACCAATTCTTTTGAATTAAAGGAATATTTACATATAGTTTGGTGTGTTATAAGTAAAAAATTGGTGTGTTAATAGAAGCTCTCAACAGGGAAGTAACGCCTCATCTCCTGTGAGGTCCATGTCTACTGTATTGAATTGAGAGCAAATTATCATTTCGTGTGTTGAATAAGTCAAAATTCCTAGCTTTATTTTAATTCTCAAAACATGCTTTCGAGCAAGTTTGCTGGTAAGTATTCTAATTTAAAGTGATGATCTCGCAGACAAAAAGTGATGAACTCACTGATAATGATGAGTGAACTCACCATTAAATTTACCAACAAGTTCATCACTTTTTTTTATTATCAGCGAGATCATCTCTTTAAATTAGAATACCTACCAACGATTTCTCTCAAAAACATGTTTTGAGAATTAAAATGAACAGAGTACTGGAGTTGGAAATTTCACAAAAGTTGCGCACATTTTGGGAAAAATCTCTTGAATTTAGATTGCAACTTATTACACAGACAGACTCTGCTTGAGGTGTTAAATAAGAATCCAAAATATGAAACTAAAGCAAGAATAACAAGACCATGCTCAAACAAAGCCAAATCAGATTATTTAAAAAAAAACCAACAAACTACACATGATCCTGAGTAACAAGATACATATTTCCCCTCTTTCCCTCATTTTCTTTTCACTAGGTAGACATCAAAATCTAGAAACTTAAAAACAAAACCAATGTATGAGCCTGCTCACCAAGAAGGATTCAATTGCGGATATTCACCTTGATATCGATCAAGTTTTTACGTGCTTGCCTATATTTGAACATTAGTGTTTATCCTCTTTTGGGATCTCTTTCTGGGGAGCTTGTGAATCCAGCTCCTTGGGTTTTGCCTTCTCAGCTGCTCTGAAAGGAGAGATCCACCACAAAAAATATGTAAATTGGGCTAGTTTATGAAAACAAATGTCATAATAATAAACTAATCTCAAAAACCACTCTCCCCGTTAAGGAGAATGAGATGTATAAAATACAAATAACAAATACTATCCATATGCATGCATAAACTTCAATGGAAGAACAGGAAGAAGTCCCTCCCCTCCTGTCTTCGACACACACCTTCCAAACATGTAAAGGGTCTCAATGCAAATACTTATAGATCAAAAATATATTTATCATCACAGTCTCTCTTTCTTTTTCCAAGATTATGTCCCATATATTACCATGGTTTTAAAATTTGTTTTTACAACTCATCTCAGACAAGTTTTCCGATAAGTTTGAGTCCATAGTCGCTAAAGTCACCAACTTTTTCAAAAAATCGCGTTTAAATCACGATTTTAAAGGTTGGTGATTAAATCACAACTTTTTGAAAAAGTCACGATTTAAGCCTGACTTTTTGAAAAAATCACGATTTAAACACAAAAATATGTGATTTTTTTTTGCTGAGCAAACTATTTTAAAAGGGTTTTTCAAAGACTATTTATTCTTATAGTTTAAAATAGGATTTGATGATATAAATGATAACACCACTTAGTAGAAAAAAAAAATTCATTATCTTAACACTATTTCGATTTTTTCGACTTTTTCCCTTACTAAATTATTCCCAAACCCTGACTTAGTGACTATGTTTGAGTTATCTCATTCAACAATGAGAAAAATGAACCATGGATTTAAATGTCATCCGATACGTTTGACTAGTCCATCTGTCTCGTTGTTGGTAGATGATACTGAGATGTATTGGACGAGTTGTCTTGGTCTCGAACGAGATTTAAAACCATGCATATTACAATCCAACAGAATAATGTAGTATAGGAACATTGGCCCAGGAAGGTGAACTCATTCATTGACGGTGAATGATAAGGCCATATATCTGTCACTTTTAAAAGCAAAATCAGTGATGTTAGTATTCCTTGCTTAAACAATGACCGAGGGATTGTTGTGGTATTAAAGAAAATGTAACAGGTCAGCATATATAAACAGTTATTCGTTAGTAGTTAAAATTTAGAAGCACCAAAACTTAAAATGACAGTCAGAACCAAGTGGTACTTGAGAAGAAATTTTAGTGACATACACTAGGTTATACAAATTAAACTAAGGTCCAACAGGAGACTAAGTCATAATAATGGCTACTATTCTAGATTGAATGTCTTCTCTATGGTGGAATCAAGCACATATTGGGTTCTATCTTCTGCAAAATTGAGTTCATAAATATTATTAGTTCACTAAAAGTTCCTTAGCATTCAAAGTGGGTCATAGAGAAAGAAAAAAATAGCTGGTGGATACAACAATAATTTATTTTTTGGGATAAACTTGTATTACAAATCCTTAGACGCTTCGGTCCCTAGATACAAATTCATCATCAAAATCGCCATCGCCTTATCCCAAAAACTACGGGTTAGCTGAATGAATCCCAAAAATTGGAGCCATGTCTTATGTTATTGCAAGTGTGTACAATGCAAGTTTGAATTTTTTTCTTTTCAGTATTGAAAGAAATTCTTTTTCAGATTATCATTTCCATTTCCAAAACTTGATCAAATGAAAGTTTAGGTTATGCTAGAACTTTTTGCATGTAAGACAGAATGTCATTACTCATTAACAGCTATACCTCTTGTTCTAGAACAAGATAACCTAACCAACCTTACAAAAGCAGACCCAGGTGGGAAAAAAAAATTTCAAAATTTTTCAGAGATTCGTCAAAGCATACACCAAAGTAAAAGATGTGACATGCACCCTATAATTTGTTTCTTGATAAAGTGAAAAAAAAGTCTGATGATTCATTGAGCAACTTCAGGAACAATTAATCAAGAGTTAGAAAGATGACTCACTTGAATAAAAACAGGACCACCAAAATATAAATCTAATGGCCATAATTGAAGTGCAAATCAGATGAAGTCTTTGACCAATCTTTTGTTTTCGGATATCCAATCTTTTCGTTTCACAGATTCTAACATGGCCATAGGTGAAATATGCACCTCTTGTTGATGAAATTAAATACTCTTCTAATGTGTCTCCAATCAAGAAGAAATCTTCTTGGTTTCTTTTTAGGATTTAGTTTTTGTCTATTACAACCCCAAAGATATGGACTTAACTTTTTGCCCAACTAACTCCCAAATGATTTTCCTGTATTAGTTAGGTTCATATCATTTAGAGCAACTCCAACGCACTCGGGCTCTCACTCTGTATTCTCTCCCAACTCCCGTTATACAGAGCCAAAGCCCTCCAAAAGAGCTCCAGCGCACTCAGGCTCTAGCTCTCTACGAAATTTTCTAGAGAAAGAGAAAGTGCGACAGGCAAAAGAAGAGAGTGGAATTCTCTCTCTCTACTTGTTGGTGGTAAAAAACAATGGAAGTTGTGACACATCTTACTATAGCTAAAATTTGTGGAGAGTGGTTTTTGCTAGTACGGTTGGAGTAAAGACCTCTTGAATAGGCAAAAGGACTCTCCACAATAAAATACCTAGCAGAGATGACTCATAGACATGCCTATTTGTGTTAGAGTTGCTCTTAGTATTAAAGCTAATACCACATCTTGGGTTCAAACCTTGGAAAAAGTGAAAGTTGCCACAGAACGGGTGTTGAGGGCGTCGGTGGAAGAGGCAACCCTGGGAACCCAAAAGAGTATCAAAGTGAAAACCACCACAATCACCACTACTTGGGTATCCCAAAAGAAGGATATCAGAAAGAAAGCCGCCACATATGCTGAGTGCATTAGTGATGTTTTACAACCCCAATGAGATATGGGATTAACTTTCCACTCCACTAACACCTTAAGTGCTTTTGGTGTATTAGTCTGGTTAATATAAATATCTTGAAGGAAAGACTGTTTATTGTGTAGCCCCTTGAGTCTACACCATTCAAATGAAGTATATTTATGTTTTTAATGCAACACAAATGAACAATTTATAATTGAAAATGTGTTTTTTCTTTATCTAAATAGCAAAACCTCGTCCAAGATATAACGAAAGTAGACCAATCCGTAATACAAGAACCCTAAAAAACACACACACAAAAAGTACAGAATTACAACAAAAAGGAGAAAAGATGGAAGCTTTACTTGGAAGCATGAGCAGACTCTTCTTCGAGCCAATTTCGAATTTGGCGAACGTTGCGTTTGAAAATCGAAGCAGATTGTTTGACGTCGCTCCTCAAGAGAAGAACAACTGCGCTAACGCCAGCAACAGTAAGAATGAAGTTCGTCAACGCCATTACTCTGTAAACCCTAATTTCTGTTCTGATCCTAAACCCAAAACCCTAGATTGATTGCACCTGCGCTTAAAAATCAAATTATCAGGGATTTAAACAAAAGTTTTGGACTTCGAAGAAGAAACAATTAGGAACAATTAAGGATCTTACTCTGGAGTAGAAACGATGCTCTCTTCTTCTTTCTTTTACTTCCTTAACAAACAGTCGAACACGAGAGACCTGTAACGAGCACACGAGTTTCAGCCGTATTAATCGGACTCACCTGTTCCCCACTCGGTAAAGTAGCTGCCCAGCAAATATTACTCAACCGAGTCCACCCAATGGGCTTCCAGGCCTATTGGATTAATAGGCTTCATGTAATCCGGTTGTCTAGGCTTGTGTTTTGGATTTTTAAGCCTATAATGGACCTAGGCTTTATTTGAACAAATTACATTAGGCTTGGGCGGAACACAATCTGGCCCAGATCCAAACCAGATAGAAATAAAAGGGGGAAGAAAACAAAATATGTCTAGAAACAAAATAGCTGAACACAAGCCAAACGGTGCACATGTAGGATGCGTTTGATTCGTCTAGAAACTAATTCTTACTCATGATTCAATTCTAGAACTCAATGTTATATTTAGTTTGGATTATAAAAGCGATTCTCCCATTATTAAAATCCGAAATTAACTAAAACTAGAAAGAATGAAAAGCTTGATTTCTTACAAAACATGATTTTGAATTCTGAAAGTTAATTCCTAGAGTCAATTTTGACGATCCATAATTAGAATCTGACAATAAAAAATTATAGTCTAGAATTAGAATCTAACATGCCCATCCTATGATGCTAAAACCTTGGATCGATGTGTGGTTGTTTCACATAAATCAAGTCATTAAAAATACCATGAAAAAAGGCGTTCTTCATATCAAGTTGTTTGTTTAAATCATAATGGTTAAATAGCTAAGAATAACATGTGCACAATGTAAAATAAAGCCAAAAACACAAACTTGGAGATTTAAAAAACCCTTTATCGACTATATGTCTTTACTATCACAAGCAAATGATTATTGTTAACACTAAGTGCCAGCTATGTTAGTTGGTAACGTCTCTGAGTGATGATACCAGATACTTAAGTTCAAATCCCACCAGCATCGAATTATTGAACTCATTAAAAACTTGCTTACCAATAAATAAATATAAAAAATTACTGTTAACCAACCAACACCTACTACTTCAAAAGATTGATCTGTTAGAGAGGGGGAGAGTTATGAATATAAGAAGGTCACAAGACTTAACTACGGTATGACACACTAAGTGGAGGAAAATATACATCATTAATTACAAAGAGATTAATTCCTTTGTATGTGTCCTTCTCTTAGACCCACTTTCTCTTGACAATAAAAGAACCCTAGGTTTATATATTTGTACTTCGACATGATTTCAATCACAAACTAAATACTTAAGAACTTAAGATACCTCTGCACAATAGTGAGAATAATCTCAATGATTCTAGGCTTGATGACTAGGGGACGGTTTTAGTGAAATAAATTTCCTTCATCACGTTTTAATAAAACCTATTTAATGATCGAGTTGTGATTTTTCTAACTACCCCCTCTAACATACTCCCCATACTCTCCTGACGTGGCATGTGTTAGAACCATTGATTTTTTTTTCTTAGGATACACAATTGAATATCCTCATAAACATGTGTAATTGTGTTTCCCAAGGAAATCTATAGTTCTAGCACATGCCACATCATGAGAGTATAAGGAGTATGTCAGAGGGGGGGAGAGTTAGAAAATCATTATTCTTAATGATCTGAATCATGATTTTTTGACTCCCCCACTCTCCCACGAAATTCTACGGTTCTATCACATGCCACATCGGGAGAGTCGAGGGTGAGTATGTCAGAGGGGGGAGTCAAAAAATCATTATTCTTAATCATCTAATTAATGGTAGCTTTTCGTGTAATGTCTCGTACACACTTTCTATAGACCACAATCACACTCTACAAGACAATAGACCACTAATAGTTCTTACGAACGTTGGCATACTTAGGACCACTTACGTAATAACGTATAATTACAGCGACAAGGGAATTGGCACTTTCTTGCTTATATTATATTCCATTTTCACAATGGTGGAAGGTTTTGAAAAGGACACTAATCTTATCTACTCATTCTACAACTGTACATGAAGTCGAATCTTCAAGCTCATAGAACCTCAAATTTAGGAGGAATATATTATCGACAATAATGAAAAGTAGATTATCCTGTATGGTGCATGATCCTTGTTAATAAACAACATACCAACCATGATCCATTAATAAACCATATCTCAAGAAAGTCCATCGATGATGATCGAGGATTAGGAAATTAAATCTTTCTTGTTCCCATCCAAGGGTTCAAAGCATAGATCGATGAAATTCTGGCGATCCCTAGGTTCGAGTAGGACAGTTTGAGTTTCCTAAATATTTATTTTATACTTATAAAGGGAAATATTTTTATATGTTGTCTAGACCATTCGTTACAAGACTAGATCTAACCGTTTATATTTAGTTGCAGAGTATTTATTACTATTTATATGTTGTCTTTTGTTGGAGGTAGCTTTGTATCGGCAAGTTGCATTGTACACCAAGGAGTAATTTGTACTTTTGCAATTTTGTAACATTTTTCCTAAGGGCAATTTCATCTTCGTGTGAACTAAAATTCATAGCCAACTCATTATTTGGCGATTGAGGGTTTTCTTAGTTTTTCAGAAGGAATAGTGATTAAGTCCAAGAATCTCATCGTCCCGTGGACATAGGCAATCTTGTTGAACAATGTCAATTTTGAGTTGTTTTTCTTTTTATTTTTATTTTTCTAATTTACATTTTTAGTTTGATAGGTATTGTCATTTTCTCGCACAATTTCTTTTAAAGTTGTGTTGGAGTGACCTCAAGATTGTACCTCATATGCACATCTTGATGTGAAAGTGTGTAGGAATATAGATGTTTTTTGACTTGTATCTCGTTGAAAAACATCTATGATTCCGACAAACTTTCACATCAGATGTGCAATATGAGTACGATCTTAAGGTCACTTCAGCATTAATTTTTTTTATTTTATAACAGTGCCCTACTATTTAATTATATTAAATTCTTGAGTCATGCTGGAGTAACATTGAGATGTACATCTTAGGGAACATTTTTGACGTAGATGTATGTCAGAACCATAGATGATTTTCATCGAGTTATAAGTCGGATATCGATGAAAATCATCTATGGTTCTGACACACATCCACATTAGAAAAGTCCCCCACGATGTACATTTTCATGTTACTTCAGCATTATCCTTAATTCTTTTCATAACTAATATAGGTAACGAAAAGAAACATAAATTGTGAGGGTTTATTCCTCTCCTTTTCAAGTATTTATTTATTTTCTTTTTTATGAGTATAATCAATAATGAACCACCTCACATCAGTTGAGCACTTGAGCCATGTTACTAATCTTTTCTTATTTGTTGTTTTTCAAATTTTTTTTTCTTTTAATACTTATCTAAGTATTATTTAATTTATTCATTTTAATTTTTAAAGCAATAAACAATGAAAAAGCCCATCAAATCTTTTGGCTAGCAAAGCATCTATATCAAGTTCTCATATCTTCTCCAAATCCTGTAAAGCTCTTAATATAATTGTAGATGGGAATATATATCTAACCATTCAACCAAATTTTGGAACCCATAGACTTTATTGGGCTCACTAAAGAGATTATGTTTTTAGATACTTAGAAAAGGACCCACAACCCATACAAAGGTTTCATATCTATCTCAAATATCACCTCATATATATTACACACAACACAACTACTATAAATACATGTTTCCTAGAATCAAAGAACTCATCTTCTAATCAATATATAGGACTCAACACATAGTAAATGGAGTCAAATCGGAAGCAGCGTCAAGGGTCCTTCAAAGGGAAGCTCGTAATGTCATTCAATCGAGTAACCAAGCCTTCCTCCTTCATGCAATATGGTGCCAAGGTTAAGCCTAACACATCTTCGACTGCTTCACTTCCTTCTCCAAATCAGAAGATTTCATTTGTGAAATCAGATGGTATGATTGATAACCCGTACAACGGTGGTGGTGCCATTGGCGAAGAAACTATCGACATGAAGGCTTCAACCTACATATCTTATGTTCAGGAACGATTTAGGCTTGAACGAGTTGATCTCGATTCAGATCTAAGAAAATATTAGGACATGCCTTTTTTTTTTTTTTATAATGACGTCTTAATAAATGTTAATCGTCTTTAGCTATGTTCCTTAGAGCTCTATGAACTTAAAATATTAGGTTCATTTGTGTATGTTGATCTTAGTTGTATGAATTTTGTAACATAAACATGGCTTCTCGTTACATTATGAAGTTGTCTCAATGAATAAGGATTTTATTTCATTTAAATTCTCATTAGCACTTACGAAGATGCAACATTGAAAGTTCCATTTCCTTATTCGAACTTGATTATATGTATATCTCTCGTGTTCGGCTTCAGCCAAGCAATAGTGTAACTAGGATTTGAACGTAACATCTTGAGGAGGTAATGATCATATAAGCGTGGATTTAAGAGTTATTAATCATGTTTCAAGCAGGCATCCCATTTCTCTTCCCTTATGTAACCCACGGATTAGCTACCTACGATCCATTGTAAAGGGCTTTCCCTTGATCGAAATTAGAGACTGAAGGCCATGAAGGGACTTAAATCTAAAAATCTCCATCCATTGCAGTGGCCTCCCTCTATTACTTAGGTATGGAATACAAGAGAAGAATAAGTACTTTGTGAAAACTGAAAAGTTTGACAAGAAAATTCCACGGGGCAAATCCACAAATTTTAGAAATTGGATTTCGATTGGACTGTTGCGATTTTTTATTTTCCCCAATTCGACTGTTTAGAGCCATCAAATTTCTCCCATTGTCCACTAATTTGATGGTTTCGATCCATAAAAAAAAAATTTGACAATAAAAAATTCGATGCCTTAATCTGTCGAAATTTATGAAATTCGACGGCCTTGGACCGTAAAATATAGGCTTTTTTGACGTTGTGAAATCGCTTAGAAAGTCACTATTACTACCATTCATTATAGCTTGGTATTGAATATTTATGTACTACTGAAATAAACCTTGCAACTAAATACTTTTAAGTAAAGTAAAGTAGCAATTTTTCCCAAGTAACATAATTATGCTTAAATTTAGAGCTTCAGTGTCACCGAAAGTTGTGGAATATTTGAATGGAGTTATGAGACATTAAGCAAAGGAAGGCTTTCTGAAACCAATGAATTGCAATTTCTTGGAAAGTAATATTCCCTAAATTATGATAAAAAATAAAAATAAAAATGAAAATATCTGAACTATGTTGGAATATTCCTTTCAACAATTGGAAATTTTAAATGAACCAGATTCCTTTTCTAGAAAAGGTTTCCTGAAATGTAATTCCAAACATGTCCATTGCACATGTATAGGGTATTTTCTTATCATCACATGGAGGGTGGGACGTGATCGATGCAGGAAGTCCATCTGATAGATGACCTTATGATCATTTGGGACTAGGGAGATGTTCGTGTGATATAGCGAAGTGGTCATCATCGCATCTCAAATCGTTATCCAAAAAAATTGGGGTTTGGGTCTATAAATTATGTTCTTGGTTCGATTTTGTCCAAAGTTACACCTTTTTGTTAATTTAATCCATATAAATTAGGAAGTTTCCTAGCTAAGCACAAACATGTCTTAATTTACAACTTAGAAAATATAACTTATACATTAAAACCCATAACAACATTACCAACATTATATAAAGGGATTCTTTAGGTTATTCATTCCTCTCTTTTTTATGATAATGGAGGGGCTCCATCTAAGACATTAGCAAACCTGCATTAAAAAAAAAATCAATATTAATCATTAAGAACACTGGCTGACAGCTAATGGATAAACAAGTAATGAGGAATACTTTCATGTATTTGTTTATTTAATATTTTATTTAAAGTTAAAGAATAATTAATAGTGAATAAAATTACAATAATGAAATAATGCACCACGTGAAAACTAACAAATTTGACGTGCCAAAGCCTACAAATATTAGAAATTGAATTTTGACGGTCCTCAATTCAACGGCTTAGAGCCATCAAATTTCTCTCATCCTCCATTAATTTGACAGTTTTGACCCGTCGAAGAAAAAAATTTGACAATGAAGAATTTGATGACTTGGTCCTTCAAATTTTATGAAATTCAACAATCTTGACTCGTCAAATATAGATTTTTTTTCACGTTGTGATGGCAACAATAACCACAGCAATAACAAAGAAAAGAAATAAAAGAGATCAAAGATGTAAGTACATGATAATCGAAAGCTGTGGATTGATTAATAGTGACTTTTTGTTATCCAATCAAGTTGATATTTTTCAATGACACCTTTAAATTTCAACCTACCAAATGAAGTCCTGACCTCGGCCACAACCATAGTCACAAAATTCTCCGAATATTTCAAAAAAAAAAAAATTCATAAAATTCTCCAAATTAAGGGTTAATCGATTAAATCGATGATTTCACAAATTAATCGAGGTTTCCTCAACTAATCATGGAATATTATAACATTTTTACCCTCCACCTCGAAAATTTTAGTTTTTTCAACATTCGAAAATTAAGAAAAAGATTAGGGTTTTAAGAAAGATTGAAGATTATAGGTTTTGGTAAGAAATCCAAAAAAATATTTGTATAATCTCAGATATTTTGCCAAAATTTTTTATGAAACTTTTCGAATTTATCCAAATTAATCGAATTGAACCCTCATCAAATAATTACCTAATCCGAACTCTATTACTATGTCCACGACATGAGTATGGGACATACATACCATAGGTGGATTAACATCTTCCTCCCTATAATTATCTAAAGAAAAAGACTATAAAAATCACAATAACAGCTGAAGATACTTGATATTACCTTTCAAACGCATCGCACGTGTTCCCTCCTCTTAAACTTCCAGGATTTATGTTGATCTCGTTTAGCTTTACCTCGCAAGAAGGAAAAATGGATTTCAATACTTCAAAGCATTAAGGACTAATATTTCTTTTAAGGTGGACAAAACATATACCAAGTATACTAAATTTATCCAAACAAAGAAAATTATAATAATTTGATTAATTTCAAATAAAATTTCTCACCCTTTTTTGGAGATAAACGTTCTCGTCTTGCAAAGCTCTTTGCTACATTTATGTCAAAATAACTAGTTAATCATACCAATTCATTTTGCTAATAGATATTCCAAATATTTAAGTAATAATTTACATTTACAAGAATGTAAAATCCAATAAATCACAATGTATTAATGTAAGGCTTAAATCGAGTGAATCAAATGATATATGGAGCCTAGACTGAGGTCCCCATTTGGGTCACGTGGACTGTCACATTGGCCCAAATGACACATCGGTCCTTTGGGGTCGTTATATACTTTCCCACATTTTGTAGGTTCAGGACCTTATTGGATTGGGACATAGTTGATTCGGAATCGATCCAATACGTTGTAATATCATATTCCTATGGGGTCATATCCTTATTGGAACCCAATCCTCGCTCCAGATCCAAAAAATTATCAGGTCAGATTGGATTGCATTTCAGGTCTGATCCAATCCATTGCCCATCGTAATAGAAAGAAACTCACCTTTCTCTTCAACAAGTTGATGTGCTCCGAGATTATACGCCTCTGTTAAACAGGCTCAGAAATCAGATAAATTTTCTACAAATTAACGAAGTTCAATTGAGAAATAATCTGGTCACTCTCTTGTGCAATATTTCCATTTTCCACTATATATACTCCTATATGTTTAAAATATAATATTTTTTTTGGAGAAATATTTCGCTCATGAAAAAAATCAATACCATATCAAGCGTAACATCATGAAACATTTTAATACAACCCGATACATTCCCAAAAATATTTCATGATCAATGTTTCGTATATCTTGGCCAATATGGACACATACCATACTCCTTGCCCGTGGTACTCTATTTGTCACATTCTTTCTGATCCACTGACCCATGAAATTTTTTGCCATGGAGAGACTTCTTGGTAGATTTTTAGAAATCAAATTTTATTGTCAAAATTTTTTAAATCCAAGGGCTAGAAATCACCAAGCAAGTTGTTTCTTGATTTATAGGTTCACAAAAGGATGGACCAAATATTTATAGGTAGTGAGCTCAAAGAGTGTGCCATATGGTATGAAAAATAGCTAAAAATACATTTTGATCATATGGTTAATTAGATTTTTGAAGTTACAAGATCTCATCACAGTATATCCAATGGTTAGTATCAAATAAGGGTCATCAACCAAATCGAACGGCTTGGTTTGTGTAATACTGGCATCTAGATCAGTGTGTTCATTGTCGTCGGATCCAAGTACTAGACCTTTTTTAATAATTTTATTTTTTACCTTTCTAGAGCGGATTCGTTCAACTCCAGTCTTTATTTGTCGTTCAAGTTGTTTCAATTCTTTCAAATCCAAAGAAACTAGGTCTTCTCCTGCAAGGTGCCTACATGGAAAATTAAACAAAGACATAAAGGGTGGGTATATATATATATGGGCAGCGTTATTACGATCCTTATTAAGACTCACATTGCGACACACCGTTTTGTCTTATATGGGAAAAAATGTTTAGAATGGGCTGATTTTTTGTGAGGATGATCTCTGTGATGAGGGGATCATCCTGGCAAAAAATCATCCCATTCAAAACTTCTAACCCCATCAAAATTGATTTGCAAAAATTGGACGGTCTAAAATTTTTCAACTTGTAAACATGGGGCTAGAGGTTTCATAATGAGCTGATTTTTGGCAAGGATGATCTCCTCACCATAGAGATCATCCTCACAAAAAATCAGCCCATTCCAAACATTTTTTCCCATATAAGACAAAATGGTGTGTCGCAATGTGAGTCGTAATAGGGTATACGAAACCCGACCCTCTATATATATATATATATATATATATATATATATATATATCCCGTTCAATGACTAACTTTTTGGCAAAACATTTTTCAAACACATGAGTTAGAAGTTTTGGAATGGGCTGATTTTTGGTGAGGATGATCTCTACAGTGAGGAGATCGTCATCACCAAAAATCAGTCAATTCCAAAACTTCTAACTCATATTTTGAAAAATGTTTTACCAAAAAGTTATCCATTAAACGCTACCCATATATATATAGGGTCCCGTTGAGCACCCTAAGTTTTACCACACACTTTAACAAACGTGTTTTGTCTTACATGGGTTAGAAGTTTTGGAATGGGCTGAATTTTGGTGAGGATGATCTCTATGGTGAGGAGCTCATCCTCACCAAAAATCAGCTCATTCCAAAACTTCTAACCCCATCAAAAATGGTTTACAAAAAATGGACGGTCCACGATTTTTCAACATGTAAACATGGGGCTAAACATTTCGGAATGGACTGATTTTTGGGGAAGATGATCTTCTAATCATAGAGATCATCCTCACCAAAAATCAGCCCATTCCAAAACTTCTAACCTATGTAGGACAAAAAACGTTTGTTAAAGTGTGTGGTAAAACTTAGGGTGCTGAACATTTCCCATATATATATATAGGAAATTTTCAGCAACAAACATTTTGGCAAAATATTTTTCAAAATATGGGTTAGAGGTTTTGGAATGAGCTGATTTTTGGTGATGATGATTTCTACGGTGAGGAGATTATCATAACCAAAAATCAGCCCATTCCAGAACTTCTAACCCATCAAAAATGATTTACAAAAAATGGACGGTTCACGACTTTTCAACTTATAAACATGGGGCTAGAAGTTTTGGAATGGGCTGATTTTTGGTGAGGATGATCTCCTCACCATAGAGATCCTCCTCACCAAAAATCAGCCCATTCCAAAATCTCTAACCCATGTTTTGAAAAATGTTATGCCAAAATGTTTGTTGTTGAACGGGACCCTATATATATATATATATATATATATAAAATAAGAGTCGTACTCGAGTGACCTCTACATTATATATGTCTCATATCGTAAAAGTGTGTTTAGGCACGATAGATGCTTTTTTGACTTGTATCTCAATGAAAATCATCTATAATTCCTATACACTTTCATGTCAAAACGAGCGATAAGAGGTACAATCTTGAGGTGACTTCAGCATTAATTATTCATATAATAATTGCAGTAGGGCAAGAAACAGTGGTGCTTACTTATCTCTTGCCTCCAACTTTTCTACTGTTTTCTGTAACTCTTCCATTTCTGACCTCCAAAACTGTGATTAAAGGAAAGACCATCACCATCAATATATATATTGATTAATCAAATTAATTTGTGCTACTTGATGGCCACCTTTATTAAATAATATTGTATAATAATCCCATATGAAGTTCTTTCCTCTCCTCTAATTAAATTTGAATATTAATCACCCATAAGAAAGGATTTTGAAGTCTACTAATCAAATTGTTTAGAGGTTTATTGATTTAATTTTCATCACCATCAACGAATAACCCAGACTTTATAAAGCTCATGTTAAGAAATGCTTCAAACACAGAGTTAAGCATCTCTTCTACAGTGGTCAGTGGAAATGGGTCCTAAGTCCGACCCCCTAACTACATAGGTTTGGCCCAGCCCAGAAACCTAAGTGGATTCATGTTGAATTATTTTATTTATTTATTTATATTTGTTCGAGATGCCGTTACCATTATAACGGATGTTATAACGGTTTTCAAATTTTACAAAATCACAGAGGCGGAGTCAGGATTTTCTTTTAGTGGGGGCAAACTTATAATTAATTGGAGGAGAAGGGGGCAAAAATTGAAGGTAAACGAGGGAGTGGGGGCAAACAGGGCATGTCAGTAGTTGGGTTTCTCAAATTTAAACATAAATTCAAAGGCATTTAACATGCCAAAAAAAAAAAAAAGTTGTGGGGGCAATTGCCCCCAAAGTCTCTTACTAGCTCCGTCCCTGCATGCAAACATACATAAATAAAATAAAATAAATACCTCAACAGTTCTGGAACGTTGATGGTGTGATTCGAGCAATCCTACTTCGTTGCGATATCTTCGGATCGTCCTATCCATGCTGATACCAAAACCACAAAATCTATTAAACCAACCTCATGTTTCTATCATATTAGATTCATTTTTTTTTTTTTTTGAAGAATCTAACAATTTAAATAAAAAAATAAAAAAATAAAAAGAAAAAGAAAGAAAGAAAGAATATAAGAGAGGGATGAGGTACAAACTCTTGGCTAGCAAATTGGTAAGCTTTCCCAGAAGGAGAGAACATAACAAGAGCTACTTCCGCATCACATAATACAGAGAGCTCGAAAGCTTTCTTGAGAAGTCCATTTCGTCTCTTAGAAAAGGTGACCTGTCTGTTTGTTGTGTTCTCGATTCTTTTAAGCTCTACTTTCCCTCTACCCATGATATGATGTTCTTTCCTCTTTCAAACACACACACACACACAGAAAGCTAAAACGGTGGGTATCTGCAGACGATGCCAGAGAGATATAAATAGGGAAAAAAATTAGCCTCAAACGTGGTTTGAATCAATTCATCAAACGAACGGTTGAAACAGATGATACCTATAGTTCCAAACAATGAAGATTTTTAGAAAATTTGTTTGAGGTTAGAAAAGTCATATATATACATGCATGCACCTTCGCAGCTTCTGCTTCCTCATTAGAGTACTAAATCATACTTACGAGTTTTCCTTAGTCTTGTGAAGATGACTAGATTGACATGACGGCATTATCGTTCTTTCCATGGAAAAGTCATCTCTTTTGGAGGAAAAAATATTCCTTTTAACTGCCAATTTGGTTTAATGTTTAGATCTAAGTTAATAATAAAATAATCGTGATAGCTTGACTACCCCATGTGACACACTCAATTGAGTCCTTTGATGTGATAAGTTCGGAAGTCATAAATTTGTAAGTCTCGAGATACAAAACTATACTTTCCAAAAAAGAAAAAAGTGTACGTGTCGAGACAAACAGGGGCGGAGCTAGTAAGGAGTTGGTGGGGGCAATTGCCCCCCACAGAACTTTGAGACACCCCTATATTTTTAACTAATTACATGTCCCATTTGTCCCAACTCCCTCATCTCCCTCCAATTTTTGCCCCCACACCCTCACCTCCCTTTAATCGTATTTTTCAGTACAAATAATTTTCCCATCATTCAAGTTCTTCAACCATACAATGAACCATAGTTTGCCCCCACTACAAGAAAATCCTGGCTCTGTCCCAGGAGACGTACATACATTTATGAACTTGTCACTTCAAGAGAATTGATTGAATATGCCATGTGGGGGTAGCCAGATTATACTCATAATAAAATTAGGGTGTGCTTGTGTTATACAAACATTTATTTTATAACAAATATTATCTATATATATATATATATATATATATATATATGGGTCAGGTTCAAAGGCCATATGAGAAAACATATGTAAAAACTTTCGTTTTTAATAAAATTTTAAAATATGGGTTAGAAATTTTGGATTGAGCTGATTTTTTGTGAGGATGATCTCTATGATGGGAAGATCATCCAAAAAAAAAAAAAATCAGCCCAATCTGAAACTGCTAACCCTATTAAAAGTGATTTAGGATGTGGACCGTTGATTTTTTACCAATTTTTATCATTAATTTGTAAATCACTTTTGATGGATTTAGAAGTTTCTGATTGAGCTGATTTTTTGTGAGGATGATCTTTTCACATAGTGACCATCCTTGCAAAAAATCAGCTCAATCCAAAACCTCTAACTCTTATTTTGAAAAACGAAAGTTTTTTCATATGTTTTCTCATATGGCCCTTGAACCGCCCCCTATATATATATATATATATATATATATATATATATATATATATTTGATTTATGCTTTTACATCATCCCAATGTCGCTCTCAAACTACTATATCACACCACATGACGATTGTCTACTTGTCTCTAAAGCATCAACAATCCCACGATGAAACACATCCATCCTCCGATGTTTGGGTTCCTATATTTGTTGATTGGACTTATCACTTAGTTTGTTTGAGGTTTGACACATTGCAAACAACTTTGAGTTCTTGGGTTCAAGATTACCCATAAAAATAAAAAAGACATAGTGAGGCTATATGTACTTGTGCTCCAAAATAGGCCTGCCTTAAGTGCCAAGGGACTTCACAGTGTTAATCCCCTTAATTGTGGTCATATCTAATGTTCAAGGGAATCTTGGATGCCTATAATTAGTTAGAATCATCGGAAGTCAACTATCTTGGGCATGGATGGAGCCAAGATTTTCTTGTAGTGGGGGAACACTACTAAGTTGATCCATATTACTAAATAAGTTGATCCAACCACCAAATTTATATACGATCTTACCTTCATAACAAACCAAAATTCCAGTCACACCACTTGTGATATTAGAGATATTATTTTATTTAACTCGATTACTCTATTTTCAATAAGATCAATAACTTGGTGTTGGATTGATCTCATATATACAAGAGATTAGTAGTTAATGGAGGTGAAAATGAATTCAAGAGGATTTGAATCTAGGCCATAGGATCAACTCTCCTCAAGCCTTTTGTCTTTCATCTTAAAGAAATTTTGTTCTAACATATTGTATCTAGCCTCTCTCTCCCTCCCTCTATGACCCTAAGAATCACTTCTACTTCTACTTCATATCGATTACCATGTCGACACGTGAGTTGTCATAAAGGGTGTCTTTCAAGTGTATATAGGATGTCTTTCAATTACTTTTTTCAAGAAAGTAACTTAAGAGAGAGAAAAAACTTAAAAACGAGTCCAAAAAGTGTGATTTTTAAAGGGAACACTTTTCGCCATATCATTGGCTAAATTTCCAACACAGTATTCAGCGCTTTACCGTTCCACGTAACGGTGAGTAACGGATTTAACACTCCGTTCCGTTTTCGAGAAAATTAGAAGGAAAAAAAATGTCTTAAATAGTGGGTTGTTTCGTAATTATAGTTAGTGTTGAGGGTGTTTACGTATCTCAAAAGAAAACAAATGGTTGGCCCACATGTCGCAATCTGAGTAGCAAATCAATTAGAAAGTTGGCTACCCACCATGCGTCCAAGTGACTGAAATTTTCAATAAAGTTTGTAAACGTGTCGATCCCCCATCCGCTGCACTTCATGGGTGTTTTTTTTAAGAGAGCTACTATTACCACACCAATTCTTATGTAAGAATTGCACACAGATGGTGCGGCAATAGCCAATAGTAACATTCTTTTTTATGACTAACCCGACCCGACCAGCCCATTAAACTTGGGCCAGGCTAAAGCCTAATTATCCCCTCTCTGGCCCGGCTCGCTACTCTACTATAATATATATATCTATGTACACATAGTATCAAATATATAGTTAGATGTATGGATTTAAATTAAGATTTAAATTAAATAATAAAACTATAGTGATTTGTTAAATTTATCTAATATTTGATTAGTAAAAAAATGAAAGAGAAACATATATAATAACGTAGAATATTCTTTTATCTTTAAAGGGTTTTGTTAACGTGTGCCCTAAGGGCACACATTAAGATGCATTAAATACACTTTGGAAATAAGCATTTGAGGGCCTGTTTTTTTTTTTTTTTTTTTGAGATGTAGCTAATGCATCTTAACAAGACCCATATTTAAATTCTACATGTTCTCTTATAAGGGGAGAAATAAATTAGACAAAGAGGGGACAAACAATAAAGTTTTTTGTTTATAGATGGACTAGTTAGGGAACATTCTCCTTCAAGTAAAAAAAAAAAAAAAAGAATTGATTTCATTGGACCCTTATTTTGACAAAAATAGAATTAAACAACTCCAAATACCTCTCAAAGGTGCATACAATTAATATTTCCATAAGCCTCAAAATTAACCCCAACCCATTAGGGTTATTATCAAGAGACGACTCTAGTCATACTAGATAATTATGGTAAATAACATGGTGGAGGCAAAATCATCGTTTGCATGCTTTTCGGATTCCCATCTCGACTTCCACTAAAGCAAGAAACCAAAAGTGGGTCCAAGAAGCTCTTGTTTCTGATTTACTCGTCGTATCTGTAGACCGAATCACCCATTGTCCCAAGGCATATTAATCCTTTCCACTTCACCCAATAAGTTATTATGGGACTCATGATGGACTTCTACCTGTAGAGTTTGATTTTGTTCTAATCAAATTGATAACAAATTGGGGGGCAAAATCATCTTTTGCATGCTCTTTTGGATTCCCGTCTCGCTTCCCACTAAAACAAGAAACCAAAAGTGGGTTCAAGAAGCTCTTGTTTCTAACTTACTTGTCATATCTGTAGGTCAAAGCACCGATTGTCCAAAGGCATATTGGTCCTTAATTTCCACTTCACCCAATAAGTTGTTATGAGACTCACGATGGACTTCTACCTATAGAGTTCGATTTTGTTCTAATCAAATTGATTACAATTTACAAACTTGAAGTTTGATTAAGGTCAAGTAAAAAAGAGTGCAAATAAATGAGAAATAAGAGTAACTATGATCCAATGGATATTAATTCAAAAAAAAATTATGAGCTTAAAGACCAACTTAAACTTGGAAAATGTAAACTATTTAGACATGCCTCCCTCCTTCCATTTTGGTGAATTTTAGAGATATCCTCTATGTTTTGAAATTGATGACATGCTCCCTTGACCTCAGTCTTCTTAGGTTAATAGAAAAAGACCCAAATTACCTCTTCTTTAAGCTCTTGTTGAAAGCCCTTGAGTTTTCTTCTCAAAATAGTCATATTCAACTTCTCTGAATAAAACTTGAGCCGTGATTTTCTATCGCCCCCTTTGGCATATGCCCCAAGATGTGGCATGGGCTAGAACCACAAATATTTTCTTGGGATACTCAGCTGCACATCCTCATAAATATGTGCATTTATGTATCCCGAGGAAAAAAGATCTATAATTATAGTCCATGTCACGTTAGGGGGCAACTTCTTGGAAGGTGAAAAGGTTATCCCAAACCATAAGTGATCTAAAAGCTATGGTTTTATGTAAATCAGCGAATTTATCACTTTAAACCTGTAATCTCATCACTTGAAAAACCAACGATTTCACACGTTCACATTTCGATAATTAAAAGGAATAGTTGGCCAGAATAATAAATTTGGCTCACAAAATGATAATTTACCCTAGGATTTTAGTTGAAGTGTAAAAAATTATGTAATTTTTGGGTAGTAAAATCAAGAGTTTCTCATGATTTAAGATGGTGTGTACTCATGAAACCTACCATCAACAAGAAAAAAAGGTCCCTAACGTTTCTTTAAATTTAAAAATAAAACGTTGACTTGAAGTTTATAATACATGTTTCCTCTCATACAATTATAAAAGTAAATATAGGGAACCCCACATCTCTTGGCCCATATCTTTCAAGCTCCCACCCCACCTTCATGAATTCGACATTTAACGTTATCAACAAGTCAAAATGGTCTCACTAGCATTTCATATCGAAAGTCTCCTTCTCCATCATTCATTCTGCAGAAATTTAATAATAATAATAAATATAAAAAAAAAGGTTGACGTGTCGTCCCCGTATGACTCCTTTAGGATGGAATCTAGATCACTGGATTCATGAACTGATCTGTCGGGTCCATCCGTGGACCGGGTTTTGGATAGTAGTACTAGGTCCATTTCTGTGTTGGGTCGAGCTGGACTTGGTTTGATTCATATTTAGAATCAAGCTTGTTCTTGGCATCCATGATCATTGGGTGGCCCTATACGTGAGCCTCTAGAATCATAGATTCTTTTTCGTGGGATACACAACCGCACATATTTATGAGAATGTACGGTTGTGTATTCAGAGGGAAAAATCTATGATTCTAACCCATGACACGTCAGGGATGTGTGTTAGAAAGGGTGTCAGAAAATCACAAATCAAAATAAAATGCGATTTCAATATTTCCTTCTTATATTTTTTGCAACCTCACAATGAGACGCATACGAGATTTACCAATGAACTTCTCTTCACATTGTGCATCATAATTGTGAAAGTTGCCACAAATGTTAGAAGCAAAAGCTAATGTTCCTGGCCTGTTTTTGGACTTCTTAATCTTTTTCACCAAATAGTGACTTTAATTTGGAGTTCAGAAACGGAAATCTGGTTTGCATTAAACATTTTGAAGTGTGTAACATTTGGAATCTACATATCAAAACCAGATTTCATTTAGGATTTTATAATAATAACATCAACAAAACCTAATCCCACAGATTTGGGTTTGTTCCTCTATTCCTTCTGTGCAAAAGTCAAGTAGAACAAATGTTTAAATGTTGTGTGCCAATTGAATATTTCGGTGAATTAATACAATATATACGTTTCGATACATTCCCAAAACTTCAATGTTTTAGAGTTTCCATATTGATGCATAGGCTGCAGTTAGGGCGCCCACCGTATTAATAAGGTGCTCATGGACTATTGAAAATGTTTTCTTTTTTACTAAAGTTTTACCATGATTAAAGCACCTCACCTATGTTGAGATGTTCATGTCGACATTGAAGGAGGCATATCGACACAAAAAAAAAACAAACAAACGAGCTGAAATATGTTGGGATGCTCAAATCATAAATAAGTTTGTGGGTACCCTTACAAAGATGGTTGTCCTTACTAAGAATTTGGGTGTCTTTACTACGGGCATGATGCATATCGACCCATGCATTCTGATATTTTAAACCACAAGACAAACAAATTAGGTTGCACCATACCCTAAAGGGTTGGCTCTATGGCATTATCAGATCGATAAGCGATCGATGCCAGTAGGTCGTGAGTTCGATATCCAATATGAGTATTATTTCTTAGGAGTCACCCACGAGAGTGCACTCTCACTTACTTAGTGTGTGTGATGTGCAGACGTTGTATGTATCTTAGGCTAAGCTCTGATACGAATCTAATCCGCTGTCTACAGGAATACCTTATTATAAAAAATAAATAAATAAAACTGCACCAAAACTAAGTGGATCAATCCAACTTCAACAAACCATATTACAAAGCAATATAGTGAGATTAATTTTAGAAAAAAAAAATCAAAATAATTGAATAGAGTTTGATTCTCCCTCTCTTGTGTCATTAGTAACCTAATTCTCTGGCTTCTTTCATGCAACAAATGCAGCAGCACTAACTTACAACAATAAAATAAAATAAATCAAAACAAGCTAACCAAGTTTTCGCTAACTCAGACTCTGAAATGAAAGAGAGAATAAAGGAAGAAAATATAAAAATAAAATAACAAAATCTGAGTTTATCTATTCGCCTCGATTTCAGGAATTTTGATTGACGATTTTGGAGTTTCTCGCTCTCACAAGTCTTCTTCTTCCTCTCTGCATATTCAAAGGTTAGGGTCTCATTCATCATTATTAGTGATATTTGACAAGATGAGAGATCGACATCAAAATTCCAGACTTTTCGATCAACTCTGCGTTATCATTCTCAGTATACTTCGATCTCCCCAGCCTCACCTCCCCTTTTCCATTCCTTCCTCTGTTTCTTCTTCTTCTTCTTCTTCGAGAAGAACAACGTCTTCGACTCAGATCTCTCTTGCTGGGATCTCTTCTTTGCTTCTTGGGGTTTCGTTAGCTTTGATGCTCTGTGGATCTTTAACGTTTCTTATTGGGTTCATATTGATGCCTTGGGTTCTTGGATTGGTTATGGTTTTGTATCTGTTTGGGATTGTTTCGAATTTGTCTGTATTGGGACGAGCGATTCTTTGTCCAGCTTCGTCTCCAATGGCCTCATCGCGGAAGGACATTTCTGGTAAGGGTTTTCGTTGCTCGATGTTGGGGTTTTTCCCAATTGTTCCATTTTAATTTTGGGTCTTGTTTGATTATTGGGTTTTTCTTGGAGAATTATTGGACTCTGGATTGCTATTTTGATTGTATGTAATCTACTTGGATTTGTTTTTAATGCAACTTAAAATCCTTTTTTTATTCTATTTTAAATCTGCTCTTAGGTCTATTTATTTATCTATTTTGGATGAGAAATTTAAACCATTTACGAGCATCAAAACCATGAAGTTACTGATCCAACTCCCGCTTAAAACTAGAGAGAGAGAGAGAACAATTATGATTGTTAAATTGTTACTAGGATGGAACATGGGTTTCTTTGGATTTTAGTGGAATGGCTCTCTAGAATCTATGGGCATGGTTTTAAATCTCGTCCGAGACCAAGATGACTCGTCCGATACGTCTCGGTATATTTCACTAATGAGATCCGACGAGATTTAAAACCACGGTTTATTTTTGCCATTGTTGAATGAGACGATTCAAATGTATTGGAAAACTCGTCTGAGACATCTCGGACTTATTCATGGGCGAGAGGAGATGTCAAAACGAGTTTTAAAACCATACATAGCCATTGGATCGATGACAAACTCTACAAAAAAAAAAAGTGTGTGAATGAAGGGGAATCAACTTAAAAATCAATGATTTTGTCTATTGGGAGGGTGGAGAAACAAGACCCTTACAAATTTTAAAAATTTTTGTGAGGGTAAGAATGACAGATTTTTTTTTCTTGATGCTCTTATTTATTGTAGTAACATATAAAGAGTCGTGATAATTTGACGCCCCTCTCTGACATAGGCCCCGCTACACCTCTTTTACAAAATCGTAGATCATTTACCTTGGGATACACAAGAAGAAGATTTATGATTATGCATACCCAAGGCAAACGATCTACGGTTCTTTGTCTGTCGGGGGTGTATGTCAGAGGGGGTGTTAGAAAATCATTAATCAACATATAAGGCCTAATAATTTTTAAAACTTCTTTTTTGGGGGTAGAAAGTGCCCTCATTGCCCCTTGTTTTACTATATATATGGTCCCCATGATCCTCGTAAAAATCATAGTGGGATTATATATTTGCTATTCTCTCTTACTTCAACATAGGCTTGTTTTTTGTGTAGAACACTTTCTATCGTGCAGTTTTTTTATGGCAGTAACGGTGCAAGATCCAATCTGTTGTAGAAACACAGGATTCACAATTTGAAGTATTGATTGAACTGTCTGCCTGCCTAGTGTGTGAGCATCAATATGATTGAACTAATGGGAAGGGAACAACACTTGGAGATAAGTGTCGTGCTGGAATGACATTGAAATTGACATCGTTTCACACATTGAGTTGTGCACACAACCATAGATGCTTTTCAAAGACTAGGATTGTAAAGGGATGGCAATAAGAGTGCTAGCCTTGGTATAAGTGGAGTGTTGCAAAAGGGGAGAGAAAAGTTCAAAAAATGATGGATGGTGGTCTTTATTATTATTATTTTTTTAGCTAGGCAAGTAAGATTTGTGATCAATAATTAGTCGATGAAGGTGGGTTTTGAACAGATAACATTGACGAACTTTAAACATCTTGGCAAGTTAGCACCTCAACCAAAATATGGCATTTGAGATAAGGGTGTGGTTCGGAGGCCCTAAAGTAAACCAAGTTTTGAGCCAAGTTTTTTAAACTGTTAGATATGGACAGATTCGACGGATCGCAAACGTCTGATGGTTTTAAAGATAAAATAGTAAAAAATTAAAGTTGCCCTTTGTTCAATTTTTTAATTCTTTAAAAAATCCCTCACACACACACACACACACTCTCTCTCTCTCTCTAGAAATCGTAACTCTGCTTCAGCGCAAGAAGCCAGCACCGAAGAGAGTGAATTGTTGGGATTGGCAGCGATTACATAAAGTACTTTTTGACTACTGAATACACAGAAAATGTGATCTAATTTATAGAAGGAAATACATGTAGTTCAAGAAATACAATTAGGGCATCGACAACGTTTTTATTTCTGCGTAGGTCGAGGTCAATAGAAGGTGTAAATTATTTCACATTCTGAGGCTACCCAATCAGAGAGACTTCTCACATTTTGATCAGTTTTTTACATGGCGTTTGAGGTGGCTTGCACGTCAAGATGGGTGGTGATGTTGTGGTGGTTATTTATAATATCTTGAAAGGTTTAAATTTTTATTTTTATTTTTTTTATTTGTTGTTTTTCCCTAATCCTTGGTTGAATTATTATTGACTTAATTTTAAATTAAACAAATATAAGATGAAAATATCTAGTTCCCCATATAAGATTTACCCCTCTTTTTCTTTTGTTTTTTTTTTTTAAATCTCCGAACTTCTCAGATAATGGATTGCTTAAGAACAGATGTAGTAGTGTGAGATGTGAACTTTAAAAGAAAACTAAGGGAAAAAAATTGAAAATTCCTGAAAAAGTGAAAAGAGAAAAAAAATCTGGTGTTTAAATGCGCTTGGGGAAATGAGGAAAAAGTAGTGTTGGTTTTTAAATGTTGGGAATAACATCAGGAGATGAGAAAATCTTTTTCCGAAAGGCTTGGATGGTAAATATTTTCCTAAAAGAGAGGAATATTATTTTTCCAGAATAATGATTTTGTATAAGAAAATCTGCTGCAATCATATGCTTGCAAAAATTGCATTTTCTAAAAGGAAAAAAAATAAAATAAACACATTTTCCATTGAGCTCTCGTTTGAACCCTTTTTGAGAGAGAGAGTGAGAGAGAGAGTTTGTGATCCGTGTCCAGACCTAACAGTCCAAAAAATTTAGTTCAAAACTTGATTTACTTTAGGGCCTCCGAACCGCTCCCTTGAGAGAATTCTAATAAAGATAGAGAAATTGAGTCTATTTCATACGATGGTTTCTATGTTATACTAGGTGCTCAACTACCGACAGAACTAAAGGTTTAAAATTATATAAGACAACATAACGTGTAATTGAATGCCAGGCAATCAAGGAGGTATATGTTCGTAAAATGAATGTAGCAGAGATGAAGATATTGAGGATTTGAAAACTAAAGAATAATGCATCCTGACCTGTCCAATTTTATGATTAGTTTACTGTTTGATGATTGAATCAAATAATGAAAGAAAATATAGTAGCTTTTATATATCGTTTGGCGTGGTTTAACGACCCACCACGAAGATGCCAAATGTCTAACACTCTTCTGAACCACTTATTCCATGTACTTATGCATCTAAAACACCAAAATTAAATATATTAGCCTGATTGTCCTCGGGTTTTAATTGTTCATTTTTAATTTAAAATTTTTGGTGGAGCCCTAATCAACTTTATCAATTTGATCATATATTATCTTTGTGAGGGGTTCCACCTCTTTATCAAATGTAGTTTATACTTGGGGAATTTTAATTTAATCAATCCTACACATCCAGATCATTAACATGATCAAACGAACTACTATTTCAAAGCATCAATGTGGAATAAAATTATTAAAAATCTTAAAATTTCTTCCTTCTAAGAAATTGCCATATTATATGTTCACTCAATGCTGAATTGTTCAACTATTACTTTCAACAAATTTACTGCTCACATTTGTTTTCTTATATTGGGCTCTAAACTTAGCTACTAAGGGAGTCATTTAGAGTTGTAATGAATTCCTAATAGAATTAGCCATGATCAATGAAGAGTTAAAACCCAAAAAATGGTTGAATCCAACTCCCATTAATTAACTATTGTTAAAGGAATTTCATGATTAGTAGAGAGAGATGAAACCCATATTAATGGTTCATCCATAGATAATATTTTAACCAGTGTAGATGTGAACACCAATAGCAATAAGGAAGATAGTGATGAGGCCAAAGAAGATGATGGTGTGTACCAGAATCGAAACCCCACTTGTCTGCATGTTTGCAAACTCAACCACTCTACCTTTCCCTGGTAGTTGGAACAACAGCCCTGGCGTTAACAACACGAACAACACCACGGCTATCACCACTGGCCCCCAATCTGCCATTCTTGTGTTTGTGTGTGTGTGTGTGTGTGTGTGTGTGTGATAGAGAGAGAAGGAAAGAGCAAAGCAAAGCAAAGGAAGAAGTGTTGAGGAGGAAGAAGAGATTATTTGGAGTAAAGAGAGAGCGTTTAAAGGTTGAAGCAAATAGACACAGAGAATAAGAACAAAATCACCGACCCCCCCAACGGACTCGATTGTGTGAGTGAGATGCTTTTGGAAAGTTAAAGCGTGGTGTTATAATCTAAGTCTATTGCTAGGGACGGCAATCCAACAAGGAAGCATAGAATCGATTTTTTTTGGACGGCTAGATCTTTAACACGAACGTCCAAGACAAAAAAAGCAAACCTTGGACTATCCTTACTAAGTAAGGATTTCACCCTTACTAAGGGTCTTGCGCTCACCTTGTGGTATCCAAAAACATGATCCCATGCTTTACGGTTATAGAGTGCAAAATTCTATGAATTTTGAAAATTTTTATTTTTTCAAAAAAATATTATTTTTCACTGCTGAATTTTAATTTTAAGTTTGTGAGTAAGTAGCCAAGCATTTTCAAAATCATGGATCAAGTTCAAAAGAGTTTTTGTTTTTTTTTAATTTTTTTTTAAAGAATATTTGAGTTTTTTGATGAAACTTAGAGGACTTTGTGATTGATTGCTGATGTGGTAATCCATTTGAGCAAAATGACCGATAGTAAAGCTTAAATTCTTACTATTTTAGTATGGAAAGTGTTTTGCATTTTTTTATACATTCTTACAAAGTCCCTCTTTATAACAAAATTTACTTTTAAACGACAAATATACACATAAATTACTTAAGATTATATAAAATATTATTTTGTCTAGTTGACTATAATGTCTTTAATAAGCTAAATTACAATAATCAGAAAAAAATTTAAAAAAAAAATTGATATAAAACATCATGATTTTTTATAGATGTAACATTTCAATAAATAAATTTAGAGAGTGATTTTGTAGTCTCGTATATCAAAATTATATGTGACACATCTTAAAACATGAGAAATCGGCTTAATTGGTGATGTATAGTCATTTAATTGGAACATTTTTTATAATGGATTCCAAGCAATGAGTGATTTGATCCAATAGTTGGGAACACGAACAATCATTTTAATACACTTTCTATGTAGAAATGACTTATGATCTACTTATTTTTCTATGCTCTAGTGTTTGATTATTTTGTCAAAAAATTGCATTTAGTCAATTAAGAAAAAATTTCGTTCGAGTCAACTAGGAAGACTAAGAAAACATTGAAATTAAATTCATTTGAGAATTCTTGGGCTAGTAGTAGAAACTAAAATTAAAGGAAATTAAATTTGATTGATCAAAAAATACTCTTCTGATCTACTTATCACACGAGTTTGTTGCTCACGCCTCTGCACCTGAAACACCAAAATTAAAATAAAATATTTGTCTGATTGTTTTCTCTAACTTTTAATCCGTCATTTGGGGGTCTTTAGTGGACCCTGATTCAAATTTGTCAATGTGATTATATTATCCACCCCAGTCCCTTCTGATGGACACTATCAAATGTCGTTTTCTTACTTGGGGATTTTTTCTTATGAATCCAACACATCTACATCATTAACATTAGCAATCCAACTATTCTTTCTAAGCATCAATGTGGAATAAAATTATTATTTTTTGAAAAACAAAAAACAAAAGAAAAAAAACTTTTATAGCTTATCATTTGTTTTCTGATATTGGGTTCTAAGCTGAGTTATTACATAGAAAATCCTAGCTCTACCCCTGTTAATAACACTAACACATGACCCACGCCACCGCTATCACCATTACCATCCACTTTGTCATTCTTCTCTTGTATGTGTGTCTGTGTGTGATGAAGATCGGACAAAGCAAAGAAAGACATATTGAGGAAGAAGAACAGATTATTTGGGAAAGTTAAAGCATGGCATCATGATCAACATCCATACTTGGACGGAAATTGAGGAAGTTAGAGAATCGATTTTTTTTTTTTTTCTTATTTTTTGTGGTCGGCTAGATCATTAACATGAACATCCAAGACAAAACAAATCACAAATCTTTTGCCATGCAAACTCCCAAGTCCTATCCTATGTAAGAACAGATTATTTGGGAAAGTTAAAGCATGGCATCATGATCAACATCCATACTTGGACGGAAATTGAGGAAGTATAGAATCGATTTTTTTTTTCTTATTTTTTGTGGTCGGCTAGATCATTAACATGAACATCCAAGACAAAACAAATCACAAATCTTTTGCCATGCAAACTCCCAAGTCCTATCCTATGTACTATATACCAATTCTCTCATAAACTTGAAATAACTCCTTCAAAACCCATTTTTTTTTTTAAATATTCTTTCTAAATATCTCTTTACAATAGTTTTGCGAAGAAAGGATATAAAATCTCGAAGGGAAATAAGAGAAGAAACTTCTTCACCCATCGGAAGTATGAGTCATGCGCATTGTCTCCCATGCTCACATCCTCCCTTTCTAATGGTCATGGGATGATGTCCAAGAATCAATGAGAGAATCTTTGACATCATTTGAAGGGTCATAATCAATGTGGTAAGTAGATACAATCAAATCTTCGACATCCTCCCTTCCTAACGGTCATCAGATGAAGCACCCATCCCTCTTCAAAATTTTGGTAGAACCCTCTCCTTTAGATGACATGTGGTGTCTCCAACGAGGTATCCCAAATATTAATGAAAATGTAAGGGACGTGAAATATTCATGAAGACTTTGTGTCACGTCAAGAGGAGGGTTTTCTCCAAAATTTTGAAGCAGCCTAGTTGCTTCGAAGTTGGGCTCCAAGAAAAATATTCCGGATTCGTAGGGGTTAGTTAAGGAAAAATCTATAAATAAAGAGGCAACTAAGGACCAATGTATATATTATGCACGTGCCTTGTATTCTGTCGGGGTTCAACATTGATGCCAATTGCTAATTTGCGGGGGGTCATTGATGTAGGCAATATTGCTGAATCACGTAAAACTTGTATTCTTATTTGTTCATTTTTTTTTCTATATATTTCTGATTGCTATCGTGGTTTTCAACAATATGCAACCACGAGTCCATTGTTAGAAAATGTCAATTTTACTTGGGGATTTTTTTCATCAATCCAACACATCAAGATCTTTCACATAATCAATCCAATCCCGGAATAAAATAATTAAAATGGGAGTAAATCTTACACCCTTTTATGTGTTCGTTACTTTTCATCTTCCTAGGAAATCTCTTCCTCGATTATTTTCACATTCAAGGCCTCAGCCTTTACTTGGCAATAAATTTTGCTAGCTTATCATTTATTTTGTTCTATTGAGGCTATAAGCTTAGCAAACTATTAAGCAGGTTATTTTAATTAACAAGAACTTACAACTCAATTACCTTATAAGTAGGGAGTTGTAATTAACTCCTTATAGAATGAGTTATGAAGAGTTTAAACCAGTTGTCCCAAAAATGGTCGAACCATCTCCCAAGGGTTTGAGTCGATTGCTTAGCTATTTTTAGAGGAATTTCATTAGTAGCAAGGAGAGATTGGTATGGCTAAATCCCAAGTCAATACACGAAAATTGATTATTGAAATTAATCTCTTCTAACACCAAAGCAATCAATTCCAACAACAAAACCTCAAGAAATGTGTTGCAAAGCAAATTCAAGTAATAATAATAAAAAATAGAGAAATGAATACAACTACAACATAAGATATACCTGATTCACCCACAATGTGGCTACATCCAGGACAAGCCGGCAAGTAGATATCCACTATTCAATGAAGAAATTACAAGTATGGAGATTTATATTTATCTCCAACTATCTTTGGTGAAACCCACAAAATCTCTACACCCAACTCTAACAAGAACCCAAACAAGAAATCAATCTCAATCTCGTTGTCACAAACCTGCAACAACAATTTGTAGATCACCCTCAAGTATCTTAAGCTTTTAGGTTTTACAAGAGAAGTACATACATAGAGATTCAATGTTTTTTCACACTTTCTAACAAAGAGAAGATCCCCTTTTAGAGAAATACCTTTTATGAACAACAACTATAATCTAAGAAATCCTTTTGTTTCTCATAAACTAATGAAATGATATTACCCAAAATATCCTTGGACAAAATCCATTAACCTTAAGAAACAAAATAATGATGATTTTATATCACCAAAACCCAACACGGATGAAACCCATAATGGTTTATCAATAGATAGATGATACCTTGTTTCTATACTACATACAAAATGTGTGGACATAATATGGTATCTATAACAAATTGTAACATCATCCTAGATATTTGCACGAGTGAAGGAAAGTCTTTGGGGAAGAAAGCATCGAGAAAACGTTGTGCCAACAATACAATTCCCAAACAAAGAACGAATGGTGCCATTCTCCTTCCAGTATATACTTGGGAAGATTCAAGAATAAGATGCAATCTTATTAAAATGAAAAGAAGTTGAGTTGAGAACAAAGATTAAAGACGGAAAAAGTCCAACCGAAAAAAGAATCCTAAAGGTATAAATATGAGATAACTCTATTCATTATGAATTAATTGAATCATTTTAAATGATTACATTAATTTTTATTTAAGCATCAAAGATTCTTTAGCAAGTACCACATCGATACTCATGAAGGTTCTTTTTACAAATTTGATTTGATGGTGTTGTGAATCTCGAGATGATGGTAGAGAAATCCCTCATAAGGAAAATAATTTCATGTCCACAAAATTACATGGAAATGAAATCAAACATGCACCCACCCCTCCCCTCTCCATTAACAAGATCAAACAAAGGAGCACAAAAAATTCCAAGAACAAATACATCTCCCACAAGAATAACAACATAAAAAATTAAAAAAACCCACTCACCAAAATTATAATAAATAAAACAAAGTCAGTGGAGAGTCGAGAACAAACTGCTTCTCCTTTACATATATATTTCTTGCGAGGGAGAGATGGGGAAGAGATATTAAGTTAACCAATGTAGATGTGAACACCGATGGCAATGAGGAAGATAGTTATGAGACCAAAGAAGATGATGGTGTGTACAAGAATCGAAACCCCACTTGTCTGCATGTTTGCACACTCCACTGATCTGCTTTTCCCTGGTAGTTGGAACAACAGTCCTGGTGTTAACAGCACGAACAACACCACCGCTATCACCACTGGTCCCCAATCTGCCATCTGTGTGTGTGTGTGTGTGTGAGAGAGAGAGAGAGAGAGAGAGGAAAAAAAGCGATTTTTTAAAGTAAGAAAGAGGCTTTAAAGGTTGAAGAAAAAAAGAGCGACACAAACACTAAGAACAAAATCACCGACCCCCCAATGGAATCAACAGTGAGATGCTTTGAGAAGGTTAAAGCGTTGCATAGGAATCGACGTCCATTGCTTAGGACGGCAATCGAGGAATGAAACATAGATCGATTTTTTTTTTTTTTTTTTGGACGGCTAGATCTTTAGCACGAACGTCCAAGACAAAAGTAATTCAGGAGTCATTTACCATGCAAACCACCCAAACCTATGAAATAACTCTCTTAAAACCTTAGATCTGTTTGTTACAGAGTGCAGCTTCTGCTTCAGGATTCTGTGTCTAGGAAAAGCAGAAGCTCAGAATCTGGGAAATTATTTTCAGAAAAATCTTGTTCTTTTAGAAGTTGATGAAATAGTAGTAGAAGAAGTAATAGAGAGAGGACGAATTTATTTTGTTGTTTACTCGATGAGCTAAAGAAGAATGAGGGGTGAAATCTTTCGATGTTGACTTCTATTAGTGGCTCTCACACCAAAGCAACCTAACAAGACTTCTCAAAAATGCATTTCTGTTTTTTGGGGTTCAAGATTTTATATGAGCCTAATCATCATTGTAAACAACTATTGAAGAGTGTTATAATGTTTCATATTATTTGAGATTATAATTTGAGCTAACCCTTTGTAATGTTTGAATGGTGTGTTTTAATATTTAATTGGGGGTGTGATAAATAACTTATAAAATTAGGGTGTAATAAGTAAAAGTTGAGGTGCTAATCGCAGTTCTATTTATTTACTTAATATTGTATAAAGGGTTGTGATAATCTAACCTAGGTATGTGGCATACTCAATTGACTTACCTGACATGACAGGCACAAAAATCGTAGATGTGCTCTCTTTGAGATACAAAACTGTAATTTTTTATGAAGAACCACAGTTCTATATCCCGAGGAGAACACATCTACGATTCCTGAGCCTGTCAAGAGGTAAGTCGATTGAGCTGCACGTTACTGAGTCATTATCAATATTCTTTCATAAATTATCATTTTATTTAGAAGACATGGCACAAACACTAGACAAGAAAACATTAAAAAAATCAGGATCAAGGAAGGTGTTTTGTTCCTATAGAATAGGAATAGTGTCTACCTACCACAAATTTGGTTGCAGTTTAGAGTCCTGCTTTAATGCCAAAATTATCATGTGACATGTTTTACGATGCACTGATCCATTGAATTATTCACTCTACTAGTACTATTTAATGGAATTAGACATAAGAAATCAACTTAATTGGTGATGTCTAGTCGTTTGTTTGGAACTATTCTGATAATGGATTCCAAACTCAGTGTTTTCTTTTTTATTATGGGGTGCATTGATTTGATCAACAATTAGGAACAAGAACATTAATTTTAGTACACTTTTCATGTAGTGTGACAGGGAACAAAATAAAGAAATGACTTCTGATTTAGTTGTCTTAATTTCTATGCTCAACCCAACTTTTAGATTAAATCTAGAGGGCTGGTAATGCCACACCAATTCCTAGGTAAATCACCAAATAATTGTGCACAGTTGGTGTGGCGTTAGTAATTTTCTATTGGGCTTTTTCAATCAAATTGGGTGTCTACACTCATCTCATTCGACTTCCTTTGATATCGACCAACTAATTTTCTCTTAAAGCTGGAAGAAGTGGTTATTCTCACCCCCATTCAATTATTATTATTATTTTTTTACTTTTTTGTGGTGATTTAGACAACCCCAAAATGTTTTGGTCAATATGAGAGATACCCTATATTTTGAAGGTGATAACATGCTTTCTTGACCTATATTTGAGATTAAAATAAATAATCTTAATGCCCTCATCTTCAACCTTTACTTCAAAACCCTTGATTTTCACCCAAAAAATCAATCACTGTCAAACTATTTTTTTTAAACCTTTGTTCTTAATCTTAAGATTTAATTATTTTTTTAAAACCTAGACATTTAAGTTGAAGGATTTCTGTTTGTTTGTTTTTTTTAGATAGAAAAATCAAGGTTTCTTACCAACTAGTGAAAACAATTGGTCGAAGACAAGATTGAATTGGTTAAAAAATAACTTACCAAAGAAGTTAACAGCTCTCCTAGCTACAAATCTCAAGAATAATCTAAGATTTTTTGGGAAATTAGAACAATGTATTTTCGCATAGAAATAAATGACATTGAATATGATGAACCAAAGAAGAAGATTGAATTGGTTAAAACTAATTTACCTTAGAAGTTAATTGTTTGAATGAAGTTAATTGGTTATTCTGTCCAGGGATAGATATACTGTGGGGGTAAGTCAAAAAATTTTGCCCCCATAAAATTTTTGAAAAACTATATTCTTAAGCCCCCGCTCAACTTTTGGTGGTTGCCCCCACCCCAACTGATGACATTGTCCCTTGACTTAAGTATTTTCAAATAAACTATTAAGAAATGACCTATATGCCATTTTCTAAAATCTCTTTCAAAAATCCCATGAATTTTCGCCTCAAAACCATTATCATTCATGTTCTTCAAACTTATCAGCCAACCATTGTTTTCCCCCCATTACAAGAAAATCCTAGCTCCGCCCCTATGACTCTACCTTTCTGTCCCCATCTCTCCCTCCATGTCCCTCTATTTGGCTTCTAAAGATATGAAGTGTGGGAAGTCATAGTGAAAAATTTAATGGAGTTATTCTCACATCTTTAAAATTTATTTATTCTTATCATTGAAGTAGTGTTAGAAAAAAAAAGATTAAAATGAAAACAAGTTCTTAAAAAAAAGCAGGTAGGAAAGAAAAAGTTTAGCTTCCCACTTAGCATTCCAAATCCAAAAACCCACACCGAGCTTTAGTTCACCCAACCTTTCCACACGCAACCTCTCCTTTATTTTTTATTTTTTTTCCCCTTTTTCTTTTTTTTGTTGGCTTTCAAAAGTTGTATCTCAATGGTTTCATCCATCTCCAAAGCATGAAAAAGAAACCAAAAGTGAACAATAATTGAAAGAAACATCAATAATAATAATAATAAAAAATCTCATAAAAAGCATCAACATCCAATTAACACCCCTTTTTCTTTTCTTTTTAAACCCATTGTCTTCTTCCACTCTAAGTTTTGTATCTTTGCTTCTCCACTAAGAAAATCACTCACTACTTCATCACCATAAACTGTTGCACCATAACCTTCGCATTCTTTCTCTGTTGAAACTTGAGAGAGAGAGAGAGAGAGATGGGTACAGATTGGGGACCAGTGGTAGTAGGAGTGGTACTGTTCATCTTGTTATCACCAGGACTTCTGTTCCAGTTACCAGCAAGGACAAGAGTGGTGGAGTTTGGGAACATGTACACTAGTGGCATTTCTATTCTTGTTCATGCCATCATTTACTTCTGTATTTTCACTATCTTGGTTGTTGCCATTGGTGTCCACATACATGCCAATGGATGATTGATTTCAAAGCATTTTAACTTCTACACACTTCAAAAAGTGTATTATTCTTATGCTTATGTTATTCCTTCCTCCAACTCCCTCTCCCTTTTTTTGTTTTTTTTTTTTTTTATAGTATCGATTCGATTTGATTCGCAGCCTGTAATTTTCTTTTCTGCAGAAAAAAAAAATTGTGTTTGAACTTTGAACCACCGCAGTCATAATATTGTTTCTGTTATATGGAAATGAATTTTTTGTTTCGTACAAAATATTTTTCAAGAAAACCAAGTGATGCTATGAATCAAGTAAATCTCGTTGTTTGATTCTTCAATGGTAGGATGCTTGGGTTAAGTCATAATGAGTATCTAGTTATTACTCTTGTAACGTTTAATTCGATTAATTACATTTCCAAAAGTTTCATGTGATGGGTGCATAGCTATGCACCGCAACAATTGTATTGGCTAGTTTTTATCTTTCTCTTATCTCGATTGGGGATGACCTCTTGCATATCACTAGTTATTAGGGTACTATAATTGTCATCTTAATCCTATTAGTTGCCTTCCCTCCTCTTTTTCCGAAGAGTCTTTGTGATATCCTTCAACTCATTTCATCCCCAAAATTATAATCATGATTTTAAAACTCGTTTTGATGTCTCGTCTCGTCTATGAACGAGACCAAATCTTCTTGGATGAGTTTTCTAATACGTTTGAGACGACTTGCTCAACAATGAGAAAAATAGACATTGGGTTTTAAATCTTGTCCCATACATTCACTTGTCCGTCCGTCTCATTGTTGGGTTTTAAAACCAAGATGACTTGGGTGATACATTTCGGTCTCAGACGAGTTTTGAAACCATGATTACAATTGCAAGCATCTTCTCTTGATGCCTCAGCTAAATTACAGATTTGATTGATTGAAGATGATGGTGACAATGAAAACCAGCAATCAACTACTTCCTTGGGACTGGTTTCAGGGGAACATACTAATTGTAGTCGATCAAGGATAAGTAATAACATAATGAATTAGGTCATTTTGTTTAATCTCAATCTTTCAGCCTTTTTTTTCAAACACATTTGAGGAAGAACTATAATGAGTGTAATTTTGTTATTTTTAGTAGGATAAGGTGCAAAAGTTAAGTGATGAATAGAATTGGTATTAGCCATCTCGATTTCATTGTAAAAATTAAGGTTGGCAATAGGAATTTGATTCCATCATACAACTCGATTTAACACAACCTTGATCATTCCAATATAAGCCCAAAGAATATGTAATTAATTGAACTGTCAATTTTATCATTATTTTATAAATCATTTTTGATGGAGTTACAAGTTTCAGATTGAGTTGATTTTTCATGAGATGATCTCTTCGACATATAGATTTTCCTCATCCGTAATTTTTAAGTCATATAGGATAAATTTTACCTTTCAATATTATCTCCTAATATTATCTGTCGAATGCCACCCATATATATAGTTTGGATGACAACAGATGACCTTGGGAGACAAAAAATTTCCTATATGACTTAAAAAGTTTCAAACTGAGCTGATTTTTTTTTTTTTTTAATTTTAAATAAGAAAAGCTTTGCACAAGATTTGTTCAAATCCTACATTTACTTGCTAGAAATTAAGCCTAGCTCTGAAGCTTTGATGGCCCCATCAAAATAAAATTAGAAAGAATGAGAGATCCATAACACAAACCCCCACACCCACCCCACCAAAAAACAAATGGATATTTGATTCAACAGCAGAACAAACAGAGAATAGCAACAACAACAACAAAAAAACAAAACCAATAACCAATAACCAGTGAGAGAGAATCTATTCTTCCCACATACAGATCACATAGATTTTCCTTTATAGTCCATTTAACACCAAAAATATATATATATAAAAAAAACAAAAACAAAAACAAAAACCCAAACTCTTACAAATAATTATAAATAAATATAAAAAAAAAATTAAAAATTGTGTGGGTGATTTAGCCAGAATAGATGTGAATACCCACAGCCAAGATGAGGATGGTGAAGACACCAAAGAAGATGAGAGTGTGAACTACAATGGCTTTTCCATTAGTCTTGAAGCTACCAAACTCCACGTGTCGAGTATGACCTGGTAGTTGGAACAGTACTCCCGGTGAGAGGAGTATGAAGAGGAGTACGCCAATTATAATGGGTGCCCAATCCGCCATTAAGAAAGCTCACACTATAACTCTACAAACAACTGCCTCGCCAATACCCGATTCAAAACTATAAAACCGAAGATGATACCCACTCTCACAAGTTTGGAATCGCTTACGATTGCCAACCACAAAATCTGTTCCACCGAAAGAGCTCGCGTGTCCTTACTTGTTATATATAATGACTGAAAAAAGCACTTTTTTTAAATCTTAATCAACGGTCAAGGCTTTACCTTCAAACATACGGTTGAGATGAGTGATAATCGTTTAGAGATCCGTCTCTATATCATAGTAATCTATTACCGTTGGTTTGATAGAGTGCAATAAGAAATTTTTTGGAAAAACAAAAGATAAGTCCGATTTCTTGTGATCCAGTTTGGCCAATCGTAAGATGTCGTGTGTATTGAGGGTAACCCTAATTTATGAAAATATTCACATGGAAACCTTTCATACATACAACATCAAGCGTTTGGTTAATCTTGGATTATGTAAAATCTAATATTGACTTTTCCGAAAGTAAATTTTTTTTATGATTATTACAAAAATGCCACTGGGGTTCATCTCATAAGGAATTTTGCACTACCCCTATTACATAAATCCAATTTCATGCACACTTTTATGCTATGTATTTCAAATTTGAATATGAGTAATAAAAAATTATTTGAAAAGGTAGATCACTAGGGAAATATTTATATTACTTTTATAAAATGAAAGAAAATCACTCCATAGGGAAGATATTAGGAGATGAATCGATCAAAACTTATTAGGTAGGATCTGATAGATTGACATCAAAGTAACTATTCTTTGAAACACTTTGGTAGATCAGAGCTAAAATAATGAATCGAATGATCCAAAAACCATCTCTTAATCAATTTTCATCCCTATGGATATGTAAATGTTACACCCAAACACAAAGCATCAATTTGAAGTTTAAAGTTTAATCAAGGAATTTCATAGCGACCAACAACAGTGAACAATCATCCTAGATGCATAAAGAGAACAGATTTCCTACAGATTGACAATAGTTTCCTAGCGATCAGTTTGTTAGGGAATATCTTTCCATCTCCACCGATCGTTAAACATTATAATTTTCCATTAAACAATTACACGTCCGTCCTCGATGCTTCCCTAATTATCATATATTATCGAGATGCTTATCCACAATGGAGGATAAGCATATAATAAAGAAAAAGAGAATAAAAGTGGATGACTGATTGTTCCATGTTCTATTTGTCAGGTAAAAAGAGATTAGATTCTGATTTCCTTCTCAAGTAAAATAAATAACAGGGATTCAACTTGGATAGGTCCAACCCAAACAAAGGAACTCAGGCCCAAACTCATGCTGAGATATTCAGAATTTATACTGGGCTTGGGCCTAAAAGTGAATCCCAACTCAAGTTTAGGTTTGACAGGAAAATTCGATGGGCCAAGGCGTACATTGTAGAATGGTTTTTCCACAACCACTAATACCTCATGATCACCATCGTTGAAGCAAAGTCCATCATCTTTTTCTTAGTTGTTGGACATATTGATGTTGTACTTGCCAAAGAGACTCAAATGCTTAAATTATATTTAAATGTAACAGAAGTCGATCTATTAATTAAACTTTAATTTAATAATTGTCTTCTACTACAACTTTCTCGTGATCTTTGAGATCCAAGATTGTCAATATATTGGATTCACATTGTCCATTGTGTTCCTAGAACTACATTCCAGCTAGGAATATTGACTATCCGATTGGGTGACCAAGAGTAATCGCACACCCCTACTCAGTGCAGGTCTTGAGGTGACACATGTTCGGTGTTGATTTACTATATATTTTTTTCAGATATGACCTCCAATGTCTATAAGTGGTGCTTTAGCATCCACTACTTTAGTTCTTTGAATTATATTTTAATGCTTGTTAAAGCTATTCAAGTACAATTCAAAGTGCAACCAAACACTTTCTCAAGAAACAGATCAAAGAAATCTACTTAAAAGCCTGAGTTTCCATCAATTGTGTACTCCTTCATTAAGCTAAATTATAAAATGCACAACAGTCCTGCTACGCCATCCTGATTCTTCTTTAGGTAAACAAGACTAGAAATAAAATTAAAGAATTGAATCTCAAGAACACCAATGCTATTCTTTCTAAAAGCAACCAATATTAAATAGACTTGGGGCGTAAAAGTGTTACAATTAACAAGATGCAATTACCAACTTTGAAATAGCAAGTAGTAACAGTTGAAGAAGAACCACTATAGGATCTTTACATGATGGACTCATTACCTAAATCCTATTGATTGAGCAAGTTTACCCATTCATACATATATATTTTTCCTGATTTTGACGTTGTGTCTGAAATCACACCAAAACTAAAAAAGAAAAATCAATAATAAAATTTTACCAGAACTGATAGTTCTACAACCAGCTGATGATTCACTTCATATCAATGTTTTCAGAGGTGTGTGAGGCATGAGCCTCAAGGTGCACCAAAAACGCATTGGGAAGATAGGTTGAGGCGTTCATACACTAGAGGCGTTGATGAGGCATTCTGAAGCGTAAAAAAGGCGTACACCTGAGTCGAGGCATGAATGAGGCATACCATCTTTTGCTGAGGCCTAAGCTTTAGTTGTAAATAGAAATTATTTTTTATAACTTATTTTTGTTTTCATTTTAGCTATTATTTTACACCTATGCTTCCTGTAGAGGCAATTTCATGTTAGCTCTTACAACTTAGCTCCCTATGATCGTCTTGTGTCCCTTGTTCCCTCCGATCCATGATGGTGATATTGGTGTGGTACCTGCCAAAAACTCTCCGATGATAAAGTCAGCTCTAAAGTTAATCAATAATGGACTCTCTGATCTTTTTCGAACCCCTCCTTTTTGAATCTCCTTAAGATCCTTGATTTTCAGGAATCTCCAATAGGGAATTCTTACCTTTAGGAGAGAATACTGAGAAGAGAAAGATTCTCTCGAACTCCGTTATCTATTCCCTTGATTCCTGGGATCTTCCCTGAAATCATGGGATTTGAATTAATTCGAAGACCACTCAGAAGTCTACCCGACTCGATTTATATATTGGGCAAAGCTGACATTCAAACTCTGCCCTTTAGATGAGTTGGGCGTCTCAGATACCACTTAGAAAAAAAATCAGTTAGTTTTGTTCTCCCGCTAATCTAATATCTGGACACGTGTATGGTCCAGATGGCTTGCCAAATTAACTCTTTACACTTCCCATACTACTAAATATGTTGTCATATAGGTATAAATTAGAAATTTTTGCTTTTAAACATTGTTTTTCTTTTTCTTTTGATGTATTTTCTATAACTTTGATTAGATTTTCTTATGCCATCGTGTCATTAACACATACATATTTATTCTGAAGTCCTCCAAATTGATTTATTTTGCTCAAGAGGCTTATGCTTTAGGCCTTGAGGCACTAGAGATCCCAATACCTTACGTCACGCCTTAGCATCTGAAAACATTGCTTCATATCATTTGCCTTGGAATACACAAAACCATAAATATCATGGTCCTTAGGCTGAAGACATCATTGCATGTTGATGGAGATTCTTGAATATTTCCCAATTCCGCTCAAAGTCCTCATCCGATAGCCAGTTCCCATAAAATGAATAATCACAAGAATCTTATACCTATCCAACTTCCTAACCTATTCTTGAAATTTCGATCCTACAATAAGTTTCATTCACACCGCCTTTATTATCTCAATCATGCAAATATTTGGTTTTTAACACTTTCAAATCTCGATGTACTAAATTTTAACAAATGTATAAAATTTGCAACACCTCTGACCCACACAATATGATATTGTCTGTTTTGGGTTTTAAAATGTACTAAATTTCCTGCCCGTGATTGTAGGCAGCATATAAGTTAACACTATTTATATATAGCCCAAGGTCATGATACCTAAGCGATGTGAGACTATCGCTCACACTCCCCCTCGCGTGTAACGTGTCTCTTACACGCCTGTGATTACCCGCTCTGATACCATGTAGAATCCCATGGGCCTAATTCATCCTCACAAAACCGGCTTGTAAGGTGAGGATTCCCCCAGGTTTATATATAGCCCAAGGTCATGATACCTAGGCAATGTGGGACTATCGCTCAGAGAACATTTGCACAAAGTAAATAAATTCCATAGTGATTGAATTGGATTCATAATCAGAAACAAGAGTAATATCTGTGTCTCCTTACAATGCAGGCAAGCCCTTTCTGAATCTGGGCATAAAAAGGTGACTTTTAAATTACATTTCCCCAATATTAGAAACCAAATTTTCAATCCAAACGGCATTCTCAAAGAAGAACATGAGATCAGATGCAGTTTAATCTCAATTATGAAACAAATTTGGTAAAATGTAAAGTCTAGCCCAAGAAGTTTACTCGTATTTTCGATATCTCTAATACTAAAGCCTCTTAATCATAATGTACCTTTAATCTCAAAGAAACGAGAGGCGAATCAATCGAATTTGTCGAATTTCTAACTATTATTATTAATGCTCAATAAAAATTAACAAGAAATAGAAATAACATTGAGAATCAGACAAATGTGACACATTTAAATCGAAGAGAAACAACAGAAACCCTAGAATCAAGTCCAATACAGTATAGAATAGATAGTCTTATTGATATTTGTGGAGATTAAGAACCGATAAACATGTGAACCCGAACCGCCAACAAGAAGATGCACATGAGGGAGAAGTAGAGAATGGAGTGAACCAGAACTGATACGCCACTGGTTTGAAAGTTTCCACATTCTATGAACCTGGCTCGACCTGGAAATTGAATCAACAGACCTGGAGATAACAAAATGAACAACACCACAGCTACGAACACTGGTCCCCAGTCTGCCATCTCTCTTTCTAGCTCTCACACAACACAAGTAGTTCAGTTGGAAGATAATGGCTGAAATGGAAGAAGAGCTCTGTTTTTATAGAAATGAGGTTTAGAGAGAGAGAGAGAGAGAGCAAAGTGAAGAATGTTGAGGTATCAAGTCATCTCCAGAATCCAGATTCATTCGAAAACCTGCTCCAGGTTTCAGCCGACCCATTTGTACTGCTTTCTTCACGTGGCAAAATGAATTTAAAACTCAACCGGTTCGGAAACGGAATGGATCGGATCAGACCCGAAATCTGATACCTTATTGGACTGAATCTGAATTAACTATCCCAATCCGATAATATGTTAGAAAGTATATAAATTATATTATATATTTGTTGAGATATAGAAAGTTTTCTTTTGATTATACATATAATTAGATTTGTCCAATTTGGACCCAATTGGATTAATAATGGATCGGATCGGATCTTAATCTTAATATTGTGATCTAGTAAAAAAATATGCTCTGATATGAGTTTAATCCGATCGGATCCTTATTGGATAGGTACCACGGCTACCTTGATCCAATCAGGACTCAATCCATTGACAACCCTAGTTAATCGGGGGAGTAGATCCTTTGTAGTTCTTTGTAGTGCTCTTCCTGGTGAGGTCTTGAATTTATGACTTAAATCTGATGTGTAAAAAAGATTAAAGAAAAATTCTTTTTTAGCCTTATCTATGGTTTTGAAAATGAACAATTAGTGAATTCCAACATTTCAACGACTAGATTTTGATGTCTTTGTCAAATGGCATTCTATCAATTGTTTAAATGCATTATCGAAAACTACGAAACCAAAGTACTACAAAGGATATGTTCCAGTCAATCATAACTCATGATTCGAATGAATTTGTTTGTGTAGACTCGACTAAGCCAAGTTGTGAAGGAAACCTCAAATAGAAATCCTAACCAAAAAAGAAACATTAAAGCAAAGATTTTAGCTCCTTGATGGGAAGAATCTCATTTAAGATACAAAAAAAATTTAATAAATATCATATATTTAAACAAAATATTTGAACTTCACATGGAGAGATTAATCTCTACCACCCTGGCCATAAAGAAGAAAAAGACTACATTATATTGCTTGAAAGTAAAGAGATTAAAGTGAGGGGGTAGAAGTGGGATTGAGAGGGTATAAATAGTAAAAAATAGAAAATTAAAGGTATTCCCCAACTTGGTCTTCTTTCTTTTCTTCTTTTTGTTATAAGCTTTCAAAGAAAGTGAAAAAGTATTTGGACAATGTTTTGGGTTTTTAGAAGGTGTCAAGAAGAGAATTTAACATAATTTTAGGAAGATAGACTTACCTCCTCCTTTTGCCTTAGAAAGGTCTTTTAATTATAAGTCTTTGGAAGACTCTTTGAGATATAAAGTCCAAATTTCATAAGTTTAATTTAATTTCAACAAAATCTCAATGAATGATGTTGTTTACCCTTCTTCAAAGTGTCATTGATTATTTTTTATACCTTTTTAAAATCTTGTCAATCATGATGATCAAATGGTAAAAATGTTAAAGCTCGTAAGATTTTAAAGAATTCTATTGAAGGGGTAAGTGTGTCAAAATCCTTTGAAAATGGTCAAATCTCAATGAAAATAAAAGCAATGACATGTAATTAACACAAGAGAGTAGGGGTTTTGTAATCAATTACTTTAGGTAGGCTTCCAACAAACTTGAGGATAAGAGAGTAATTACTCCTAGGTTCTAGAGAGTTATTCTTGATGGATAAAAGAGTTTTGATCCCTAAAACTAAGTCAAATTACAAAGAATTGTTGAGAAATGATCTTGAATTAAACACAAGAGGATAACCATAAAGATCAATTATTTTGTATTAAATCTCAACAAACTATGAATATGAAGGTAATTGGTATTTTGTAGAGACGAAGAGTCAAGATTGAAGGAATTACAAATTTACTAGAAAGTCAAGGTTCGAGGATTAATGTTAACTTAATGCATAGGCAAAGATGGAAAACATTTTTATTATCTTGAGAAAAAGAGAGGGTTAACATGTAAATTCCTTTAAGAAAATCTAGAGCACTCAAGCACATTTATTCCAATTGCAACTACCTAACCGACTGGACTCTACCTAAGCAAGGGCTAGTTCAAATTAATGAAGTACATTTGGCCAGTGAAGGCCAAAGCAAAAAAGTGCATAGGCATTGGGGGCATTGGGTGACCAATGGCCTCAGGAAAATCAAGCTTGGCCGTTGGCCACTAAGGGCTTAGTTTAATTGATTTTTATGGAAATCTTTGAAAGGTGGGTCCCTCTCGAAGAATTCAAAGCTTTGTGGGTTGCACCTTCTCTACTAGATTCTTTGTGAGATCTTGAGCTCGGTTCGAGTAAATTGGGGTGTCTACACCTCTTTTACAACTTCAACTCGGAGAGGAAGTCCATGCCCTTTTACCCAATTTTTTAATAATACCTATCTAACTTTATTAGTTTTCCTATTTTAATCCTTTAACCCCAATTTTTTTTTTAATAATACCTCTCCAATGTTATTATTTTTTTGTTTTACCTCTCTTAACCCCAAAGAGCATGTGGACTACCCAACAAACAATAAGAAATACGTAAAATGTAGTCATTTTCTGTTAGGCAACAAAATTGTTTACCCCTTAAATCGACTTTATTTGTCTTTCCTCATTTCCCCTTTTCTTAAAAATACCTCTTCAATTTTATTATTTTTCCTTATTTACCCCCTTGGCCTCAAATATTACGGTACGACATCCTCTTTAAGGATAAAGGAGATAAAAATGTAAAAATAATAAAGTTGGAGAGGTATTATAATTTTTAAGGCTAAGGGGGTGAAAGATGAAAAATAATTCTCACGATATCTTTCTACCATCAGAGATATAAAGAAATGGGTGGTACTAATCAATTCATGATCCCAATGATTTGCTGATGGTAAAAAGATATCGTAAGAATTATTTTTCATCTTTCACCCCCTTAGCCGCATTCAGCAAATCATTGTAAAAGTTTGTATTTACGACTTTTTGCCGGCAAACAAGCAGGGCCATAATTTGTCAGTTGCCTACATTCTATCCCAGACTTCCCCTAGAGAAATCATTGTATCATGTCTATCTTACCAAATTATTGATAAAAGAAGCATAAAAAGACAATAAGATGTGAAAGAGAAATATCATTTTTAAATTAGTTTTAAATTCAAAATCGAACATGAATCATAAAAAATTGAATAATTTTGGGTTTGATTCAGTTTTGAGTTGGGGAATCAAATCTTGAGGTTGAATTGAAGCCAAACCCAAAATTTTCAATTCAGTTTCAATTTTATCCAAGCTAAAAAAATACCCAAATTAAGGAAGTTGTTCATCCTAATAAATTGGATTTTGTACCGAAAATTACTTAAAATTTTATTTTTATCAAAATACTCTCAGATTCCAATTTTCAAAGTGTTTTATCACCACTTAAACGTGTGTTCTTAGGAAAAATGTTAACAAGACCCTATATCTATATCTCTTCTTATACAAGTAAAAAAGAAAAATAAATAACAATCTACAATATTCAAGGAATCTAACATGTACATCTTAACACTATGATACATTGTGATATCTTTATTCAGATTTCTTGAAATTCTAATAATTATGACATTTGATTTTGTCAAACACGTGGCATGCTTATCCAAGATAGCCCGGGAAAAAATGTGCATGGTTGTATGTCATCATCCAACTAATGATGATGTTATCAAGAAAACTTACTAAGCATAATGGAAAATTGAAAATCTTGTTTGGAGAGAGAACAATTTTGTCTGCAAGATCATAAATGAAGCAAAGAAAAAAAAGTAAACAAATTTTAGGAAAATGATTCAAATTAAAGTTGTCTTCCGAAGAACAACGAATTTCTAAAAACTTCAAGAACTCGTCTTCATGAACGAAGATGGAACATGTGTGTGTTTGGATTTCAAGAAATTCGACTTTTGGATTACTTCACTCATCAGGATTTTCTTATTATGGGGGTAAACTATGGTTAGTTGTATAGTTGAAGAATTTGAAGATGAATGGTTTTAAGGATAAATTTAGAGATTTTTGATAAGAAATTGAAAAAAATGATATTTAGGTCATTTCTAATTAATATACGAGAATGCCTGGTCAAGAGGCAATGTCATCAACAAAAAATTGAAGGTGGGTGCAAAAATTGGAAAGAGGTAAGGGAGTAGGGGCAAATGGGGAGAGAGGTGAGGGTGTAGGGGCCAAATTGGACATGTAATTAGTTGAAAAATATAAGGGTGTCCCAAAGTTGTGTGCATTTAGGGGGAATTATCCCCACTAGCTGCTTACTAGCTTTACCAACTTTTCTTCAACTAATAATTAAAAAACAAACGCAAATTGTTGGCGCAAGAGTCATTATGGGCGCAAGAGTCATGTGGTTATCTGACTACACACCGCAAACTGACCAATAAGCGTAATTGTTATTTCGTTTGTTAACCAACCTCATAATACTAGACTACGTTAGCTGAACACGTGGGCAATAGAAATCTATGATTATTTACAGTGTACAACGAAGGTTTTCTAATAGTTTCAACCAGTAAAAACTTGTAACCAACTTAACTAATTTTGGAAAATATTGCACGTGACTTTTATAAGTTTTTACCGAGTTGGAATCATGTGCTTTTATCATATTTTCAAGAGACTACCCAACAGTCCCCCAAATGAGAGAGTAGTTCCAACTTCTACTAACTTCTACTTGGCCCCCCCCCCCCCGCCCAACGAGGTAACCTTTTATATGTATATATATGGACCGTCCATGTTTTGTAAATCAATTCAAAACTTCTAATCCATGTAGGAAAAAACACGTAGGGCAAAACGTAAGGTAAATAATAAGGTGTCGATTTTTTATGAAAAAACCTAGGCGAGAATTAGGCATACCCATTCCCTATTATTTATCATATCCATTAATGCTATGCGACTTGTTATCATCTCTAATACCACGGACTCCAAGCTATAACCATCGATTTGTGTGTAAAAAATTCTTGGCATATAGTATTCGTGATTTACTTACCCGAGAGTTCCGATGTTATCATGTATAAAGGCATGTCCAATGACTTTTGCACTTCCTAGATCGCAAAGCTTAAGTTAGAAATCTTCAACAAGTAAGACGTTAGTTGATTTTAGATCCAACATCATTAGGGGTGGCTTTTGGGTGTGCAAATGGTACGTGCCTTCACCTATACCTCTTAAAATGCCTAATCGGTCTTTCCAATTTAAGGTTGGTCCAACACCTATGAAAAAAAATATGATATGGTATAAGTACACAATCTATATATAAATAATTTGAAATTTGATTAAATTTGTAGGGTTGGGTTCAACAACCAAAATTGTAGTATGAGCTAAAAGTTTCAGAATGAGCTAATTTCCAATTGAAGGTTGTTACTAGGGCTGTCAATGAATAGCCGAAATCTGAATTCAAATCTGAAAAATTGGATATTATTCGAAATTTTTAAATATCGAATTTGGATTCGGATGTTATTTTAAGATTCGAATGAGTTTCAGATACGAATTCGGATGTTGCAAAATCCGATTCGATAATATCTTTTCGATTAAAATATATATGTTATGTATTCATGTTATATGATAAAACCTTTTGTAGATATTATTATTATTATATTATATAACAAAAGACAAAATTGTTGCTTTTCCATGATTCCATCTGTCTCCCATCTAAAACCCTCTTCATCTTCTCCCACCTAAACGAACCAGCAAGTGGGTTCGGAGTACGAACTGCTTCAACTTATGTTGACAGACATTTCTTCAATGTTAAGTTGATGACCATTTCTCTGGCAGTACTCTCTCTTCAATCTTAAACTAAAAGCCTTGTTTTTATTTTCTTCCAAATCCATTGGCCTCATCCTTGAACAAAAGTTGAAGTAGGATTCAATCTCATCTTCAATGTCTCATCCTTTCTCTTCCGTCATCCATTATTCCTCATCTACTCGCATTAGCAATCTCCATAACACCATCTTCAAGCAGTCCATTTTAAATCTTGCACAAGTTTTTTCTTTTTTTTTTTGAACATTCAAGTAAACCAGATCATTCACATTGACTAAAGAAGATGAAAAATCACAAGAACTAAAAAAATTTAGCTACAATTTTTTTAACACTAATGCTGAGGTGACACAGGGTATTTATTGCGATTCTCACAATTCTTACGTGGGATATGCACATAACCATAAATGTGTTTCCTCGTAATACGAGTAAAAATCATTTACAGTTATGTACACATCTCCACGTCAGAACTGTGAGTCACAATAAATCCTGAGTCACCCCAGCATGACTCTTTTTTTAACATTGGTATTTCCATTCCCAAGAAAAATATGAAAATGTAAATGAGGGTAACTCCCTCCACAAAATTATAATTTTTGGAGTACCCTCAATGCAACCAGTTCAAAAGTTGATCATGCGATTTGGTAAAACTTTCTCATTTCAAAGCGAATGAGTATTTTCTCCGAAATATTCAATGGTAAGCATATTCAACATCATATTAAGGTATCACTATCAAATAATTGAGAAACGAGATCCCAAAACTAATAAAAATTATACTATTTAATAAATGATAATGATGATTACATTGAAATGAAAGAAGACGGGAGCATTATTTATTTTTATTTTTTATGAATAAATTATTTTTGTCATTTAAAAATGAAATTGAAAAGTATTTTAGAAATTTATGTCATCTTATTTTAATAATTTAGTTTTTGAAATAAGTCAGTAATTAATGATTAATTTTTTGAATCTAAGTGGTGACATCAACACGTACCAAGCTGGATTCAATGAACTCTTAAACAAAAGGGACGAAGACCCAAACTTGCATGTGAAAGGAATTACCAGTTTCAATCATTACGGAAAAAAAAGGGTTTTGTTAACGCAGGAGTATTTCTAATTATTATATGCCCTTAAAAAATGAGTCGTGCTAGGGTGATACAAACGAAAACACAAATGTGACAAAATGATGTGGTGTCACGCATATTATCGTAGATGCTTTTCCATGAGATACGAGTAAAAAGCGTCTACAGTTATGTACGCGTCACCACATCATTTTTTTTATTACCTTTGTGTCTTTGTTTGTGTCATTCCAGCATTTTCTTAAAAAAAATATTATTTCAATCGTGACATCCACGCTTACCAAGTTGGATTCAATGAACTCTTAAACAAAAGGGACGAAGACCCAAACTTGCACATGTGAAAAGAATCATCAATTTCAACCGTTTGTTAACGCGGGGTTACTTTAAATTATTATGTTCTTAAGAAAATGAGTCATGTTGGGGTGACGCAAATGTGACAAAATGATGTGGTGTCGCGCATATTACCATAGATGCTTTTCCATGATATACGAGTAAAAAGCATTTACGGTTATGTGCGCACCACCACATCATTTTTTTTATCTCTTTTGTGTCTTTGTTTGTGTCGTTCAACCATCTTAAAAAAATTCATTATTTATAATGGGTTGTATTTTTTATTTAAATCGCACATGGCCGCACAAAGTGTATCTCGAGGGTTGTATCACAAGGAGCACAGATGTACCATTCTCAAATTTGTCATGTCAAGCAATCGATTGAGTATGTCACTTGGGATAGTCAAATTACCACCACTCTCTTATTTTTCTTATTTACAATGGCAAGGTCAAGGCCACGTTTTTCTCACTCTCACAAACCCATTCGTACAATCAATCTTTAAAGTAAGTCGCATAAGGAACATTTGTCGTCAACAAGACTTATAGTTAGAATCTCATCGAGATCTACATTTTTCTTGAGAATCATCCAACCGTTGATACAAAAGTCGGCTAGGTTCACAGTCTAGCTTTCCACTTGTAGCAATTTTATTTTATTTTAATCGTTTTAAGTCGACCATCAAAACCCCAAAAACGTATAAAGATCGAAGTTCTTTTCCCGCGATCACCCTAATAACGCCTCTCTCTCTCTCTCTCTCTATCTCTGTCAAAATTCGAAGTTGTTTACTGCAAATTCTAGGTTTTTTTTTTATAACTGTTCAAGTTATTTGATTGAGATGTAAACGCGGTGATCTTCAATTCTTTGTCAATCTTCTTTGAACCAACCTCGTGCCTTCAATCGAGCTCACTTCACCAACTTCAGCTTTGTCGCGATCCAGATGTCGAATAATCTCAACTGTAAGAATCTCTCAGTAAAAAATTTCAATTTTCGATATATAGAGATCGAAGAAGATGCTGTAATCTAGTAAAGTTTCGAGTTTCTTTTCCCTCCCCCAGGGGCGGAGCCAAGGATTTTCTTGTGGTGGGAGCAAACTATGGTTAGTTGTATAGTTGAAGAACTTGAAGATGAATGGTTCTATGGAGAAATTCAGAGGTTTTTGGTTAGAAGTTGAAGAAAAGGATATTTAGGTCATTTCCAATTAGTATATGAGAAGCCCCGGTCAAAAATTGAGGGAGGGGAGGGGGCAAAAAATGGAGGGAGGTGAGGGTGTGGGGACAAATGGGGAGAGAAGTGAGGGAGTGGGAACAAATGGGGCATGTAATTAGTTGAAAATATAGGGGTGTCTCAAAGTTCTGTGGGGGCAATTGCCCCCACCAGCTCCTTACTAGCTCCACCGCCCCCCGCCAATTTTTTATCTACTAATTTTCTTTTGCAATTTTATTTCACCAGAGCTACATTAGTGTACAAATCGTGGAGTTTTGATTCATAGAAATCGAATTCGAAGAAGATGCAGTCTGGCAAAGGTTTGAGTTTCTTCTTCATTTTCCCCCATTTTTGTTCTACTAATTCTTGTACAGTTTTACTTTATCAAAGCTAAATCTTTACAAATTTTTCTACGTCTGAGAGTTGATTTTATGAGTGTTGGCTAGTTAGATATCTTGTAGTGAAATTGTTTAAGAAACTGTTGTAGATTGGATTTGAATTCATTGATATTAAGGTTGGTTTAGAATTTTGTGGCATCACTAGGAAGTGTAATTCAAGGGATTTGACTTAAGGTCCACAACTCTTGTGAAATTTCACTAAGGGTATTTTCATACTTTTACTGGTGAAACGTATCTTAGTTGCGATTCTTGGGGGTATATATTTCTCCTTTTATTCGATGAGGAAGTATAATCTGCATAGAGGGTTTTCTTTTAATAGTGGAGTTGGTGTGGATTTGTGGACATACCTCAATCTTGAGGGAACCACGTAAATCTCTGTGTTTCTTTGTGTGCTTGTATCTTTGTTTATTTTCTATATTGTTTTTTGTTTCTTTACACTAACATGGTTCATGGAACATTGGCAGACATTGTGAATTTAATTAATTAAAGTGAAATGTATCGTAGTGAAGGCAAGTCAAAGATCAAGGAGGGAAATGGGCTTTTTGATGCAATAAGACTGGTTATGCTTTATGGAGCTCAATGTGGGCAATCAATAAAACAACATTTTTGTAAATTGAAAGGCTAAGATAATAGGACTAACCCAATTGGTGATACACTGAGGTAAAGTAGATTGAGATGGTTTGGTTATGTGCAAAGAAGGCTGATTACAGTCCCAGTTGGAATGAACATAATTAAAGCGACAAAAATAAAGGAAGGAAGACCTAAAAAAAATGTGGATTGAGGTAGTGAGATATGAACACACTTTATTTGATGAAAGACATGGCTTTAATCGGAATTGAACAAAAGACCAGGATTCAGTCTGCCACCCAAATTTTTAGTTTAAGGCTTTGAGGATGACGGGTTATCATTTTAGCGAATTATAATTATAGTATTGAACATATGTTATGTGCATCAGTATGGTATCTTTATCAAGCTCTCATTTACTCCCTTTAGCTAACTGAAAATAATATATGGCTCTTTTACCGAAATATTGTCTGTTTTTTTTTTTTTTTTTGTAAATATATTATAAATAGCCTATTTCGCACCCCAAACCTATAAAATATAATTACCTTCTGTGAATTTATTTTATGGTGTGTGTGCATCCATGTTCTTTAAGACAGCAAGGTTTGGTACTATAATATTTTTTGCTTCCTTTGTCAAAGTTCTATTGAAAATTTTTGACCATGCTCTGTTATACATCAATTTCTTACTTTTGTTGCTTTGTGCTTATGTTATTGTATAAACCCCAAATTTTATTCTTGAAATTGTCTCAATGCTATCTTTCTGCTTATTTTCCCTAAAAAAAAGGATATCTTGGTTTGACTATAGCTCTTCAGAATTGCAGTGTGATGAAATGTTTACTGGACATGTTTTGACTTATGACTGCTTTGTCTTTGTCCAATGTCAGGTTTTGATATGAATGAACTTTTTCAAGAAGCTCAGCATCGTTGGCTAAAAAATGCCGAAGTGTTCTTTATTTTAAAGAACTATGAGACCCACCAACTCTCTGAGGCAACCCCTCAAAAGCCACCTAGTAACTTTCATATTCTTCATATCTCATTGCATACTATTTTTAACCTGTAATCCCGTTTGCCAATTTTCTACATAGTCACAGTGGTGGTATTCCAGCAGTTGGTGGACTTAGGGCATCCTTATGATTCTACCATTGTAGATTTACACTGACCAGATTGCTCAACAGGTGGTTCTTTGTTCCTTTACAACAAGAAGGTCATCCGGTTCTTCCGTAAAGATGGTCATGTTTGGCGAAAGAAGAAGAGTGGGAGAACTGTTGGGGAAGGACATGAGCGACTCAAGGTTTGTTAAAGACATTTAAATAGTTTTTTTTATATAAGAGTTGTAGCTTTAATAAGGTCTTTTCTTTCATCAATGGATTGATGTGGTATTAGATGAGTTATTATGAATGAGCTATCACAGTTAAAAAACTTGTCGAAATAGTTTGATTTAGATGTATGAGTCTGTCTTTGGTCTCCTAAAGTTGTGTAATTTAAAGGGGTGCTAATGGGCCGGGTTTGGGCTAGGCTGAGCAATGCCCGACCTGGCCCCCGATATTTGTGTATAAAATATTTTCTTATATGATATATTTCAGCTCGTGGAATGACATTGTTTCTATATGTTGGTGTGTTATAAGGTCAGAAATGTTGAACCTTTGAATTATTTTCACTGACTATGTGATTTGTAGATGCCTTGTGTTCTTTGAGTAGAAAGTCTTTTCTTTATATGATATCTTTCAGCTTGTGGAATGACATTGTTTTATATGTTTGTGATTAGGTCAACAATGTTGAAGCTTTGAATTGTTATTATGCACATGGAGAGCAGAATCCCAATTTTCAGAGGCGAAGTTATTGGATACTGGATCCGTAAGTTATGCATACCTATGTTGATATCTGGAGAATATGTAGTTGTTATTCCTCGAACCTCTCTAGCATAATTTTTCTTGGTTATAATCCATTATGATTCATTCATTATTTTCTTGACCAAACTTTAGCCAAAAATGAGGGTGCCTCATCTTTTCAAATGCTTTTTTTTATTACATTACTAAACCTTTATGGAAACTGTGAAAATTGATTGTGAAGAGGATATGCCTATGAAAAACTAGTTGGATTTTAACATTGTGAAGGAAAACTGAATTGAACTGTAAAAAGTTTGTACTAAGGCTTTATTAATTTACACAGTAACTGAAGATTTAGAAAATATGGTATTACCAAATTACTCACACTCTTAACACTTCAAAATAAGTTGTATACTTTTATCCATTTATGGCATTCCTAGTAATGAATATATAGGGCACATGCATTACATATTCTGAAATGGCATATTTGGTTACATGTGGTTTTTGCAGGGCATATGAGCACATCGTCCTTGTTCACTATAGAGAAACCAGCAAGGTGCGTCATTGATACCTGATTATAGTCAGAAAATAGTGATGGTTGCATCATCTGATCGTTTTCTCTCTTTTTTTCGTGACTAAAACACTCCCCAAAATGTTCTAAAATATTAAATCAATAACCAAAAACGAAAAAATAAATATAATAATATAATTACCAACAAATCCAAAGAAACACCTCCTAAACACTCACTAAACAACCAATTGAGCAGAAACACCTCCACTGGAAGTACTTCCACAGAACACACATCATTCCCAAACGAGGCTAATGTTAATGTTGTGTTCAGAGTCAGTATCAGGCATTAAAATTAGTTTTTGGTGTTGTTAGTCTAGATTTCGGAATTTACCCTGTCAGGCACTTTACCATGAAGAAGGCTTTATTAGTAAAGAAGAAGAAGAGATGCTCTTCGTACAAATTTCATTGTGAACTGTTTTTAGACTCTTGTCATTATGTCAATTCCTTGAGTAGTTTCTGGAATCTTCTCCAGTTAGCACTTCATATCTGGATCTCATAATTTGGCGTTGCTGACCCAAAATGACTTGTTTTATACTTATGCCAGCACTGATCACTTGTTTCCAAAAGCACTAAGACCATCCTAGTTGATTGGATTACTATTTTGACTAACATTTTCAGAAGTAACTTCTTTTTAATTGTTTATAGTTCACTTCGTCATTGTAATAATTTCACCTTCTGCAATAGCTGTTAAGTGGTTCTTGATGTGAGTTTCAGTTATGAGTTATGACATCATTGCTTACATTTTTTTCTTTTCTTTTTGCAGGGACGGCACAATACTGGATCAACCTCACAGCTGTCGCCAGTCCAAAATCAAGGCTTTGTTTCTACAGTTAGTGAATTGTACGAACCACACCAGAGTTCATTCAGTCCGGCTTCTGTGGAAGTCAGTTCTGAATTATTGATCAAGAATAATGGAAACAATCACTTGGATGGGACGGATATAACAGGGGAGTTTAGTAGCTCACCTTCAGATGAGTTTAGTGAAGCACTACGAAGGCTTGAGGAACAGTTAGATTTGAACGATGATGACATAGCGGAGATTTCTCCATACCTTACTGAGAATGAGAGGTTAAAATATATAGGGGTTCCAGATTATGAAAGGAATTCCAACCAGCATGAACTTGTAGCTCTGCAACGTGGATCAGAGTATAGAGAAAATTATCAGCGTTGTAGTGGAGAAGCTGGGCTTCTAAATAATCCAAACTGCAGTCCATTTCTACAAAATACAGGTATTTCTTGTTTGTTAAGTAATCAGGGTGGTTGAACTGGTCTTGGATTTACATATGGTGCTAAAACTTGTAGGTTCATGTAGGTAAGTTTTTGCTTGAATGGATTTATAACATATTATGTTTGATATTTGCAATAATTTAGCATTCAGTTAGTGCTAATATTTCTCGTGTCATCAGCATGTGCAACTTAATGTTTTTAATCTATTTTGAGATTCAAATTGAATTGAAAATACATGGAAAACTTTCAAGAAAAAATGATTTAGTCCAGATGGTTATAATCAGTTCTTTTTGTCATACAAGACTACTTAAATGCGAACCCTCCAATTTTGGGTCTCATCACCTATTTGTAGCCATACATACAAGAATGCCATTGATAGACTTCTTATGATGTTCTAAATGGGTAAGTTCGGTTGAGTCCTTAGGTTTATTTGAGAATAAGGACTACATTAACAGAATTGAAATTTGGCAATGCTTTTTTTATCAGGGTTATTCTTGACATTTTAGTTGGTCGAATGATTTAACATGGCAGATGAATATGTTCATGATTGTTAACTACATTTAGGATCTCTCACACATGTTTTTACTCTCTTTATCCAGTAATGTCTGAAATGGATCTTTTTACCCTTCTCTGGCCTGTTTAATTGGTTTACTCCATTTTAAGAGAGAATGGTTATGCGGTGCATGAGAATCTCTTAACTGTTCTTTTCTTCCTGAAATACCATTCAGTTACTTCAAAAGTTAATGAAGCGCAGAGAGACAAACCCTTGGAAATGAAACATTTTAGAAATACAAATGAAATGGAATTACAATTTTGAACTTTCCTGCCTCCACTTTATTTAAACATAAATTAAACAGTGATGTTTTCCATCGAACTTCTGAGTGGTTGTCAGAAAGGAGGGCAGCAGCTGTAAGGACTCTAATAGTTAACCAACACTTGAACTTTGAACTTCCTTTTTATTTTTCTTTTCTGATCTAGCTGATTGGAGAATCCTTCTGATCTTGATAAATTTTTGTCCGTTAGAAAATATGTTTGGCCTATTAAGTATATCTCAGATTTGCATAGTCTGTGAATGCCTTATCAACATGATTTACTCTCTCCTATTTTTTTTAGTAATTGATGATTTTTTTCTCTTTAATTTCCGTTCAAAAAAAATGAGGAAGAAAAACACAACAGCTAATTAGTCAGTTATATTACAGAGATGCTGGAGCAGTGGCCAGTCTCAACTTGGACAGGTTCCCAAGACAAAATTTTAAGTACATTGGATGCAAGTGTAAGTAATCCACAAAATACACAGCATTTTCTTTAGTTCACTTGATCATTCTCCTATATTAGACTTGGCCCTCAGAAGATGTCAGACTGACTCATGTTCTGTCATTTTGAAACAATTCATTTTTCAACACCAAATAGTTACAGTTTCATAACAGATATCCGTTTTCTAAAGTGAGTTAGTTGGGAGTGTGACCTTAATTTTTCTTCCTCTTAATTTTGTGTAGTTAGTCATAGTAGAGTTGTCTTTCATTCTTAAATAAGTGGCATAATCCTTAACTAGTTTGCTACACTGACATTTATGATTCATACTGATATTTGGCATTTGTACAGGGGAACTCACTCTCATCTTTAGAAAGGGAGAAAATCTCTGCAAACCTACCTGAGAAACAGGAAAAATGGAACACTGAAACTAGAAATAATTTCCACCCAACATTCGAGAATAATTTGAGTCTACAGCTTTCAGAATCTACACAGTTTCAATTAGGCTCCAACTACCCTGTTGTATCTCCCAGTTCAACCTCACTACTTCAAGATGTTGTGAACTCTAAAATCTTTGCAGACTCTTCTAGGACAAGTACTCTTGAAGCTAACCCTAATTACTACCAAATGTTGTTTGAGCAAGAAAATCAGCTAGATGTTCCTCTTGGAGCAGATTCAAGGTTGACTCTATCACAGAAACAGAGATTTAGCATTCGAGAAATATCCCCCGAGTGGGCGTATGACACTGAGGATACGAAGGTATGCACCTCAGAGTTCCTATATTCATTAATTACATATTCCAATGATGCATAATGCATTGTGATATTTCCATCATTAAGTTGATTATCTTTACAGAAATTTCAGATCTATGCTTTACAATGGGTGGTTTTTAATTTATTGGGAATGTTGATACGTTGATTGTTATCTTTTATATGGAGAAATATTTGAGGATTTGAGGTCCATCATTCTTCATGAAATCTTTCTTGACAACATACGTGTGGTTCACCGATTCATCATACTTTTTTTTCTAGGCACTAATTCATCAATTTGTATCTCAAATGGCAGGCGACTGCCAATTTTATTTATTTTTTTCATGTGGACACTTATTTTAAATATTCTATTAAAGAAATTCTTACTTGAGCAGGACAAGAGGGAATGGTTCAAGCCCAAGGACAAGAGGTTTTCTGTTAAATTCTTTTATAATTGCTTGCTTCCGTTGTGTGAGGTCTCTTTCTCACCGTCCATCATTTGGTCCGTTCTTATACCACCCAAGGTTTCCTTCTTCTTATGGCTTGCCTCTTTGGGTAGAATCCTAACCTTGGACAATCTGATCTCTCGGGGGTGGATCATCCCAAACTTTTGTTACCTGTGCTCGAAGAATGGGGAATCCGCCAACCACATTCTTATTCATTGTCCCTTCTCACGTGGTATTTTGTTCTTTTTATCTCGTTTTCAAGTGGTTTGGGTTTTCCCTCTTTCTCTTTTCGCACTTTTGGAGGGTTGGAGATTCAATATCTTCTCTTCTAGAAAGATGTATCTTTGGACTATCCTTCCTTTAGCCATTGCGTGGGGTCTTTGGAAAGAGCACAACAACAAAGTGCTCCAGAGTAAGGAGAGCTCATCTTATACGGTGATTTTGGGGAGTTTGGGGTTACTCTTCTTTTGGTCGAAGATGAGTAAGGATTTCGAGAGCATGTGCTTCCAAGATTTTGTTTTCAATTGGGATACCATTTGTGACTCGTAGCCCCCCTTCAAGCGTGTAACTTTCTTTTCCTTTGTTCTTTCTTTTGGTTTTGGCATGGTCGTGTTTTTTTGTCTTGCTGTTTGGGGGCTATCTCAGCCATCTTTTCTCCTTTCTTTTCAATGGAAAATTTTATATTTATAAAAATAAAAATAAAAATTCTTACTTGAGTTGTATGATAATATCCCAAAACTGCTTGGAGACATGCTTTGGTCTTCTATTTCTGCTTGATTGTCAATCTCTCTTATTCGAAATGCTTTAGAAATCCATTGTCACAACAATGCTGAAAAATTTTTATCAATTGTAAAATAAAAGGAAATAAGGAAGCTTGTTAACTTTCCTTTATATAATTTATCTTAAGGGGTTACCTTTTAGAACCGCATATCTAATACATCTAGCAATTACTGATATAATTCACAAGTTGAAGTACCACAAGTAAAACTACACTGATAGTAAGTAAGTTAACCCTTAACAAACATAATCCATATGAATCAGGAAATAAATTAAACAAAAAAAACTAAAATAATTCTGGATTTATTTGTTTATAAAACGGGGAAAACATTTTAAACATGCTCATCTCAGAAGACAAGTAACGATTTGATTAGTCATGTGTATTTGAACAGCCTTTATGCAAGAATTCATAGTAACTGACCAAATCAAAATCTAACAAGAAATGAGAGCACAATCACTAAGGGGGCGATTGATTGCGCTTCTAAACGCAGATTTATCTGCGTTTGCGTCAAAAAGCGGAGTTTTACAGTTTTTTGCGTGCTTGATTGAGCTTTTAAAATCTGCGTTTTTAAATTTTTAACACAATTTACCAATTTTAACCGCTGTTTTGAAAAGCGGATGAGAGACGCTTCGCGCAACAGCGTTTTAACGCAGTCATGTGAAATGACGTTTATACCCTTCTAGATTTTTGGAAATTCTATCGTCTATCCGCGATTATATTGAGTTCGTTCGTCGACTGTACCTTCACCCTTCGATTTCACAGCAGCGGCGACTGATCTCATTGACGACGACGAAGACGACGACGACCACCGCACCGATTTAACCTATTGATGACAACGACGACGACGTTAGCTTCGTTCAAGCGAAACCCATCGACGACGATGGTAAACCCTAAGGCTTGAAAATACCTCTCTCAGTCGATCATCCTTATCAACCTCTCTCTCTCTCATCGATTTCGATAGCAGCGGTGACCCACTTCGACGACGACGACCATTTTTCAGATCGAAACCCATTGACGACGACAACGTTGTCTTCGTTAAATCGAAACCCATCAACAATTAATTAACAACAATGGCTACCTCAATAACCAAAGCACAATGTGCTGGTGCTCTTCTCCTTCTCAAACAAACCCTCCATTAAACCCCCTCTCAATCTCTCCAGACAAAAAATCCATTATTTCCTCACTTTCCAACCTCAATTTTTACATTTCTTGAACAAACCCATTTCGAATTTTCGTCATTTGGATCGATTATCAAATCATCACCATCGCTTTTTCTGCTCTTCTTCTGATGCAACCATTAATGAGTTCTTAGCCGAAGTTGAGAGGGAAAAGCTAAGAGAAATAGAGGGAAAGAAAATGGCTGGTGTAGAAATCATTGATGATGAAGATGAAGAGGATTACTTAGGTGTAGGACTGTTGATCGAGAAATTAGACAAGGAGAAATTGAAAAATATTGGAAATCTCAATATGATTGAAGAACCTACAGATTCAGAAAGTACTTTAGATCTGAATCTTACTTCTAACACCTTGGGAATTTGGGATTCCTTTCTAGATTGGCTGTGAAGGTAAATCTATCTCTCCATTTCATTATCATTTTGGTCCTTTTTTCTTTAATTTCGATTTTAGATTTCAATGTAAAATTTATATAATCTGTATTTCGATTTAGTATTTGAATCCTTAGTTGAGATTTTGTAAATAATTCAGAATTTTTTTTATACAACTGAAGAATCCATTTGACACAGATAAATCTTGAATGAAACTATACTTTAAATTATTTGGGTTTGCCTATAATTGAATTGGAATCCTGGATTTAATTCCAGTTCCAGCTTATTCACTCAAATAACCGAAAAAGAAGAAAAACAAAGTGATAGTTGATAGGTTCCCCTGTTTTGGATCATAATGGAATGATGAACTATGCATTGCTATAATGCCATTGGGCACCAATTCTTGGGCTATACTTTAGACTGTTTGGTGGATTTGGTTTAGATTTTTGAAATAATCTGAAGGTTTTATTACCATTTTCTAGGTTTTTTGGTTGGATAAGACTCAAGTTTTATACAATAAATTTTGGAATGACATACCAAAAGCTTATCCTCATATTGAACCAAATATTAGTTATAAGAATGGGGTTATGTGACGATGGTTCTTAATAGGGATTGTTTTTTTTAAAGGGGGGTGGGTAGAGGATTTTAAGGTAATCTCATATATGTGCTTCTTTTGCACCATATGTCCTTTTAGGCTTTCTTCTTTGATTTGTTAAGGTATATGTCATGGGTGTTTTTTTTTTTTTTTGGTAAGACATATATATAATTTAAATATAAAATCGATCTATGGGCTTAGGGGTTGGCATATCTTGGAAGGAGTTCTTATTGAAGATGTGTGTTGTGGATGTTAGCTTAATGTCCTTCATATTTAGTTTTTTTGGCACTACATCATTTCTATTGGGTGCTTCTCATTTCCATCTAAGATTTTTGAGAAGTGTTTTTTTGTTATTTTGAGACAATTTTTGGGCTTATATTAATCTTACTAAGATCTAGGTTTTTAGAGTTGCTTATGGGGTGGATGCAAGGTGCTAGCTGCTAACCTATTGCTTGCTTTCTTCTTATCTTGGTATTCTCTTTTGGGTGAGTTATCTATCCAAAAAACTAGATAGAATGATAATGGATTTTTTGTGGAATAGTCAGGACGACTCTTTTGGATACCATCTTGTTCGGGAAATTTCTTAAGAGGTCCAGGAGGAACCTAGTAGCCTTTGGAGGAGTGCAATTCTATAACACTTTTAACAAGCCTCGTCTTGAGGCACGCTTTGTGGCATAAGCCACCTTTAATAACGCTGGTTAGGATGGGGACCTCCACTATTTATTTCAATCTCAACAAAATTGTTTGTCTCAAAGTGGATTTGGGCAATATTGTTAAGTTGTAGGAAGACATTTGGAATGCGAGGTTACCCTTAAGAAGGTGCGTCCAACTATTTTCTGCCTTTCTAATAAGAAATGTTCTTCAGTTTAGTGTTGCTTGATGGAAAAAAATTTCTTCTTTTGATTTTGACCTTTATCTATTGAACCTTGCTTTTGAAAGAAGAAAATTGTTGTATTGTGTTATACATATCCATGTTATGTGGATGTGTTATATATATATGATGTAATGTAGATGTTGGATTGTGTATTATGCAAGTATTTTGTTTATCAGGAAAATTTTATATATCCATTTTTAAAAGGAGATGCTGTCAAAATTTCTATAGAATTATAAATATTTTAAAATTAATACAATTATTTTTTTTAATTTTTTATATAATTTTATTATATTTATATATATATCTAGTGTAATTATATATTTATAGGAGTATTTTGATAATTTTTAATGTATTCTGGGTGCACTATCAACCTTAAGGGTATTCTGGTCATTTTACCCTAATACAGCAGATTCTTGAAGCTGTATCAAACAGTAATTACCAGATTCTGACAGCAGATTCTGACAGCACAGCACTTTTAAAAAGCTCTATCAAGCAAGCTTTTCAGTGTTTCAGATTCTGACAGCAGATTCTAACAGCAGATTCTGACAGCAGAAGCTGACAGCAGATTCTGGCAGCTGAATCAATCAGGCCCTAAGGTGCTGATTGATTCAGCTTCTTAAAATTGCTGTCAGCTTCTGCTGTCAGAATTTGCTGTCTGAATCTGCTGTCAGAATCTGAAAAGCTGAAAAACTTGTTTGATAGAGCTTTTTAAAACTGTTGTGCTGTTGACTAGAATCTGACTGTGGACTGTTTGATACAGCTTCTAAAATCTGCTGTAGTAGGGTAAAATGACCAGAATGCCCTTAAGGTTGATAATGCAACCAGAATGCATAAAAATTATCAGAATACCTCTATACATATATAATTACACTAAATATATATAAATATAATAAAATTATATAAAAAATTAAAAAAAATAATTATTTTAATTTTAAAATGTTTATAATTCTATAAAAAATTATAGAAAAATTTATAATTCTATAGAAATTTCGGCAGCATCTCATCTTAAAAATAGACATATGAAATTTTCCTGATAAACAAATACCTGCATAATATCGACGAGGTCAAATTCAAACAAAATGGGGAACCCGAGTATCACCTTAGTGCTACTTTGTTATAACTCCAAGAGACAAGAGCTATATCTACACCATTACCACCTCAGTGCTTTTTGTGTATCGGTTAGGTTTGTCTCAATTGGCATTAGAGCAAACGCCACATCTTGGGCTTGAATCCCAAAATGAAAGACATGGAGAAAGGGCTACCTAGGGGCTCCAAAAGAAAAAAAAAAAGGTACTAAAGTGAATGCCACCATAGAGGGGAAGGGTTACTTGGGGGGACTAATATAGAAGGGTACAAGAGTAAAAACCCCTAGGTAGTCCTTTCTCCATAATCTTTTACGGATAAACTTTTTATATGATAATAAGAATAATAATGGGTAATGTAATGTGATATGATTCATGTCATATACCCATAGACAACATAACAATTATATGTAATGATACATCATCCACAATGGCAACTTCATCTTGAAAAGGTCGAACTCATAATCTATGGTACATTTAATATGTTGCAATTGAGGAAAATAAAATAAAAATACATCCCGAAATGGCACGCTAGTTCAATGGAGTGTTAGAATCCAACATTTGATCAACAAGCATAATTCACCCGATTAGAAAAATCCAAGAAACATATGTTGATATTATTTTGTTTTGATCGGTAACATATGTTGATATTATAATCTCCCATACAAAAAACAAACCCACATTTTTTCCTTTGATCCTTCCATTCCAATAATAATAAAAAAAAACTCCAATTTCAAGAAATTTTCACAATATACAGAACCATCACAAAGAAGAAAAATTTTTCCACCATTGATAAGAATAAATATGGGAATTTCAAGAAATTATGAGTCCCAGACACATTAGAGAATCAAAATTTCAAATATCAATCAAAGAAAAGACAACAGTACAAGCATACCCATTCATTCAAAATGTCCAACAGAACTAGAAACAAAATCAAATAGAATTCTTTCACTACTTTGGGAGTAAAATGGTCAAAATCCCAAATAGCCATTAATAGTTCTAATCATAAACGAAAAATAAAAAATAAAATAAAATCAATAGGGCATATTTAATAAGAAAAAATGACATTTTTTCTTTCATACCGAGCATGATAGTTAGTAGAAGCATCAATGGTTTGCAAGCTTTTCTTAGGTGAAGCTGATTGGGCTGATCTAAACCTGGGATTTTGATTGGTTTGGATGGAGAAACGAGAATTGGGTCTTGCAGATTTGAAAAAATGAGTTGATATTTCAGGATAGGTAGCTTTTAATGGGAAGTTTTGACCCCGGCCTCGGCTTCCATTTGAGGCAATGTTTTGGTCAAGAGAAAAAACGAATTTTTCAAGTCCTGGCTGAAACATTCCAAGACGGTGCATTAACCATAGTACTTCCGCTGCCTACCAAACAAAATACACCCATGTGCATGGACACGCACGTACGCACATTTCATAGCTCTTGAGTGCTTGCAAGACTTAAGAAGAATGGTTTACCGGTTTCACTAATAACAACTACCATGCATGAAGACAATGATCAAGAATAAAACATATGATGACCGGAATTAGGGAAATTTAATTTGACATACCCTTCAAGTTTTGGTGAATATTAATGGTACCCATGTTTTCAAACTTGCAACTCCCATTGATTGCTATATCTCATCAATCAAAATGTTAATTAAATGTTTCCATTTTCAACCTGACCAAAATAGACACTGAAACCAAAATTTAATACATTGAGGGATATACAAGTCGGTATTCTACTTTATTTGTCTTTTTGTTTTTTTTTTTTTTTCTTTGTTTACACTTATATTTTGTTTTCTTCTTTATAGCTAAATTCTTCCTTCCAGGTTGATCTTATATTCAACAAGCACAGAATGATCTTTTAAACACAAGCATTAAGGTACTTACAGAAAACATTCGCCCATCACGTGTTAATGCTACTGAGTGAGTGCCTCCACTGGACACCTAGATACATAATCAAGAGTAGATAAACCCAAACAGTTAATAATGAGGAGAGGGTACAAAATCACCAAATAATAGAGAATTCTTCTTTCAACCCAAAACAACGTTATTATAAGATAAGATTCTGGTTTACTGTCAAAATTTCAGAAGTACTCAAACTAAACAAACCCATTTTGACATTTTATCAAACAAACTAATAAGTGGAAGAATTCCAAACACTTGTTGAATCCATTGGTGTAAAAAGTTCAGAAGTACTCAAACTAAACAAACTCATTGTGACATTTTATCAAACAACTAATAAGTAGAGGAATTCCAAATAATTGTTGAAACAAAAATAAGATAAAAGTACAAACGAACCATGGAAATATCACAACTTCCCTTCAATCACTTTAAATAGAATAACAGAGTGAAAGAATGAATTAAAAAAAAAAAATTAAAAATCAAAGGGATGGAATTACAAGGCACTAATCGAATGATGAGCATCGACACTTCTGTAAAATTGGGAAACCCGACGAGTTGGTGGCTTCGGCTTTAGTTTCTTCCTCTGCAAACTTTTGCAAATATCTTACACCAAAGGGACGTGAACCAGCAACAACTTCCATGCCAGAACCCAACCTAAATCAATTAATTCATTAAAGAGAAGAAGAACCCATGATCAAAGAAAGAACAAACGCGATTGTGAGGATTGGACGAAGAAGAAGCAGATTCAGATGATCCCAATACGAAAGAGGAAGAACCCATGATCGATGTGGGTGTCGGCAAGCTTCTATCGATTCAATAGATTTCAGTCTTCACTCTGCAGAAGACTTATTTTATTTTTTCCTTATTACACTCACCTCCATTGATGGAGAAGGATGAGTAGTGTAGGACAATATTGCAAAGAAGAGAAGTTGAAACCTGAAAGAGAGAAAAGGACAGAGAAGAGAAAACAAGGTTGAGAGATGTGCGAGATAGAGAGAGATGTCCGAGAGAGATCTGAGAGAGAGAGAGAGAGACCGAATAGAGAAAGACCGAACAGAGAAGAGAAGAAGGTAAGCTCGTTTTAATCGCGGACTGTTGTTGGAATTTTTTAAAATGTTGAAGGGCATAAACGTCATTTCATATAATTGCGTTTAAACGCTGTTGTGCGAAACTCCTCCCATCCGCTTTTCAAAACAGCGGTACATATCGGAAATTTGCGTTAAAAATTTCAAAACGCCGCGTTTTGACGCTATATCAAACACGAAAAATAAAATAAAATGCCGCGTTTTGACGCAAACGCCGGTAAAATTGCGTTTTGAAGCGCAATCAATCGCCCCCTAAATCTCCCACAATGGAAAACTAGAGTCAAAGAGTTAGATTCTAAGTTTTCACTCAAGTAAGTGGTAGAAAATTGAGTTATTTTTGGCAGATAGATTATTGCTAGGGTAATTTGGGAAAGAAAGGTGAGATTCAAAACAAAAACAAAAAACAAAAAAACCATGTTTGGCATGTGTGTAGTCACACACAATTGTGGTTTAAGCTTCGACTTCAATTCCTGTTTTGAGCTTTATGGCTCTCATCTGGGTGAAGTCTTACCTGGTGGGGGCTCAGCGGTAAGACGTAGCAGCATGGGTTTGCTCCCCCTGATTGTGAGTTCGAAACTGAGTAATTACAAACTCCCCCTGATTAAAATGGCACATGTGGTTGTGGGTTCTGTGTGGGCCCCCAGGTAGTTATAGTCTTACCAATGTGAGGATTCTACCTGGGTCACCAAAAAAAAAAAAAACTTGAGGCCTGTATCTTGCAGTTGCATCTCTCCTTGTGTTGTATGGGTAACATTTTTTGAGGCATACTTTTTAAAACATGTGTTTCATTCACAAGTCTGACATTCTCAACAATAAACTACTCAATGCAGGTCATCATTACTGGATCTTTTCTTTGTGATCCGTCAGAGTGTACTTGGACATGTATGTTCGGTGACATTGAGGTTCCAGTAGAAATCATTCAGGAAGGTGTTCTCAAATGCCAGGCTCCTCGACACAGTCCTGGAAAGGTCACTCTGTGCATAACATCCTGCAATCGGGAATCCTGCAGTGAAGTAAGAGAATTTGAATATCGTTCTATCCCAAGGATCTGTGGTAACTGTAGTTCACCCCAAAGAGATTTGACTAAGAGCACACAGGAACTGATATTGCTTGTTAGATTTGCACAGATGCTTTTGTGTGATACATTTGTTCATAAACAAGATGGTATTGAATCACTAATGAATGTATTGGGAAAATCAAAAGTTAATGAAGATGCATGGGGACATATTATAGAGACAATCTTTGTTGGCAGTGAGACTCCGGCTTTTACAATGGAGTTGCTTCTGCAAGAACTTCTAAAAGAAAAGTTTCAGCAGTGGCTTTCATCCAAATGCAACGAAGGAGACACGTCAGGTTGTCCCCTATCAAAGAAAGAGCGAGGGATAATACACTTGGTGGCTTGCTTGGGTTTCGAGTGGTCCCTAACTCCAATTCTTGATTATGGAGTCGGTGTAAACTTCCGTGACAACAAGGGATGGACTGCCCTTCACTGGGCTGCATGTTTTGGAAGGTAAGTGAATATTCTGTATATGTTCTTCCTAGCATATGTGGTAGTTTTGTTGTAATATATAATTCTATAGATGTCCTTGACACTGGCGAAGGGAATTTTCAACCAATTTGGTAAAGAGGGTTCTTCATGTAGAGGTGGGCAAACACCCATCCATGCATGGGGATCCCAACCAGGAGAAAATTCAAAAAAGAAAAGAAAATAGTTGATATCTTGGATTTTATAATCATCAAAAGGTCTTTTCTTTAGATCACCCCTGCATCCATACATCTTCCACCAAGCCAATTGGAAGGATGTCCTTGTGAGCGATATAGATTGGAAAGTTGTTACTTAAAAGTAGGGCTGTCAAAAAAAAAAAAAAAAATAGAGGATCGGATCAGAACCAAAATTTGATCTGAAAACTTTGGGTCTGGATCGATGCTTTGGATTCTGATAAGGATTTGATCTGGTAAGGTTTCAATCTGATATCTTATTGGGTCAGATCTGGTTCAATCATGTCCCAATCCGATAAGGACCCGATCCGATAATATGTTAGAAAGTATATAAATTATATTATATATTTGTTGATATATATGAAGTTTATTTAGATTTTGTATACAAAATCGGGGTTTACCTGATCCGATTGTTAATGGAACAGATCTGGGACATAATATTGAGATCCGATACTTATCTGACCAGTACCGGATCCAATCAAATTCTTATTGGATTGGTACCTAAAAGTTATGATCCTATGCAACTCATAGAATTCAATATTGGGTATTTGAAAGAAATTTGGTTGTGTAAGAGTTTTTAATTGCAATATTGACATATCACAGGGAGAAAATGGTTGCTGCACTTATAGCTGCTGGTGCATCACCTGGGGCAGTGACAGATCCTACTCCACAAGACCCAGCAGGCAAAAGCCCGGGCTCCATTGCAGCTGTCAATGGCCACAAAGGACTTGCCGGATATCTTTCAGAGATGGCACTAACTAGCCATCTTTCATCCCTCACAATTGAAGAAAATGAGATTTCTAAAGGGTCTGCTGCCGTGGAGGCAGAGAAAACTGTTGAGAGCATCTTAAATGGGGGCCTACGTTTCACTGAAGATCAATTCTCTCTCAAAGATTCCTTGGCTGCAGTCAGGAATGCAGCTCTGGCTGCTGCACGTATACACTCTGCCTTCCGAGCATACTCGTTCAGAATAAGGCAACAGAAAGCATTTGGTAGCACTCCAGATGAAATTTATAGGCTTTCTGTAGCATCAAAGTTGACTTTCCGTCGTCTTCGTGATCGAATGTTAAGTAACGCAGCTCTGTCTATTCAGAAGAAATACCGTGGATGGAAAGGGCGTAAGGAGTTCTTAGACTTGCGCCAGAAAGTAGTGACTATACAGGTAATTTACTCTTAACATCAAAGTACCAATAATTTCTGAAAAAAACAAAAAAAATTCTTGCGATACTTCTCGGAGATCATCAAAAACTGGAAAACGTCTACTATCTGTGTAGAAATTGAAATATTTTACAACGTTGGAGTTTTCCTTTTCTTGTAATATTTCTTTAATGCTCTGTAGAACAGGATTTAGACTCTATTTATGTTGATACTTGATACTGGTGTGAACTGGACAGTTCTACCTTATCGTTTAGACATTAAAAGAGTACTTTTATATATTTTTTATGTGACCCTTTTCCCCCTAAATATATGAGGAAATCCTTCTAATTAATTATGGTGGGTTTTACACATTATTCAATTTTGTTTTGGCAGGCTCGTGTGCGAGGCTATCAGGCAAGGCAAAAGTATAAGGTGATTTTATGGGCTGTTGGTATTCTAGACAAGGGTGTGTTGCGGTGGCGCCGTAGAACTTCTGGTTTACGAGGATTCCGAAGGCAGTTGGAATCCAATGATGAAAGTGGATATGAGGTCTATCTCAGGCTGTTCCGGAAACAGAAAGTGGAGGTCTCTGTAGATGAAGCTCTCGAACAGGTGATATCCATGGTCAAATCTCCCGTGGCCCGCCGACAATACAGCCGCATCCTTGAAAACTACATGCAAGCTAAGGTAAGTGGGCTACAGAATTTCACTCTGGAACTGAATGAACTCAAGGCTGGTCTAGAACTTCTATTGCCACACTAACTTATGATATCAAGGCCGAGAATAAGCTGCTCACCCTTCCTATGCTACACTTGTATCCCTTCTAATTGTATTTCCATGGGCTCTCTAAATTATTTATTTAACATATCATATTTTCAGGTTGAAGTATCTGGCAGTGATGGCAATATGGAAAATGATGACAGCAATGGGTTGCTTCAGTTCTCGTGGCAGCAAACTTGATGACAACAACCGTGTGCGTGCATGCGGGGGGTTTCTGCTGAAACCTAGTATTTAAGTTGGTAGATGATTTTATAGAATTAATGATTTGTGTAAATAATGTTTTGATTTTACAAGGGAATATGTGTATCATTAGCACGCCCTTTTGTTGATGATGTAATTGGTGTATATGGTCTTTGAATAAGCAATGCTGTTGTTGAAAATAGTATTGGTTTTAACTCAAATATAGTAAAAGAGCTTTTATTGGCATCCGACTTTTACTTACTTACACTCCCAAGTAAATTTGAAAGAAAACAAACCAAATTAATAGTGTCAATATTTTCTTCTTTTAATGGAGAGAGATTGAACAGCACGAGAACAACATCAAGAGGTCGAAGTAGACGATTGTTGTTGATGTCAACTTGGTTCTTTTTTATTGGTTTGGCAATTTGTGAGGAAGAAAATTTTGATGGGGAAATGTTAAATCTTATGTTAAGCAAATGGGGTATGGACTTTTTGTTGGGTTGTAATAAGTAAAAGTTGGAGTGCCAATAGAATTTCTCATGTAGTAATTGAGTTTTTTTTAATATTATCATGGGTCTGGACCATGGGTAAGAAATATTTGGGCCCATTATAAAAATGGTTAAGACTGTCCAAATCAAGCGGTCAGCAGAAGCCGAAGTAGGATTTACTTCCACGTGTCATTCGAGGAAATGTTTGACTCAGGGGTTCAAATGAATTGTGTCTAGAAGAGTGGAGATTCATTCATAATGATCGCTCATCAGTCCTCACTAGTGTTACCTACCATGGAGGCGAAGGATGACGTGGAGCTCATCAGCCTCGCGATCCAGCGAATTATAGAGTGTAAGAGAGGTTTGAGGGACGAAGACTCTGGAGATAGCTTCGTTGGACATGAAGAAGACCAGCTTCTGCTCTCCAGATTGCTTTCGCAGGTAAAAAAATGTTTTTTTTTTTTTTGGTAAAAAAAGATCAATTTCGATTGTTAGGGTTTCTTAATGCTTCGATACTGTAAGAGGATCCGCAATGATGGTCTATAATTCTCTATTAAAACTTTGATTAAAAAATAAATTAAATTAAATTTGGGTTTTAGCTAGGGGAATTGTCTATGAGAATTTAAATTTCATCCTCGCGTAGTCATATTGCTTGTATGAAATAATTTGTTAGAAATTCTTACCTTTAAAATCAGAAATAATTCAATGAAGGAAGAAAGGAACTTCTAGGCTCAAATATGATTTGATCTCTTTTAGACAAATATTCTCCCCTACTAGTTAGAACCACAGTACACAAGGGATCAAAGAACAAGTGCCTTCAAGATACAGAAAAGTCTACACTAAAGTTATTAAATCGGATTATGTACGGTCCGATTTAGTCTAGAACACTTAGGAATAATAAGAAATTGAGGATGCCAAGAGCTTAAGCTTAGAAAGAGAAGAGAATACAAAAATTTTCAGTGAAGAAATCTGATTTTTAGTTGATTTTTTATAATCATTTTTGTGTCTGTTGACTAAGAGTTAAGATTTAATGTCTCTTGGCTTAATAGCTGTTGAATTGTGTCTAATCTCATATCTTACGATTCAGATCGCATCCTATTGAAGGTATGTGTCTCATGTCTTTTAATCAACACTTTTTAATTGAATCTATATAATCTAATGGCTCTGATCGCGTATAATCAATTGATCCATCACACGTGACGGATCAACCGCAATCGTTGGATGGTTTCGTATCCCGAAAACTTTAAGGCTCCTTAGCTCCTTGCGAAGTGCAAAGTGCACCTCAAATTGCCCAATGCGCTTTAAATGCCCAATCGCCCTTTTGCATGACATACGACACCACCTCGAAGTACTGGATCAAAACTTTAAAAGTGTTGCACAAGTATAACTAACTATGTTAACTACTACTTATAAGGTACATCACTTTCTCACTTGTGAGCAATGTGAGACTAAACCTTATATACTCTAAAAATCCAAAATCAAACTTAAGAAAAATGAAACAAATAAACCACAAAAATTGATTTTTATTTTGAAAATATTCAACATAATTAACATCATGTACGCCAGGTGTCCGGTAATATTTATTATTGTATTATAAATAACTTATAATTTATAAGGATACTAGAGTTTGGGGTTAAAAGAGCAAAAGATGAAAGATAATAAAGTTAGAGGGGGATCATTGAAAATTGGGGTAAAAAAGGAAAGATAGTAAAATTGGGGGGATGTTAGTTAAAGGCAAGGGAGATGAAAGATAATAAAGTTGAAGGAGGTGATGCAGTTGGAGTAGTACCCATCATTATGTTTTATTACATAGACTAGAGTTCTACGCACGAGCATCCTCTTTAAGGTTAAGGGGTGGGGGGGGGGGGGTAAAAAGAGAAATAGTAAAATTGAAGGGGTATTAAAGAAAAATGAAGGTTAAAGGGGTAAAAAGGAAAAATATAATGAAGTTGAATGGGTATTATTAACAGAGGTGGAAATGAGGAAAACAATAAAGCGGGCTAAAGGTGTAAAAGAGGAAAGATAGTAAAGATAGAAGAGTGTTATTGAAAATGGTTAAAAAAGTAGAGATAATAAAATTGGAGGGATATTATTGAAAATAGAAAGGGGGGCAGAGGAAAGATAATAAAGGTGAAGGGGGTGAAAAGGAAATGCAATAAAGTAGGTATGGAGGACCCCCACAGTTTTGTAACTAGATGAGACGTTAGTCTCCAATAAAATTGTAACAAAGTAGTGTTTATAGTTGTGTTTTATTATATAGATTTTGGTAAATTAAGTGATAATCATACTTGGATATGAGATTGACATCCTTGGTTCTCATATTTTGAACTTAACCTCCATCTTTACTAGCTATCATGCATCTCTTGTGTACCAACATTTTCCACCTCTCTCATATCATGATCCTCTACTTTATCCTTCTTTTTCAGTAACACCGTCTGTGTGTTAGATGTCTGTGAGCACCCCACAACGATCTTCACTACGTTTGGAGATATAGTTCATTTGTTACAATCAAATACATGTTCTAATACAAAACCAATTAGAATTAATTAAAAAAAACAGTCAATATATGCCCGGCTCCATGATCTCATCTTGGAAGCTAAATAAGAGGTAGTTATGCTTCTATTTTATTTATCACATGGAAGAAAGGGGCTTGGACCCATAGCTCAGTTGGTTGACATGTTGCAAGTTAGCTCTTTTACCAACAAAAAATCAGATCGGTATGTGTTTTTATCATTGAATTGTTCTGGTAATCTATATAGTTGAAATATAAATACATTATGTAGCTATTTTACTAAATAGCTGAAGAATCCGGATTGAATGAATCTTGAGAAATTTATTTGAAAATCGGACAAACAGAATGTATATTTTCTCATATACATCTGTGTAGATAGATGGGTGGATGAGTTTGTATTTTCTTGTGCACATGTTTGTGTGTATGTGTAGTGTACAAGCATCCAAGCATCTATAGTTTACTAAAACCTTTATATCCAAACTTTTCTCTTATTAACAGTTGGAATCATTAAAGGAAGATAATACTTCTAAGCAGCTTGAACCAACAGAGACAAAGGATTCACTTTCTTCTGCAGTTGTCAAAGAGGACACAAAAGATGAGACTGATAAAGGTGAGCCGCGTAGTGTAAACACCGGAGGAATGAGAACCGAAGAAATAGTAAAAGAGCTAAGGAAGTTGAGTAGGCAAAACTCCATTACTCATTGGCTTCTTTCGATCATGATTGTCGTCACTGCTGTTTGGCAATTATCCAAGGTCTCAATCATATTGATAGTGAAGAATAAATTGAGCCACCCTTTTAGATTCTTTGGAAATATGATTTCCGGGGTTCTAAATCGTGGTGATGCTAATGTTGTAAAGGATTCTGGCTTGAATGAGTTCGAGGCTGCATTGAAGCGTTCTCTGATCAAACCCCGTTCTCTCCCTTCTATTAACATCACAGAGCTCCTCCAAATGGATTTGTCTGTCTTGGGTTTAAATGGTGAGGATTGAAATTTTTTTCTCACTCAAAACAAAGGCAAGGGAAAATATTTCTTTATTAATCATGTTTGCTCTTACAAATAAGCTACGCTTCCTACTTTTTATTGCTTAATGTTAAAGTGATATTTAGAGGTCTTGGTCTCTTGATGATTTAAAAGCACCAACCTATGTAGAAATATGTTTCAAGTTGACTACCACAACAACGAAGTTTTATCTCAATTATTTAGGGTTTGTTAAACCAATCACCTATTCTATCATGTTCAGAGAAATATCTTCTTCAAAAATTTATTTATATCTTCTAACTACGTTCTTTTGGGTCTTCCTCTTTTATATATATATATATATATATATATATATATATATATATTTTGTTGAGATTTTTAACTTGAATAATTTTTTTCTAATCGAGTGTAATTAATCGTGATTATAATCCTAACCACCAAACAAACTTGTTTATATCCTAAATTTATAGACATGTGGAGTTCCGTGGAACCACTACATAAGATACTATTTTGGCTCAAAATTTATGGGAATGTTTGTAGCATTATAGACCTACCAAAAATCTATCATGGGATATAAGAATTTTTCATCAGCGGATTGCCGCAAGTAATCTATCTATTTGATAAAACAGGATGGTTGTTACTTTCTCTTTATCTCGATCTTTCTCTTTTTATAAATAAGGGTTGAGAATTGAGATTTAATCTCATCATGAATCTTGTGGACAATTTTAAATTTTCTTTTCTTTTTCACTTTATATATTATTTATCATCTTCTCCCATTTTCAAGAACATCCCTTCAACGTTATTGAGTTAAACATTTTTTTTTTCAATAAAAAGAAACATTTTTCTTATTAAGTAAGATTTCAAATCTTACCAACATTGGATGAGCTCAAATGGATTACCACATTGGCAATCCAACTCCAAAGACCCCTAGATTTCATGGAAAAATTCCGATTTAAAAAAGAAATGTTATTATATATATATATATATATAGAGGGGGGCGTTCAGTGGCCAACTTTTTGGCAAAACATTTTTCAAAACATGAGTTAGAGGTTTTGGAATGGGCTGATTTTTAGTGAGGATGATCTCTACGGTGAGGAGATCATCATCACCAAAAATCAGCCCATTCCAAAACTTCTAACCCCATCAAAAACAGTTTACAAAAAATGGACGGTCCACAATTTTTCAGCTTGTAAACATGGGTTAGAACTTTTGGAATGGGCTGATTTTTGGTGAAGATGATCTCCTCACCATAGAGATCATCCTCACCAAAAATCAACCCATTCCAAAATTTCTAACTCAATATTTTGAAAAATGTTTTGCCGAAAAGTTTGCCATTGAACGCTACCCACATATATATATATATATATATGTGAGGTTCAAGGGCCATATGAGAAAACTTTCGTTTTTCAAAATAAGGGTTAGAGGTTTTGGATTGAGCTGATTTTTTGCAAGGATGGTCACTATGATGAGAAGATCATCCTCACAAAAAATCAGCTCAATCAGAAACTTCTAAATCCATCAAAAGTGATTTACAAATTAGTGATAAAAAGTGGTAAAAAATCGACGGTCCACATTCTAAATCACTTTTAATGGGGTTAGAAGTTTCAGATTGGGCTGATTTTTTTTTTTGAATGATCTTCCCATCATAGAGATCATCCTCACAAAAATCAGCTCAATCCAAAATTTCTAACTCATATTTTAAAATTTTATTAAAAACGAAAGTTTTCTCATATGTTTTCTCATATGGCCCTTGAACCTGACCGTGTGTATATATATATATATATATATATATATATATACTACTATTGAATTTCTATCGAACTCCCAAATTTAAAGTTAACATTTAACTATGAAAAATAATTTTTTTTAATAAAAAAAAACATAGAATTTTATCTTCAACATTCATGTGGCATCCGATCATGTTTTTAGAGGCTACGAGGTGAGTTTAATGATCATGTTAGTTAGGCTAATGTACTCTGATAATAATACTTGTTACATACTCTCATTTTCACCAAAGAGATGGGATCCAATTGTAGGTCCCTTGCTTACTCTTATGCTTATCGTGGGACTATACTGTTGAGTCGTGACTTGATTTAGTTGATAAATATCTAACATTATCGTGAACTGGCTTGGCAAAGATGGATTGGGAGAATCACTTGAAACCCTAATCACTAAAAGAAGGTTATGTTAATGTGTGCCTTTAGGGCACACATTAAAGTGCAATAAATACACCTTGGAATTAAGGAGATTTTTGGACAATACAATATTTTTTAAAGGGTATTTTGAGTACAAAATCCAATTTCCAATTATTGCACCTTAACAAGGGCACACGTTAACAAAATTGCCTAAAAGAAACAAGCTTTGCAACAGTCCCACTTTGAATTGTCGGTGAGTGGTCTGACCTCTCTCACTTTCTTTTTTCTCACTTACGACCAAATCACTGCCTTTATGTGACTTTTTTATTAGCGCAATCAACGTGCTTTTTGACTAGACTTGCTTTTACTCATGAAAACATGATTAAATAACACCTCATACGTGCTACTTTATTTTGTAGCTTTATAGCATGCAACACATCATCCTCACCGTTAATCAGATACACCGAGTGATCTCCATGACTTGCATCAGATGAATCATGGATCAAAAGGTAGAGAAGTTGTGAACTTGTGATGTGAAATCAAAATGGTGTGGTGTTTGTTCTTACAGTCCTGATTTTCTAGCTCGATTTTTTTCACTCAGTATGTGCTTGGTTGACATGTCAAGGGCACAAATCCATAGATCGTTTTCTTTGAGATACACAAGGAGAAAAAATCTATGATTCTGTGTTTTTACCATGTCAGTCGAATGCAGGCCAAGTGAAAAGATCGAACTAGAAAATCATTAGTCTTGTTCTTAATTTTCTTGTTTGTCCTCTGTTCTACTAAAGAGAAAATATAATAAATGAAAAGTTGTTTTGTGTTAACTAGTTACCTCTATTTATAATTAGCTAATGATTTTCTAATTTGAGTATTTTCACTCCATCTGACGAGGCAATGACACATAATCGTTGATTTTTTCTTGTGTATCCAGAAGAATCCCCATGAAAACGATCAATGATTCTGTGTTCTTGCCATGTCATACTCAGTGAAAATACTTGAGTAAGAAAATCATGACTCTTTATATTTTGTTGGTTCTTTACTTTAAATAGTGAAATGTGAAAATATCTTCAAAAAAATTCTTTAAATGTAAATATTAAAATAAAGAGGGGACTTTCACACTCTACATGTAGAGACCCAATAAATTAGTTATTTTAATATTAAAAAATAAAAAATACTTTCCTAACTAATTTAGTAAGATTTTAAATCTTACTAAGAGTCGTTGGACCCATATGGATTACCACATCGACAATCTAACACAATTTAACAAATAATTTTTTTTTTTTCAAAATTCTTATAATTTTATTCTCCACAAATCTATGGCATCAGATCATGTTTTTAGATGTAAGATGTGAGCCCACTACCCTTACAAGATTTAAGTAGATAAATATTTATTAATAAAATAAAATAATATTAAATATTAAGAATAGTGAAAAAGTGTTGTGTTGGAATCAAATTTTACACTAATTAAAATAACATTTCTTTTACTTTTTTTAATAAAAGATGCTCTCTGTTTTAAAGTTTTAAAGAGCATTGTTAGAGACGTTTAAGTGTTCACCTTGGGTATAGAGTCTGCAGTGGCAACCCAGACTAGCCGTAATTTAAGTAATTAATGTCGGTACGAGATATTTTACAATTTCTGAAGGAAGAGAATAACGGTTCCCAGGTTCCCAAATGTCCACATCTCATTAATGACTCCTCGCTCAAGTACAGACTTCAGAGTTCAGATATGAAAAATAAACGAGTAAGTCTAGAATTACTAACTTAGTAAGATTTCAAATCTTATTAAAGGTCGTTCAACTCACCTATGGCATCTAAAAACATGATCCCATGCCACAGGGATGTAGAAGATAAAATTATATGAACTTTAACAAAATAATTTCACAAAAAAATTATTTTTTTATTTTAAATTTTATTAAAGTTTTCATTTTCAAAATTTTTAATCAAGTCCAAAGAGATTACTTTTTTTTTTTAAGAAAAAAAAAAAAAAATTAGACCTAAGTTTTTCCACAAAATTCTAGAGGGATTTGGAGTTAGATTGCCAATTGGTAATCCATTTGAACTCAAAAGACCCACCTAGTAAGATTAAAATTTTACTAAGGTAGTGAGCGAAGTATTCTTAAAGATTCGTGATAATCTAACTATGCATATGGCAAACTCAATCAATTTCGTTACTTGACGTGACAAGTTTGGGAATCGCCAGGGGTGGAGCTAGTAAGGGGTTGGTGGGGGGCAATTGCCCCCACAAAACTTTGAGACACCCCTATATTTTCAACTAATTACATATCCTATTTGTCCCCACTCCCTCTCTTCTCTCTTCATTTGCCCCCACCCCCTCTCCCTCCTTTCAATTTTTTATTGATGACATTGCCTCTTGATCAGGTCATACTAAAAGGAGATTACCTAAATATTCTTTTCTTCAACTTTTAACAAAAAATATATGAATTTCTCGCTAAAATCATTCATCTTCAAGCATACAACTAACTATAGTTTGCCCCCACTACAAGAAAATCTTGGCTCTGCCCCTGGGAATCGTAAATCTACACTCCTCAGCATATACAATTCCCTTGAGATACACCTTTTTTGGGTGGGGATGAAGTGCCACCGTGTACCTCGAGGAGCGCAGATCTACGATTTCGAACCTATCACATCAAGGTAGTCAATTGAGTTTAACACATTGGATAGTTAAATTATTATGATTTATTCTCAAAACAAAATTAAAAGTGAAACATTGTCGTAACTAACTTAGTAAAGATTCGAACCATTTTGCTCAAATGGATAACCACCTTAGAAAAACTTAGATTCAAAACAAACAAACAAAAAATTCAAAAATAATTATTTTAAACTTGATCCAAACTGTTGTAAATGGACGGTTAAGGAACTTCCACATAACTCCAAAACTTATAATTGAAAATCAACAGAAAAAAATATTTATCTTTTGGGATTTTAATTTTTTTAATTTCAAAGTTCATAGTATTATATGCTTGACAATCTTGAAGTATCATGTTTTTGGATGCCACAAGTTGAGCCCAAAGACCTTTAGTGAGGGTGAAATCCTTACTAACATAGTAAGGCTAGTTGAATTCAAATGATTAAAAAAAAAAGCTTATTTTATTCTCGAAAGAGAAATACCAAAACCACCTTCTTTCTTCTCAATCTCTACCCATAGATTTTTATTAAAAAACTGTTTTTTCCTAGATAAACTGGATCTTCACCCTATCATCGCCAGCTTTTCTTCCTTCTTTTTTCTTTTTTCTTTTTTCTAAGTGATACATACAACACTACCGATTGTTCTCTCTCTCTCTCTCTCTCTCTCTATCTCTCTCTCTCTCAATGTGTAGTTTGTTGATAACTAAGACCTTTGTAAGGTGGGAAATTAAGTCAAATATAAGGGTAATTATTGTTAGAGAATAAGATGAACTGTATTAAAATGCATGAGATACATTGTATCATTGTTAGTGTATCTCACACAAATGGAAGGTTGTGATGAAGGATATTCTAAAACAGATATTGATATTTAGAATATATCAATTAGGATATTCTAGAATAGTTATATTAGGTAGTTTTCATATATCTTGGTTGATGTAATGCTTATAAATACCCTATTGGGGCTTTTGTAATATTCATCCAAGAATCTCAATAAAATTCATATTTTCTACAATTATTAGGTAAGTGAGATATTAAGGTGATCTTGACAACTGTCTAGACAAAGCTAATAATCGTTATGACAAAAAAATCTTTTATCTACTTTAAATAGAAGAAAATAATAGTTTATATTATAAAGAATAGTGACTTTCAAACACTCGTTCAGACTTATACCCCCTTACGCCCCCATCATAGAATCAATAGATCATTTATCTTAGGATATATAAAATCATAAATCTTTTTCTTGTGATGGGGGTGTATGTCAGAGGGGAGGCATCAGATTATCCCAACTCATTTATAAATAAATTTTAATTTGTTTATCAAGTTATGCTATATAATATAATAAGCTCATTTGATCTTGTAGTCGGTCCATTGGCATAGAGCCACTTAAACATCAATAACATGCCATGGAAGAGCCACATACTTGATAAGAACTTATACACACGTGTCACCCTATGATTGTACCATTCTCAATTCTATACCACCAGCTTTTTCATTCCAAATAAATAATAAAAGAGAAAGAGAAGCCATGAAAGAAGAGAAAAGAAACAACAACAGACCCATTATCTTCATCACCTAAAAAATGGAAAGATTGAGAACCAAACCATTTCCCTTCCTCTTCACTCTCTTCCTCCTTGCCTTCTCTTCTATTATCCAATCAACCCATTTAGCTTCTACAAACCAACAACCCATCAAAACAATTGTAGTCCTTGTTTTGGAAAATCGATCATTCGATCACATGCTTGGATGGATGAAAAAATCCATCAACCCATCAATCAATGGTGTCACAGGAAAAGAATGCAACCCAATTTCAACCCAATCTCCAAATACCCAATCAATCTGCTTCACGACAATGCAGAATTCGTCGACCCCGATCCTGGTCACTCTTTTGAAGCTGTCCAACAACAAGTATTTGGCTCCAATCCCATTCCTTCAATGTTGGGATTTGTCGAACAAGCTTTAACCATGACATCAAACCTCTCTCAAACAGTGATGAAAGGCTTTAGACCCGAATCAGTACCTGTTTTCGCTTCCTTAGTTCATGAATTCGCCGTATTTGATAGGTGGTTCTCTTCAATTCCTGGACCAACACAGCCTAATAGATTGTTCGTCTACTCGGGAACTTCGCATGGGTCGACGAGTCATGTTAAGGGGAATCTAGCGAAAGGGTACCCACAAAAAACCATCTTTGATTCTCTCCATGAGAATGGTAAGGATTTCGGAATCTACTTTCAAAACATACCCACAACTCTGTTTTATCGAAATTTGAGGAAATTGAAGTACATTTTTAAGTTCCATCAGTTTGGTTTGAAGTTCAAAAAGGATGCTAGAGATGGGAAATTGCCTAGTTTAACTGTGATCGAGCCTAGTTACTTTGATCTCAAAGGATTTCCTGCCAACGACGATCACCCTTCTCATGATGTCGCCAATGGGCAGAAGCTCGTAAAGGAGGTTTATGAGGCCTTGAGATCTAGTCCACAATGGAATGAGACACTTTTGATAATTACGTATGATGAGCACGGTGGGTTCTTCGATCATGTTAGTACTCCATATGTGAATGTGCCCAATCCTGATGGGAATACAGGCCCTGCTCCTTATTTCTTCAAGTTTGATCGGTTGGGAGTTCGTGTGCCGACAATCATGGTATCTCCTTGGATCAAGAAAGGAATTGGTATTGTTCTTCCCTTCATTCCTCTTCTTTACTTCTTGTTGAACTTTAATGCTGTTTAATTATTAGAAGTTAGAACTACATTTAAGGAAATAGATTCAACAAGATGGTATTAATCTAATCACATTTGGGTAGATTTTTTTTTAATGTGTGTGTGTGTGGTTGAATGTTTTGAGGGGATGGATATTGGTCTAAGAAATCTTCTCCAATATTTGTGTGTGGTTGAATGTTTTGGAGGGGATGGATACTGGTCTAAGAAATCTTCTCCAATATTTGTGTGTGTGCGTGTGTGTGTGTGTGTGTGTGTGTGTGTGTGTGTGATTGAATGTTTTGGAGGGGATGGATACTGATCTAAGAAATCTTCTCCAATATTTCTTTAAGCCATGTTACATATTCATCCGGGTTTGTGTTGTTCAGTGATAAGTGGTCCAAAGGGCCCAACTTCAAACTCCGAGTTCGAGCACTCATCAATACCTGCAACCATAAAGAAGATGTTCAATCTCTCCTCTAACTTCTTGACTCACAGAGATGCTTGGGCTGGGACATTTGAGCAAGTTGTGGGAGAATTAACCTCGCCCAGAACCGATTGTCCAGGTATCTCTTACTTGTTCCCCTATAATCTAGTTTCAATCAAATTTGATCACAATAGGAGAAAGTTTTAACAATTGGGTATTGTGGATCAACCATAGAGTTTCTGCCCGATGTGATGCCTCTGAGAAGCACAGAAGCGAAAGAAGATAGCGGGCTATCGGAGTTTCAAAGTGAGGTAGTCCATTTGGCTGCAGTTCTTAATGGTGACCACTTCTTGAGTAGCTTTCCTGATGAGATAAGTAAGAAAATGAAGGTGAAGGAGGCACATGAGTATGTGAAAGGCGCAGTGTCAAGATTTATAAGAGCAAGCAAAGAGGCTATCAGATTGGGTGCACAAGAGTCTGCCATTGTAGACATGAGGTCATCTCTCACCACTAGATCCACAGCCCACCCTTAATAAATTCATCATTATTAACCCATTTTGATTCCTCTGATACATTTTCTATAAAACTTTATACATAATTTTATCTTAAATCTTGAAGTCATGTTGTGCCATTTTCATAGTTTTAGTACACCACTGGTATGTATGCCATTGCAGTTGTAACAAATATATGTGTTTTTAAAACCAAGTACTAATGTATTATAAACTGCTCCTTCCATTCATGGTTTTAAGTCTTGTCAGAGACCGAGATGACTCGTCCAATACGTCTAGTTATTATCCACCAAGGAGACAGATAGACAAGTCAAATGTATCGGATGAGATTTAAAACCATGGTTTATTTTTCTCATTGTTGGACGAGACAACTCAAACATATTATAAAACTCGTCTGAGACGACTAGGTCTCTTTCATTGACGAGACATCAAAATGAGTCTTAAAACCATGCTGCCATTAGCTGGTAAGACTATGTGGAAGTAGGATCCTATTATTCATCATTTAGTGAAACAAAGACCCCTACATCTGATTTATCTCATTGTGTGGTTGAAAATGGTGGGACCATCATGATGCTTGTGTTGCATCAGTGATGGATCCACCCATTCATAGGCATAGAGAAATTCTATTGCCACACCAACTTTTACGAAAACATGAACTACTTCTGTTCTAATTATGATTTCGATACACCATTCATTTTATTTACGAAAATATGCACGTAGTACACTATTCACTTTTACACGTCTACAAACTAGTAAGTTTAAAAGTGACAAAAGTTACAAATTCGCGTAAAAAGTGGACATTGTACCGTGTGCATGTTTTGGGAATTAAAATGAACAGTATATCAAAACTGGAATTTCGGTATATTCAGTGCACGTTTTGGATATTTGCCCTTGAAATTAAGCACTTGTTTACATATGGATTGGTGTGCTCTAAGTAGAAGTTGGTGTGTTAATAGCAGCTTTCTAATTATATCTGCCTAAAGAGTGACTGGGATTTGTTTGACTACAACCATTAGAGAAACCAAGTGAAAAAATTATCTCCAGTTTTTCCTCTACCAGCTGTTTTCTAACTGATTTACCATCTCTTAAACCCATTAAGATTAGATGACTCGGACGAGTCGAGCCCTTTCAAACAGTTTTAAATATATTATATTAATTTAAATGAGGGTCCCATCTGATCTCGACCTTTAAAATACAAAATCCAATGGTCTGAATTTATCCATATAGTGATAATACATATCCCCATTGATACTAATTCCAAAGATAAACCCCAATCATTGTATTTCATGTTTTAAATCACGAGGCACCGATCGTATATCTTTACATATTATAGGTCGGATTAACAGATATTTGGTTCTTAAAAGCAATCATTCGCATACATGAAAATAAATTAAGCGAATTGATTCAGCCAAGTTTTCCAAAATCAGCCTCAGTAAGATGAACGATTGTACATCTCACTGGGGACACCTTCAAGACTGAGATTGATTATCCGGGATATAGAAGGATGAGTTACATATCCCACCAAAGAACAAAAGGAAGTAATCTTGCTTAAGAAGGAAAAAAAAAAAAAGGAAACGCAAGGAATCTGAGCACAACACATTACTGGAGATAAAAGAAAGGTATTTAGGAACAATTTTATCATTCCATCCAATCACAAGAACATGGGTATTCCTGTTGGAATACTAAAAGCACAAGCGAAGAACAAAAAAAATCCCCAATCCTTGTTTAATTAGTCTTAAAAACAAAAAACAGAATCAAGAAAACTTTGACACAAGCCCTGACATTCAAATCGACACATGTTCCTCTTTTGATGCTTGTTGTGAGGCTCCCAGATTGGTCCTCTCTTATCTCATCAAGCATAGTTCAAGCGGAATATGTCGTTCAACACGTAAAAGCTTTGCTGAGGTGTCGGCATCAAATGGAACAACTGAGAGGAAGCACAGTAAAAGGAATGCAGTCAATAACATTATCAAATGAACAGAAAACCAAATGTTAGGGTCAAAATGAATTTTGTTGAACAGTAATGCTAACTTTCTCATAAAAATAAAAATGACAAGTGCACATGGATTTCGTTATATAAGGATATTGGAGTGTTTTTATGTGATCAGTTGTGTTTAAGTATCCGACTTTTACCCAAAGTTCAAGCGAATATTCAAGTTGGATATATATACCTCAACTGTGAAGATAATGGAAAAATCTTAATTTTAGGTTATACATATATTTTATTGTGAATTTATTGTACTAAACTTGGATAAACAGATATTCGGTTGGATAGGACGTATATCCATATCTGACCCTAAAAATGTTAGGATAAAAATAATTGCGGATAAATTTACCCAAATTCTTAATCAGATAAAAAATTTGTACCCGTACCCAAATATCTCAGATAAGATGAGTCGGGTAAACGGATATTATCCGACCCATTGCCAGCCCTAGAAGTAACCCTTTATATAGGCACTGGTACACTTTCTAAATTCTTAAAAAAGAAGTGTTTTATTCTCCAATCCTAACATAGTGATGAGTAAAAAATGCCTTAATTATACTAACAACCAAATTTTTTAAAAGAAATTCTTATTCTCCAGATTTGACATAATAGTAACAAAATTGCATTACTCAATCAAACTATTCCTTGATTTGTTCCATGTTCAAACATCAGGATTGCTTCCCATTACCAATTCCCGTTCCAGACTGCTCTAGTAGTTCAACAAAAAACCATCACTCGAGTAACCTAAATGTTTGTTGAGAATATTGACACATACCCCAAACCCCTAGTTCGAGAAACCTAAATTTCTATAGCTCTCTGTTGTTCCTTATCATGCAATCAGTTATATACCACCAGCTTTGTTTTCAGTTTTCGAGCTCAGCTTCGTTCTTTAATTCATGGTTGTGCAACCAAGATAAAATATTTTTTGTTGTGATACATTGTCTCATACACATGTTGTACATGGAAAAAATTATACAACACACCTCATTCGTTTAAAACTTACCCTAAAAGAAAATAAAATAATCAATTGTTGATAAAAATAAAAAAGTCCATTTACGTTGCATTTATGAGTTCTATTTTATATGTAATTGAGATACAACATGGACACGAGACCAATAATACATGGATAAGACATTTTCAATTAAAATTGAAGTATACAGTATGTATATGACAGCCATTTTAAAGCATCAGTGTCAAATATTGTCAGAATTTGACACCGTGACAAGTAATAGAATTGCACAACAACACAGGTTAAAAAGAATTAAAACACATTGTTTTGCTCTATCATTGAAATCAAAGTTCATAAACTAGAATTTCTGTGACTAGATTTTGTGTCCTCAAACCCCTAAAAATACCTTAACTTAGTTATCACAATCTTCGTCATCAACATCATCTTCATTGTCATCATAATTATGACCATTATTTTAAACCAAACCCTAATTACCAAGGCAAACAAATCTACACAACCAGAGTGAGGAGGGAAAAAGAAGATATGGAAAGTGAACAAGATTACCTTGCCATAAATTTGATGAATTCACATGGTACAACTTGGGATGGTCCAAGCTCCAACAGTAAAAGCTTAACCTCATTGGAAAATTCTCTCTATCTTATCCAAAACTTGAGAAAGGAATTAAAACATCAATATGATAAATTTTATTGCATGCAACTTCTTTCAAGCTTGTCAGCTCACTTGTCTTCACTTAATGGTTAATAAAGGAATTAAAACAAATATTTCATCTAGGAGTGAATCATTCCAACAACAACAACTAATCAACAAAACAAACAATGAGCACTCTATAACCCACATAATATTATCATCTATGCCTTATCCCAAATATTAATTCGGGTCAATTGTGGCCAACAACATAAATCATATACGAAGATTTATAAAAAAATAATAATAATAATAATAATCTTGCATGAAATGAAACCCAAATCCTTAATTTATTGTTGCAATTTAATTTAATATTGTATATAGTTTCTTTTGTAGCAAAAATCAACACTTTTTTTTTATAAATATAACTTGAGCAAAAATCAACACTTAAGTCATAACCATCATATCTAAGCAGCCAAACATGGATTATGGGGATAAGGCTTTGATGAGCATGACAAATTTGACAATAATATAAATACATTGGACCAAGACAGAATTTGAAACTTGATAACCACTTGCCTACCAGGCAAAGACTAAACTCCGTCGTGGAAAGGTTGGTTCATTCTGATCGACATGAGGGTCCAATTACATTGCAAATACAATCATCTATTTGGTGATCTGATAGTGATTGATGTTTTTTTCTATTGTCTGGGAAATTTGCATTTCGGCATATCGAATACAATTTTCAATGAAATAAAGTAAACCTTAATCGAAAAAAATCAAGAGCAGCAACGAGATTAAAATAATTACTAAAAAAACATCAATATTTGTGATCAAACAAACGCCAAATGATGAAGGGAAAAGAGGGGGGGAAACAAATACAAATAGATCTAAAAAATATATAGAAGAAGTAATAATAAACACAGACAATTTCCAAGCGATTGATGACTCAAACAACTCCGCATCACAAGTCACAGTCATCAAATTTCGATCTTGAATCAACTAATTCATAAACATTAACATCAATCGAGTTTCAATATCAAATCAATTAATGGGTCAATCAAAATCCCCAAGAAATTAAACTATTAAACCCCATCATAAAAAATAAAAAAAAATAAAAAAACCCTAAAAACGTAGTTTGGGATGTAAGGTGTTTGATGAAATACCTGACTGAACTTGAGGGCGTGTTGTTCCCCTGCAAGTTGTAGATTACCACTAACGAAGACAAGCATGCCACCACCTGGGCCCGATGGTTGGCAATCAACGGTAGTGATGCTGTGCTGACACTGCTGGAAAGGTAAACTGGTCAACTTGGCAACTATGTTTTGTGACCCTTGGATCTTCTGGCCCTCGAAGGTCAACATCGAAGCCTCTTGATATAAGTTAGCCAGACCCGCACGATTCGCATCGAATGTCGTGTAGTAGTGCTCCACAAACGCCTTTGACACAGAGTCGGGATCCATCGTCCTCGCCTCTCTCTCTCTCTCTTCTCTTCTCTCTCTATATAGAATGGAGGAGAGGGGGGAATTATGAACGAGCTTAAGGTGCTCGGCAGTTGTCTTATTGTGGACTTTAATGGGTGATTTAGATATATAACACTCCACAATTGGTTGAATATTTGAGATACCCTAAAACGTAATAAAAAATGGCCTAGTTGCCCTCCTTGTTTATAGATTCTCTCACCTTCAACCTTAATCTAAATAAATTAATAAGGATCACAATGAAGTAACCTCTAGATTATAATTGTATCTTATATTGCACATCCTGATGTAAAAGTATATAGAAACCATATATGTTTTTCATCAATATGAGGTACAATCTTGAGGTTACTCCCATATGACTCAAGAAAGAATCTTGATAAAATGACTCCCCTATGTGTCATACTCAATCAACTCCCCTGATGGCTAACGTGAAATGTACTAGGCCTGTAGATCTGTACTCCTCCGATTACACAATTATAATTTTTATGGAGATGTGTTGTTGTGTATCCCGAGGAGTACAAGTCTTCAGTACTCACACATGTCATGTCAACCGTCGAGGGAGTCGATTGAGTATGCCACATGGGAGAGTCATTCTGTCATTACTCTAAAAAGAATAGAGCCATGTTGAAGTAACTTTGAAATGTACATCGTAGGAGACATTTCTGATGTGAGTGTGTGTCAGAATCATAGATGCTTTCACGTTAGAAATGTTCCCCATAATGCACATTTAATGTTACTTCAGCATTATTCAAAAATTTATTTTTTACATTGACACACCACGAATTTTATAGGGGATTCCTATTTTTTATTTTGAAATTAAATTAAAATTTTCAAAGGCACTTCATTTTCTTCTTCCTCTTCTTTTCTCAACTACAACTCTTTCCCTCCGATCTCTTTTCTTCATGGGTTATATGTACCAAAAAACATGATCAAGACACTATGGTGATGTAAATAATTAATAAAAAAAATTAGACGTCGAACACTATTACAATAAACATTCTAGACGTCGAAAACATCTAAATCCCGTCGGAAAAGGTTTCATCCATCTTAATACTATGCCAAATGTTCATTCATGATTGAACTCTTGAAATCTCTTAAATCAAGTTATACATTGATTTTTTTTTTCTCTCTCCTAATAGATGCAATGCAATGTAAGTCTTAGATGATTAGAAATGCAATGCAAGATCAAACAATACCCATTTTTAAAACAAATGGATTTCATAAACATAACTTTCAAAATTATTCATCAAATTTAGGGCATGTCGACATGGCCAAATCCATGTCACCAAGGGCCATCCGACACATCAATAATATTTTTAGAGCAAAACCCCTGCCAACAAGAACTTGTCAACATAGATAAAGTCATGTCAACTAGGTCCATCTAACCCAATGAATAACGTCGATATATTTTTTTTACGCAAACATCATTTTGATATGTGTTTGTTTGTTGACAATGCCCTCATCCATGTTAAACATATAAAACATTTGTTTCCTCTTCATCCACATCTGATAATCTTGATCATGCCCATTTGAAAAGATTCCTTTCACACTCCAAGACTTTATCTCTAAACACAGACTGTATCAAGTAAACATTGAATAAATAAACCTTGTTAGAGTGGATGAAGTCATCGAACTCGATAGAGTAGCTGAAATCAGAGTGCCCTTTGAAATTAGGTGCCCAAAACATCTTTCTAAATTTTAAAGGTACTTGAAGAATATGAGGGCCCTTGGTATATATTGGCATGTCGATGAAATTTTCCAAATACAAAATAGGATTATATTTGACAACGCTGTTGAAATGTGCTAGAAGCGCCCTTTCGACATTTTTTGCACCAAAAGCACTTGTTTCAATCATGTTTATGATATCGCTTCAAATTCAAGCTTTGTTGAGAAGCACAAAAATGTGATTCACCGAAGTTTGATAAACTTGCTTCAAATTATTGTGATGTCAAAAAGCTAAAACAATATGTAGAAAAAGGCATTAATGCCCCCTCAATGTTTGCATAATTTCCATTATTTGTCCTACTAAAACATCAAACTAGTTGGACTTCTTCAAACCCCAGAAACCAAAATGTTGATGAAAGGTTTCTGCTAGTTGATTGAATGTCGATCTCCAATTGAAGTTGTCGATCAAGGTAAGTACCTTTTAAAAAAAAAAAATATCATCCCCAAATCAAAGTGAGATCTTTGATCATATTATTTTTAAAACATGTGTGTGTGTGTGTGTGTGTGTGTGTGTGTGTGTGATTTGTCTCAAATTAGTGCATTTTTGACATCTATGTGATCTGTTGTTTAGATAGAATGCCATCTTACTTTGTGATCTCTTATGATTCTACCTTTTTCTTGTTTACAAAAGGAAAAACACACCTTATAAAATCGAATGATAATGATAATGAGTTTCGAATGAATAAATAAGTAAAGCATTAATTTTTGTATATAATTTTTTTTTTGAGAAAGGATATATGACAAATCAAAATACAAATTCTTTCAAAAAGGATGATTTTAAATTGATTATGAAGAACCAATCAAACAAGAAAGAAAATGAGAGGTATTTGGATACAATGAGGCATCATAAGTCAATTGTGTATTTTATGGGGTAAAAGTAGAATTTAGGCCCCCACTTGTTTGCGCCACAAATCATCACAAAAAGATACTTTCACAATATTTTGCTGATTGCGTGTGCTTGGGTGCTATAAATATAGTGTGCCCCACGGTAAAGTAAGGTAAAATTCAGTCAAAATCTTATATGAATCTCCGTAAAATAAAGCAGAGGAAATAATTGCACAAAATTTTATGATTATGTTCAATTCCTCATCCGTCATGCGTTTTCTAAATCCATACAACCGAGCAACTCAGCTCTCTCACCTCTTTTTATCTATGCACTTTCCACTTGAAAACTATGCATCTCTTTCTCTCTTTCTCTTTGTTAAAAAAATAGGTGTGTGTGTGTGTGTAATTCTCTACCTCTCCCATTCTCTCACACTGAACGTGTTTATGCTGAAGAAATCAAACACTTTGGAAACAGATTTACTCAATCTGTAAACTAATTTCACACAGAAATCTCTTTACTTTATAATATAATCAATCTCTATTTATTATGGTTAATATCTCTGTAATGTTTTTTTTTTATTATTTATTTTACAGATATTTGTGCTAAGAAAATTGGTAAATGTAAGCTTCTATAATTTATTTTTTGGTCAATTTATTTTGGTTTGGGTTTATATTTATCTATGTTTTTATCTTGTGTTTTTATATATTTTTATATAGTTTGAAATGGGTTTGATTTTCATGGTTTAATATGTTTATGATGTCATTTGGATATAATAAATTAATTCAGGTTAATGGCCAAATGTCAATTTCATATGAAAATGTTTTGTTTGTAATTATTCAAATTGCTTTAAAATGATATATAAAGCCATATTTTACATTTTATTTAAATTTAAACAAAATTTTAAGAAATAAAAAATACAAATTGTGTGTGTGTGTGTGTGTGTTTTTTGGCATTTGTTGGGGTAACCAAGCAAACGTAACATTTTTCATTGGACCCAACCAAACAATACAATCCAAAAATTGAATAAGTTACAGTAAATGCAAGACTCTATAAACGTAATGTTTTGTGTTTGCGATGATTTGCAGTGCAAAGATCTAGGAAAGAGTGAAGGCTGAGTAAAAAGGAATCTAACTCAGATCAGTGGTACCCAAAGTTGCATCTAGCCCAGCCTAGCTTGAGTAGATATGGGTTATGAGCACAAAGTAGAATCACAAAAAACAGGAAAGGTTCTAGGGTTTGGTCTTGCTCTTTTTTGAAATAAGACCAAAAGAAAATCCACGAGTGATTGACCGAGTCAATCACAATTTACCAAAAGAGATTGTGTTCCATTTTTATAGGGATTCTCGTTCTTTGATCCCCACGATTTGAGAATAGGAGATTCAAATCACTCCAAGTTAAGAACAAAGAAATATGGCAAATTGGGATTAAGGAAAAAAGATAAACCTAATCGTTAGGTTTACACCCCTTAATCGTTAGTCAACATCACATTTTCTCGATGATCTAACAATGAAATTTTGATTTTTTTAAATTATTTATAATAATTTTCAAATATTTAAATTACTAAATCAAAATTTGGAAATATTCAAAATTTCATTGTTAAATCATCAAGAAAAAATAACGTTGATTTATTGTAAGGGCATTTTATAAGGTTGTAAACCTAATATCACCTATTTAACTAGTGTGTTTTTAAAATATCCTATATAAAATATGATCTCGAGATACATTCTAATATTATAAATCTCGAGATAAAAAAATGGGATCCACCATTGTGTTTTATTATATAATTATTATTTTTTAAATATTATTTTTTTTTTTAATTTTAAATTAGGTTGCACAAATACCACCCCACTAAACGACAAAATACCCACTTGATGACCGGTGCCCAAGGTTTACAAGTAAAAGATTTCTCTTTTTAATTTAATTAATAATTAATAATTAATTATTACAACCCCTCCTTTACTTTATTCCACCATAGAGAAACAGAGCGTCACTCGTCTCCCTCGCTTATGAATTCTGCTTTTTTTCCTTCTTCCCACACAAAAAAACAGTCTCTCTCTCTCTCTCTCCCTCGTAGAGCTACTTCACTGAAGAAGATTACATAGAGAATTTTCAGACAGAGAAAAAGAAGAAATGTGATCATTTAAACCCAGTGCACCTTTAAAAAATTTGAACTTTAAAACTCTTAAATGGTAATTTTTTTTTTCTAGACAAAAAACTGGGTTTCTGCACCAAAATTGGACCTTTATGGATTACGGCTGTTGTGTAGTGTTGAGTTGACCACCTGGAGTACAAGAATCAAGTTTGGTGAGTTGGGTATGAGAAATGGTCAGAGAGAATCTAGGGTATGGGGTCCAATGGATGCAAAGGTCTGAAGGAGAGGTGTCCTTGGACTTGGTGATGGGTACCTATGTACGACTGAACAACCTTGAAAGTTGAAAGAGACCAACTACAGGGGAAGAAGAAAATAGAAAAAAAAAGTGGATAGTTGGGTTACTCTGCTTTTTTTTTTTTTTTCAGTTTTTTGTATTATAATTTTTTATATTTCTGGATTAATATCAGAAAAACTAAAGAACTTTTGAAATTATATTATGAAATTATACAGGGGAAGAGAGATGAATGAGGTTAGAAACTTTAAAAAAAGAGAAAAAAAAACCCATTTTACAATCTCGTTTAATTCCGGTAACAGGTAGTCTTTTTAAAGAAAAATCCCTTAAAAGAGTTGTTTAGGTGCACCACCTTTAATATTCTTTTTCTTTTCTAAAAAAAAAAAAAAACCAATATTTATATTTAATAATATGTTAGTATATATTAAAAAAATTGTTTAGGTTCTTGAGGTATGTCAAAGGTCTTGTTTTTGAGGATTTTGGATTTGGGTTTGAAGAAAGGGGCAAAATTGGGGATGAAGGTCTTTCCATGGCAGCTCTGCGATTCAAATTCCTGCACAAACATGGTCTCTGACTAAATGGGTATTTCTTCCAGCTTTACTCTTCTTTCGAACTTTATGTCGCATATAATTTTACTGCGTATGGTGAACTGTAGACCGAGATCCGACATTCTAGGGTTTCAGTAAAGTAGTGAAATTTGGGACTTCGAAGGTCAAATCCCGACCTCTAGAAGTAGTTTAAAACATCGATCTCAAGTGGATCCATGACTGATTCTGTTGTTTGAATTTTTTTTTTGGAGCCATTTATGAAGTTGGTGCTTTTAGTTTTTGTTCTTCTGTTACTCTATCAAGTTTTATATGTTCTGGCTTTTTTGTTTCTCTTTGAAGTATCTGGTAGGTTAGAGCTCATGTACAATTTTTATGGGAAGAAGAAAATGAATGAAATTAGGGTTTTGAAGTTTGCACATAAATGAGACTTATTTCTTGTTCACCATGTTAAGATACTTAGGTATTAATGTGGATGGTATTGTTGCAAATCAAATTTTGACTTGCTTGTAATGTCAATCCAATTCCACTATTCTGAAAATTTAAGTGTCAGAATTACTGTTTTTTTGTTTGCAAGCTCAACGATATTTTAGTCTGTCAGTGTTTTTAGATTTTTTATTCTAATTTTCAAGTTCCACACAAAGTGCCTGGTTTGGAAATTTGGGTACCTAAAATTGTGTTGTTTGCCTGTGCATTGTTTTTTTTTTTTTTCCTATTTTCTTGGAAGGGACTTTAGATCTTGGGGTGCTTGACAATTGAAAATAAAAAGCTTCTATTTCTGTAGGTTTGTTTTTTGGGTTTTCGACTCCCCCTCCCTTTTGGCTGAAGTGGTTTTCCTTTTTGTGAATCAGGGTGTGAAGAACTGTAAGTGGCTCATTACTTGAATTGTGGTTGAGTTGTTGATTTGGTGGTGGCCCAATAGTTTTAAAGAACTAAAAAAAAAAAAAAGGAAAAGAAGACGAAGAACAAAGAGCAAGGCGGGGTGGAAAAATGGAATGCAATAAAGATGAGGCTTCCAGGGCGAAGGAAATTGCCGAAAAAAAATTCATGGCAAGGGACATTACTGGTGCAAAGAAATTTGCTTTGAAAGCCCAAAATTTGTATTCTGGGCTCGAGGGTCTTCCTCAAATGCTGGCAACTCTTGACGTGTATCTCTCGGCAGAGAGCAAAATAAATGGGGAAGAGGATTGGTATGGGATTCTTGGTGTGAGTCCATTTGCTGATGATGAGGTAATCAAGAAACAATACAGAAAGCTTGTTCTCTTGCTTCACCCTGACAAGAACAAGTCAATCGGAGCAGATGGAGCATTTAAGTTTGTTTCGGAGGCATGGAATTTGTTGTCTGATAAGACTAAGAAAATAGCTTATGACTATAAGAGGGTTTCAAAAACAGTCCAACACAAAGCTCCATCCTCAAGTCGGGGTCAGTCGGCCGTCCCATCGGGTGCAAACATTTTCTATAATGTCGCCAATGGTACAACTTCAAATTCGAGAGCTCATAAGAAAACTACTCGGGTGGGTCCCACAACTGCTCCAAAATCCAATACGTTTTGGACTGCATGCCATCGGTGCAAGATGCAATATGAGTATGTGCGGATGTATCTCAACCAGAATCTACTATGCCCCAATTGCCATGGTTCCTTTTTTGCCGTAGAAACGGCCGCCCCACCATCAACTGTGTCTAATTCATCCACGCCGGTGTCCTCCCAACATATGTCAGACAAGAATGCTTATGGTCCAGGAAGGAACACTGGTACTGCACCAAATGTGGGACCTGTTGAGTTCACTGGTCATGATTCATTTAATCAAACAAACTTTCAGTGGGGTCCACTCTCTAGAACAGCTGGTGTTGAGAGACCTACGGCCTCGACTTCTGCTGCTCAAACTATGAATGAGGTTCATAAGGCTTATGGGAAAGAGAAGAGAGAGCATGATGGGTTCTCTGGTACTGGTTCTAGCCCTGTTCTCAAAGGAGATAAACCTATAAAAAGAAAAAGAGGTGTAGACAATGGTAGTGGGAATGATTATGGAAGAAATGTGGTAAATCAAACTGGTGCAGGAAATCGAGGCCCAGGATTTAAACACCGTGGTTTTGAAATGGGAAGAACTAATGGTTTTTGTTTTAGTAATAAACCTAATAGTACAAGAGAGTTGTCACAGCTTGAGGTTCGGAATATGTTGGCATTGAAGGCAAGGATTGAAATTCGCAAGAAGTTACGTGAATGGAGTTCCAATGCTAAAGTCAAGGCTGCAGAGATAGAAAACAAGATAGAAAAAGAGAGAGAGAAAAACACAGATGTAGTAAATGGTAGCACATATAATCGGAACAAGTCAAGTGAGTCCGTTGATACTAAGGCATCTCTTGATACCCCTAGTGTGGATTTGGATATTGAAGTCAGTGAACCCGTGTCGATCAATGTTCCTGATCCTGATTTTCATGATTTCGACATGGATCGCTCCGAAAGATCTTTTGGAGATAACCAGGTCTGGGCTGCATACGATGTTGATGATGGGATGCCACGGTATTATGCTATGGTTCATAGTGTGATCTCATTGAATCCATTCAAGATGAAGATTGGCTGGCTCAACTCCAAAACCAACAGTGAACTGGGCGCCTTAGACTGGATCAAATCTGGTTTCTCCAAAACTTGTGGGGATTTCAGGGTGGGAAGATATGAAGTTAACAACTCCCTCAATTCTTTCTCACATAAGGTTAGCTGGACTAAAGGAACAAGAGGAGCTGTTCGAATATTTCCCCAAAAGGGTGATGTGTGGGCCCTATACCGCAACTGGTCCCCAGATTGGAATGAACAAACCCCGAAAGAAGTGATACACAAGTATGACATGGTGGAGGTGTTTGATGATTATGATGAGGAGCAAGGAGTGTCTGTTACTCCTCTAGTTAAGGTCGCTGGTTTCAAGACAGTTTTTCATCGACACTTGGACCCTGACGAAGTCAAGAGGATCCCGAAACAAGAGTTGTTCCGATTCTCTCATCAGGTTCCTTCTTACTTGCTTACGGGTCATGAAGCTCAAAATGCTCCAAAGGGTTGTCGGGAGCTTGACCCGGCAGCTACTCCTGTGGAACTTCTCCAGGTAATAATAGAAGCAAAGGACGAAGAGTTGAATTCCGTGGGAAATGCTGTAGCAAAAAAATGCCATACAACAACCAGTTAGTTGTATTCTGGATTATGTAGGCCACCCATTCATAGAAGAATTGATCTTTTGATGCAAAACCAAAGGAAGACTCTTTCTGTGTTTCTTGAGTTTCCATGGCTGTATAATCATGGAGATATGATTTTTGGGAGTTTTTTTACTCTACTAATTGGAGCTCCTTTCAAAGATGTGTACGGTAAGGGACTTCATTTTCTGTACTACAGCAACTGTTTTTCTACCTCAAAGAACAATTTTTCTACAAGTTGTAGCTAATCATATTAAGTGTACCAATGGGCTACCATTTTTCTCATGTACCGTGCAATATTTACTTAATTGATTTTCTTGTTCTATATTTATCTGAGGAATTCCATTTCATTTGTGACTTGGCTCTCATTACAGATCCAAAAGAATATTATAGATTATAAGTCGATTTGAATTTATTGCTCAACCTATGCTTGTTGATCAGTAGTATTATTTGTTCATTTCTTTTCGCTAAAGTGGCTTGAAATTGTGTAGAATGGTATGAGTGAGAACTTGAATATTAATTTCTTTTCTTATACATGCCATTTGTTCTTGACCCTTAGTTTCTCTTATTTTCAATCCTAAACTATCTCTAGCATTTGATTTTTGTACTGAAAAGTTAAAATCAGGTTTTGATTGCTTGGTGGAGATGGGGAATATGGGAATCGATCTACTTTATATAGACATAAGTAATTTTTTTCCCTTTAACATTTGATGATGCAAGCTTTACCCCTGACTTGGCTAACACTAAACGGTCATTGTTTTACATGTCATTCCTTAACATTGGTAGTACCAGCCAATTAGCATCTGACACGTGATCTCAAGTTCATAACAGAACTAAGCATACAACAAGATACTCTCTCTCTCTATTTAAGGTCTCTTGGTGTCTTCCTTGCTTGCTTGTTTCTTTTCTTTTTGGTTGGAAGTCCCCATCCTTCTCTGGGAGGTTGAAGATTCTCTGGAAGTCAACGACCTGTGCAATATATTGGAGTTTGTGAAAAGAGAGGAATAAGTGCACGTTTGATGGGACTGAGAGCAATATGCAGGAGTTTCTCTTTAATACTTTTGGTTTGCTCTTCTTTTGGTGCAAGCAATTGAAGGAGTTTAGGAACTTCTTTTTTGAAGATTTTATGTTTAGATGGGAAAATTTATCGAGGGAGTGATAGTATCTTTGTTTGTTGTTTTGCTTGTTGTTTGTTTGCTCCTTTCCTTCAAGGACTGCTTGTCCTCTCATTAATAAAACTTCTACTTATCAAAAAAATACAACAAAGTTTATGCTGAAAGATGATCAGGGGTGACAATCTGGTTTTGGGAGAACAAGTTGACTTCTCTAGCCTACAATATGAATGATTTAAATCCAGTTTGTGCTTAAGTACAAATGTTGCTGGTATGTCTTAAACTTGCCAATTCTTTTATGGACCATTCTGTTAATGGGTTGCAATTTGATACACATTCTTGATCAAGTCCTTTCTTCCCAGATTCACTCATCTCTTAATGAGTGTAGCACAATTCACTATGGCTAATATTGTTTTTTGTTTTTGATAGGTAAGTGGGTGAAGGTGGGATTTTTTTATCCGAGTTCTATTCGAATCTCTTGAGTACTTCGTGGAGCTGCTCATCTATGCTGCTGGACCGATGAAGTGGAATTAGTTTTTCCCAACAGTTACGAAGAAATCGAAACATGTACGTGGTATCACTTTTGAAGAAGGGAGAGAGTTCGAGGGGAATTATTTTTTGAGGATTTTGTATTTAAATGGGATTTTTGATGATGTAATTGTGAGTTCTTTGGGATGGAAATGTGGTGGTCTGGATTGTAGTTTTTGCTGGGTTGGGTTTTAGATCGCTTGGTAAGTTTCCTCAACCTTTCATGGAGGTCCTTTTTTTATCTTTTTTCTTTTTTGGTTTATATCGAGTTCCTTTTGATAAAGAAATTTATTTACTTGGCAAAAATGAAATAGGGAGCTGCTAGTGGTACCCCAATTTTTTACGTGTTACACTCCAATTAAAAATAAAGAAAATAAGTGAGTGATTGAGAAGAATAGGGGTTTTTCCCAAAGTGTGCGCTATTAATGTTCAAATTCCGGTTTCGATACATTGTTCATTTTAATTCCCAAAATATGTTTTTCTGGTGAATTCGTCATTTTCATAAACTCATTGATAAATCACCAATGAGATTGCTTATAAGGCAAAATTGTTGGTATTTTATCAATGAATTCGAATGTTATGAAAGTGATGAATTCACTTTAAAAGCATGTTTTGAGAATTAAAATGAACAGTGTATTTGAAATTGAAATTTCATCGTATTTAGAGCATGAAATGAAGATTCACCCTTGAGAATAAGTAGAAGAGTGTTAATAGAAGTTCTCTTTCTTTTTTTTCTTTTGGGTTTAGGATTTGGGTGAGTCTTCCTTTCGTGCGTTGAATATGATGAAATTTTGAGTTAGGTACACTGTTCATTTTAATTCTAAAAATATGCATTCCTCATTTTTATAACTTATGAACTCAAGTTCGTCACTTTTAATATCTACGAATAGAATACAAATACGAATTTGTAGATTTACAAGTAAATTCATTGACTATAAAAGTGATGAATTCACTCGAAATTCATGTTTTGGGAATTAAAATAAACAGTGTATAAAAATTGGAATTTGGACATATGTTGGGCACAATTTGAGAAAAATCCTGTAGGATTTTACATGAGTCTAATCCTAATTGTAAACAACTATTGAAATTGTTTGAACCATTATGATAATGTTGAGATTATAATTTGAGCCTAAAAAGATAGATATCCTGTATTGGTCAGAGGGTCGCTATTCAAGAGCTTCTATTGCCACACCAATTTTTATTAAGAGCAACCCAAGAAGTGAGCTAATTTCTTGTCTGATAAACAGGGTTGGGGTGGGGGTGGATATCATGGTTTTAAATCTTATCTGATACATCTTGGTATCGTCCAATAGCGAGATGTATTGGAAAACTCGTCTGAGACAAGTTAAATATATCGGACGAAATTTAAAATCATGGTTCATTTGTCTCATTGTTGAAAAAGACGACTCAAATGTATTGGAAAACTCGTCTGAGACAACTCGATCTCATTCATGGACAGGACAAGACGTGAAAATGAGTTTGAAAACCATGGTTGAGATTTGATGATGATAAATTAAGTAAAATTATCACACGTCTTTGGAATTTTCTTTAATTTTATAATCGTAATAAAAAAAAATATATTAATAATGTTGGTGTGGTAATATAAATTCTTTTTAAAGAAAACTTCCTAACAAAATGATAATTTTTTTTAATATAATGGCCTAAAGTCAATGTATTATACTAACTTGTATCATATCATCATGGGATCACTTTTTTCAATAAATTTTGAGAGATTCTATTGCTACACCAACTTTTGCTAAGAGCACACCAAATTTTTAGGGGTAAAACTGATACGGTACAGACAACGTGCGTGAGAATCTGTACCAATTTCAAACCTAATCTCTTTGAAACCCAATCCCCATTTTTGATCTTCAATTTCAATCCAAAATCTCTACTCAGTTTAACAGAAAAAAAATAAAAATGGAGAACAATCAACCACCTTCATACCCACCACAACCCCAATTTCATCAACTTCTGCAACAACAGCAACAACAACTCCAAATGTTCTGGACTTATCAACGTCAAGAGATCGAACAAGCGAACGATTTCAAAAACCATCAGCTTCCATTGGCCCGCATCAAGAAGATCATGAAAGCTGATGAAGATGTCCGCATGATCTCGGCTGAAGCACCCATTATCTTCGCCAAGGCATGCGAGCTTTTCATTCTCGAACTCACAATCAGATCTTGGATCCACGCAGAAGAGAACAAACGAAGAACCCTTCAGAAGAACGACATCGCTGCAGCGATTACTCGTACGGATATATTCGATTTCTTGGTGGATATTGTTCCGAGAGATGAAATCAAGGATGAATCTGGGTTAGGGTTAGGGGTTCCTTATTATGCACCTCCAGGTGTTACAATTGGGAGGCCTGCTTTGCCTGGGATTGATCCAGGGGTTTATGTTCCTCCGCCATCGCAGGCGTGGCAGTCGGTCTGGCAATCGGATCGTGGATCGAATGGCGGAGGTGGCAGTGGTGGTCAGGCTAATTTGGATGGGCAAGGGTATGTGAATCAACCTTCGCCTGATTCTTAATTCAAAAAAGAATGAATGAATGTAGAATTTGAATTGTTAGGGATTTGGTTTAAGGGATTATGAAAATGTGGACTTTTTAAGATTATGTGATGTGGGTTTTATTTAGAAAAAGAGCAAAACATTTAATCTTATTTGGATTTCTGTTAGTAAATGAAATGGATGCAATGGGTTTGTGTTATTTGTATTTTTATGTTCTTATATAATTGTTGTTAATGTGTGATTGTGTTTTTTGGAGATATTCTTAGCTTTGTTATTTGCTTTTTATTGTTGTTTTGGGAGTTAAATAAACCAAGTTATTTGAATTGAATCAAGAACTAGAGTTGGATCTTTGAAGTTGAATTTGGTAGTATGGTTTTGCAATAATTTTTTAATTTTTATTTTTATGATGGGTTTGCAATAAAATCCATTCCAAGATAACCTGTTGGTGTCATTTTGGGAAAATATTTAGCCTCGAGTTTAGGAGACTTTTTTTGGACTGTCGGTTGGACGCATTTGTTATGATTTGTGGAGCCCAATAATACGGGTTGGCAAGGAGTTATTGCTAATCATTCAACAGCTTTCATTGATGACTTGTAAAGCCCTAGTTATTTTTTTTAAGAGGTATATCTTTCCATTTATTTGGTGAGAGGTGTAAGATGTACAGAGAGTTTTCTCTTTGTAGTGGAATCAGTTTTCTCTTTGTAGCGCAGTTGGTTTGACTCATTGCAAAGCAACTTTAAGGTCGTGGGTTCAAGTCCAACTTACCCATAAAAAAGTATGGATCCATGGAAGGGAACCTCAATCTTGAGGGAACCACGTAAATCTCGGTGTTTCTTTGTTTGCTTGTATCTTTGTTTATTTTTATATATTGTTCTTGGATCGACTGCTACACAACTCGGTTCTCGCTTGAAATGTAAATTTTGGAAGCTAATAAGTGCTGATTCAATTAGAATTTGCGAAGGAAGGGGGAGAGGAGAATGTGATATCTTTTGGGGACTCAGACATTGGTTTAGAAGGAAAAAAAAAAAAACTGGACATTGCTTTTGGAATAACTTTGGCATTAAGGGTTATTGAGGAAGGCATGCATAGGTGCGGAGGAAATCCTCTTCTTGCGCATTGACGTGGCATAGATGCGGGATGGTCTCCCCATTGTTTCATTTCTCGCATTCTTTTATGGCATGATTGCTAGGTAGAGAAATGGGTGCAAAACAATGCTTGAAAAGACGGTAGAAAGCACCTCATCTTGCATTCATAACCAAGGTATTAGATTTCAATTTTGGTGTTTATTTCAGTCAGCTTGGAAATGGAAGTATTTTGTGATAACATTCAATCAATGTGAAAATAAATTCATTTTTTTGGACATGAAGGAAATATTGTGGAAATCGTGAAAATATTGAGGAAATTTTCATTTAAACTATGGAAAATGAAAAGTAGACTTTAAAACACACTTATTGAGTTACCAAAATACAATAAGTGGCCATATGTGGAAATGAAGATCAACAATGTTATACTCTGCATATATGCAAGTATTTAAGATCACGATGGTGAAAAATCTCAGTGCTCTACATGGAAATGAAAATTATAGTGTCACATTAACTATAGATCCAAAGCTATTGATTTGAATGGAAAGAAAGTTAGCGAATTGGATGAATATGTATCTATCGAAAGGGGATAGGATAACTTAATTAAAAGTACACTAATCTCCAAGCTGACGAGTGTTTTTTTTCTTTTTGGAGAAATGGATAATAGGGAGGACTGCTACAAATCCTTTGGTTGATTGTAATAGGGCTTGTAGATCCAAATTTGAATTTGACCTAGTCTTCAAACACCTTAAGGATGCGAATGTAGCTTGTTTGGAGTATGGTTGTGGAGGTATGATGAGGATTATGACTGTTTAGGGAGGTAGGTTGTGGATTGTATGGTTTGAAGGACAACTATCGGTTTCCAAAGGCCCCTAGGCTGTCTTACGGGTTGGTGTTTGGGTTTATTTATTTATTTTTTGAATTATTGGTAATCCTGTTTTCAATGAGATCAGTAACTTAATGGTGGGAAATGAACCTAGCTCTATGGGAAATGAACCTAGGCTGTCTTACGGGTTGGTGTTTGGGTTTATTTATTTATTTTTTGAATTATTGGTAATCCTGTTTTCAATGAGATCAGTAACTTAATGGTGGGAAATGAACCTAGCTCTATGGTATCATCACCATAGAATTTACCAACTAGGCTTAGCTGGAAACTTCTGGTGTTTGAAAAGTTATTATGAATGTTTCCCTTTTTTCACTGGTCGAATCGGTTTATGGCGGAGTTAGGAAGCTTTGAGGATTTGGGAACATTTATGGTATGGGGAAGCACGATCCGCCAGGACTCCCTACACACATTATCTAATGTCTGAGGAGCTCTTATAACTGAGTGTCATCTAAGGACACAAATGGTGCTTTTTTGGTGGCAAAGATTGGGTATGGTAACACTACAAGCATGGGATAAAAACCCACCCCTTGACATAAATAAACCTATAAAAAAATTTAGAAAAATTGTTAATGTTTAGAGCTTAACATCATTTCTGCTTGTTTGGATAGAGTTGAGAGTAAGGTAGTTCATGTGTCTTAAGAAAATAGAGGTGCTTCTGAGTAAAGCAGAGTGGAATCCAGGCATTCCCCCTATGGGATTGCTGTTTTAGATAAAATTTTGATGACAAATCATCTTATTAGTTGGGAATTTTAAATCCCAAAAGGACTTTGACTCGGGTGAGAGGTCAGGTTCTCACGCTCCAGCAACTTTGATCTTGCATGCATCTACCGTTAGTTGCTATACTGATGATGGTATTTTGGTCCTTTGTAGACGTGGAGGCTAATATTTAAGCACGGAAATGCCTTCTTAATTGTCTCATTGGAAAGATGGATGGAAAGATTGTCAAGTTACTTAAACGCAATCACTTTTGTGTCCTGCCCAAGCCAACTATTTGATCAGTGGTTCACTTTTGAATGTAGCTGGACATTAAATTCCCATCAAATACACAAGTGGTGAGCCAAGGCATCTGAGTACTACCCCCAAAGAATAGGCTGAACTAGTAAGCCCCCCCATGTATTTCTTGCAACAAAGATCGCCCCCTTGACCTTAGTTCTGCATTGTTGAATCACGTGGAAAAGTAGGAACTTCTGAACCCTGTCAACCATACACAAATTCCTTGAGAAAAGGGTAATACCCCCACACATCTCCTCCTCCTCAGCAACATAATCTCTTTGTACCAACCAGCCAAAGCTGTATGTGAACCCCTTTCTACTTCATCCATCACTTTGACAGACAGAATCATAGATCAAAGATCTGTAATGCCCACCAAGATTTCTTCAGGACCCATTGAAGGGGTGTCTATTACCTAGACTGCTAGACTGTTCAGAGTTCAGACACACTAAATTTCATTTATGTTTCAAAACCAACACTTGCTTTAGTGTATTAAGATGCTAGAAATTGTAATTTGACGATTGCTTTTACAATTATTCGTATGTCGGGATTTGGTTATGTGAATTTCACAATGCTTGTGAAGCAAATTTGTTCAACATATGGTTCGACATACTTTTTTGCACTGTTGCAATTGATGATAATTTTTTCATTCAAATTAAGGACATTGAAATTTATTCAATCCGTTTTTTTATGCCATTTTTTGAGAGGTTCCAATTGGTAGCTCTACTAGCTTGATTAATTGCAGGAGATGGTTTCTTTTTGGATCTGATTCTTAGACTAGGTTCTGAGCTGCTTGAGAGTTTAGAGCTTCTCTCAATATCTGGTTTTTCTAGTAGCTACTTCTACTACATTTTGTGCCCATTGCAGTCAAAGCGGGTTGAAACACAATTGCAGCGAGTGTAGACCTCGCTTTCATTGCTTAATAATATGATACAAGCTGCATTAAATTTCACAGTTACAAGCTCAGCTTCATCTCATAGCTTGCTATTGCTGAAAGATTCTCGAGCTTTGGCCACCATAGAGGAGCTCTTTTTTTCTTATATATATATATAAAAAAGGCTCTATCAATGCCGTTTTTGTAAAATCTAAATTGAGCTGTAATTGCCCCCCCAACACCCACACACAAATACACACGCGCACACACACACACATTGTTTTGGGTTATGATGGACCACAAGATTTTATCACGAATAATGCTGAAGTGACCTAACGATTGTACCGCACATTGCACATCTTGACGTGAAAGTGTATAGGAACCAAAGGTGCTTTTCATCGAGATACGAGTGAAAAGCATCTATGGTTCGGGTTCCCATCCCCTTTCATGTGCGATATGAGGTATAATCTTGAGGTCACTCTAGTACGACTCTTTTATCATCCTACATTGTTTCTTGACCAGATCGAAGCATAGATATTGCGGTGTTTGAAATCCATTTATAGTTGGTTTCAAAAGGAATGAACGTTCAGGCACATGGTCTCTTCAAAGGTGCAGAAGGCGGTGTCCATGGCGCCATTTGGTCGAGTTAAGAATGGGTTGAAGGATGAGGATACTGCTGGGTTTGTCGGGGTAAAATTCCGGACAGCCCATGCTCCATAGATTTTGGCAAACAAATATTGAATCAAACAAGACTTATGAGGAACAACAATCTAACATACATCAAATCATAGTGAGAAGAGAGAAGAAAACAATGGTTTTTCAATTAGCCAAACATTGAAAAGATCAAGATACACGTACAAGTTTGGCTTCAGGTTGGGTTCTGTTGACTTGGAGAAAAATTACTCTAGAAAAAACACACGATCTCAACCATGTAAGAACACGGGCACGAAATTGACCAGTTTGATGAAATGGAAGGCTAGTCCTAGACATTCTTACCATAAATGAATTCTAAGAAATTTGTATGAGTTGATAAACTGAACCGAGAAAAGCCACTTGAAAGTTACTTGTGGCATGTGCATACAACCATAGATCTTTTTCTTCAGGATACACAAGGAAAAAGATCTATGGGTCCATTCACACATCCATTCCAGCGAGTGAATTTCGAGTGGATTTTTTTGAGTCAGTTTATTATTAGTCAATTTGTATTGGTCCATTGAGTGAATGGGTGGTGGTGGTTTTAAGGTTGATTTAAGCAAAGTCCCTTCATGTTTTGGTGAATATTTGAAATAACCTATGTGTTTTCAAATAATGTCATGCCGCCCCCCCCCCCCCCCCCCCCCCTTGACCTCATTCTATTATGGAAGACTAATAGAAAATAACTTAAATGTCCTCACATTCATCTTATAGATAAATATCTCTTATTCCTTCTAAAATACATTCAAGCTCTTTAATCTTTACGGTATATATATATATTTTTTGAACTATTTAACCTTCCTTTCATTTCAACCACCTGGAGTTAGTTGAGATGGTAAGATTGACTGGATTTGCTCCTCAAGCCATGACTTCAAATCTCTATATATCTCTCCACCAAAAATGTGGTTAATTAATTATTGTACACAGGTCATGTAGGATGGTGGTACGTGCGGTCCGATGAAGCGAAAAAAAAAATAAATAAATAAAAATCCCCTCAATTCATTATTTTCAATCTAATCCTTATTTGCTTGATTTTTTTTTTATCTAAAGAGATTGGAAATTACTAGTTTTGAAAAGAAATTAGAGGATTTTCACCATGGGTTGGAGATAACGATAGTTAGGTCATTTCATGTGAATTTTCAAGGTTGGAAGGAACACGAATGCGAGTAAAATATTCTATCCCAGATTGAAGATGACTGGTTTTTGGAAGGAAAAAAATCAAAGGGTTCTGGGTAGAGGTTAAAAACGAGGGGTGATGGGTCATTCTTCATTAGGTTCACAGAGAAGACTGAGGTCAAGGAGATTTAATCAGTTTGAAAACATATGGGTAAATCAAATATTATCCAAAAAGTAGAGGCGTATACCTAAATCACCCTTATTTTAGCTTTTAACCCAAATCAGAATCGTAGTTTTAGAAGGAAACTAGAGAGAGAGAGAGAGGTCATTATCGACTCGGACTCCGCGTTTACGGTTCTTTCTGTGTATATAACGACGAGACAAGACCGTTTCGGAATTTATTGTTACCCGATATTTTGTTACAGAGGGAACACGTTCTCTTCTTTCTTTCTCAACGAGGAAAGAAAACCGAAAGACTCGCAGAACACAATTTCTCTCCGTTTTCGTCTGCAGGTTTTGCCACTGTAAACATGGTAATCTCGAAACCCTAATTCTATTGTTCTCTTTTTTACATTTTGAAAATCACGGTTCAATGTGTTGATTTGACACAATTCTACGAAGATCGTCGTTGGTTCGACCTTGTGTTTCTCTGTTTAATTTTAAATTTTTAAGAGAAGATGGGATCCGATATCTGACTGACTTTGTTATTGTGTTGTTAGATCTTTGGTGCTCGATTTTTAGATCCCTCTGTTGGAGTTAGGGTTTTTGTGGATTTATCTCATCTCGTTTAGATTTTGTCAACTTTAGCGCTATAAGGGTTTTTTTGGTGAGAAAAAAGTTTTATTTTGTGATTTTTATTTGTCTTGGAGAGCTGCATACGCATAAAAATTCAAATTTTCTTTTAGAATTAGCCAAATTAAACATTATTTGTAGATGAGATGAACATAAGGTTCAATGTACTTGTTAATTAATGCTTGTTTGATATTTCTTTGTGTATGTTTAAACCTGTTTTCAAGTTGTTATCTTTGTTACTTATTTTTCTGAAAAAAAAAATGATATTTATAGACAACTTCAAGGCGACTCGCAGACAGGAAGGTGGGGAGGTTTGAGAAGAACATTTCTAGGAGAGGAACAGTGCCTGAATCAACTACAAAGAAAGGGAAAGACTATCCTGTTGGACCCATTGTACTCGGCTTCTTCGTGTTTGTTGTAATCGGATCATGTATGCTTCTTCCATGTTTTTCCCTTTTATTTATTTTATTATTATTATTATTATTTTGATAACCAAAATTTTAGTAGTGGAGAACAAGAAGTCCTCAAGAAAAAGCACAAAGCAAGAACAAGAAGAGAAAAAACAAACCACAAAGAAAACAACTAAAGAAAAGGCCCTGATCCCACGAGATCACTTGCTACATAACAAATCCCACCTAAACAAAAAATCTTCAAAACGGAATCCCCTGAACTCCTTAAATTGCTTGCACCAATAAAACAACAAACCCATGATGCTGAAGATAATTACCTGCAATGACAATTCCTTCCCTTAAAAAATTCGCCCATTTCTTTCTTTCCACAAACCCCAACAGATGGCTGGGGGAATCAAATTCCAAAGGATCCTCTTTCGGCCAAACTCTGGACCTCCAACAACCTAGATTTTATACTGCCATTTGATATGTAGATAACATTTATCTTTGTTTCCTTGGATCGTCAGCATTGACTTATTTAGTTATGTTATAGAATTTGCTTTGATAGTTTTCTATCACAAAAGAAAAAAAAATTATAGTGCCATGTATCTTATCTTACAAATGTGCATTGTTTGCTTGATGGACACCATATAGGGGACCTTCTTGACCAAGATAATGACTTTATGATTTAGCTATTTCCATTTGATTCGTAGAAACTTTGCCCACTCATGTATTTTTTATCATCCAATAAAGAATACAACTGCTTAGGTGGTTTGGATCATCCCATGGGTTCTGACTTTCGATGTTTTAAATCTTCAAGATGCTGCCACAAGCTGGGACACTTGGGATTGATAATAATATCATCCCTTTTTAATGTTAGAGGCCAACTACTGAAAATTTAGTAGTATTAGGACTACCCCATCCGTTGGAGTTCATTAAGAATTTGAATACCCAATTGAAGAACACAGAGAAAAGAGATTGTTATTTGTTCCCTGACAAGGATTCCTAGTTTCAGGTTACCCGATAGATATCGATGGCTTGTTTCCAATGGCGTTATTCATGATTAAACCAACTAATGGAAATTATCTCTTTTGTCCTAATCCTGCATCATACATTTATTTTCTAGTGAAATGGTTTGTTTTTTTGTCTGTGTGGTGTCTTAGCTGGTTTATTAATTGAATTTTATTTGCTCCATTTCAGCTTTATTTCAGATAATCCGGACTGCGACAAGCGGAGGCATGGCCTGAAGATATAGATTACAAGCTTTGGCAGTGGGTAGCTTTGGTATATTCAACATCTGCCATTTCGGTCTGTTATTTTTCAGTTTTTAGCATTAAGTAGGACATTGCAATGTTACCGAGCAAATGAATTTGCAACAGTGGACATGAGTTGTTCTAGTGATTTTTCGTATCTAATAAATAAATAAAGGAGAAAATTTTCTTTTCATGTTGCATTACTTTAATTTTTTTTTTTTTTTGTGGGCAGTTTATAGTTGCATTACTTGTCCTGATGGTGTCTGTGATTTTTTTACATTAGTTGGAAAACCCTCTTAAATATTTCAAAGGTTAGTGTGTTGTTGAAAATTCTAAGATCCATTGCCGGTAGAACAAAAAAAAGAGGCTAAAATATGATTAAATAAAAATTTTGTGTTATAAAGGGATTCTTTAGTGTTGTGTTATTTGTTACTTTAAAATGAACATAATCTTAGTTTACAAAACTACCTGGTTCTAGTCAGGAAAGAAGCTAAGCAAACTGATTCCCAACAATGTTATTCAGATAAACAACCACCCAAGATAATTGTTTGTAGTTTTATTTTGATAGTCCAGACAACTCATGGTACAGTACACCAAAGGAAGGTTGGATGCATCAATATGTGGAAACTATGAACACCCTGTGATTTACTTACAAATATCCGGATAACAAGTTACTACAACTAAAACCAATGAATCTTGCCATAATCAGGAGTGGCATGAGAAGGGCAAGAACTAGTTACTCCATCAGCACCTAGCCCTTGTCATCTTATTTTGTGTGCTTAGCAAAGAAATTCCACGGTCTTTAAGAATTGAAGGCTGAACAATCTCTTCTAATTTCTCCTTGGTTACCTGTCTTCACGCCTACCCTCCCTAGTTTTATCATCCCCGTGGCGAAGGCTCCGTAGAAGTTCACTTGGTTTGTAGAGAAATCATTCACTGTTGTTTGAGATTCTGGGTCTGAGAAGAGCACCTCATCAGAAGTGAATAGGCCTTTACCTGCCACTAGATTCTGGTAATATACATTGTCGAACGATCGAGGTGTTTGGGGATCCATGTCGATGGCGACACTTGGGTCAACATTCTTAGGACAAGCACTCATCAGTTGCTTGGCATAGTCCGGGTCTAGGGAAGGGTCAACTGGTGATGAGGAACTGAATGAGTAGATGCGGTTTGCAAAGCGGTTACAGTGGGAGAATCCAACAGTGTGAGCACCAGAGAGTGCAATCATGTCGATTTGGCTGAGGTTGTGTGTTCTGAACATGGAGTTAAGGTGGCTGAGATCGGCGTTGGGTTCCGGAAGATTTCCAGCGACACTAGATGCTTGAGAGATTAACCCATCACGGCGCCCCAGTTCTACGTTGAATGTAGGACCACCAGACTATTCAATTCAAGTATTTTACAAACAAAGAACATGAAAGAAATGTGAGATGTGTGAGGAAGTGCCGCGATACGAAACACATAGGGAGTAGGGTTTGAAGCTTACCAGGGCAACGACGTCTCGAGCAGAAATGGCTAAAATATCAGCACAAGAAACAACACCAGGGCATGCAGCTTCTACTGCTTGCTTTGCTTTGATGACTGTGTCAAATCCATCTCCTGCGAGGGACAGATTGTCTGGTGCGTCCTTCTCTGCGTCACCATTTGGTGATGCAATCATGACCGAGGCATCACATCCCTGCAAGGCAAAACAGAAATCTAAGTTTGCTGCATAACTTGACCTAAAAATTGAATGATCGACTGGTAAGGAGCGGGTGATTACAGCCAGGCGTTGTGTCCTCCGAATGTTGTTCTTTCACAATACCCACACCCTCAAAACTAAAAACCAATTTATTTTCCGGTAGTTAAAAATGAACTTCGACGAAGATATCAAAATTAATCCAAAAGTTAATCGCATAGCTTCAAACAAAATTCAAAAGCTTAGTCATCATCAAGATAAATGAGCATACACTTCTATAAATATTCCTCGAGATAAGATGCAATATCAATGACATATCACCAAACAAACAAACCATATTTCTGTATTAAATGGTGCATGCAAAAAATTCTAGCTTCCATTAAAACCAGGATTATTAATAAAGATACCTGAACAAAGCAGTCATGGAAGAAGAGACGAAGAGTGGCCGGAACAGTGACGAACGTCTGGCTAAACTTGGTCATAACTGTTTGTCTCACGATCGACTCCACGTTTGGGCAACTCGAGGCATAGAAATTCTCCATCAATTGTCCTTCTCCCCTCCCTAGAATCATGAACACCAACATCAAATACAACCCTCTCCTTGACTCCATCCCTTAAAATTAATCTCCTTAGTTGTTGAACTAATAATCTTCTCCTTTCTCAACACCCTCCCTCTCATCCATGGATGGCTATATAAAGTACCCAAGGGAAGAGAATAATACAACTTGCATAATTTGAATAACAAGAGAAGGGTGACCTCTTCTAATAATTTCTTTGCAAATATTTGGTGCATGAACACTTGGTCCAAGTACTCATCATCAAGCAACCCAATCTATTATTTTAATCTTTGATTGGTTATTATCAATACGCGCCTCTTGAGCGTGTCTAAATCCAAATCCAATCAGGTATTTACACATCATCATCATCTCACTTGCTCCCATAAGATCAAAAGTCTAAAGGCCTTACTTACTTGAAAAATATTTTTAACGTACACGTCTAAAATGTTGACAAAGATAAATATGAAAAGGCTTAATTAAAACCTATCTTTCTTTGGTGAAATTTTTGCTGGCCCACCAATTTAATTCATTAAGAAAATGAGTATTTAACAAAATTGATGAGATCACTAACATTTGAAAATAGAGTTGTGCTGGAGTGACCTCAAGTTTGGACTTCATACCACACATCTTGACCTGAAAGTGGATAGGAACCATTGATGATTTTTCTCTCGTATCTCAAGGAAAGACATCTATGATTCCCATACATTTTCATGTCAAGGTGTGCGATGTGAGGTCCAATCTTTAAGTCACTTCAGCATTATTCTTGAAAAATAATTCGAATGTTGATGAATGGTTATTAGTTTGAATTTTCTTTAATTATGGAATGGTGAAGGTTCTCTCGTGCACCGCCTTACTAGTAATTTACATTAATGAAAGTAACACTACACCAAATCCTAGTGTTCTAATATATTTTATGATCATAGGATGCTTGATTATTGCATTATTGCATTATCAAGGTGTGCGAAATGAGATACAATCTCGAGATCACTTCAGCGTTAGTCTTACCGACCACATGCCCACATCAAACATTCACACAAGTTAAAGATAACATTTAACTTTTGGTCTTAGGCTCATGGTTGTACTTTTGGTCGTGGAAAATTGATACGGCCTACCATCCCAACAGTCACATTTTTTTATTTTTTTTTAACAATTCAACATATGGTTTTTAAACTCGTCCGAGATCGAGACATATCATCCGAGTTAACTTGGTATCAGAGTTGAACGAGACCAACTCACAAAGTCATTTTTTTGACCGCGTTTTATATCTCACGTACAATTTTTCGAGTTATCTCACGAGACATCTCAAGCGTTTCGGAAAACTCATTCGAGATGACTCGGTATCGAAGCTGAACGAGACGAGACACGATACCGAGTTTAAAAACCATGATTCAACACAACATTTAGGTAAAATTACTTAATGGACCCTATGAAAGGATTTTTTTTTTAAATAATCCCTAAGTTTTGGACGGTTTCTTAATAGTTCATTTAGTAAACTTTTTTTCTTTTTAAACTATCCCTGGACCTCATCTCCCACATTTCTCACAATTGAATGCCTTGACCATTCAAACTCGTCGTTTTCATCTAAAACATTGGATTTTGGACATCTCAACCGAGTTTTGAAGGCTTAATTCCGTCGGAAAGGATTTAAGAAGGAATAAGAAGCCAATTTCAAAGGGTCTTTTCACTTTTTTTTTTTCTTAATTTTTTTTTATAAAAATCAATCAAGAATGATTCTTTTGGGTTGAAATCATCTAAACAGGTTATTGTCTCAAGTTTTTTGTCGATCTTTCCATATATTTTTGTATAAAAAAACTCAAAATTAGGTGGGTTTTACCAATGGTGAGTTTGATAATAAATAGTGGTGAGTTTGACATTAAATAAAAAACCTGAAGTTCGACAGTAATAAAAAGTGGTGAAATCGAAAGTGAATAAAAAAACGAACTCGACATTATTGGTTAATTTCAATTAATTTCCAAGAAAATTCAACATGACTTCACCCTCAAAGGATTAAATATATATATATATATATAAGTTTGTGATTTTAGTATTGAAAATCTTCCACCACATGGGTTGACAAGTCAAACAAATTATAATTATAATTATAATTATTGTATGAAGTCTTGGATAGCAATGGTATACCTTGAATTGTTCTTATTTTAATTGCTATTATGTGGTCTTCTCCCTCACTAGTTCTACTAAATTCTAGAACTCAAATTGCAAAAAATTTAATTCTTTCTGACCAAGTCCTAAGGTATATGCTATAGTGTACATCCCTAATAAATAATGAGAAACATTTTCCTAACTGACTTAATAAACTTTTGAACCTTACTAAGAGTCATTTCGCTCGAATGGATTACCACCTCAGCAATCGAACACCTCAACCCTCTAAGTTGCTTCAAAAACATAGTTACAAAAAAAAAAAAATTGAAAAACAATTTTTGTTGAACTTGATCCATGGTTTTGAAAATGGACGGATAACGAACTTTCACATAACTCTCAAACTTAAAATTGAAATTCAACGGTGTAAAACAACTTTTTTTTTCAAAGTACATAGAATTTTATCCTCTACAACCCAGAAGCATTGGATCGTGTTTTTGGATGCCACAAGTTGAGCCCTAAGATCCTTAGTGAGGATGAAATCCTTACTAACTTAGTAAGGCTAGTCGGACTCATTAATAATTGGGTACAGCGTTTGTTGGCTGACATGTCATGCTACATTTATTACTATTTTTTTCAGTTGAAATGTAGTTTTAGAGAGGGAGAAAGGTAGGCCTCCAAAACTTAGACAAATCATGTTTAGAAATTTTTTTTAAAAAAAATTGAATAATCAAAGGGCACATTTAGTTCAAGAATATTTTAGATTCAAGGTTCTCACTTGGTCTTTTGTTGATTCACTAGGACGTAATCACATCAAGATCTGATGTTCAGGCATGACACCACATGGCATGATTTATTTGAATGGTGTTGACCTTCCTATGATGGGTGGATCTATTGTTGTGTGATTCATATTAGTAGTGATGTCAGACAATTAGGGTTAAGTGTAGTTTACTCAACCTTTATTCGCGGTTTGTTAATCCAATCTTCACGGTTTGTCGAATCTTTTAATGGGGCTCGATAGATTAATTATAGGCATATAGTATTGAGAGTTGAGACTAATCTAAATGCGATTACAACGTTTTTGCTGACAAGTTTTAGTATATTTGGTAACACTTCTAAAATCTAAAAGGAGGTGATGTACCTTTAAAACAAACTTCAGAAGCTTTATTTCTGTTTGTTTCGTTTCAGATCTCAGACTTCATAATTAAAATTCAGAAGTATTGAACCAGTGATGGGAGGACGTTAAATGAAACTTCTGAAATTTGATTTCTAGTTTCTAGACTTCATAAGTGTTACCAAACATAGCCTTAGTTAAATCTAATCAAAGGCATCTTTGATCTTTCCATATATTTTATGAGCAAGTCATCGTCAATGAAAAGTCTATTTGTTTTTTTATCTTATCTTCTAGTTGTCATCAAATGAATTTGAGACCTACTAGTTGCACACCACCCATTACCTTTTGTACTCCATTTAGATGATTACACTCCAAAAATAGTTTTAAAAAAATGTTGCACTTAATTTTTATAATTCTTTTCTTCTTTCTATTTAAAAGAAGAACAATTGCAAGAGAGTAAATAAAAGTACAATGATTCTACAATATAGAAGTAAAAATAAACATCTTTGTCAATATTTTGGATAGATCATGATTCATGAAAATCCAAGTGTAAGATTAATCACGAGAAAAATAGATCACAACCAAAGTATAACATAAGCAAAGAATACAAAATGCACGAAGACAAATAAATTTTAAACCCTAGAAGGCTACATGTTGAGGTGCAACCTATAGGTTAATAAAAGTTATAAAAAAACAAAACAAAAGAAGAAATTTTTTAAATTTGGTGTGCAACTAGTTGGTCCCAATGAATTTACCTTTTGCTTTTCCTCCTCTAGTCGAAAGGAAGATCAGATTCTTCATATTTTGTAAAATGATTGTTTTTACATATGTTTCAAACCGCATCAAAAGTAGTTTACAAAAATTGAATGGTCCACGATTCTTCAATTTGTAAGAGATCATCCTCACAAAAAATCAGTTCATTTCAAAACTTCTAACCCCACCCCTATTTTGAAAAATGTTTGGCTTTCTTTAAGGCCTCTGAACGTTTCCAACCAAAGCTAATCAAATTAGCGATCCAAGAAATAAATTATTCCTTCCAAATCATATGAAACGAAACGAGTTCATCCTAGAGTAATGAACCATGAATTACAAACCGAAATTCAAACCAAGCTATCAAACCGATGAACCATGTAACATTGAAAAATATGTGATGGTCCGAGATTGAAGGTAGTGGTGTCAATGCAGGGTTCACAGGTCTGAATTTTGTATTGTGTAATGGGCTAGGCCGGGGGGATTTGAAACTTATTGAAATCAAGCCCGGTCTGGGCCCATTAATACTTCCATTGAATCCAGTGGCAAGCTTATCAATAAGACTATTATGTTGATGGAGGTAATATCTAATGGCCCATTAATACTTCTATTGTACCATTTTCTATTTCAACAATAACTTAGACTAAGAAGCTCACAGAGGTTTTTTTTTATATATGAGTTGCGATCTCGTAAGGTGTCTCGTTCATATAGCTAGAAATGGTGTCTATGTGGCATGTTTTAATTGGATATTAAATATATCAGTTTTGTATTTGTGTTCCACGTAATAGGGCTGCAACTCGGCCGGGTTGGGATCAACCTGTTCCCGTGCCCATGCCCAACCTGACCTCAGGCATAAAATACTCAACCCGAGTCAGGTTGATCGGGTTGCCTCATTCTTCATTGATACCTGAATAATTTAATTAATAAGAAAACTGTTATTGCCATACCAACTTTTACTAATGCCACACCAATTCCCATGTAAATCACAGAAGAATTGCACACAGTTGGAGTGGCAATAGTAACTCTCTTTAATAATAATAATAATAGTTTATAAGAAAAAAATAAGTGGTATATACAAAAATATAATATTTATAATTATTTGTCAAGAAGAAGAAGATGATGATTAACAAAAGTTTGAAATGTGAATTGTGAATGAGAAAGAAAAAATGATATTTAAAAATATTTTTAGATTATAAACTATATTAAGTGTTGGTTCGAACAAATCGAGAAAAGTTTGGGCACTGACAATTTGATATCTTTGTCTGAACCAATCCAATTTCATTGGATCAAAAATTATTTTGCCCAAACCCAAACTTGAACCCCACTTAATTGTGCCCAAACCTGATCCAAGGCCGGGTTGAACCCATTGGGTTCGAGTCTGGCTTGTCTAAGTTGTAACCCTACCATGTTAAGAACGGTTGCAATTAAAATAGACTACGTAGACACCATTCTATAAGAAGGAATGGAATATGGCATAACTTGTTCCTTTTATTCCTCAAAAGAACGTAAAAGATTTGAAAGGGACAACTTAGAAAAGAAGTGTAGAGTGTCGATCCCACCTAGAATCAAATCCCATTGAGACTACTTTCACTCGACTACTAACCACCTTTCTTGTTTGGCAATAAGAACAAGAGAAGTAACATAATGATTTAGAATTGGAATGAACATGGGCAATAACAAATATTCATGAAAAGGGATAGAGAGACGTGACATTTTATACTTACCCAAATATGTTTGCCCACTACCTCACGAACCTTCTTTTTTTTTTTATATACTTTGGAGGCATATACCAATTACCCCAGCACGTGTTCAATATTTAAATTTAGTTACTTTTATATGGAGGGGCATATAGAGATTCAAAGATGTGACTTGGGGAGCAAACTTAATATTCCTTACCATCTCAACTAACCCTTGATTGTACTACTTCACAGACCTATTCACATAACATTAGCTTTATTGTAGATTTACTTTCGTTAAAATTTATTTAAAGTCCATATAATACACATTGGGAGAGGCTTAGCAAAAAAAAAAAAAAACAACATTAGGAGAGGAGGAATTTCCCCAAAGCTCAAATCTTGCTAGAGAATAAAATAAGTCGAATTTTATTCAAAATACAAGTGTTCCGAAATCTGAATTTAGCACTGCTTGGACTTTTGGAGTAGATCCGAATAATAAAATGGATCAAATATGGTTGATGTCCCTTGATTCAAGTTGAATCCAAGTCAACTACGGATCTATTCCTATATTTGCCTAGGTCCAAATGACATATTACATTGAAAATTACATTTTTTAAGGTTTTTCAAAATATCTTTTTCTACTACTTTAATTTAACCTAAATATTTATAAAATGAAAGGAGTACAATGATAAAATAGAATGTTATAGTAATTAACAAAGATTTTTAGTTGGAAAATGTTGAACGGTCCAGAATTATCCAACTTGGATCAAACAATTTGGTCAAGTTGGATTCAATTTCAGATTACGTGAAAGTAAAATGATTTGGATATGATTTATCTAGTAGGATCCAAGTTGGATTTGAATCAATATAATAAAATCGATTCTTTATATGGTATACTCTAGATCTTGCTACATTGATCTCTCATTTTAAAAAAGAAGAAAAATGCTAAATTGACTTGAAATTACACTCCAAGTACCATGAAAAGGTACATGAGTATGCAGAAAACCATAGATGTGTTTCTCAAGTTAGGAATGTTATACACTCGAGGAAAACGATGGTTCACACAGTATTATTTCGAGTCATTGCAGCAAGGTTCAATGAATCTTTTTTAGTATAACAATTGATTATTTAACCCCAAAAGGGTTGATGAGATGGCAAGACCACTCCTCAAGAAGTCTAGGTCTTGAGTTTGGATTCCACCTTAAGAGCCACCCTCAAGGATTATCCCAAAAATTAGTAGGTGTCATGGGTCAGGTGGCGATGAGTCTGTTAGGTTGTATTGAGGTTAGGGGCGTGAATGGGTTAGTTCCGGTTCGATTCCTAAGGTACTTAGAATCATAACCATTACATTTAGTTTAGTTCCGGGTCCAGTTCCAAAATAAATGGAACAAGAACTGCCAAAAATCACGGATACCCATTGGTACCGGTTCTCAAGAATCGCATGAGAAATAAAGTATTTCAAATCATTATAACAAAAAATTTCCTTAAAAAAATTAACATATTATCAACAAAATTATTAATTTAGTTGTTATACTAATGATACAAATTAATAATTTTCTTCAAAAGTAAAAAAATTATCTTTGTTAAAAGTAATAAATTTTTGGAAAAATAACTCATTTTAAGCTTCAATCGATAGTTTATATGAAAATTTGTATATAACATACATTTATTTTGAAAAAAAATAACCTTAAATCATCTATCGATGGAAAGAAATGACAAAATAAATCAGTTCTGAGTACCCATTGGATAGAACATAATGGTTTCGATTCCTATCAATTCAATTCTATTTTAGACCCGACTCTAATTGATTTCAATAAAAAAAGATCCGGAACCGGGGTTCTGGACAAGTAATACAACACGACATGTGTAACCCATTTTAAGGAATAGGTTGGGTTGTGTCATATTCAAGTTGGCACACATAAATTGTGAACATGATATGATTACAATCTAACAGGAACATGAACACAAATATGATTATAACCCATGTCCATCTACCTATCATCGTCATAAATTAATTATGACGAAAAATGAATCTATTTCCACTCCAACCTAAACATATGTTGTTTAATAATCGAAGTAGATGTGTTGACACAATTACAACCCAATCACGATTTGGCTCAATTCAAATTCACTAACTTTGTGCCGTTTTCAAATTGTGTTTGCAAGTCATGTTAAGAATCATCACCCCTAACAGAGGAGGAGGGGGAAGGAACTACACATGACTTCGAAGGATGTCATGCGGGGGAGGGGACTAGCGTGCCTCTGAGGATTATGAACCAAAACACGATTTAACTAACCTCAAATTGGCAAATTTCGTGTCGTTGTCAAGTTATGTTAGGAATTATCACCCCTAATTGGGGGGAGAAGCTGCACGTGCTTCAAGGGATGTCATGTAAAATATACACATTAGTCTTACGTTTAAGAATCATGATCTAAAATGGTGTCCCATTCCTTTAAAAATATAAATGATGTCTACTTGGTAAGTGCATCTGAATAAGTTGTGCACACAATCCAATGTATTTTACATCCAATCAAAATATGTCATGTAGACACCATGTGACATGACCAATTATAGAAATACTCCACCTTCATCATGTCGTATATTTCATACATCACACGAGATAGATATTATATTCATGGAATACAATTTAATTTCCAAATGCCTTGATGTTGCTTACTTAGGAATGGGACATTATTTTGAATCGTGACTCGAATATAGAATATATAAAATGTATAATACAATTAGTGTCCAAATCAATGGCTGATATTCACTGATCAGACTGATTTTCAATGTCCATCAAAAAAGGTTCACCAAACATCTTAGGGACAACTGTATATATAACGGTGACTAAGAGTTGGATAACTTTCTAACTCCAGTAGTAGAACGTGAAAACCCTCAGTCTAAATGTTTAGTAATCGCTTATGACACGTAACATTTCGATTAGACAAGTCAAACGTGGTGGCTACACGAGGACACGTTCGCCCACAAAAGGGCAAAGTTGATTCATCAAATGGAAAGAAAATACGGGGGCACTTAAGTAATTTAAAGTTGAATCTGACATGGGACCACCGAAAGGGCTCAACTCTTATTCCCCCAAACAGAAAGAAAAACACTTTCATGTGGTCACCGTTTCTTCTCCTCTTAGAATTAGTTCTTAGAATCTTACTAAGTTAGTCAGGTTAGAGTAACTAAAACAAAACAGGGGCGTTTTAAATCTGACATAAAAGCAAAGCTGTGGTTACCGCTTCTTCTCCTCCTCAAAAAACCCTAATCATAGCTTCAGTTCTCTTCCAATGGCGTCGGCTGCAACTGCAAATCTCGTCCACACAACTCCTGTGAATCCATCTCCTTTCCCTCACTACAATTCGTTGAAATCAAATTCCATTACTACCCTCCCCATTTCCACTAATTACCGAAAAACCACTCATCGTCGTCTTCATTTCATTAAAAACACCCTCTCTGAATTCTCTCCCAAACCTTTCACCACCACAACCCCAACCCCAACCACTACCACCACCACCTCCATTCCCCAACCTTTTGTTTCCAGATTTGCCCCTAATGAACCTAGAAAAGGCGCGGATATCCTTGTTGAAGCACTAGAACGCGAAGGCGTTACCAATGTCTTCGCCTATCCAGGAGGGGCGTCCATGGAAATTCACCAGGCTCTCACACGCTCCAATACAATTCGTAACGTCCTCCCTAGACACGAACAAGGTGGCATCTTTGCCGCAGAGGGTTACGCACGTGTGTCGGGTCGTACAGGCGTCTGCATCGCTACGTCGGGCCCTGGCGCCACCAATCTCGTTAGTGGTCTTGCCGATGCAATGCTGGATAGCATTCCCCTCGTCGCGGTTACGGGTCAGGTCCCTCGACGAATGATTGGCACTGATGCGTTCCAAGAGACTCCAATTGTCGAGGTCACTCGATCAATCACCAAGCACAATTACCTCGTTCTCGATGTAGAAGATATCCCTCGTATTGTACGTGAGGCGTTCTTCCTTGCTTCGTCGGGTAGACCAGGTCCTGTACTAATTGATATCCCAAAAGATATACAACAACAGTTTATTGTGCCCAATTGGAATCAACCCATGAAGCTAACCGGGTACGTATCGAGATTGCCTAAATCTCCTGAAGAATATCATTTAGAGCAGATTTTACGATTGATATATGAGTCAAAGAAACCAGTTTTGTATGTTGGGGGTGGGTGTTTGAATTCAAGTGAGGAATTGAGACGATTTGTTGAGTTAACTGGTATACCCGTTGCGAGTACTCTAATGGGTCTTGGGGCTTACCCGAGTTCAGATGAACTTTCTCTCCAAATGCTTGGAATGCATGGGACTGTGTTTGCAAATTACGCCGTGGATGGTTCGGACTTGTTGCTTGCATTTGGAGTCAGATTTGATGATCGGGTCACAGGAAAAATCGAAGCTTTCGCCAGTCGGGCTAAGATTGTTCACATTGATATCGACCCAGCTGAGATTGGAAAGAATAAGCAACCCCATGTGTCGGTATGTGCCGATGTGAATCTGGCATTAAAAGGGATGAATAGGCTGTTAGAGGAGAAGAGTCCAAAACTTAAACTTGATTTCTCAGCTTGGAGGGATGAGCTTAAAGAGCAGAAAAGTAAGCACCCATTGAGTTTTAAGACCTTCGGAGAAGCTATTCCTCCTCAGTATGCAATTCACGTTTTGAGCGAATTAACCGATGGAAATGCTGTTATCAGTACTGGTGTTGGGCAGCATCAGATGTGGGCTGCCCAATGGTACAAGTTTAAAGGGCCCCGGCAATGGCTAACTTCGGGTGGATTAGGTGCGATGGGTTTTGGATTGCCTGCAGCATTCGGAGCCGCTGCTGCCAATCCTGATGCCATTGTTGTAGACATTGATGGTGATGGGAGTTTTATCATGAACGTCCAGGAATTGGCGACCATTCGAGTGGAGAATCTTCCTGTCAAAACTATGATCTTGAACAACCAGCACTTGGGTATGGTTGTTCAGTGGGAGGATCGGTTTTATAAGGCAAATAGGGCTCACACGTACCTTGGAAACCCATCAAATGAGTCTGAGATATACCCAGATATGGTGAAGATTGCGGAAGCTTTTGGTATACCTGCTGCCCGTGTGACTAAGAAAGCTGAAGTGAGGGAGGCAATTCAGAAAATGTTGGACACCCCAGGACCATACTTGTTGGATGTCATCGTACCTCATCAAGAGCATGTACTGCCCATGATTCCCAGTGGTGGGGCCTTCAAAGATGTGATTACCGAGGGTGATGGGAGATCAACATATTGATCTTCTGGAAGGACTTGAGACATTCTGGTATCATTATATTTATTCTTTGAATTTGATGCCAGAAAAAAGTTGTGGGCTAGTGTATTGGTGTGCTGATTTAGGTTTGTTGCTAGTTGTTTTGTCTTTCTACTAGGTTAGTTTGGCTATTTTGTCTATATTAATTATCTCTCATGCTTAGCTTATTAGCTCCTTAATGGTACTAGTAGTTTCTTTCTTTTTAAATTTCACCTGGTGGAGTTAGAAGTTATTTGTTTGTGAAATGTTTATTTTTATGCATCTTCTTTTGTGTTTTTATCTAATGTATGGAGGCAGCAATTGTATTATGTTTGGTGGAAAGTAATTTCTTTCTCGGATATATTAAGGTTAAGAGGGAAATTTTCAAGTGTGATTCTTTCTCAGATTTGTATGGTATAGATCAATGTGCATTTTGAGGACTTCTTAGGGTGATGGATGTGGGTTTGTAATATTTATGTGTAATTGCTTCTCTTGCAATTATAAAAAAAAATCAGCATTTGTGCAATCATGTCATATGAAGGCCTTGTATCATGCTTTTTTTTTTTTTTTGAAAGGTATAATATATTGATAAAGAAGGCAAAAAAGGTACAAGGAGGCCGAGAAGGCCTTCCAGACAACAACACAGAAAAGAAAAAGAAATTAGAACGTCAATGATCACAAAGGGAGTGCCATCTAAATACAAAGTCATCAAAAGTAGTCCCCGCGAACTCTATATCCTGCTTAGACCACATGTATAAACACCCCAGGATCTCCAAGTAACCTGCATGGACGCTACTAGTCTTATTGTTGAACACTCTGTTATTTCTCTCTTTCCAGACCCCCCAAGCAATAGCCGAAGGAAGCATAGTCCACAGTACCCGTTTTTTGGATTGGAAAGCATTACTGGTCCATTCGACCAACAACGAGGAAAACTTACGAGGAAGAACCCAGTTTATATGGAACAGATCAAGGAAAGTAGACCATATATTATACGAGAATGGGCAATGGATTAAGATATGATCAATGGATTCCCCATCTCTCAAGCAAAGGGGACAGCAATTGGGAGTGATCCAACCCCGCACAATCAAATTATCCAACGTAAGAATCCTACCAAGAGAAGCTAACCAAATAAAAAAAGATACTTTCGAAGGGACTAACCTGGACCAAATGATGGACCCCAAAAGAGACCGCTCTGCAGAGGGAGTGAGCCACTTAAAGAAAGACTTAACTGAGAATCTCAAATCCTTAGCCCTAGTCCATTCCCATTTGTCCTGTTCGCTGCCGTTGAGGTGAAACGTATACAATAGATCCAGGAAAGATGCCACCTCAGTTAGCTCCCAATCATTAAAGTTTCTCCTGAACCCCAAATCCCAAGTAGGCCCGGACTCATTACCAATCAAACACTGTTGGATAGTGCAGTTCTTCTTCATAGAACAGGTGTACAAAGACGGAAATTGTATTGCCAGAGACGACGTGCCACACCAAATGTCCTCCCAAAATCTAATTCTATTTCCCAACCCCGCTTTGAACCTAATTCCTTTTTCAAAATCCTCATTAACTTTTAGTACCCCTTTCCCAACGCTACACCCATATGAATCTTTAGACCCGCCGCTATACCAACCTAACCTCTTCTATCCGTATTATGCTCTTTCAATGGATTATGTGATGTTAACAAAGCTTCAGAGTAAGCTAGAAGGAGAAGCCGATCAGACTACAATGCAAAAACTGATTGATAAGATGGTGCTGGACGGATTCGTTGAAAGCAAAAGAAATTGAAGACAAGTACTTCAAGAGAGGAGAGGCTGGGAAGGTTAGAAGGTGAGAAGCTGTACCGGCTATCTTTATTTTTTTCTTTTTTGTGCAAACTTGTTTATACTCCTTCATTCAACTTTTTGAATGCTTTATAATTGTTGGGAAATGGGTAATTACTTTTAAGAGAGACAGAAACACAATTACCATAAAAAGTGGTTACAAAATTCTAGTATGTTGCTTGTATCTTCCATTTGTCTCATTTGTTTCTTAGAGAAAATCGGGGACTACCCTCTAGCATGGACTTGTAAGAGTGAATTAAAAGGTCAAGTTTCAAACCCAAAGACCAACATCTTGATTTTTGGTGTTTGTATCTAGGGGAGTTAGCCTCCTTCTATTTTGGAATCAATGACCTTCGATCATTTATTGATTGTGTAGTTGTTCTTTTGGGTATTGTTGTTTTGTGTTCTTTTGATTAACTGTACGGATGGAAATCAGGTTAATTTGTAGATATTGAATTTGTTTTATTCTTTCGTTTATGTTTGCGTTTCTTTATTTTGCTTCTAATGGGAAAATCAAGTTCTGTTCAGTATTGCGTAACCTAATTTATTTATATTTTGGTTGAATTACGATTAGATTATGTCAATACAAGCTCAAACGAGTTTAATAAACCTTTATTTTTTTTTCGTTGTTGCTGAAGATCGCAAATTTCTTTTGGGATTGCTTGTTGTAGAAGAGTTTCAATTTCATTTTGCGGGATAAAGGAATTGTTTAGGGTAGTATGCCCCTTAGAATTAGTACTGGACGGCTAAAGTGGAAACTGCTTCCGGAAAATTTTACCGGACAACAATAGACTTGCTATGCTTTCATGGAGCTGAATGTTGGGAGTCTAGGTGGGTGGGTGAATGTTAAAATCAGGTAAGAAAAATCAGAAATGAGTACATATGAGGGAATCTGGGAATTGCCCCAATAGGAAATGGAGTAAAGGAAACTTGATTGAGATAATTTAGACACATACAATGAAGGAAGTTGATGAAACCCCACTGAAAAGAAACATATTGTTGTAATTTAAAAGATTTAGAAGGTGAGAGGAAGGCCAAAAACAATGTGTATTTGATGTAGTAAGAAAAGATTGCTTAGATAAAGTATGCAAATGTAGATAGATTTGAATTGCAAAGTAGGATTCATTTCGTCTATAATTGGTTCTTTTGTTTTTGTAATTTTTGTTTTGGGTACCAAATGTTTGATAGTTTTATTGTGTGGAAGCTGAGTTATAATTGGTTCTTTTGATGGATTTATTTGCTTAGTAGATGTTAATCGTGAATATCGAAACATATTTATATGTAATCCTGTGACTGGAGAATACATCAAGTTACCTGACAATGCCACATTTGGTAAGTTTAATGGTGTTTTGTTCGGATTCGGTTTTGATCCTGAAAATAAACAACAAAAGATGGTAAGAGTGAGATTTGTTGGCAATGTCGTTAGATTTGTTGGGAATGGCAGAACGTTAGAGGTTGAGGTAGATACCCTTGTCACTGATTCTTGGAGAAGTATTGGTGTTTTGTCAAATACAAGTATGTATCTAGAATATTATGGTGTTTTAGTTGAAGAAAATTTACATTGGTTGGGTTTTCGTGGTCTATTAAAAGTTGGTTCTCTAGTGTCCGTCAACTTCAGAGGTGAAAAGCTCCGATTGATTCAGCCTCCTCCCTTTGTTGTTGGAATGAACAAAGGTAATATACATTTGGGATCATTGGGAGGTTGTCTTTCTCTGGTTGATGATCATTTTTGGGAACATTTTGAGGTATGGGTAATGAAGGTTTATGGTGTGATGGAGTCTTGGAACAAAGTTTTCGACATCAAAAAGAATATCGCACTCGATAAAACTGAGAGTAATTAAAATTGTGGGCGTGCAAAAGATGGCAAAATTCTATTCGCGTGTGCTAATATGGCATTGTTTTCTTATGACCCTCAAAGTAACAAGATTAAGAATCTTATAATTCCTGGGCTTCCAAAAAATTTCAAAGTATTTCATTATGTGCCAAGCCTTGTTTCGCTCAAGGATGCTTGTGTGCTGGAGAGGCATTGATGAGGAGATTAAGAATGGAAATATAAAGAAAGGACGAAAGATTGGATAAGGTAAAAAATGAACTATCGAAGTCTAGGTGTGGTTAATATATCTTTCTGTCAAAACCCATTTACTACATAAATAAAATTGTTATAGTATTTTCATAGATGTTTTAAATACCTTGGAGCATTATATTTTTCCTTAAAATTCTATTTATACTTCAAGGCCCTTAAATAGGTCTATTTGCATGCATGATTGTATGTTACATAGCTGTTCAATTTCATTTCTTGGTCATTTTTCCGGTCGTGCACTGCATTATCATATTTCTTGTCATTGCCACTTGTTTGGGACAAGTGAGTGAGGTGAAATTCAGATTGAAAACAGAGAATTTGTTAGCCTCATTTAGTCTCTTCTCATGTTCTTCCCTCTCACTTTCCTCTTTTCGTCGCTATTCATTTTCTTCTTGTTCATGAACCTGTTTTAGCATTTTCTCATTTTCTTTACATTCAAGAGCCTCTTTTAGTCTTTTCTCATTTTCTTCCCTTTCACGAACCTCCTTTAGTCTCTTCTCATGTTCTTCTTGCTTGCGAACCTCTTTTCGCCTCTTCTCATACGCTTCCCGTTCACAACCTCCTTTAGTCTCTTCTCATTTTCTTCCCTTTCACGGGCCTCCTTTAATCTCTTCTCATGTTCTTCTGGCTCATGAACCTCTTTTAGCCTCTTCTCATACGCTTCCTGCTCACGAGCCTTCTTTAGCCTCTTCTCATTTGCTTCTCTCTCCTGTGCCATTTTCTCTCTCTTCTCATTTTCTTCCTGTTCACAGGCCTCATTTTGTTTCTTCTCAATTTCCTCCCGTTTGAATGCCTCCTTTAGTTTCTTCTCATTTTCTGCTTGCTCATAAGCCTTTTTTAGTTTCCTCTCATGTTCTTCCTGCTCATGAGCCTCTTCTATTTTCTTTTCATTTTCTTCCCTCTCATGTACCTCTTTAACTACTTCAAATATCCACCCATCTTCCTGCTCACAAGCTGCTTTTAACTTTCTTCCGGCTGCTTAAAGGCCACCTCAGCTGCTTTTTTCTCATTTTGATCACATTCATAGGCTTTTGTAATTGGCATAAGTTTCCTCACTTTTTTCCTTCTCAGGGGCCTCCAGAACTGTACTGAACTTATCTGTTTTTATGAGCTCGTAGAATTGTTTCTCCACACTTTCCACTCTCCTGCTGATGAGATTCTTGAGTTGATCTAGATTCCTTCACGTGCTTTTGGTATACAGCTTCACTAGATACATTTGGAAGCTTTCCCCTTGCTTCAAAATCAAGAAAGAGGTAGCTGTGCTGCCATCATGGTTGTTTTCCTTCCCTCCTTGGCAAGACCTCTCATTTCACCATTCTCTCTTTCAAATGATTCATGAGCTTTCTCTTCCTTGAATCTGTGGGCTTCAAGAGTACTTTCACTCTCCTTTCTTTCCTTACCTTTTAAGTCATCCTTCAACACCCCCCCCCCCCCCCCCCCCCTCTTCTCTCTTTCCATTGATTCTTTTGCACATTTTAGTCTTGCATGAGCTATTTCCATTGTTTGTTTCGTTGCAGCTGCAGAGGCTGCAGCCAGATGAACTTGCGTCTACTTCCACATCAAAGAACGGTGGTGAACCATTACAACCCCTTCAAGCGAAGAATTTTCAGAAACATTAAGGTTTGAAGCCACGAATCTCTTGGACTCTCCCTGTTTAATAATTAGTTTAGGTGGTGGTCTTGAGGGAGGTGGCACTTGCGAGGGTTGTGTTCTAAGACTGATTTCAGAGACAGATACAAACACCTTATTGGGACAAGTTCCATTTCCAACAGAGTTTCTTTGAGGGGTGAGATTACTATCAGGAGTCCTTGTGACAGTACTGCGAATAGGTTGGTCTGACATGGTTTTCCTGAAATGTTCTCCTACCATGATCTCACCATTCAAATCCACATTGAACATCACAGCATGGGTTCATATCAGAAATACCGTAAGATAAACATGTTAAATAATGAGTTGTACCCAAGTTGAAATGACTGATTTTTTTTTTCTTCTTTATTATCACAACCCAATTAGAATGAACATTCAGGTTGAAAGTTCTAAAAGAGTAAAAAGAAAGAAGAAGAAGGACGTGGATTGAGGTTGAACACAAGATATGACTTAAAATAAATTTCATTCAGCCAACCCTAGATATTTGGGACAAAGTTTTGATGATGATGAAGATGTCACAGAGGTAATCTCAACACTCCCTTTCTATACAGAGACTTGACTGCATTATCAGTAGCCGACATAAAACATGCTTAAATAAATTCATAACTCTTACAAGTTCTCATCAAGATCAGGAGTCCCTAACAACACTAAGCACGGCAATGATAAGGAAGATAAGTTTGACAACAAGGGATACCCATCATGGAGTTGCAAAAGGGAGACCAAAAATATCAAAGCTCTTACCTTCTTTTTTGTTTTTCCAATTCTTGTAACCCAATCAAGACATTCTTTCCATTTCAAACAAACTTTTCCTTGTTCATGCGACTCCCAAGTCTAGAGTAATTACACAAAGAAAACGCTAGAATGTGGAAATTTGGAGCTTCTATCTAAAATCCTCCCTCAGGTTGAAAATTTGTTCCTGAAGTTCATTAATACCAGTTTAGCCATTTAAAAGTAAACCAAAATAGATTATCAATCACTTCCTTACACAATCCATCCATATATATAAAAAATGCATAATTAACAATTCCTATTCCAAAGAGTAAAGATTTTTTGCATGTTAAATAGTTAGGGAAAGATGTACACACATAACTAATCATATCAAGAAACGGTCATGTTCCTTTCTTGTCCACGAAATTGTGAAACTACATTGAAATAACCGGAGAATTTTAATTTGTTTATCGTTGGGTAATATATTTTGATGATTCTATGGACGAATATAATACATAATTGGTTGTACCAACTATCAGGGTGTTAAACTAATGAGTCACACTATGGAACTATGGGAAAGATAACAAATGTTGAGACAAAAAAAGGTGAATATATCACAGAATCAGTTTGGCTTTCCAGATAAATCAACAATCGAAACAATCTTTCTACTTAGAAAAATGTAGAAAAAAGACGATGAACCTTCAAATGATTTTTATAGACTTAGAGAGAGCATACAACAAACTACCTAAAAGCTAATTTGTTGGGTACTCAGAAAAAAAGAAGTCTCAAATGGATTCATTGACATATTAAGTATGTGCATATGAGGGTTGTGACTAATGCAACGGCAAATGGAGTACATCTGCACAACTCCCTTTTGACTCTAGGTTATCGAAGAGGATTTTATTTGTTGCCTTGACCTCGCCATTTCTTTGCAGGTAATTGGGGGTTGAGAATACATGTTTTATCCTCAAGTTTCAGCATAGCTCTACTATCTTGCTTCTGATAAATTCCCTCCCATTGTCGATTATGATGGTATACGACACTCTTGACTCCGCACACTATATGCATCTAGATGAATTTATTTACGTCTTGCTTTTTGAAAGTCGTTAAGATAATACCTCCACCCATTTCATGAGTAATCAGTGGCTACCAATAGAAACATTATCTTTTCTGGTGTCCGGGGCACTGAAACAACCATGTCCATCACCTACTACTCAAACGGCCATGGACTTAGGACTGAATGAAGTTCCACTATTGATTGATGGATGATCATTGCATACTTCTTGACAGTTGTCGCACATCTTTACGTGGATTTTTGCATTAGACTGCATATATGGCTGGAAGTATCCCTAAGATGTGATCTTCTTGGCCAACATTCTTCCACCCAAATGATTACCATCTTCCCCTTCATGGATCTCACACAAGAGTTCATTGGCTCATTTGAACCTAAGCAGTGCAAGAATGGGTGATGCAGGAAGAAGGGTTTCGAGCTGCAATAATGATGTGAAAACATTGGAACTATTTGGGCTTTGGTGTTGGATGAAATTTCAAGGATAAATAGGGTAAAAAAATGGGTGGAAAGTTGAGTATTTTCTTGCTTTATGAGATGAAAATTGTATGGAAGATCCACACAAATTGGATAGATAACCAGGTATCAATCAACAACCTAATCATTCGATCTTTTCCTTAGAAGAATCTCTCGATTCCAAAAATGCTCCACGCACTATATGCTTACACTAGAGAGAGAGAGAGAGAGAGAGAGAGTTAATAACTATTGAATTTCATTAAAGGAGAGACAAGTCAAAAATACAAAAAAAAAAAGTGCACTAAAACGAAGTCGCTAAAACACCCACAGAACAAGAGCTACACACACACACACACACACAAAATTCAAAATAGAGATGCTAATGCCCTGATGATCTTGACAGGCCCGGCTCAACCATAAGGCAACTTAGGCGGTTGCCTAAGGCCCCGGTTGAAAGGAAGACCCCCCCCCCCCCCCCCCCCAAAAAAAAAAAAAAAAAATCTGTCAAGGTTGCGCTGGGAGTTTTTTTATTATTATTATTATTTATTTTTATTCTTAGCAAGCCTTTGCACGAAGTTAGAATTCTAAAAAAAAATAAATACAACTTAACAGAACCACATAGACTGAAATTTCCTAAGAAAATAAAGAAGGCTTCAAATTTTTTCCTTAATAGGTCTTAAAAGAGAACAAAAATAAAGGAGATCCCACGAACTCAAATTTCTGAAAAAAAAAAAAAAAAGAAGATAATTCTTTACATCCACTAATTGAATCTTTCAAAGAAAAACCCCTCTTTATATCCTCGCACTATTTTAGTTCTTTCCAAAAAAAGACTTATTAATTGAAATATTCTTCATCGAATTTATATTTCAAATAGTTGCATAGTCAATATATATGATGAAAGAAATTGTATCCCTCTTCATATTGACCATCGCAATTTTCTACAGCCTTTTTGTACAATTTCATTTATAACAGAATATAATATTTTATTTAGTTCGAACATAAAAATCATTGACTTTAAAAAATTCTTTGCTCTTGTTGAAATACTTCTACCTATAGGGTATGTAATGTTTTTCTCTTTGTTAATTTAATTTAACTAATAACATCATACCAAATAAATTTTTTTTTTTCAGATCAATACTCACCTTAAAAGACAATAGTTCAAATATTGCTAAACATTGTATTACAAGCGTTCTTAGAAAAAAGGGAAAAACTATTATTCCATATTATTTTATAACAAGAATTCAAAATTCAATATATATTTCTTGTTTGACAATAATCTTTTACTTGTTAATGTTTTATTATAGGATGATCTCTATCATTTTTCGGAAGATGATAACAAACTACCATACAACTTTTCTCCAGATCTTGAGTTCCAAGCAATGGAACCTATTACTATAAAAATATCAAAATTTAAAACTCATGCAAATACATCATAGATTTACAACATAAATAAGAGATATAAAAAAATGTATCATACTGTATAAAAAAAATGTATTCTACTGTATTTTTATACATTGCAACTTTTAAAGTTTCTTACATTTAACTAGTTATCTATATATATGTTATCTACATATACTTATTTCACACTATTAGTATTTAATTCCTTTATAAATCCCTTATTTTCATTAAAAAAAGATGTGAAAGTATGAACCAAATAAAAATAATAACCATTAAATGAAGTCATTATAAAAGATCTTATTTGTATTACAACAGATATAATTTATAATTTGTAAAATATTTACAAAAACAAGACTTTAGTAAAAGTCAATAAAAATCACAATAACTTTCTGTTATTGTGCTTAAACTTTTACATATCAAATCATATCATCTCTATAATAAATAAATGCATCTTTTTTCTTTTGAAATTATCAGTTACAAAAGTAATTCATATTTTTTTAAATTAGAAGATATTTCGGGTGATAATAATTTCAAAAACATTATTACGTTCAATGGGAGTTTGTAAGTTAAAAAAAAAAATACAATTATTGTGAAAATCTGATATAGTTTGACACATTTTAAATTTCACTACAATGAATTTTATATCAACTCAATGAATTTAAATTATTGATAGTTTCATGTTAGTCTCATATATATTTATTTTAAACAAAATAATACTGTCAACCCAATGGTCTTGATCGATTTAGTAAATTATTATAGTATATTTGTTTGATAAATCACATATTTGAATGTGCAATTATATCATAAATAGTTACATCTGAATGTATCAAATTATTTTGATATATGAGATTAGCGAGCCATCTCTTATCCTGAATGTGCATAGTAGTTTATATCAAAATATAAAAATAACCCAGACAACAACTTCTAAAAAAACCTTATTTTCATAACAAATATTAAATCAAGTTAATCAAATTATTCTGATGAATAAAATTAACTATGAAAACATTAAAGTACAACCACCTAAACAAATCATAATTAATAACCAAACATTATTTTTTAATGACTTATTTTACTCGATGGTCTTTGAACTATTTTACCTTCAAAAGACACAAATCAAATTATTTCTATGTGCATGGCACACTAGTGTCATCAAAATGAAAACACAAGAATCTCAAATATTCATGGGTACCCCCACAAAATTTTGGTGCGTGTGTATCCTTATTTGGTGTGTCATCTAAAATTTAATTTATTATGCTTTCAACTAACGGCGCATATTAGAAGCGAGATATGTTACAGAAGTGCAGTGAGTCTTATCCTGCGCAGCAATGTCTGGCTCTGGTGCGAATGCGACTACATCCGAGCTCCAGAACTCGGGAATGCTCTCCAGGGAACAGTTAATTCATCTCTTCAATCGATTTTCATTCCTTACTTCCCAACCTGGTAAATTTCTCTCTCTCTCTCTCTCTCTCTCTGATTTTTTTTTTTAATAATATTTCTTACTTTGATGATTAGATGTGAAGAAAAGGATTGCAGATGCTGTGAAGGATAAACAGGTGTGAATTCTAACTGCATTTTTTTTTTCTCTTCTAAAGTTTCACTTTTTTCAGCATTTTAATTTATAATTTGTTGTGGTGAATGTTTGGGCAGATGGTTTTTGAGGGAAAATGGTTTTTGATTTGGGCAATTAGTTTCTCAATCTGACAAAAACCATTTAATAATCCTTTGTAGGAAGCAGTCGCTGTAACCACTTCAATCCAAGAAGAAATACTTATCGAAATGGGTGTTGGTATGTTTTATTCAATAATTTTTATCCACACCGCACGATCGAATTATACTTAAAAGTAATATTTCGTTTTTTATTTTTGGGTTGGTTTGTATTACAGATCCTAGACTTGGAATTTCTTGCTTGGGGAATGTAAATATGGCTTATGAGAATGATCGTGATTTGATGATCAAGTTTTATGGATTTGTTGCAAAGTAAGCTCTCACTCTTTTTAGCATTTTTATTGTTACTCTTTTGAAGTTTGTGTTATTCTAACGTTTTAAGGTGTAAAAGTAAATATGGAACCAACTGTTTCATGGAATATAATTCAGTAATCTGTTTGTTGTGTTCCTATGGAGGGATTGGCAGTCCATAACATCATGGAATGGGCTTGCCTTATTTTGGGATGCTTGGTGCTCCTAGGCCAAGTTACCTGTTCTTGCATACATGGTCACACAGTATTGGGTAGAAGTTATGCATTTATTTTGGTCATGGGTGATGCTTGGCACAGTAGCCTGGTTGAGTATTGTGATGGCTTTGTTATATCAGTCAACTTTTATACTTGGGCGACGACCCACTGATTGTATATATAGGAAGCATTCAATAATACATTTGTGTGCTGGTCATGAAGTGATGCATGAGTCTTGGTAGTAGGTGTACTTGGATGGTTTATGGGATATGCTAGGTAGGCTCCAACACAGTCCTTCAATACTATGTCACATGGTACTCTGATGGTTTATATACATGAACACCAACCACCTCCTATTATGAATCTTGATCCTTCTTTTCATTTACACACAACTAAATGGGGGGAGCAGGAGTGGAGCCAGGATTTTCTTGGGTATGGCTAGTTGTAAATAGCCCCAATGGAACAAAGGATTATCCCGGATCTACACCGAGGTATTGACGGTGATTCTCAAATATCGCAGAACAGAATGTGATACGATGAGATAGAATGCAATAGAAACAATGCAATAGAAACAAAGACAGGGAACAGGTTACCTACTCCTAACGGTCAAAGCGAGCCCTTTCATTCTGAATTTTTGAATTCAGAATGAATCAAATCTCCCAAGAGAGAGAGGTGGGAAGGGACAAACTATAATTGATGGTAAGGTTTAATAGCTTGAAGATTAATTGTTTTGGGGAGAAAATTCTATGGTTTTAGATCAGAGGTTGAAGAAAAAGGCATTTAGGTCATTTCTCATTGTATGAGAGAAGGTCCAAGTCAAGGGGCAATGTCATCAGTTCTAAATCATGGGCTGTCTCAGATATCCACCAAAATGCCTACATGCACCCTCGGCCTCAGCCTTATCCAATAGACAATTGTAAATGACTTTGTTACCTTCTTCAACTTGAAATCAAAAACCTTTCGAATTCAATCTCTTCCCAAAACCGGTCATCTTCAACCTCTTGGGTAAAAATTTTACCCTAGTTTTCAACTTTAAGATCTATTTTAATCTTCAAATCTGAAAACAAGATGAGGTTTTTGAGGTAGAAGATGATGAGATTTTTTATAGAAAATTTTAAGGTTTTATAGAAGGGATTAAGACAATGTTCAAAACGATGGATTGAAGTTGAACTTAAATAAATTAAAATTAATTTTTTTATAAAGGTTGAAGTACTTGAAGGTGCCTAATTTTAGGAAGAATTTTTTTTTTTTTTTTGGTTACAAGTTGAAAATGATGGTAGTTAGGTCATTTTTTGTTAGTCTAGAAAAGAAAAAAGGTCAAAGGGGGTATTTCATCAGTTTGAAAACAAAGGTGGGGTATCTCCAATAGTCACTTAAGTGTAAAGGGGGTGTTTTAATCACCCAAAAAATGGAGGGGGGTGGGGGGCAAGGGGGTCAAAGGGGGCATGTCATTAGTCGAAAATAATGGAGTATCTCAAATTAAAATAAAAAATGCAAAGGTATCTGAAATCACTCAAAATATTGAGTGGGGGCAATTGCCCCCACTGGCTCTTACTAGCTCCGCCCCTATGGAGGGGCGAAATGAGATCTGCCAACCTCAATTTTTTGGGACAAAACTTTGATAATTTGCAGGATCTATGAGCTATGGTATCTCATATAATTCCACAAGGCATTGCCTTAGATCTGCTGTTATGTTTAATTTAGTCTGGTGCAATTCAATGTTTATTAATACCTCTAGGATATGTTTGATCGATGTAGTGGATGACTCTGTTATTGATTGTTGTTAAACTTAACGTTCGAATTACAGGGAAGAGATGGCCTGTGATGAAGCTGAGCTTGAACCCAGTGAATTGGAAGAAAAAATGCTAATTCAACACAAGTTACAAGAACAGGTAGGTTTTATTCATTCATTGTTGACAAATTATGGAATATTCTCTTAAATGTAAAAGAAAATTTAATGTTCTTGCAGCAGTTGGAGATGCTAAAGCATATGCGGAAATTTCACCCGGATGACCAGTCTGCAATACTTGAGACGGTAAATGACAGCTATACTTTTATGCTCTCATAGGAAATTATTTAACAGGGTTGATATAAAGTCTACAGTCTTGGTAGACTGTAAAAATATTCATGCCCAAACAAGTGGTTTACATGAGTGGGGTTGGGGAGCAACCATCTTCCCCGTCCCAATTTTGAGATTTATGATATATAGAGTCCAATCTGCAAGTCTTCAATAAAATGACCATAGATGCAAGTGATTGTTATTAATTGTAGTTTGAAACACCTATCATTTCATATTTGCTAACAGCTCAATTATTGGATGAGCTACGTTATAATTATACCCAAAGTAACAAAAGTCTCCGTTTTTTTCTTCTTTGAAAAGTCTCGTTTAAAACATGTTTTGCACCTCTAACAGTTAAAACAATAAATAAAATTCGACTTTAAAAAAAACAAATTTTTTATGTTTTAAATACAATTTTTACGTTTTAAACATGTTTTTTACGTGTTAAACATGTTTTTTTTTAAATAAAAATAAATCATTTTTATTTATAGGCCTATGATTAATTTATAATGTCTTGTCAGTTTTAGTTATTTGGTAAAGCATGTTATCATGTGAGGTGGCCCATCGGGTGTGGTCCTTCCTTTCTTTGTTTAAAGTCTCGTGGTGCTCCCCTCGCTCAGTTATGGCGTGTTGCTTGAAAGTTGGAAGTCCATAGTTTTTCAAGGTAAAGAAAGGATCCTTGGAACTTCTTACCTCCAGCCATTTGATGGGGTCTTTGGAAGGAAAGAAACAAGCGGATCTTCCAGGGAAAGGAACAGTCTGTTCAGGAAGTTATCTTTAATATTGTGGGTCTGCTCTTTTACCGGTGTAAGTAGTTCAAAGAGTTCAAGGGGCATTTCATTGAAGTTTTTCTGATAAGATGGATCTTGTTTGTAGAGGGTGATTCCTGTTGTTGGTTTGGGCTGTGCTTGCTTTCTTTTCTTTTTTTGTTCTTTGCTTTTGTTTTCTTTTCTGTGCTTTCTTTTCTTTTGGTAAGCTTGTTTGTTTCCTTCTTGAGGACTTCTCGTCCTCTTTTCAATGAAGTTATTCTTGTCAAAAAAAAAAAATAATAAATTTGTTATCACACTTAAATATTCAATAATATTTTTTTCTCAAAAATATATTGAAAACTTAGAATAAATGTCTAATATATTATATTATATTCTTTTATATTTATCGTTTTTTCCCCGTTTTCTACATTTTTTCCGAAGTTTTCCCTTGCCGTTTTAAACCCGTATCCCAACTTGGTGACTGATTATTCTGATTGATCGCTATCCAAACTAAATGACATTCTTTTTTATTTGCCATTACCCATTGCTTCTATTAAGGCGTAAGGGTAGGTTAGTGATAGACCGTTAGGTTTTGGCTGGTTTTTGAGTCAGCTTAATTGATTCGATAATCTAATCAATGGGCATGTAGCCATTTTGGGTGGGATGATTTTAATTTTTAATTTACTATAGTTTGTTGCACATTTCATTATTTTAAAATATTTCCAATAATATTTCTTCTTCCCTTTTTGGTCTTGTTTTCTTACAGTTGCACCAGCAGATGGAGAACGCCAAATTCCATGATAGTGCATCAGTTTTGACATCTGAACAGATTCAGGAGATTGTCCGAAGAGGATATCGCCCTTTCTCTAAGACGATGTAGTTCAGGTTTTCTTCCCAAGTTCAAGTTCTCGTTCTTGTTCTCATCTCCTCCATGTTTTTTTTTTTTTCTTGTTTTTTTCCTTCTTGGGTCAAATATTGTTTGTAGCTATGACATGCAGAATATGAATTGTAACTTAAAACTCTTATACATTGTTCTACTTTTCTTTCAGTGTTTTGTGTTGATTTCTTTCTGTTAGGTAAGGTGGTTGGTCTGTTCTGTTGGACCGATTGCTTGTACGGGGCAGTACCCATCGCACCAAACTGGGTTAACCCTTAGGACAACCAAGGCAATTTCAACTACATTGAGGGAACATGCAGCCCTTGCGATTGAACCCACGGCCTTCAACTTGAGTAAAATAATCACTAGTGTTCTATATATAAATCAATTGAATCTGAGTAATGTTGGTGATTCCTAGTTTGAGTAAAATAATTGATCTTGAAATAATTTAATATAAAATTGTTCACCCTAAGAACAAGATCAGAAGTATGAAATCATATAAAGTAAAGAATTTATTTCTAAATAGATGAATTGAGGGATCTGTTGTACATGCCATCATAAACGAAGGATATCAAATATGCATCTATGTTTGCGTTTGACAGTGTCTACCTTAATTTTGTCACAATTGTAAAAGGCCCTCTAAACTTTGAAAATAAAATCATTGACTTTTTTCATAATAATTTTAAATTAGCGTATATTGGAAGGTAAATAATTCTTTTGTTTGATATGGAAGCTGACTATCCCCTTGTAAGCATAGGTTACATTGGATTAGATAATAATTTTGTTACGTAAGGTAAAGGAAAAATTATTGAGAGGGATTTGAGTCAAATTATTGAGAGGGACGTCTCAGGGCAATCTTTCTTGAGAATGTAATATTTTTTTTGTTAATTTAATATAACTGATCGGGGGTCTGCCTAACCCCCAGCTTACCTTCCAAAAAAAAATTACATAGTAAAATAAAAAGGAAGAAAACAACCGTAAGAGCAACTCCAACGCACTCGGGCTCTAGTTCTATATCATCTTTCAACTGTAATTTTACAGAGCCAAAGTCATCTAAAATCATTTCAACACACTTGAGCTGAGGCTCACTGCTTCAAAATATTTTAGAGAGAGAGAAAGTAGGAGAGGCAAAAGAAGAGAGTGAGTTTCTCTCTGTCTAATTATTAACGTTAAAAAATGAGGCAGTTGCGAAATATTTTACTTTAGCAGAATTTGTGGAGAGTCATTTTGGTTCCTACGGTTGGAGTGAAGATCCCTTAAATAGGCAAAATTACTCTCCACAGTAAAATACCTAGCAAATAAGCCTATTTGCGTTGGAGTTGCTCTAAATCCGATCTTCACTTTTCCCCACCATGATCATACAATATTTTCCAAAGCCAATCATCTACAATCTTTTCTTTAACCCTTTGTACTTGATTTTTTTACCCAAATTCCAACATCTTTTACATTCTTAAAAGTCCTGCCATGGTTTTCAAATGTATATATGCCCCTCCACATAAAAGTGGCTACATTTAAATGATGAACACATGCTAGGGTGGTTAGTATGTGCAGCCCGCCAAAAAAAAAAAAAAAAAACAAATCTAGGAATGTTTTAATGTAAAAAAACAAATCTTTTAGAGATGATTTCTCCGAATCTAGGAATGTTTCTAATGTAAAATGCAATGCAACCAACCTAGTTGATCAATCAGATGAGTTTGGATATGGTATTAATTAGCTTGATCCAAGTCTGATACAAATCCGAGTTCATATCCAAAAAAAAAAAAAAAAAAAAATTGGGATTTGAATGTTGATATACTTAGATCCAACCCGGATCAAACCCATTTTATACTCTAATTTTTTCTACCCAAAATTCCATAGCCTTTTAATTCTCGAAATTTCTTATTTTTGAGGCTTGAAGGTGGATTAGATAAAACCTTAAAGGTTAAAAATGAGGGTAAAATGTTTTACTAAAAAGTTAACATGACTGGTTTTGGAAAGAAAAATTAAGGGTTTTTGACTTAAAGGTTGAATTTGGGGGTATTTAATTAACTTTTCATTAATTTATTAGAGAAGAATAAGGTCAAGGGGGCTTGTTATTAGTTCAAAAACATAGGAGTATCTCAAATATTCATCAACACATGAAGGGGTATGTCCAAATCACCAATTTTAATAGATTTAAGTTTACAGATGGGTCCCACACCCATCCTCTCTTTCCCCAACAACCTCAAACGGTCACTTTCTGTTTAAATTTTTAAATCCTCATAGTGACTAGCCTCTTCAATTGGAAATAATTTATGGGTTGTTGCCATTTTATAATTCATTTAATAAATTCTATTATTTATTTATTTTTTTAATCTTTGATACGAAGTCAGATAGCCAAAGGTGTTTACTAAGGATAGATCATTCGTTATAATCAATGTTTATTTATAAAACTAAACTCAACCAGACAAAACTTGGTTGAGTTTAGTCCCACATTGGATATGCATTGTCTTCTCTCTCTCTCTCTCTTTCCTTATAAGCTTCTGGGTCTCTTCACTCGTTGTCAATTGATTTTGGGTTGGACCCCAAATTTATTATGGTATCTGAACGTGCCTTTCTCTCCGTCATGTCACTTAGTTCATATCTCCACATGTTTTGACCCAATCAGACCCACATGTGTGTTGAGGACGTATTGAGTTTAGTCGCACATCAAACACTCATTGCCTTGTCTCTCTCCTTATAAATTCCTGGGCCTCTGCACTCATTGTCAATTGATTTGGAGTTGAACCACCAAATTATCAGAATCTCACTCAATCTTGACTCAGGTGAGTTAAGAAAATAAGGTGTGTTTGGCATGGACCGATTTGATCGTGACTTGAACTAAACTCAGTTATATATCTAAACCATGGTTACAAGTTGAATGAATGATTATTAACTTAACTGTTTCAAGGTATCATATTGTGAGGAGATTATTATTGTCATTGTTGGTTTACTTGTCTTCTTTCTAAGATCTTTTAATTTCTTTATTTCCTCAATTTAGATCCACTTGTACAACTAGAAAGGTTTTGGGGTTAGTCTTGGTGCCTCTCTTCATCCCTCCCTTAGGTCTCCTCTCTTGAATTTATAAATCCATATTTAGACTTTATAGTTTATGTGGTATCAAGATCAGAGGTTGTAGCATGGGCAGAAACATCCAAGAACAGATTCTTCCACACCAAGGACCTAAGGTATGCTTCAAAATTCCCACTTTTTTTTTTTTTTTGAATCTTAGTTTTTTTTTCCTAACAAAAGTACCATAGTTCTGATATTGAAATTTGCCAACAAAAATAAATAAATAAAAAAATCAAGGTTATGGAAGAAGATGAGGTCGAAGAATCACTCTTCGCTTCTATACCAAAATCACCACTTCAAAATGGAAGACCAAGTAGTATGGTTGTTAAGGTATGATTTAAATTATTTCTTCACCTAACTTTAATAGAATTTCAACCCAATTCATAATAGATAGAATTATGATTGATGTTTGATGAAAATTTTGGGTATAATAAACAGAAAGTACATAAAGTGATCCCTGCTCACTTGGTAGCCGAAGCAATATCACAACTCCATGGTCGTGATCTTATTAGATGGTCGGGGCCAATAACACCTAACGAAAGGCTATATGTTGAACAATATGTCTTTACGAAGTATCCACAATACTCCAATGGCCTTGTCGAAGAAGATGACAAGACTGATCTATATGATCTTATTAACGAGGAGTCTTCGTCTTCGTCTTCAGATCGAAAATCACCTCGGGGTGTCTTTAGAGATGCTTCGTCCCCTTCCTCGGGATGCAATCTTCCTGATCTTGAAAAAACTCAATTAGAGCCTTCAAGACTACAAGACATCCTCACCAAGAAATCCTCCTTTCCTGGGAGTTTCATCTCAATTCCTGAAATCCAAGCTCGAAATCGTGTCTTGAAGCATTGCGGCCTAACGGAGGAAGAGTACTTAGTCCTCTTCACTCCTACTTACAAGGATGCTATGATGTTAGTAGGGGAAAGCTACCCTTTCTTTAGGGGAAACTTCTACATGACTGTCTTAGGCGAGGAAGCGGATTGCATTAGAGAGTTTGCGAGTTACAAGGAATCGAAGGTTATTTCTGCCCCGGAAACGTGGTTGAATTTAAGGATTAAAGGATCACAACTCAGCCAATACTTTAGAAGGAAATGTAAGCACACACCCAAGGGACTATTTTCTTACCCGGCCGACGTGAACGGTATGCGCTACTCCATGCATTGGGTGTCGGAGGCCCATCGAAACTCATGGCATGTACTTTTCGATGCAACGGGTTTGGTTGTTGGGGAAGACGATGGGCTGAACCTTGCGCTCCACCGACCTGACTTTGTGTTGGGTGCACTTAATAATACACATGATCATCCACCCAAGATTACTTGCCTCCTTATAAGAAGGAAATCTTTTGATACAACACATCTGCAACTCAGGTTCATGAGTGAGAAGGGTTTTGTAGAGTAAATAAAGAGTTGGATTGGATTGGATTGGATTGAGTTACCAATATCTATACCTATATTTGCTATTTTGCTGGAACTAATGGTGCTGGACATTTTGAAGTTACTCTAATCTTTCTTCACTTGTCCCAAATTTATCTCTTAAACTTATTATGAGAGCTAACAAAGAAATTTACAGAAATCTTTAGAGATTACATGAGAGATCTGAATTATAATCATGTAAGAAATTCCATATTAACTAGTGAGCAGTCCTTTGTCCTGTTTTTTTGTATACAAATGTCGTATAGATATATATATGTTTGTGTGTGTGTTAAGATGAAGTGTGTTTCTACATCTGAAGTAAAACCCCACCAATGAAAGTAGTGTCGTCATAGCTTTTGACCTTCAGTTTGTATGCAAACTCCAAATTTGATAGGAAATCAAAATCAAACAATTTGAATAAAAAATTACAATCAAACAAACAGTAGTACACTATAGGTCATTCTAGTAAATCATAGTTCTTCAAATACAAGGTAAAGGAGGTATAAGTGCAACCCATTTAAACAAATAATAGAATAAATTTATTCAAGAATGAGAGTTCCAGATCAAATGTGATGGGTATACTAATTTCTAACATCCACTTTCTCTGCTAAATTTTTTACAGATAAGATATCCTTCTCAATGAAATTAAATGTTTCAGATGTTGAAGGAATCCTTGAAATTTGAATAAACCACAATAAAATAAATGTTAAGGAGATTGGTGCAAGATGAGATCCTAAAACCATCATTGCAACTCACAATTAACTTTTGGAAACTTTTGATTTTTGACAAACAAAATGATGGAAAACTTGTTTAATATGTCAAATAGAATACAAACTAATCCAACAACAGTTATTCAACCTATATGTTGTATTTTACTTGGTGTGATATACCCGTAAGAAACTAGGAATGGCAGACATGCATTTTTAAGTGCCTGAAATCCTTCAAAAACTTGACAAGACAAAAATTTGCGACATGAGCTTCCAAGTTGGAATCAGGAAGAATGGTGTTTGATTTCACGTCACAGTGGAGGATAAATGGTGAACAGTCATACCTCGTGTTCATTGACCATGGTCATGATGAAGGTAACAGGACCCCTAAGCGTGCTTCCACTGAAATCTTATACCTCGTGTTCCAAAGCAAATGACCACCCTTCTTGCCACGAAGAACCTCCCCAATCTCCCATTAGGCATGTATTCATAAAAATAAAAATAAAAAATTGAGAATTTTTTTTTAGTTTATGATGGACACAATTTCCATGCAAGTTTTTATGAGTACACAATAAATTAATATGAGAAAAACTCCGTTAAAAAGAATTGGCATAGTAGAAAAAAAATAAAAATAAAAAGTAAGCAAAATCCACAAAGGAATTTCATCAAACACCTGTTATCGAAAATTAATTACCAAAAATGGGTATTGCAGAATCTTTCCAAAGGAAGAACTTGCATAAAACATGTGTAGAATGAAATGTAACAACCCAAAAAAAAAAAAAACCATGTGTAGAATGACAATGCTAAGCTACACAAATGCCGTAATTACTCCAAGAAAATCCATTCAATGTGAGAAAAGGATACAGATACTTCAATTTCATCCTGATTTTTTCTCAAACCCCTATGTGGATAAGAAGCCATTATGATAAGGAAAGTTATGTGAAACAAAATTATAGCCATAAAGTAAACATCGGATTGAAAATATATAAGCATGTTTTTGACGTAGCAAATTCTTAGGAAATCGAGTGAACTTGTTATAAAGCAATAGGCAAAAACCTTATAAATGAACATAGTATGTCAATCTATAGCTAAAAATTTGATTATACATAAGGTGATGAAGATGATCAAAATCGTACAAGTTCAAAATATGGTACACCCAAGCAGAAGCAACCAATGGAATAGTCGGGTAGATAATTGGATGGAGCATCAACATGATAAGGAATGAACGCACTATAACAGCACCACCATATGTTCTTTAATAGAAGTGCATCAAAAATAGCAAATGAAAAGCAAAACATACCAATAGGTTACGCACCACAACATTTTTAACGTCTTGCATCCGTAATTTATCCTGTCGACACATCAGAGAGCTTGTATTAACTGGCAACACTTTTAAACATCTTCAACTTTGCAACATCATCTATAGCTCTATATATAAGAGGGATACTAACAGACATGAAACAATGCTTAAATGAAATGGGATATTATTTTGAAAATATATATATATATATATACAATTTATGTTCAAAAACCCATTTGTTAATCCTTAAATGTTGCACATTGGAACAAAACAACAATTCCCTTTCCTTCGTGTCTAAGATCATCATATCCTCTGGGTTTAATCCCATAGTACATCTATGGCTCTGTGATTTCCCCTATCAAGCTTTGATAAATCTACGTTTTTTTGCCCCAAATGTAGCAAATCTAGAAAATAGAGCATCCATCGAACCTAAATCAGCACACCAATACACTGGCCCACAAGTTTTGTTCAGCATCAAATTCAAAGAAAAAAATATCATGATACCAGTATGGCTTAAGTCCTTTCAATAGATCAACATGTTGATCTCCCATTTCCCTCGGTGATCACATCTTTGAAGGCCCTGCCACTGGGAATCATGGGAAGTACATGTTCTTGATGAGTTATGAAGACATCCAACAAGTATGGCCCAGGGGTCTCCAACATCTTCTGAATCGCCTCCCTCACTTCGTCCTTCTTACTCACACGGGCAGTGGGTATACCAAAAGCTTCTGCAATCTTCACCATATCAGGGTATCTCTCGGACTCCTTTGATGGGTTGCCAAGGTCCAAGTGAGCCCCGTTTGCCTTACAACATTGATCCTCCCACTGAACTAACATACCCAAATAGTGGTTGTTCAAGATCATAGTTTTGACGGGAAGGTTCTCCACTCGAACTGTTGCCAATTCCTGGAAGTTCATCATAAAGCTCCCATCACCATCAATGTCTACAATGGTGGCATGGGGATTGGCAGCGGCGGCCCCAATCGCTGCAGGCAACCCAAAACCCATTGCCCCAAATCTACCCGATGTTAGCCATTGTCGGGGCCCTTTAAACTTGTACCATTGGGCAGCCCACATCTGATGCTGCCCAACATCAGTGCTGATAATTGCACTTCCATCGGTTAATTCGCTCAAAACTTGAATTGCATATTGAGGAGGAATGGCTTCTCCAAAGGTCTTAAAACTCAATGGATGCTTCTTTTTCTGCTCTTTAAGCTCCTCCCTCCAAGCTGAGAAATCAAGTTTAAGTTTTGATCTCTTCTCTTTGAGCAACCCATTCATCCCTTCTAATGTCAACTTCACATCGGCACATACCGAGACATGGGGTTGCTTGTTCTTTCCAATCTCAGCTGGGTTGATATCAATGTGAACAATCTTAGCCTGACTGGCGAAAGCTTCGATTTTTCCTATGACCCAGTCATCAGATCTGACTCCAAATGCAAGCAACAAATCCGAACTGTCCACGGAGTAATTTGCATACACAGTCCCATTCATTCCAATAATTTGGAGAGATAGCTCATCCGAACTCGGGTAAGCCCCAAGACCCATTAGAGTACTCGCAACAGGTATACCAGTTAACTCGACAAATTGTCTCAATTCCTCACTTGAATTCAAACACCCATCGCCAACATACAATACTGGTTTCTTCGACTCATATATCAATTGTAGAATCTCTTCTAAATGATGTTCTTTGGGGGATTTAGGCAATCTAGATAAATACCCGGTTAGCTTCATGGGTTGGTTCCAATTAGGCACAATGAACTGTTGTTGTATATCTATCGGGATATCGATCAGAACAGGACCGGGTCGACCCGACGAAGCGATGAAGAACGCCTCCCGTACAATGTGAGGAATGTCTTCTACATCGAGAATGCGGTAATTGTGCTTGGTGATTGATTGAGTGACCTCGACAATTGGAGTCTCTTGGAACGCATCAGTGCCAATCATTCGTCGAGGGACGTGACCCGTAAGTGCGACAAGAGGAATGCTATCGAGCATTGCATCGACGAGACCAGTAATGAGGTTTGTGGCGCCAGGACCCGAAGTTGCAATGCAGATGCCAGTACGACCCGTTACACGTGCGTAGCCCTCTGCAGCAAAGATGCCACCTTGTTCATGTCGAGGGAGGATGGTACGGATTGTGGTGGAGCGTGTGAGAGCTTGGTGAATTTCTATGGATGCCCCTCCTGGGTAGGCGAAGACATTGGTGACGCCTTCTCGTTCTAGTGCTTCAACGAGGATATCAGCACCCTTTCTGGGTTCATCAAGGGCAAATCTGGAAACGAAGGTTTGGGTAATGGAGGTGGTGGTAGTAGTGGTGAAGGTTTTGGGAGAGAATTCAGAAAGAGTGTTTTTAATGTGATGAAGACGACTCTGGCGAGTGGTTTTTGGGTAATTAGTGGAAATGGGGAGGGTAGCATTGGAATTTGGTTTCAGGGTATTGTTGTTGTGAGGGAAAGGAGATGCATTTGCAGGAGTTGAGAGGACCAAATTTGCAGTAGTAGCAGACGCCATTACAAGAGAACAGTTGGTGGCAAAAGTGGTAAGCACTTGAGCTTCTTTTATATTGGGTGATTAAAACATGCATCCCTACATTTTGGTCAGTATTAGAGATACACCCTCTTTTATTTTTATTTTTTTGATAAATATAAATTATATAAATGAAAAGACGAAAGGGAGGCTGAAGTAGCTTCCAAACAACAAAAAAGCAAAACAACAAGGAAAATAGACAGAAAGCAAAAATACATGCCCTTCGTGGGGCTAAAGTCACAAATGCTGTCCCAATCAAACACAAAGTCTTGGAAACACACTCCCTCAAAGTTTATACTCAACTTTGACCAAAGGAAGAGGAAGCCCAAAATCTCTAAGATCACTGTGTGAGGCGAGCTCTCCTTGTTATGGAATACCCTGTTGTTGCGTTCTCTCCAAAGACCCCAAGCAATTGCGAACGGAAAGATAGCCCAGAGAAGCCTCTTTCTAGAATCGAAGATATTTACATTCCAACCCTCCATAAGCACCAAAAAAGATAACGGAAGTACTAGATGCACCCGGAAACGAACAAGAAAAACATCCAAATAACTCGAGAAAAAGGACAATGAATAAGTATATGATTACTAGACTCCCCATCCCTAGAACAAAGAAAGCAAAAATTTGGGGTAACCCACCCTCGATAGATCAAATTGTTCAAGGTGAGAAATCTACCCAAAGAGGCAAGCCAGAGAAAGAAAGACACCTTTGAAGGAACATGAACAGACCAAACAATAGATGGAAAGAAAGACACCTCACCCGCTGGCATCAAGCAATGATAGAAAGACTTGACAGAGAACTTCTTGTCCTTAGCCTTAAACCATTCCCTTTTATCCTACTCATTCTCTCTTGATTGAATCGAATTGAGGAGATCCAGAAGAGATGTAACCTCTGTCAATTCTCAATCATTGAAGTTTCTCCTAAATCCCAGATCCCAAGAGTCTGTATGCCCGTCCTGAATCAGACATTGCCTTACTGAGTTATTTTTTTTCAACGAACAAGCGTACAAGGATGGGAATTGATCAGACAGAAGAGAAATTCCACACCAAACATCCTCCCAAAATATGACCTTGTCCCCCACCCCTATCTGATCTCCCTGTCAAACTTCTTGACAACCTTCATAATACCTCTCCAAATACTACTTCCGTAAATCCTTGTGGGCTCTTTACTATACCACCCAAATCGCTTCTCTCCATATTTTGCCTTAACCACTCTCCTCCACAAGTTGTCTCTTTCTTCCCCAAATCTCCATAACCACTTGCCTAGGTGAGCTTTATTGGTTAATCTTAGCCCTCGAATTCCCAGACCTCCGTTCTTTTTGGAGTGCAAACTACCTTTCAATTCACCAAATGATACTTCCTACCACCATTATTATCATTCCACAAAAAGTTCTTCATAAGTCTTTCAATCTTAACCTCCACCGATTTAGGCAGCGAAAACATGGACAATTTGATCAAGATGGGATTGTTTGCATGATTTTAAAACTCGGTTCCACAGCTCGTCTTGTCCATGCCTGATATCGAAACAACTCAGACGAATTTTGAAATCATGATTGTTTGGATAATTAAGAAAAGATGATGAATGGATTTTATACAAAAGGTTGAGAAGTTGATGGGTGGTGTTTTGGGAGAAAACCCAAGAGATTTTTTATATGAATTGTGATAATCTAACTTCCTCACGTGAAAAACTCAATCCACTACCCTGATGTGACAAGTTTAACGATCGTAGATCTCTGCTTCTCAGGATATAATAATGCATTTTCCCATAAAAATATATATCTTGAAAGAATTATGTATCCTGAGAAGCACAAACCTACAATTCCTGAACTTATCACGTCAGGTAATTGATTGAGTATGCCACTTGTGATAGTCACTTTGGATATTAGGTACAAAAGATGACATATTTTTCTTGAATAATGCTGAAGTGACCCTCAAGTAATTTTTTAAAAAATAAAAGGATTTTTGTTAAAAGTTGAAAATAAGGATATTTATATTGGGTGTAAGGGGACACACAAATTAATAAGGGCAACTCAATCATTTATTTTCTTTTGTAAATCAATTTTTAGTAATTTTCGAATGGATAGGTTTTTAGTAATGATGATCTGCTCATCATAATGATCATTCTCATAAAAAATCAGTTCATTCCAAAACTTTTAACTCATATAAGACAAAATAATTTGACTGTAGTGTGGATTGCCCTCATAAAACGATTAAAACTTCCATCTAATTTAATTTTTATTAAAAATTCTCAACTTTTCGGATCATTCACGATATATTTTTCTCTTGAATTAAACAAATCAAAAATACTTTCTACAAAGAAGGTAAAAAAAAAAGAAATTAACCTATATTTTTATAATATAAAAAAATTATATCTCCATATTGCATGATAAGTTAATATTTCAAATTACAAATAAACCTTTATGATACATGCAATCACTTTAATTTTCAAATTTGAGATAGAAGCTGTCCAATTTCAACATGTGGGCTCCATGAGATTTATGTCGGATTTCCAATGTGATAATACATGTGGGCTCCATGAGATTTATAACTTAATTAATAGTTATTAATAGAATCAATTAACCTTATTATTTTTCAACCTTGTCAAAAATTTGTATTAAAATCAGTTAAGCCTGACGTTAATAAGATAAGTAGCTCGAAATTGGCAAAATTTGAACCTAGGTCGATGTTATGGTCATCCTCGATGTTATTATAATGTAGATCGTCATCATTAGAAAATTATCTCAAAGCCCCCCTCGTCATCTAATCAGAAAAACGCCACTTCAATGAACCCAAAAAAAAAAAAAAACAGTTACCCTTTTAGCATTAAATTTTACTTTTAAAGTTGAGAGTTCGGTAGAAGTTCAACAATCGTCCATTTTCAAAACTTTGGATCAAGTTCAAAAAACATTATTTTTTTTAATTTTCTTTTTGGATCTGAGTTTTTTAGTGAAATCTAGAGGGATGTGGTATTGGATTGCCAATTTGATAATTCATTTGAGTTCAACAATTATTAGCAAGATTTCAAATCTTAATAATTTGTAAGGAAAGTGTTTTTCTACCATTCACATAAACTAGCCCATGAGACATAGGAAAGAGCAAAACGCTAGATAGTCGAACGACCTCTAAAAATGTTGGAAAGATTGTGTGGTCAGAATCTGATGGACGACTCTGATAGACTTTGCTTCATTGATCTGAAGTCGCTTCGATCACCTCCCTCCTCGCAGTAGCGTGATACCTATCAAAATCACTTCGATGCTCAAGTTAGAGAAGTAGAGGAATAATCTCCAACTATTGGTTAGACCTATGATCCCTCTAAAAGATCCCCTCAGTAGTACTTACTATGCTATTTATAGTTCTTGACTGCAAATTAGGATTTCCCCCGTTTCAGGCGACAATCCTGGGATATCCCCTGATTCTGCAAATTCACTTATCGAACAAGAATCTTCTGGATTGATCGTACTATACTATAGAGATCTCCTCCGAGATCTCTGGGATTGACATGCACATATACAGCTTACCGTGATTCTACAACCAGGTCTGCCCTGCTTAGCAAACCAGGTTTCACTTAATATTGTACTGCCTTTCTAGCCATGCTAGGGAGATCTCTACTTTGACCTGCCCTGCTTGAAGGGCAGCGCCTGTTTACTAACATGCGCGTGGTACCACTTAATATTCTTAGATAATTGCACAATTATTTCCCTCTACAAAGATCAAAAAAGTTAAATTGATTTTCGTAATTTCTAAAAAAAAAAAAATTTGATAATTATTTAAAGAATAATGTTGAAGTGACCTTAAGATTGTACCTTATATCGCACTTTCGTGTCATAAAAGTGTATAGGAATCATAAATGCTTTTTCACTCGTAATGAAATAAGGATCACTTAGCTAAGTGGTAAAACCTTGTGAAGATTGTTCCAAGGTCTTAGGTTCAAACCTCGTAAACCATTAATCCTGTCTAGCAAAAAAAAAAACTCGTATCTCTATGAAAAGCATTTATGGTTCCTACATACCTCCATGTCAAGAAAGTGCGATATGAGGTATAATCTTGAGGTCACTCCTGCATGACTCTTGTTAAAAAATTAAGAGTCTTGTTTAAATCATATTCCCATTCCTCAAAGTTTGCCACCAAAATCTCTTAACATGAAACACAACCCCCCCCCCCCTTGGCAATTTTCAACACGACACGCAAATACAACTTGAAAAGGATACAAAACCAATCTAACATGATTATCACATGGGACATGTTTGAATTAGGAACATCAATCCATTAACATGTTTTCCCATTGAATTATCGTATCATTTAACATGAGTTCACATATGTATTTTCAACACGACACGCAAATACAACTCGAAAAGGACACAAAACCAATTTAACATGATTATCACATGGGACATGTTTGAATTAGGAACATCAATCCATTAACATGTTTTCCCATTTAATTATCGTATCATTTGACATGTGTTCACTTGTGTATAATCTGACTCGTATCTTGTGCCACATCTTTTTGGTTGAAGAAATTCATATATGTTTTGTGATAATTTGGTTACACTACAAAATTTTAGATTTTTAGCAGGGGTCAAAAATCGTCGCAAATACCAAAAAATCGTCGTTATTATTAATAGTGATGGCCCCATGTAACGCCACTATAGGTGGTGTAGCTAAGGGTCATATGGAGCCCTATAGTAACGGTCAAAAATCGCTGCTAATAGATTATATTACTGTGATATGAGTGAGTCCTATAGTGACGGTCAAAAACCGCCGCTAATAGATCGTATTACCGTCGCTATAGATATGAGTGAGTCCTCCAAGTATTAGCGACAGTCCGATACTGACGGTCGTTAACCGCCGCTAATAGTGTATTACCGTCGCTATAGATATGAGCGAGATCTATGGTGGTGGTTAAAAACCACCGTTAATTAGTTTTTTACCATACCTATAAATACAATTTTAAATACCTATAGTGACAGTAATGGCCACCGCTAATAAGATTTTTTATTTTATTTTTTAATTTCTTGTAATTAAATACCTATTTTTATACAACCTGTCAATTAAACACAATTACTTAGTAAATCAAATTAGTTAAGAGACAAGTATAACAAAATAATAAGTCAATTGATTTAAGAATCAATGCTTATAAATCCATGTTTATCACTCAAAAAATAAAAACTATCTATCATGGTTGTTGTTGTGAACACTGATCATTGTCGAGTTGATAATGCTACTCATCAACCTACAATTCATATACATTAATTAAATTAATCCTATCAATAAATATTTATTTATTAATAAAATATTTTAAAACACAACATATTCTATTATCAGTGAGAATTTACCTTTTTTATTAGAATAATGATCAATTCCTTGAGTCTCTCCACCTCAACATCTCTCATAATCTGTTGTTGCTCCAAAGACTGTAGTTTTTACTTCAACTTATGTACTTCAGCAGAATCACTAGAGCTGTCACAAAATTCAACATAAAAGAAAATATCAAATAAAGCTCTATAAGTTCAAAGTAGTTCTATAAGTTCAATTGTAAGAATTTCAATAAAATATTCTATACGGAGGCCTTCCACACTAATAAGTACCGGAATGCCCATGTTCAACTAACAATAATTTCACAGTTAAAGCACTCGCAAGTTGTTAGAAATCTGACTTTTAATGTCCCCTTAACCTGGGACTTTAATCTCCTCAAAGGATAAGGAGAAGGAGAAAATTAAAAATGCATTGACTTGTTCTAATCCACCTTGTGCCTAATTCCACAAAATGCTTTGTATAACCTTGAAAATCAAGTTATTGGCTCCTATGAAGTAGTCACTAAAGACCAATTTAGAATTCCTACCCATTTTTACAAATAATCTTACCAAGAAACGCAAAACCCACTTTGCTCTACTGTGAACCACTTCGAATCATTATCATGTTTGTGTTCACGTTCATCTTCCAATTGTGATCATATCGTGTTCACGATTGGTGCAAGTCAACCTGAACGTGACACAAACCAACTTGTTCATTAAATGTGTCACACATGTGTGTTGTTTTACTTGTTTGATAAACAAGTCAGATGTGTGTCTAAATTATTGAAGGATTTTGTTATCTAAAGGCAATGTGCAACAATTAAGTTTTGGAAATTGGAATCTAAGGGAATTTTAATATAAAAATAATAATTTTTTCAAGGTCATTTTCGATACAAAATCCGATTTTCAAAGTGTATTTATTGCATTTTTACGTGTGTCTTATGGCACTCGTTAACAAGACCCATTATTAAATGGGTCAGGTGCAGATTGGGTAAATTTTTAGTTACCCCAACACAATACAACATGACACGAACACAATCCAACATGACTCATCGTTATCCCCATTACCCATATTCAGAACACCCAATAATTTTTGAGAAAAATCCTCGAGAGTGACTCTTGACGTGCGATCCAAATCCTCGAGAGTGACTCTCAATTGTTATACTTTAAAAAAGGAAAAAAAAAAAAAAAAAAAAAACAACACCATTAAACCTTGCTACAGTGACTCGAAATAAACTCAAAATAACATTATGTATGTGCAGGGCACCACGGGTTTCTGCACACCCTAGGTCATGTAACTTTCATGCTAATTTAAGTGCTATTTTAAAGGGAAAATTATTTACAAGACCTTGGTCGAGGGATTTATTTTTAAATAGTCTCTTAAATTTTGTAGAAACCTTGATAAGACATTTAGTAAAAAAATTATATTTTAATAATCTCTCAATATCGTCGAATTCACCATTTTTTATTTATTGTGGAGTTCACCACTCTTTAAATAAAAAGTGGTGAACTCATTACTAGTAAAATCCACTCATTTTTAATTTTTGAGTTTTTTTCAATTAAAATACATAAAAAGTATCGAACTAAAAACTTGAAATAACAACTTGTTTAGATGATTTTAACTCAAAATAATCATTCTTGATTGATTTTCACCTAAAAAATTAAGAAAAAATGTGATAAAACCCTTGAAAATGATTTCTTCTTCTTTCTTAAATCCTTTTTTTATGGAATAGAATTTTCGAAACTCGATTGAAATATCAAAATTTAATTTTTTGGATGAAAACGATGAATTCAAACGGTTACGACATTCAATCGTGAGAAATGTGGGAGATAAGGTCCAAGGACTATTTAGAAAAAAAAAAATTACTAAATAAATTATTAAGAGATCATTCAAAACTTAGGGATTATTTAGAAAAAAATCCTTCCACCAGAGTCTTTTAAGTAATTTTCCCTAAATTTTAACGAAAATAAATTATCATCTTTGCTGAGAGAACACATGGCCATTTGTCACCCACGTGCAAAAGGAATCCACGGAAGGGTAAACACAGTGTGTACGAGATTTGGATTCTTATATTATAATTATACAAATATATTATAATTATACGTGAATATATATAATGGTGTGGGCACGTTTTAATTGGAGTCTGAAGCACATCGGCTCTTAACCAAGTCGTTCGCTACGTGACACACAATCGATATATTTAACATCCAATTAAAAAGTGCCATGCAGACACTGAGTTACATTTTTAAAATTTATGTGCCAATTCATGAACCAATGTCATGATGATCTCAGTACCATGAAGTCAAGCCATTGGCTCATTAACCAATGAGTCATCGTGTATGCAAGTGATTTTAATAGGCATTATGTGGTAAGGGCACAGAATCATAGATCTTTTTCATCGGGATACATAAGAAAAAGATGAGTGGTTCTGTGCCCTTACCACATCAACCGCATACCCAACCGTGTACTAAAATCTTGTGCATTCATCACTACTAACCAATGGCATGATAATGTTTGTACATGACATCATGCCATTAGTTCATTAACTTAACACATAAATTTTGAAATAACAAATCTTTGCTTTTTCTAGTAGTGATCAAATCCCAAGTATTTTTTTTTTTTTTTTTTGTTAAACCAAGGTAAGTGACTTTCTTAAATTATTCAACCAATTCTTGGTGCACGTGCAATCTCACACTGTGGCCCCTAAGAGGGGTCTCAAACTCAAGCTCTCTAAGGCATGGTCTTGACCATCTCACCGACCCTTAATGGTTACGATCCTTAGTAATTTGATGTCACCTTATTATGTTACTTTCCACGTTCATGTTTTTTGGGTGCCTATTGAGCAAGTCATCTCGATCTTTAACCGAGCCTAAGATTGATTGGTCGACTCGTGATATTTTGAAAATCTAGGGCAAGTCAATGAAAACTCATCTGAAGTCGACTGATTTTGATATTTTTCACATAAAATAGTTTTAAAATTATTTGCTATAAAAATCCATTAGATACAAGTTTAGTTGTCTTTATTAAATGTTTGCAACTGATATAATAAATTTGATTTAGGACCATCCACGGGTTGGCTCAATGGCAATTTCAGACTGATAAGCAGTTAATGCTTATAAGTCATGAGTTCGATACCCAATATAAGCATTATTTCCTCAGGAGCCACCTGCGAGGGCATACACTCACTTACTTGGTGTGTGTGTGTGTGTGTGTGTGTGTGTGTGTGTGTGATGTGCAGGTGTGGCATGTGCCTCGGGGCTAATCCTCAGACAAGACCATAGTCTAAGGACTGGGCAAAGCCCAGATACGAGCCAGGTCCGCTATCTACAGGGATACCCATAAAAAAATAAAAATCAAAAAAATCAAATTTGATTTTTTGCCAAAGGCCAAATTTTGTCCCCCACAATGCCTATATAGATATCCACACAATTGGGACCTGTCTCTTGTTCTTTGCCTTTGGGGAACTCTGATCCTCTTTTTTTTCTCATATTTTTAATTGTAACATACATGTGAACAAAAAATGAGAAATAAAAAAAAAGATTCAGAATTGCTGCTATGTGGATTACTTGGGTACTTACAAGCACAAAATTTACTCTTTTACTATCTATCAATCTTGGGCATTAGAGCTTGGCCCAAAACTAAAACTTCAACACAATTTGAAGCTTTTGGTTTTAAATTTGCACACTGCTCTACCCTATACACAAGTTCGGTTCTATATGTTGGTATGGGTTTAAGCTGCACGAGCGATGGGAAGCTCTTCATCGTGTGTGGTAGAATATTCATCTTCTTTTCCAATCATCCAATCCTGCTTTGGTCCCTGAAGATGAGAAACTACTTATCAATCTAAGGTCTAAAATTAGGAGGAAAATTAAAACTCGAAAGGATACTAAACCCAATCCAACTATTAAGTCATAAAAAGGAAAATGGGTCAAATCTTTCATTAATCAAGTGTTGCATCCTTATTTACTTGTGGATAAGGCTGAAGTAACATTAAAATGTACATCAATTGTCCATTCTGATGTGGTGGTGCACACATAACCATAGATGCTTTTCATCGAGATACGAGTGAAAAGCATCTATGGTTATGTGTGCATCACCACATCAGAATGTCAGAATCGATGTACATTTCAATGTTACTCCAGCACAACTCTTTACTTATGTACCTTTCCTTGTCGTATGATCGTTGGATAAACTCCTGTCATATCGACTATAGTAGATGGATCTGCCACTCTAACACCACCATCAACAACAAAACCAAGACCCTGAAATACATCAAACAAGTAATGCAGAAGATGAAATGGACTACATTTGACACATAAAAGATGAAACAACTTAGATTATAAAATTAAGGAAGACCATGTGAAACAGATATTCATACCCGTGGTTCATAACTATCAGCTATTAAAACCGGGTCTATCATCCATTCATCTTCTTTTGGACACTTCACACTAAGAAAAAAGATATCCGCAGAATGAAAAAGCATGATAGATTCAAGAAGAAACAAAAAAGAACGTTTCAAATAGCCCACACGATTCTCTACCAACCTCGTTGATATTAAAGGACAATCCAACTTTTCTAGTATGGCTTGACATATAGCATCATCTGGCATGCGAACTCCAACGTTCTTCCTCGTTAAATATTTAGCAGTTGCAGTGCCATACCTTGTACAGTGTTTTGGTAGTTTTTTGCTTGCAGGTAAGATGAAAGTATACTGTTTTTGTCAAGAAAAGATTCTAAAAAACGTTAAATTTCTGGGAAAATTAGACGAAATCTAGGGTACATGGAGCAATGTGAAACATCCTTACAGGCCCCGGCAAGCAATGCTTGACTAGTCGAAAGATATCTGGTAAACCGTGGTCATTACCACGTGGGAACCCCGTCGTGTAAGTATCTATGTCATGAAAGGAGTGGCATAAGATACTAAGTGGCTGCATAAAAGATCAACAAAAGTCATCATAAAGCAATGTCAAAAAATAAATAAATAAATAAATTGTGGTAGTTACTGGCCTGGATATGCTGTGCACAATCCATGGTAATGCAAAATGTATCTGAGCATCTCCTACTCTCTAGGAAGTTTAATGCCATACAGAAAACTTCTTCTCAAGCACGCTAAAGTAGATATTAGTAACCAGAAATATTTCTTGCCTTTGAAGTTTCTATATTTTTTATTCTGCAAAAGGAAAGAAGTCTTCATCACGAAAAGAACAAAAGAAACCGAAGCCACACAAACCAATTCAAAACTCCAATGGAATTTTCCATTATCATGAGTCATGACAGGTATAAAAAAAATATATAGACAACGCATGAACCCAATCCCATTTTACCTGCGGAGACGTTCAATGGCTGAATGGCTTTTCAGATCACAAACAATTGCATACCTGATAGCATCATCAAACACAAAGAATCATAAACATTATTAAAAAAAAATTGTCTTCAGATTTGAAACTTGGCCTTTTAATTTTTTTTTTTTTTTTTTGATAAATATAAAATTTCATTAGAAAAAGAGGAAAAAAAGAAGGCTGAGATAGCCCCCAAACAACGGGAAAGAAACGGGAGAAGAAACAAGCAAACCAAAAAGGAAAGAAAAAAATACACGCCCAAAGGTGGGCTACGAGTCACAAATGGTACCCCAATTGAAAACAAAATCCTAGAAGCACACTCCCACAAAGTCTATACTCATCTTCGACCAAAAGAAAAGTAACCCCAAATCTTCAATATCCTTGCTTGAGACGAGTTCTCCTTACTCTGGAACACCCTGTTGTTGCGTTGTTTCCAGGGACCTAAAGCAATAGCAGATTGAAGGATAACCCAAAGATGTTTTTTTTTTTTTTTTTTTCTAAAAGAGAAAATATTGAAACTCCAACCTTCCAAAAGCACGAATAAAGATTGAGGGAAAACCCAATCCACCTGAAAATGAGATAAAAAGAACATTCAAATAACACGGGAAAAGGAACAATGAATAAGAATGTGGTTGGTGGACTCCCTACCTCTCTAACAAAGGTAGCAAAAATTTGGGGTAATCCACTCCTGAGAGATCAAATTATTCAAAGTGAGGATTCTACCCAATGAGGCAAGCTTGGAAGGAACAAGTACGGACCAAATGATAGACGTCGAGAAAGATACCTCATGGGGAAAGGTTTAAATCTTTTAAGTCCATGCTAGAGTGTAGCTCCCGATTTTTTCTAAGAAACAAATGAGACAAATGGGAAAGATAAGCGATATGATGGGGATGGTTTTCACTCAACAAGACTCAAAATTTCTTTCAACAAATAATTTTCTATTGTCTCCTATCTATCCAAAGAAGGTGGAGAGAAAGTTACATTCTATTCTCTTCTTTTCTCTTATGAGGTTCTCTTCTCTTCTATCCATTTCTCTCTATCCAAGCAGAGTGTTACGATCTGTCTGGATTGAGAGAAATGGAGAGAAGAGAAAATAAATGAGTTTCTCTCCATTTCTCTTTGTTTGGATTGTTAATTGGGGAGGGAAGAGGAGAGAAGAATAGTGGATTTTCTCTCTCCAAAAGTGGAGAGAAACGGAGAGAAGCCCTTTTAAAATATTTTATAATTCCAACTCTACCCCTAGATCTCTATTAAGACATTTTAAAATTCCAAAGTTGTCCCAATTTCTCTCCTATCAATCCTAACAAAGTGTTAAAGTATTGAAGGCCAGATTGGATCTTTATTACACCGTCATCATGAAGGAGTCCGACGATCTAATTGGGAAATTTTCCTAGCAAAAAAAAGCTATTTTTGTTTATATTTATGTCATATCTCCTTCATCCTTATTCAATAAAGCAAATTAATGATTCAAAAAAAAAAAAAAAAATCTGGCATTTGCAGGGTAAGGTGGAAAATCTTTTTCTTTTTTTTTTTTTTTCTGGAATTGAAACCACCCTCGCAATACAATCTTTAGATTTCAATAAGGGCAATTGCTACTAAGTTTTTTTTAGGATAAAAATAAAACAAACGCCATATAACCAAGAAATAAAGTAGCAAAATTGTTAAACCAACATACACAGTATCTGTAGGAATGACCCCAACTGCACCTTCTTTCAAAAGCTTAACAACAGGTTCCAATTTCCAACTGTCTAATCCTGACGGATCAACTTCCACATAAAGCAATCCATCTCCCTGAAAATATACAACAAAATTCAAATTAAGCCCATTCTTCCCCAAAAATCAAAGAATTATACCCACAATTCGAATTTTTAAATCATTAACAGAACTTCAAACAATCTCCAAGAAACTACACTAAAAATCACAATAGTACTAAAAAAAAAAACTCTCAAACTGGGGATGGAAGCAGAGTGTACCTCAGTGATGCGGGGAGATGTGTATTTGAGACGTTTAGGGTTTCGCTTTGCTGCCAACGTACAGAATCTGAGCCTCGGAGGTGACTCGAAGGTCTTTAAATTGAAGGACACATGGTGGGCTGGGAATTGGCGGAGATTTACGAGCGAGAGACGGGAAGAGAGAGATTGAGCAGTGGCGCCACCACACACAATCGTCTCTGGAGACATTTCACGTTCTAGAGAGTGAAAGTGAGCTTTGGAACCTGAGTACAACAGAAAGCCAACAAATCAAAATCAAAAATAATTTTGTCTCGAAAAGAAAGCTAAAGCTCTGACTCTTCTGGAATTTTAGACTCGAGTAGAGTCTAGAGATTAGATAGGGTTGTTTGAATAGACTTCTCTAGCGTCCAACGTCGATGCACAGTACAGGGCACTAGAAATTTTTATTTTTTTTTTGCCTTAACTGATTTTTAAAAAAGAGCCGTGATAACGGACTCCCCCGCGTGGCATACTCAAAATACTCTCCTGACGTGGCATGTGCTAGAATCATAGATTTTATGCCTCGGGATACACATCTTTACATCCCTATGGTTTTAATCCATGCCACGTCATGGGACGTGCTCAGAGGGGATGTCTGAAAATCATGACTCAAAATTATATTTTTATAATAAATATACTTTAGAGTAAATTATTGAAAGAGTATAAAAACATTTTCATATTTATAAAAAAGTTTTTTTTTTTTTTTTTAAATTACCAAGAACGAATTAAGTCGTTGGACAATCCAACAATTTAGTAACTCGCTGGACTATCCATCGTTTTAAATAGAGACTAAATTGATGAAGTATTAAAGCAAATTATTAAAACGTTGGACAATCCTACGTGTTAATCATTTGGAGGGCATTTTTGGTAAATCAATGTATTTTAACACATTCAAAGGTCAAAGACTAGTAGACTTAATTAGTTTTTAGTAAGAATCTTGATAATTTGACTTCCCCACATGGCAAACTCAATCGACTATCCCAATTTGACAAGTTTGGAAATAGTAGATTTGTGCTCCTCGAGATACAAGGCTGTACTTTCCTATAAAAAAAAGTGTATCTTGAGATAATCATGTTTCCTAAGGATTGCAAATCTACAATTCCTGAACTTGTCAGGTCAAGTAGTCGATTGAGTATGTCACATGGGGTTGTCAGATTAACCCGACTCTTTTGGTAATTTAAGAAACAAATAGATACTTTTTTATAAATATTAAAATATTTAACCTTCTTTTAATAATTTTTCATAAATTTTAACGAAAATCTCTATTAGCACGTCAATTTTTTCTAATTGAATGGCTGGTAATTAGATTGTAGATACCACCTCTCTTTTTTCTACATTATAACCTATTTTCCAACTTTCTCCTAATCCATTTTTCTCCTTGATCTTTAAAAAGAAAAGAAAGAGGAGGAGAGATCAAACCCATTCTTTTCCTCCAACTGTTCTCTTAAAGTGAAATGGATGAGAAAAAAAAAATTTGGAAGTTTGTTATTGTTTATTTTTTTTTAGTCTAGAAAGAGAGAGAGAGAGAGAGAAAAGTGATGATAAATAAATATTTAGTCATATTTACTTCACTTGGAAAGTTGGGTGAAGACAATTGGATATTTCTAAAGATCGATGTTGTACCAATCCCTAGGAACATCCATAGTTTGGACCTTCCAATATTCTAACACACCCATGATCCTCTTTTTTACTTTTAGTGGGTTTGGCCACTGTTGAAAATGTTACAAATAATATGCAACACTTCTAGCTTTTGAGAAAGTTAATGATGTGTTTTTCCATTCAAAGGCAAAAAAATTTAAAGAAAAAATTATAAAAGCATTCCAAATGTTATATGAACAAGTATAAACTAATTTACACAAAAGAGAAAGAAAAAGTAAAAAATAATAACTCAGTAGGTCTCCTAACCATGGTTTTAAACTCATTCGAGACCGAGACGTATCGTCTGAATTAACTCGATATCAAAGTTGAACGTGACCAACTCACAAAGTCATTTTTTTGATCGAGTTTTATGTCTCACGTACAATTTTTCGAGTTGTCTCACGAGACGTCTCAAACGTATCGAAAAACTCGTTCGAGACGACTCGGTATCAGAGCTGAACAAGATGAGACTAGACGCGATACCGAGTTTAAAAACCATGCTCCTAACCTTCTAACATTCATAGCTAGTAGCCAAGTTATTTAATTTGAATACGTTAAAGAGAAAATTGGGAAAATTTTCAAGAGTGGTGTGCTGAAACAAGTTTAAATAATAAAAAAAAAAAATCGATAACTTTTAAAATATAATTTGACGTGGGATGTGCATATAACCATAGATGTTTTTCCTCGCAATACAAGTAAAAACCATCTATGGTTATGTATGCATGTCCACGTCAGAAATGTGAGAATCACAGTAAGTCGTGGAATGGATCGTCTTGCATGAAGCCATGACCCGTGAGGAGATTAAATTACCAAAATAGCCTCGTTGTTGACAAAGAAATCGACCAACACGTGCGATCATACGGCCAATAACGGCCTTGACAAAAATATGCGATTTTTTTCAAACAACCACCATAGATGCTTCTCACACGAATCTCGATAAGAAGCATCCATGATTCCGTATACACATCCACATTAGTAATGTGTGAAATTTTGTCAATTTTAATGTCACTGCAGTATTTTACCTTTTTTAAAAGTGAAAATTATTAAAAGAGGGTTAATTATTTTAATATTAATAAAAAAAAATTAATTTTTTCAAAAATTACCAAAAACGACTTATGTTGTTTGACAGTATTTTAATAACTTATTGGACAGCCCACTGTTTTATTATGTTAAAATGCATTATTTTACCAAAAATGCCCTTCGAATGATTTAAACGTTGGATTATCGAATGACTTAATTCGTTTTTGATCATTTTTAAAAAGATAAATTATCTTTTGTAAATATTAAAATATTTAACCATCTTTTAATAATTTACCCTTTTAAAAAAAATTGTGCTGCAGTAACATTGAAATCGACATCATTTCACACATTGGTGTGTACAAAATTGTAAATGCTTTCATTTGTATCTTGATGAATTGCATCTATGGTTCAATGCCTACATCCATGTCAGCAATGTGTGAAACAACGTCAATTCTAATGGTACTTAAACATTTTCCTTTTAAAAATCACAATCAATAGTGACAAAAAAAATAAAATTTAAATCACAGATTATTTTTTATTTCTAATATTTTTTTTTTATTATTTTATTATTTAATATATAAATACATATGTTCTATAATTTTTTATATTTACAAATAATTATTTTTATTTTTTAATTTATCCGATATTTTCCCAATTTTATATGCTTTTGTCAATAAATAAATAAATTCTAAAACTTTCTCTTGCCAAATTATTCCCAAAAACCTTGAAAAGTGACACGTGCAATTCATGTGATGCTAATAGTTGGTTGAATCAATGTTGTAAGATAACTAACATTGGAGTGCCATCTTGAGATATGCATGCCCAAGTTGGGTTTTTTTTTTATTTTTCTAAATATGACGGGATTGTGAGGACAGAGTCAGGCCGAAACATCATAAGTACTGGGCAGTGAGGGTGCACCCTCACGAGTGACCCTCACTCGTGAAAAAATACTACTCATATTAGGTATCGAACTCACGACCTACGGACTCTCACCACTTACTGGATCTGAAATTGCCATTGAGCCACCCTCTCAGGATTTTAAGTAGTTGAAAAGCCAAGAGAAGAAATGCTTGCAATGATCCAGAAGATCGAATGGTTGTCGTTCAATGTTAATCAATTTTTACTCTTGATTTCATAGTGGAGACCCATCAATTGGTGGTTCTCATTTCCTTGCACACCACAACACGTGTCTCCTGGGACTTGTGTTTGAGTATCAAGTCCAAATATTTAAGCACTAGTCCTTAGTTCCACTTTAACCTCTGCTGTATGGATTTTTTTTTTCAGTCAATTATTCGTATGAAAGATCTATCTGAATTAGATAACGAGGGCTGATATTGCCACACCAACTTTACTAATGCCTCATCAATTCCTATGTTAATCACCAAAGGACTGCAATCGGTTGCGATGGCATTAGCAAAAGTTGGTGCGGCGTTAGCAAAGTTGAACCCAAAATAAATCTTCAATCTCTTCTTAGGAACTATTTTGGCTTTATTAAATTGTAAGAGTCATCATTTATTGGGCCAAAACAATAACTTAAGTTCGCCTCTATTCAGGCCCCTCCAACAAGAGAACCGAAAAAAAAAAAAATGGAACCTAAACAAAAATAGATTCACATATAGACCAGTGTACCACTGGCTTCTTGATTGAATTTCAGTAGAGAAAATCAATGATTAAGTATAGGATGATGCACTCTCCCCTAAGCAATCAACTCGACGACTGAAAACTACAAAATCAAAAATAATATTTGGATAAAGAACCCACATGTATTACTTAGTTTTCAACATATCTCAGCTCTGGAAACCTCTTGACGAAATGAAACCTTGTCGAATTACCTCGGAGGATCGGCCATATTGGTGTTCTTATCTTGGAGGTGGTGGAGGAACATGGGATTTTGCCATTCCTACCCATGCCACGATCCCAACAGCGAGGATTACCCATCCAAATATGTCATACATAAGATCGTTGTTTTTCTTTTTCTTAGAGCTCTGAAATAGAAAAATCAATTATCTCAAATTAAATTATGCTTTCACACAACCAAGAAGCCAAGTGTAAAGTAGCATATGAAGCCATCCACAATGTGGTGATACAGGTATGACATATGAAGCCATCCACATTTATCTTTTTTATTTATTTATAGTATAGTTATTTTTAAAGGAGAGGTCGCCAAGGAGGCCACCAAAGATAAAAGAGTCGTGATTTTCTGATTCCCCTGACATACACTCCCTGACATGGCATAGGATAGAACAACAGATCTTTTTCCTCGGGATACACAACTATATGTCCCCATAAATATTTGCAGTAGTGTATACTGAGGAAAAAGATATATGGTTCTAGCATATGCCACATCAGGAGGCGTATGTCAGAGGGGGCGTCTGAAAATCATTATTCAAGATAAAGAAAACAAAACAAGAGCCTATCTGGCATCCAAAATGTCAAGGCTTCCACTGTTGCTATGGAAGGTCCAAAGGACTGATTTTGAAAAATGAAGTTATCACTGAATAGAGGGGAAATTTTGGAACGGAAAAATGAAGAGCATTTTCCTGAGAAAATTAAGAAGAGTGGTGCCAACCAAACCATAAATTCAAGTTTCTTGAGAATTATGGGGGAAGAAAATGGGTAGCTATGTATAATACACAATATTTTGCCCACAAAATCTTTGCAGCCTTCTATTCATATATGCAAATGGTAAAGAGATTTCTCTCAAGGAAGGAAGCTGGAATGGCTGGCTTGGTCACAAGGTAAACTCGACAAATAATAGTATTTATGGTAAAGATTGTGTAGAAAGGAAAGCATTTTGTTGGAAGTGTTTACCATTTTCAAAAGAACTTGTTTGACGGTAAGAAGATGATGGTAATACCTCTCAGTTTTTTACAACAAATAGACAAAAGTTAGATTGCTAACTTTACCTTCACATTTGAAGTTGAAGATCCACCCCCTGCCACTTGTTGACCAAACCCATGCTTATGGATCTCCATATGCAGTTCGGGAGCCTTGAAGAAAAAGGTTAATAATCACTTTACATTGAAAGTTCACTATAAAGCATACATAAAGTATATATATCAGAATATTGTTGTATAGAACGATGGAGCAATTACCATGAACACTTTCCATAGGCATAATTGTATCCAAAGAACGCATGGGCATAAGCCAAACACATTTAACATAGTAACTTAGAAACATCTACCAAGACGTGAAGGATGGAAGAGTACCTTAGCAGTTACTTCCAGAGACTTGAGATAAAGCTCATTTCCTGGATCCTACAAAGGAAAATGGAATTCTCAATGTTTTGTAATATGTATAATCACCTACACATAATAGTATATGAAGTAATGACTTGTATTCCAGAGCAGTCCCTCGGTGAATGCCATTTGCAAACGAGATGATGTTAGTTGATGAGATACGAGAATGAATAATGTAATATTTGAACTTTGGAAGGATGCTTTGGAGTCCAAAGACTTTAGAATAAGTACAAGTGAAAAATAGTATACAAAGTGCAACTTTAGTAATGTCAAATATATAGAGGAAAGGCTAGTAAAAACTGATGGTCATGGAATACCCTAAAATGACCATTTGTGCCAACTTGTTGAAGCCGTGAAGTGACTACTCGTATTCCAAAGTAGTCCTTGGTGAATGTCATTTGCAAATCAAATAGTGTTTGTTAATGATATATAGAAAAGGAATCAATGCTAAAACAACAACAGCAATAACATAAATTTGAAAAGTATTTTGGAGTATGCGGACTTTAGAATAAGTAGAACAAAGAAATATTATATAGAGTGCAGCTCTAGTAATCACAAATATAGAGACGAAAGGCCCATAAAAATTGACAATCACGAGATACATAATGAACATTTTTAACTTGGTTCCACTATCTAAAAACATTGAGATACTGGGGACGATATCATCCACGTTCTACAAAATTAAAACCAAATGGTTAAAGTAGAATTGTGCTCATGGAGTGCCATGTAATGATGCATCTCAATCAAATTAAAAGGACTAAATTATAAGAAAACAATAAGTAGCTATGGAGGTAAATGTTGAGCAGTCAAAGATGAAATGGATAAGTGAAAAGATTAAGAAGATAAAATTGGAAATGAAAACATTCGTGAAAATGCAAGAATCTCCCAATATATTATAAACTAAGGAAAAGTCAATCAAAATGACTCGATCACGCGCAACAAATACCCATAACGGCCCTGGTTAGAAGGAACGTGCAAGTTAAAGAGAACCCCAACTTCTTGGGATAAGACTTTGAAGATCATGATGATGGAATAATATACACTATCGTCATTGCATGAAGGCTAAAAATGACCTCATCTAGTGCTTGTTGGAAGTACTCAGATGCCTTATCAAAATAAAGTGCAGCTCTATCCTGCTCAGGAGTAAGAAATGCTATAGAAGTTTGTGCGTTTCCCAAGCACCAGAGAGCGTCGTGTTTTCTAGGATTAAGTAGCAATGCCTCCTCCAATTTTGTCATGGCTTCTGTGAATAGAGAATAAAAACAAACAATTAAGATAACTAGGAAGTTAAAATGCTACCTTGTTCTATCCACTTACCCTCGGATCAGAACAAAGTGATTTTTACGATATTGAATTTAAATTGTTTCCTTTTTTCTATTCACTCACTCTTGCTTAAGACATTGGGCCAAAAAAAATAAAATGCAATTTCCATTCATCCAAAGCCATTATTGGATCAGTCTTCTAACCTCTATCATTGTTGAAACTATTTTCGACCCCCATCACTGCAAACAAAGAGGCAAATTCTGGCCTAGAAAATGTAACCCCAAATGGGGGACCAAAGCATGTCTGGTCGGCCTAGGTGCATTGCTTATCGTGGGTATCCCCACACTTCAGGTGAAACTAATCCCACAGTCACGCGGACGTGCAACTGGTTGAGTCGAGGGTCAACCGGACCCTGGAGGGTGGCCCCAAGAAATTCATAGCTTCGTGGGGTTTCAAAAACTTGACCTACCCCTCCTAATCTAATCTCACTGATTTTCTCAAAAATTGGAAATGGAAGCCATAAAAGTGAACTGAACTGAATTGAAAGATAGATACATACCCTCTATCATCTTCTTTGAGTCCGAGACGCTTTGGAATTGCGATAACTCCATAAGCGCTCCTCCCCACCTTGTAAGGTTCTGCAAAATAACAAAAATCTAAATATATAGATGGAAAAAAAAAAAATACAAATTTTGGAAGAAAAAAAAATGGTACAAATTTTAATACAATGGATATGACTCGCAATGCTTTTATCATGGATCAATAAAATAACTTGTCCAGTCTTACCGAGCTTCAGACAACAAATACAACATTTTGGAAATTGAGGCAGAAAAAAAAAATCAGTCTTTTGGTTGAGAACATCCAACTTGAGATTCATCGACATTAACCCAATATATCTTTCATTCCATTAGTGTGTTATTAGGGTTTCAATCACATTAAATTACAGATCGATCATATAACAAATTCATGGAGGACTAAGAAAATGTCGATTTTAATAGAAGATCAAGATAAATCAAATTGAGATCGATGGAACAAATATCAACGATCCTATAATGCTAATGAAGGAAAAAAATGTTAAAAAATTAAAGAAAAAAAGGGGGGTTGATTATACGAACATCGGCATCGAGAGGATTCTTCTCGTAAGTAATCTCAGCTGCCTTTCTAGCGTGCTCGAAGAACATCATGCGTTCAAGTTCGCTCTGCGGCAACTCCATGGCTGTTCAAAACTAGTTTTGATCGAAAATCTCTGCAACTCTCTTCGAACTTAGAACCTCACTCACGCTAGGGCTTGCGAGTTTGACTGTGCGAAAAGAAAACAACGGTCTGGCTACATATGTATATATACGTAAGTTTCTCTTGCTTTGGCACCTGTCGAGGTGGCTTTGTGACACGTTGTGAGAAGACCCCTCCATAAATATTGATTGAAATACGTCCCTATACTTTATGATTAATTTTAGAGATACCCCTGTGTTTTCAAATTGACCACATGTCATACCCTATTGACCTAGGTCTTTTTAAGATAGCATAAATGATTTAAGAGCCATGATTTTCTGGCTCGAAAATTTTCACTCGGTCGACGTGGTAAGGGCAAAGAACCATAGATCTTTTTCTTCAAGATACACAAGGAAAAAGATATACGATACTATGCACTTGCCATGTCAACTGAATGAAGATCAAGTGAAAATTTTCGAGTCAAAAAATCATTAACGATGATTTAAATACCTTCATCTTGGTTTTTGTTTTTTTTTATAATTGAGTATCACTGTAGATAGCGGACCAAGCTTGTATCTGGGCTTTACCCAATCCATAGACCATTGTCTTGTCTAGGGATTAGTCCATGCACCAGGTAAGTGGGGGTGCGCTCTCACGGGTGGTCCCTGAGGAATCAATGCTCATACTAGATATCTAACTCATGGCCTCAAGCATTAACTATGAAAATTCCTTGTTCTTTCTTCTTAAAATCAGTATTCTTTAGTCAATATTTTTACCATCATTCTTCAACCTTAGAATTTTATCTTTTTCGACCTTCAACCCTTAATAACTAGATAGGAATTTTGGAGAAGTACAAGTTGGGATGTTCTCAGTCATCTAATACCTTTTGGATAAAATCTTTTACCCTCATCTTCATTCTTCAACCTCTAAAATCTATCTAGTTCAACTTGCAAAATTTCAATAAAGAGATAGGATTTCTGGGAAGTGGAAGATGATGAGATTTTTGATAGAAAATCAAGAGATTAAGATGAGATTATAACCGATGGATTCAAGTCAATGATGAACAAGTACAAATAATTTTTCATATAAGTTGAAAATCTTGAAGACAATGGATTTTTGGAAGAAAAATCAAGAGTTTTTGATTAATAGTTTGAAGTGACAATTTTTACTAGTCTAGGATAATCTAGAAAAAATTAAGTGTTTTGTTGGAGATTATAGCATTTAGGTTAACCTCTCAGAGAAGACCTAGGTCAAGAGGATATGTCATCAGTTTCAAAATGTCGGGGGTTATCTCTAATATTGACAATAAATAAATAAAAAACTCTTAAAAATCCCTACAATAAAGTTCTCCTCCTCCCATCTCAATCGATGTTTGACTCACTGGCTCAACTAGGGTGGCAACTCGTGCGGGTTGGAATGTACCCACACTTGATAAACACCAACTTGTGCATGCATCCTACCCGACGGTGTGACATGAAATGTTCAACCCAAGCCCAATCAAGTTGGGTTGATCAACTTGGCTCATTCCTCATTAATACTAAATAATTTAGAAATTATGATGAGGTATCAGGTATTGAGTTCAAGTCCAACTTACCTATAAAATAAAATTATAATGATAATGACTTATATAAAGATAATTGGATATGTAAAAAAATATAAAAAATTACAATTATTTGTCCTTAAAAATATATTTCAAAGTTCACATACATACATACAAGAAATTATAAAGAAAAAAGATGATAACTATTGACTTTTAAGTTTGAAATATGAATTGTGAATGAGAAAGAAACAAAGATATTTAAATTATAATAATATTAAGTTCGGATTAGGACAAATCAGCATTGTCTATACCCGAACCCAACCGGATTTGATTTGGTCAAATTTTATTTTGCCCAAACTCAAACCCTAGCTAACTGTGCCCCAACCTGACTTGAACCCATCGGGTTTGGTTTGGCCCGCCCAGCCCAAGTTGCAGCCCAATTAGCACACATCTAGAAGTTCTCTTAGGTGCTGTTTGTTAAACTGAAAAAAATAAGTGCTGAATAGCATTAAGCGCTGAAACTTATAAGCGCTGAATTTAAGTGCTGAAAAAGTTATTTGTTTAGATGCTGAATCATGTTTGTTACACATTGCTAAAACTGGTAAATTGTCTTTGTTACCCTTACAATCATATTATACATTGTTTGTATGTTTCAAATGCTTATTTATTATCAAACACAATAAAATGTATTATTTATTATAAAATTAAAATACAATTTATTTTTAAATAATAAATAATACTCAAATCTTCAATTTATAAATAATAATTTCTATTTATAAAAGCCCACAAATTTCAAATTAAAAATAATAATGTCATACAAGTCACCAAAATTTGAAATTAACTTTAAAAGAACTTAATTTTGAATGAATAATTTTCGATAGAAATGAAGGATGTGTAATTATAAAAGCACCCTATGAATTAATAAGGGCAACCCACACTATAGCCATTTTTTGTTTTGTTTTATATGGGTTAAAGTTTTTAGAATGAACAAATTTTTAGTGAGGATGGTTTATATGGTCTAGAGATCATCCTCATAAAAAATCAATCTATTTTGAAACTTCTAACTCATCAAAAATAGTATATAAAAAAAAAAAAGGATAATTTACGATTCTTGAACTTGTTTTGATAGGGTTAGAAGTTTTAAGATGTGTTAATTTTTTGTGAGGATGATCTCCTCATTGTAGAGATCATCCTCACCAAAAATCAACTCATTCCAAAACTTTTAATCCATATAAGACAAAATAATTTAGTTATGATGTGGGTTTATTAATTTGTGGGGTGCTTATATACTTATCTATGGGATATAAGAGGTAAATATCCTTTAAGAATAAGGGCATATTTGTCCATGCTCAAAAAAATAAAGGGCATACTTATCCGTGTTGAAAAAAACGAAGTGCTTACCGCTTCAGCACTTTTTTTCAGCATCAAAATAGTGCTGAATTATTTTCACTTATTTTCAGCAATAAGCGCTGAATAAATGCGCTATTTCGACAAAAGTGCTGAATTTAATTTTTTTCAGCAATAAGTGCTGAAAAATAGTGCAAACAAATACTGCCTTAGTAAATGTTGGTGTGGCAATAGAAGCTCCCAATAATAATTAAGTACAAAGTCCGCAGGACTCGATGGTTCAGGCCTTAAAACATCGCGGACCTATTATCTCCATCGAAGATCGAACACACGAGGGCGCGAAGAGATGTCGTCGTCTCAACTTCAACATGAAGCCCGCGAAGGAGCAACAGAAACTATTGACGAACAATCGATTCGAGATCAAACCAAAGAGCACCAAGCCCTAGAGCAAAACCCTAATTCTGCAGATTGTAAGGTTCAAGAATGGGAGATCAAAACTCGATCATGGCTCTCTACATTGCCGAAGGAACGAAACTTGATGACGAACGAGATTGAAGCTTGGATCGATTCGAACCAGGATTCTCTACCCGAAGAACTCAAATCCTTGCCTAGACCTCAGATCTGTGAGAGGGTTCTCGCTATTCACAAGCTCATGCAACAATCTAATCAGGTCCTACGATCGTTTCTTCTTTGATTCGTCTCAATTTCTGTCATTATGTTAGCTTGTTTGATGTTGTTCGTTTTCTACAATGTTGTATTGGTTTGAGAAATCGTGGATTCTCTGAATTTTGATTGCTTTTTGTTCTACAAAAATCTTGTTTTTGATACAAGTTTTGGTGCCCTTATGGCTTAAAGCTTCGACCTTTATGAATATTAATTTGTCCAAAAGAAAAATAGGGAGAAAAAAATCCTACCTTTATTGATATATTCTGAATGTGATTCTTCTAATTTGTAGGTGAAGGAAGATAATCCAATTGAAACTCCACATGCTCGCTTTCAACGAACTGATCAGTGGCTACCGATCTATACTTGGTTAGAATCGTTAGATAAAAATGAGGTTGTTAAATCTAAAGAAATTTCTGATTGGTTATCTGAGAACCCTAGTGTCAAAGAGAAGTTATATTCAAGACATTCCCGTTATCATTTGATGCACTACGTCCAAAAATGTCATATGAAGATATTGAAGAGACGTGGGAAGTTGCCAAAGGTATAGATTATCTCTTGTTTCAATAACCTTTCTATTCACATAATACTACATTCAAGTATTGTTGTTATAATTATCACATATGGTAAGCTTACATGATTGCAATTGCACCGGTGCAATTAATTGGACTCCATTGCATCTCTTTAGCTCTTGGAATCTTATTAATGACCTAATAAACATCATAATGCCCATATGTGCCATGTAAAATTTGACAATTGCATTTGCAAATAAATATCTGTGCTTTTCTTTGTTGGTTTAGTTGTCTCTGAACATTTATGTGATCCCACTCTTAATTTTCTGAATTTTTTAATATTTAGTTGTTACTACTATCTGTACCACATTCATTTGTGATTGTTATCAGTGAAGATTTATATGATCCCTTAATTTATTTTGTTTATGGTTTAGCCTATCCATGTGAAGTATTCTGTTCACTCGTCTATATGCATTTAACATGGACACAAAACACTCTCAATATTTGACATTGATCCAAGGTGTTAAGAATGATGCCAAGAAATGGATTATGTGACACATACACATATTTAATTAGAAACATTATTCTTTATTTTTGAGTAAAGAATGGATAGAATTATGTATGGAATATCAAATAATTTCATCATTTGAATTTTTTTTTGTGGTAAAATATGCGGAATGGAAAGCCTAACTCATTATTTCTATCCTCATGAACCATTGAGAAGGCGAATCCAAGTACATAAATGATCATTTAGGATCATATAAAGATGCTTTAATAGAGTTAAGACGTAAGGATAGCACAAAGTTTTTTCACCCTCTCCACTACAATACTCATACACTCACACTTAAAAGGTAAAATAACAAAGCTTGAGCTTTCACTGCTGGTAATCCCAGTCTTCTTCTTGAGAGAAATTCACAAGCATGAAGGTGGTTGACTTGTGTAATCAAAGAACTCTCTCTCACACTGAACATAGAAGATTGAAGGATCAGTAACATTTTGAATGCCTTTTTTTAATCTTTCATATTTTGGAAGAGTTCTTGAATTATCAAATGTGGCATGGATTTAACCAAAATTAAATGGAGGAACACTATTTGTTTAACCAACCCAAAATTTTGGAGATAAGGCTAATATTTTAGAAGAATTCCATCCTTTTTATTACGCTTGTCTCTCTCTTTACTGTACATGGAATCCGAAATGTCACGTTTTTTTTTTTTTTTTTAAAGAGTAACATTAAAGAATCACGAATCCACTTCTATTTATGCTTAAACTAATATATTCAAATTTTCATTAATCACAAATTATGTATTTTAGTCCTTGAGCATGTAATTTGCACTGATTATACCTTTTGTATTTATCCAAGTCAAGAGTTTTGGAACACTTCCCATTTTCATTTGAACTTTTTGATCAAAATCTTTTAGCGACAACTGCTGTTGTAGCTATTCACTTGAATAATGTCAATCATTTTTTTCCTCCCCTCTATATTTGGTAGGCAAGCGCAGTAGCGGTCGGGAACAAGTTTCAAACTCAGGTCTGTGTCACCAACATTCATGATTTCACCAACTTAGCCAGTTGGCATCCATGTGTATCATTGCCCATATGAGTATTCTAAAGTATGGGTTTCATTCTTTAACAGGGGATCCGACACTCTGCAACAGCTCTGGTGAAGGCTCTTAACAATGGGGCGACAACACTTGCAATTCCTCCTTCATGTAAGGCTTGTTTTGATTGATGTATAGTCTATTTATTGTGTCCAATAACATTGACTTATAAAAAATAAATAAAAAAACATTATAACGTAAATAAATTAGGATGTCTTTCTTTTGTGCTGTTTTTATGCTTAGTGCTCTCGTACACTTACGTGCCTATTTGGTAACCAGGGGCTTTCCTTAGTGTAGATACTACTGCTTTGAAGTATAGACCCTTGATTGGTCTCATATTGGTCCTACTATAAATTCTATGTTGAATTAATTGTTATTATCTTTTTATCAAGAAGCTATATGGGAAGGGCAACCTCTTTGAGGTTTTTCTATATTCATCAAGAAAAAAATGATGTTGTTGTTAGACTTCTAACCGCACATTGGTTTCTGACCTCCATTACTACGAGGTTCATTTTCAATCTCTACTCTATGTAGTGTCTTTTGGTAAATCTCTGGGTCCTGCCTTCGTTCTTTTATCTTTGGTGTTTCAGTCGTATCTCCTCAGTGTTGCTCGTTAAATCTTTATGAAGGAAACAAAAGATAGAACTTCAAAGCATGCAAGTTTTTAGTACTTGAGAAACTCTTCTTGGTGTTAGTCAGCATCAGTTTCTGATTCTGGACACAACCATATTCCTTGCTCCTACTAACTGTTTGACAATATTTCTTCTCCCCTCCTTCCTATAATCTTTTTTCATCTTATACTTGTGGATTCAGTGCATGCTTGATCATTTCACTTTAATGGTCATCCACATTGATATGTACCCAACCAATATACCAACACTACCTAGGTGTTAATGGTGAGAAGTTAAGCTCATATCTCTTTGGGATTGTAACATAACACCATGCTTCGCAGCCGACATCTGCGGTGGTCCACTCTGTGGCGGCTTTCACTCCGGTACCCTCTTATTCAATCCCCCGGGTAACCCTTCTTTCACTAGATTGCCCTTCCACTAATGCCCACTTTGTGGCAGTTCACTCTAGTGCTCTTCTTTTTGGGCCCCTGGTTGCCCTTCCTGCAAGTCGCTCCTCTCGAGGTTTAAACTCAAGACATGGTAGCTTTGACACCAAATGATATGACACAATCAATAAACCTAACATGCCACGGTGTTAATGGCGTGAAAATTTAAGTCCATTTCTCTATGGGATCATAACATTCAATTAAACTTCTTTTGAGAACTTCTGGACGTGTGCTAACAAGGTTGCTTTGTTAGGTAAAATTGGTGTACGTAGGCATTCTTTTCCATGTAGGGGACGATCTCCCCTATTTTCCATGTGATTTATTTCTCGTCTAAATAGAATGTCCTTTCGACATCTGTTTTTATACAGGCAATCCTTCAAGGAAGATATCAAAAGTTAAAGATTTATCTTTAGCCAAACGAAATGAAGCATTTCGTAGATATGAACTGTAAGTGAATAGTTCTTTTTTTTCCTTTTTATTGTTTTTCAGTTAATGATATTGTTTATTTCAGCGCTCACACTTCTATTTATTTTTTATTTTTTTAATATGGATCAGTTTAACTGAATTGGGGAACCAGCTTAGCAGCCTCCTCTCAAATCATGGACATGTGAACAGCTTGAAAGAATCTGCTTCACCATCCTTGCATGGACAGGGACCTATGGACATCACAAATCATCAGTAATTTGATGTGTGCAACAAGAAAAGAAATATCACGATTATTTTGAGTTATGCACCACATTCTCAAGATGAAGAGGGTTTTACTGTTGATGCACGGTCAAGACTTAGATCACCATTAGATTTGAAAATTGGGAGGATTGCTATGCTCCTTGATCCTGGCAGTGTCCTAGTGTAAGGTGTCTGGTAGGCAGCTTTTGTCATCCACTGGAATCAGTGACACATCTCTATGTCTCCTAGTTGAGTTTTGTAAACTTAGCATACCTCGAACGTGTGAATGAGAAAGGGCCCAAGTTGTATCTTGCACATAACCAGCTTGCATTCTTCTCAAGCTTGTCATGAAAACTTTTACTCTTATCTTAATGTGAATCATGCTTTTATAAAATTTCCGAAAGTATTATTCTTTTTCTCCATGTTCATATTCCAAAAGTTGCAATCATCTGTAATACCCACAGAAACATGGTTGTTACTGAGTGACCCTTCTCTGAAGATACTGAAAGCATCATGGCAAAGGCTATTTGATAGAGAATTATTCTGTTATTGTTTGTGCATATGGACAGTGGCATGTTCTAGTATTTCTTAGTGTCCATGTTGAATAAAAATAAGAATTATTAGTGTATTATGAGGAAACTAACAATTAAAAATCAAACTTTTTTCAGTGAGAATTATGAAAAATCTCAGATTGTGTGGACCATAGTCACCAAATTGTGGTTTGGAAATAAGTCTGCAAGGGAAAAAGTCGGAAAAAAAAAATCGGGAAAAAATTAAAATAATGTTAAGACAATAATTTTTTTTTTCTAGTAAGTGATGTTATCATTTATATCACCAAATTCTATTTTATACTTAAGAATAAATGATCTTTGAAAAAACCCTTTTAAAATAGCTTGCTCAGCAAAAAAAAAATACATTTTGTGTGTTCAAATCGCAATTTTTTCAAAATGTCGGGACTAAATCGCGATTTTTTCAAAAAGTTGTGATTCAATTGCTAGTTTTTAAAATTACGATTTAAACATGATTTTTTTGAAAAAGCTATCGACTTTGGTGACTATGGTATGGAGTTGAATTATCTTTGTTTTTGTTTTTTCTTGTTCACATCCAATCATAGACACAAGGAATGTAAAATCGGACTGCAATTTGGCTGAAACTGAGCCTGTGATACGTTAAAAATTTTGTACGATTATCATTTTTCCTTAAACAAATTGGTTTTATAGAAGAAAGAACTTACGATATTACAACAACAACAAAAAAAGTGATTAGTGTGGACAGAAGTCCCGGACCTGGCATGGTAGCTTAGTAGGTATTAAAGAGTCAAATTATCTTGGATCTTAATTTGGCAAAAGAGACGTCTGAACAAATGTATGCTGTTGAATGTAAAAGCTGAACCAACAAAATGTTATATAGCTCTCAGCTTCCAAACATAATGTCATCGTGAGATCCTTTTTTTTTTTTTTTGTGATTTTACAAATATGAATAAGATTAAACCTATTTCAATTATTTTTCTTTTGCAACTATTGCCTTCTTATAGTAGTACATAGAGTTCTAGGGTTTCATGTACAGTCCGAGAAGAGAGTAACAGATTCTCTTGCAATCACAAATTTATTGAGGTACTGACTGCGCACTCGTGTGCATGGGTAAGATGACATTACAGAAAATTAATAGAGCAACAAGTCCAACTTGTTTGCTGGCTCAATTACATATATATCCCGAAAACTTCCTTTCTAACTCACACATTGGGGTTATAAATGGATACAGAACTAACAGATTCTTCTCACAACTAACTAAAAAAGTCAAGGAGATAATGGTCCCGAATATGTCGCAGAGACGACTGACGCTGTCTCTTCTACAAGATGAGAAACATTTCCATGCCAAGGTGACATCTTTTGTCCATGTGACCTCTTACTTCCCTTAATGATAGATGTGCCTCGAGCTGTGGAGTTGAAGCTGTTTGATCCTAGTTGTTGGATCCCCATAGAAAGCCTCCTGTTCAAAGGGGTAACACTGACAGAACCTCCATTTACGCTTCTATTTGTGGGACGACGGTTGCTTGTGCTTGGCCTAGAACCAAACAAATTCTCTTGTTCAACTATTATCTGAACTTGCACCCTCTTCTTTTCCTGTTGAACGAAACTAATTAGAAAGAAAATAGCGAGGAACTCGATTATTCTAAATGAAAAAATTATACTTACCCTTTGTATTGCTTCTCCTCTTCCTTTTCCCACCTTAGCAAATTGTAGTCTTCTAACATTGCCAAGAGTGGTACCTAGACGAACATATAAACATTCAATACCAATCGTAAAAGTAAATTTGGTTTAATAGAACAGCAATTCAAAACAAGTTTTGAGAATGGTTTCATGATTTAGGGTCTTCAAACATATAAATAGAACATAAAACTTAAATCCTCATCTTGATCTGCATGTTGTATTAAAAAAATTTGTGCAGTTGACTTTTATCTTTATTCGGTGAACATTAGAGTTTGAAGTAGTGCAAATGGTAGCACAATTCCTTTTTCTTCTTTGTTCCGTAAGCCTTTCACTTTGTATTGCATCTCATTTGCATTCTAAAGCTATTTTTGAAATGCAAACAGTAAAATACATTTATCAAAAATCTATTTCTAAACAATGGTTTAAAGGATTGATGTTTTTGAAAGGAATATATGATTTCAAAACTCTATCGTAAGCAGAAGAATATATTACCTCGTCGTACAAGAATACTTTCTTTTGTTCCTCTTCCCAACTCCTTGTCTTTGTTATCAGTGATTCGACTAAAGCTGCATTCATACCAAGAGCATGTGAACACATATTCAATCAGTTTGTCGTATTAATTTGGTTTGCAATTAGCAAATAACCATGTGATCGAAATCTTGTCAAGTTGACCAAGAATTTGACTTTAGGTGTTTGAGTTTTCAAACTCTACCAATTATGTTTGACCTAAATCTTCCTCAACTCAGTCAGTCAATGATCTAGCTCAGTGAGTTTTTGGAGATACCAAGCAAGCTCTTAAAAAAAGGGTTTTCTGACATTATTAGCTGTTTGGTTAACATTTTTTTTTTGTTAGTGTGTGATAGTTAGCTCTTCAGTTAAAATGTGTAAGTTGATCAAGGACTTGTTTGACAGAGTTGAACCAACTCGAGCAGGTATGTGGGAGTCCGACTTTAAAGCCGCTAGGCCGCTTCAAAAGTTTGGATGAACCTTCCTTGCAACATAACACGTAGCTTTTGTATTTATTTCATGTCTGTACTTTTTCATTAATATTTGGAATACCTCCTTGGAGACACAAAGTGTAATCTAAGGGAGACGGTTCTACCGAAATTTTGAGACGGGATGGGCGCTTCAAAGTTTTTTCCATTATGGGGAGTTTGGACCAACTAATAGTTTTTGAGCATTTGCTAACCTCATTCTTACCAGGGATTTTGTTGACTGTAATTCGGGCACGTTCTGCACGTTTCAGGTTCTTGTGAGCGCCTCTACTTACCGAGTACCGATTCTCATCCTGCAAACGTACATAGAACAGCAGAAATGGCAGAATATTGAAAAAATTACTGCAGAAATATCATATAGATTGGTGTGCCAGAAGAAACTAACCCTTCCATACTCTTCCAACCAACGCTCCTCATCACGTGATAACATCCATTTTTCGACCTTCTCCATTATAGCCTTCCTGCTAGAAGCCTCTTCTTTTGCCCTAAATATTTGTTCATCCATGGTCGAGAGGAGTTCTGAATGGTCAATCTCCCCTTCAATTTGTACAAGTGTATGAGTCAGTTAAGTCATTAAAATAACAAAATTTATCACTTTGAACGCATATATCAAGTACGATCCCACCAGAGTTTATGAGGTTCATTATGTTGTCCATCTCTGACAGTGAAGGCATCTCCATGTGAGTTCTCTTGCATATATCCTCGAGTTTTATCCGTTTCTCAATGAAAATCTCTTTCATCTTGCTTGCTTTTAGCTGATCCAATCTCTCAACTTCAGCCTCAGCCTATATGAATTTCAGAAAGTCTAATTAGTCTTTGACATTATCTCTGATTAATAGATTTGAGTGCCATTGATAATAAAACCATTGAACCAACCCCAAATCTTTGGGATATGGCTTCAATGATGATGATGATGGTGATAGAACCATTTACCTGTTTGATTATATCAAGGGCCAGGCTTCCCGGACTACATATTTCGGCCGCAGAGAGTGATATACAGTCAGTTACATGGGAAAATAGCCCACGATCTTCGAAGGGTGTATCCATGAGAGTCCACAAGTTTGTCAATGCTTTCCCAAGTTTGTGAAGCTACGTAGATTGCAAGAAACATGAAGGAAAAAGTTATCTCTTTTTTTTCTTTTTTTACTGAAATTGTTACGGAGCATAAATCTTGAAAATACAGAAGCATGAGAAGTTTAATGATCTAACCCTTTGAATTATTATTATTGTTTTAGAAATTATTGTGACTACATCATCTGATTCTGGATATCTTCTTCATGAATTTAATTTGCATGGATTCTCATGTCAGGCTTATATGGCCATTCTTCTGTGAACAAGTTTCTTTATAAAGGTATGTTTCTTACATGGTGCAGGCGTACAGATCGGTTCAAAGAAGGGAAAGCTCAGGTAAGAATTACCTTCTCAAGCCGCATTTGCTTTTCTTCTTCAAGAGACTTCACGGTACTATTGAGTTTAGTCAAAATATCGTCACTTATGTTTTTTGATTGTTTCTCACATGATCCATCCAAGCTTGGATGAACATTTCTGCTGATTTTGGAGGAATTAATCCCCAAAGTCGCAGAGAGATTGTGGACGGCACCTATGTATCCTTCCACCTTTGCAAGCCTGTCATTCTTTGAAGTTCAAAAGGAAACAAACACAAACCCATTAATTTTTTAGTTTTTCTAAGCACATTGCCTACTACTTAATGTATGTTGTTTAATTACCTTCTCTTTTTGTAGCTGTTGTAACTCGATCTGGTACTCTTCTAGTTTCTTCAATGAGAGATCATTCTCATTTACTATGACATCCGATGGTAAAATATCGACCTTTGATTGACCAGCTATTTCTGCGGAAATTTTTTGGATTTCCATTTGGACATCTCGGAATTGATTCTCTCTCTCTTCCTTCCTCACTTGCATCTCCCGTAGAGCTGGTGTGATTGAATCTAGTTGCTCCTTCAGCGTTCCTGTCATCTTCTCTGGCTGTTTAAGAAAATCACGCAGAACCCACACAAAATTTTACCCTCTTAGTTGCCACCACAAAAAAAATTCCACACTTAGTTGCCCCCACATGGGCAAAATCCTGGCTCTACCCCTGCAAGATGGGGGTCAGTCAGGATTGCTCTTCCTGCCGTATCATCCTGACTAGATTACATGTACTATTTGTTGATTGTATGTGCATAAGTGTATTCATATATGAATTTTTTTTTTTTTAAAAAAAAAAAAAAATGATAAATAACAATATGCATTGAAGAATGTAAACACATTCATTTGAATTGGAACAACAATATTTTGTAAACTAATCTTCCTTATTAATTAGGCCCATTAGACATGCCACCAGCGATTCAAAATAATAATAATAATAAACCCCTCCCTTGACTTTTGAGTTTGTCTCAATTTTTTCCCATTTTCCACTCTAATTTGAAATGATCAAAATAAACATCCTTTTACTACTTCTTTTTTCCTCATTTCAACTCTGTTTTGACATGATCTCCAAAGGAGGAACAACATTCGTTTAGCCGACCCAAATCCATATGATAAGGCTTTGTGTTTCGGTGGTGGTCAAAATCAAAAGGCATGGGTGTCAACTCTAATTTCTTTTGAATCGGGGAAGCGGTATATGATGCCAGATTATTTTTATTTTATTTTTAGGCGGGGCGGGGTGTAAAATTGTAAAGAAATACATAAGCTATTTTAATTGTATAATTGAGAGTGATGAATTATATTACCCGTCCAGGTAAAGATCGTTCTCCGAGGGACACAAGAAGATAGGTGAATTCAGCCTCAGAATCAGCTAAAGTTTGATGAAGGCGAGCTCTTGAACTATTGGCACTATCAACTTTCTTCCTATAAACTTCCAAGCATTCCTGTTCGAGCTCCAGCAGAACCTTCTCTCTTTCTAGCTGATCTTGGCCAACTTCATCCCATATTAGCTATTTCAAGATATAAAATGTAAGAACCCAACATCTACACAATACAACATTATTAGAAAGAAGAACAGAATTCACCTTTAGTTCTTGAAGCAGATACCCACAAGAGACCTCTAACAATGCAGAGCTTCTTAATTTCGCCAAAGTTGTGGGTGAACCCATCTTGTAAATTCAGCTATAGTTTATGAAAACACCCAAGAACCGGAGATTCTATTATTTATGTTTTAATTCCTGAGGAGCTCAAACAAACAAACAAACAAACAAAAAAGAGATCAACAAGAGTGGATGGTGGAAGCTTTGGTTGTGAGTTTTGCTTAAAAGACAAGACTGACAAAGGTAGGTGATGTTGAACAGTTGAAGCTTTGGGTTCAAGGATTCTTCCCTTCAATAGTTCTATATCAAGGGTCCCTCTTTCCCTCTCCTATTATTTTGAATTTGAAGAAGTAATCAAAATAAAACGAGAGAGAGAGAGAGAGTTACTATTGCCACACCAACCCTGTGCAATTCTTTGGTTTGTTACATAGGAATTGGTGTGGCATTAGTAAAAATTGGTGTCGCAATATCATCTTTAAAAAAGTTGGGAGTGGGGTCCAATGACAGGTATTCTAAGGAAATCTACATTAAGGGCCATCCGATTTGTGATTGATGATAAAAAATGTACCATGAGCACCTACTTGATTGGCCTATATTGATGCTTCAAGTATTCTAAGGAAATCTACATTAAGGGCCATCCGATTTGTGATTGATGATAAAAAATGTACCATGAGCACCTACTTGATTGGCCTATATTGATGCTTCATCCTCATCTCATCAGTCACAAGAGTGGAAAAGATTAATAAACCTAGGGCTAGGTTATTTGCACCCACCATTTGTGCTTGCTGCACCCACTTAAAACACATTTTGGGGTGGAATGTAGGGGAATATTGGTGCACTGAGCATAGATGGTGGGTGCAAATAAAATGGCCCTAACCTAAGTGCCTTTGCGTTCAACTTCTTGCCAAAAATCTCATACATTCATTTTTTTGAGTCGTGTTGGAGTGACCTCAAGATTGTACCTCACATCGCACTTACTTCCTTGACATGGGAGTATGTAAGAATCATAAATACTTTTCACTCGTATCTCAATGAAAACATCTATGGTTCTTACACATTTTCACGTCGTGAATGTGAGATGTGAGGTACAATCTGGAGGCAATTCAGCATTATTCATTTTTTTAATCTTATCTTCTTTCAACTTTGTTTGAAGGCAAAAGTATATCTCCAATGGGTCGCAGTTTACATTCATTGATCACTTCTCTCGAATCAAAGGAGAATTCAAAACTCTATGAGGATCTTGCAAATGCAATATATATTTTTGATGAATAATATCCTTTACATAGTTCAGAAAAGTAAAAGATTCGAAGCTTGGGTAAATTATGGGAGATCATTGGGTCCGCAAGCACCTTGGTCGAGTATGACAGTATGCGACAAGTTATCAGAGAGCCTCTTGGAGTAAAATGTTGTCTTGTTTTAAGGACATAGGAATTGGGGGTTGGGGGAGCTCAGTACTATTTCCAAGGCAACTCTTAAGATATATATATTTTGATAGATAAGATTTAAGAATTATAACTCGGTGTTTGAAAAAATTTATAGGAATCAAACAACTTGGAAGGTTCTAGATCCTTAGTTTCTGGAAGAGCTTCGACCATCTATATCAGAGAAAGTCATTCCAATATATCGTGCTTCTATGGGTAGGTTTGAGAGTTATCTAGAGAGTGGAAGACATGTTGGGGGAAATACATGAAATACAATGCAGAAGATTTAGAGACCCTTGTGTCAGATTTATTTGAAGGGATGCCTAGAGTTCCTCACAATCTAAGGAGAAAACTAAGTACATAGTAGATGTGATGCTCCAAATGGGTAAGCTCTATACTCTCATCCGTGCATATGCGATGCTCCAAATGGGTAAGCTTTATATTCTCATCCGTGCTTAGGTTAGCAATTCATATTATCTGATCGATTATGTGTTTTGTGTATATGTATTATAGATCTTAGAGTGTGAATTTTGTTTGGGGTATAATGACTTTGTTGTTAATTGTATGAATTTCTATATGAAACCAAGATGGTTGGTAATTCTCAGAAAACTCTAACTATAACAGGAGACGTCTACACGTCTTCCTCTTTCTCTCTCTCCATTTTTTTTGAAAATGTCTCTTTTGATATAGAGTGCATTGGAGTTACTTCTCAAGGCTTTGGCTATGCAAAACATCAGTTGGGAGAGAGAGGACACTTAGCTCGAGTCCGATGGCATTGGAGTTGCTCTAACTCGGTGTTGATGGGAATTGAACTAAGTCCATTATATAATCCGATACTTCACAAACTAAGCTTGTTGGCACATGCAATATCAATTGATATCTTAGTGTTTTTTAAGGTCTTTTAACTTGTGGCTTTGGGGCACACATTAAGGTACATTAAATACATACACCTTTAAACTTTATCTTATTACTTGAAATTAGGGGTGCAACTTAATCCAGTTCAAACCTAGAACCGAACCAAACCGATAGCTTTGGGTTGGTTTGGTTCAGTTTGGAACAAGTTGTGGTTCGGTTTTTAATTTAGAAAATGGAGAACCGATCAAATTTGATTTGGTTCCAGTTCAAGACTTGTATAAAATGAATCAAATCGAGAATCGAACCTTATAAATAAATAAATAAATTTATTCAATTATATGAATTGTTTTAGGAGTTAAGACATAGATTAATGATTTTTTTAAGGATAAATTAATGATTTTCTTTTTATAAATAGATTAATGATTTATTATACAAAATTTATTTATTTATTAAAAATATGTCATTTCCAACTAAGTTTATAGGATATTGGCAACCTATAGAACCGAACTGAACCAAACCGACCTTAGTTTGGTTTGGGCTGGTTTGGTTCTAATGGCATTTTGATTCGGTTCTGATTCTTATTTAATGAAGAAACCAACCTATGTGGGTTCAATTCTGATTTAGCCACAAACCGAATCAACTTGCAACCTACTTAAAATAACCTTAAAGAAATATTTTCCTACCAAAAAAGCCCTCATGCTTATTTCTATTGTGTTTTAAATTCTTACAAAAATTCATGTCGACATGACTTGAAGCCCAATATTTTTTATTAACATTTCTTGATCGGATGGCTATAATTCAACCATCAGGCTTAATTTTCTTTTATGGGTCCAAATAAACTTTTATATGCTAGTGGGTCTTATTAATTGTGCCATTTGTCATTTTTGAGGCAATCAATGAAAACGTGTCCAACGAGCCTTATTAAGATAGTGAGGAAAAAAAAGCTTTACTAAGCCTCATCCACCGTAAAAATGACCTTGGGATGCATAAACATGTCCTCAAGATTCGTAAAATCTTGAATTCTTTTTTTGTATATTTCGAGGTTTTTTTGGCGGTGGATGAGCCTTAGTAAGGCCCTTTTTCCCACTATGTCAGTAAGGAAAAGATTTCTCGTAAAAATATGTATTTTCCTCGAGATTATAACCCACAATCAAAACCCTAGTAAGGTTAAAGATCTCACAACCCTTAAAATGAGAAGCCTTTACTTCTAACCAAACTCTCTGTTGGAGCTCGCAGCAGCGCATAAGAGCAGTCATGGTAATCGAACTCATGTTAATTCGATTTGATCTTCAATTTTTTTCTCAATCTTTCTTATACTGATTCACCCTTTATTCGATCTGTTTTCTTGATCTTTTAGGTTAAGTATTCGAGAGAACCGGATAACTCGACCAAGTGTAAGTGTTTCGAACTGATCTTTCTTTGCTTTGCTATTCTCTTAGTATTCGATCTGGTTTGATTGAATCTAGAATTTTTCTACTATTCTGGTTCTGCCATTCTTTTTCGTTCGAACATCTAGGGGTTTCGTGTCAAGATCGATCTCTGTTTACTATTTTAAATTGTGTTTCTGCTTAGATTTACTACTCGCTTTTGTGTTAGAGTACATGATATGGCCTTCATGAGCTCTGATTTGATGTTTGTTGTGCTCACGTTTCAGCCTGCAAGGCCAGGGGTTCGGATCTTAGAGTTCATTTCAAGGTACGTTGATTTGGTGGTTTTCGAGCTTTGGAAAGAATGTGTTTTTGAATAATATTTCAGTTGTACGCGTTAAGTCATCTTTTATATTTGTCTAATTTCCACCAAAGTGTCTATTTTTATTTGATGATTCTACCAATTTATTTAACTTCAGGCTATCATTATGGGAAAAAATAAAATAAAAATGGAAACGTAAAGAATAATCCTATTGTTTCTTATATTTTTAGTACAAATCTGCCTTTATGGAGTAGAAAATTATGATTGGTTCCAGGGGCGGAGCCAGGATTTTCTTGTAGTGGGGCGAAACTATAGTTGCCCGATAAGGTTGAAGAACATGAACATGAGTGGTTTTGAGGCAAAAATTCATGGGTTTTTTTATTAGAGGTTGTAGAAAAGGGCATTTAGATCATGTCTTATTAGTCTATGAGAGAAGACCTAAGAAAATGGGCAATGTCCTCAGTGGGGGTGGGTGGGGTAAATAGCTAAATATTAACCAAATAAAAGAGTTCTATTAAACCCAAACTTGAGTGGGTTGGGGGCAACTGCCAAAAATTTGTGGAGGCAAACTCAAAATACATCCAATTCGGAGAGCGTACTTAAAAAAAAAAAATTGTGGGGGCAACTGCTCTCACTGTAAGAATCCACCCCTGATTGGTTCTGTTTATTGTTGTGTAATTATTAAGAGTTTACATCTAAAGGGAGAAAAAAAAAAGCAAAGTTTTGTTGCCTTTGTGAAATGGGTCGCTTTTGAACTTAGTGCAATTAGTCCATTGCTATTGTGTGAACCAATGTAGAATGTAGATCATTTAACAATAAAGAGTTTTCTGTTTCATTTGAAATTTATTTACAAGCAAAAGTGTTTATTGTGGCATTGTATCTAGTGTTCTTAATGCTTGCTATTTGACTTGTACTTATCCTGAAGTAAAAAAGCAGGGACTTATTTTTCTACATGAGCTAGTCTCCCGTAAGCTTCAGGGATATTGCTATAAAATCATTATTGGGTGAACCCCTGTAGGCTCTTTGTGCTTGGGACTTGTGGTTCAATCAATGATATGACATTGTTAAACATTGGTTTCCTCGAGATTATCTAATTTGTTCGTTTCTTCAATAGTACATAAAAACTAAACTATAAAACAAGGTCTAAGATGGTAAATATATATGGTGTATTATTGGTGTTTGTTTAGTGTTGAAATATCCAATTCATTGTGATGTGAACTTCTTTTTCATAGTAAAGAAACTTATTTTTGATTTGGTACGGCTGTGGTGTTTTGTGTTTGTCATTGGCATCACCTTTGTTATTGCAACTGCGTTTGTATCTTCTCACACTTCCTGAACGTTAATTGAGGTTTGACTTGTACTTATCCTGAAGTAAAAAAGCAGGGACTTATTTTTCTACATGAGCTAGTCTCCCGTAAGCTTCAGGGATATTGCTATAAAATCATTATTGGGTGAACCCCTGTAGGCTCTTTGTGCTTGGGACTTGTGGTTCAATCAATGATATGACATTGTTAAACATTGGTTTCCTCGAGATTATCTAATTTGTTCGTTTCTTCAATAGTACATAAAAAACTATGGAACTTATAAAAAAGGTGTATTTGTTTTATAGTGTTGAAAATATCCAATTCATTGTGATGTGAACTTCTTTTTCATAGTAAAGAAACTTATTTTTGATTTGGTACGGCTGTGGTGTTTTGTGTTTGTCATTGGCATCACCTTTGTTATTGCAACTGCGTTTGTATCTTCTCACACTTCCTGAACGTTAATTGAGGTAGTGAGAGAGAATATGACCCACTTGCAATAACAAAAGATGTGCCTTTAGACAGAGAAGTGAATGGATGATTTATTCGGTAGACACCTAAATTTTGGTATGAAGATTTCGATGATGATGATTGCATTACCTTAGTGAGTTTTTCATGTGATGTGTGTCCAGTAAATGCGTACAACAGCAATGAATTTTGAATGGTTGAATACTTAATAATAAAAAATCTTTGCTTAATAACCACGTAATTGGGTTCCTTTACTACACTGATTCTAATGTTTTAGAGTGCTTGAGCTGATATCCTTTTGAATCCGTCTTTTCTTTATTCTCAGAACACAAGGGAGACAGCCCACGCTATAAGAAAGTTGCGGTTGGACAAGGCCAAAAGTTATTTGGAGGATGTTCTTGCTCATAAACAAGCCATTCCCTTCCGTCGCTTCTGTAGGGGTGTTGGTCGAACTGCTCAGGCAAAGAACCGCCACTCAAATGGACAAGGTCGCTGGCCTGCTAAATCTGCAAAATTCATTCTGGATTTGCTAAAAAATGCAGAGAGCAATGCTGACGTATGTTTAATGCAGATTGCTGTTTTCTTTATGGAATTGTCGTATTATCTTCTTCTATTAACCATCTTCCCGATTGCTGTTTATTTATTTTGTAGGTGAAAGGCTTGGATGTTGATTCTCTCTATGTCTCACATATCCAAGTAAACCAAGCCCAGAAGCAGAGGCGTAGGACGTATCGTGCTCATGGAAGAATTAACCGTGAGTTGACTTTTTCACTTGCCTGTTTTTATTTTTTTATTTTTTATTTTTATTTTCCCGCTTTCTTTTAATATTTTGGCTTTGCTGACAGCCTATATGTCATCTCCTTGCCACATCGAGTTGATTTTGTCTGAAAAAGAGGAACCAGTCAAGAAGGAGGTATTGCATAAAATTCATAGTATAATTTTTAATATATGAAAAAAAACAAATAGTTTTAGCTGGGTCAGAGAGTGATGTATTTAGTTTGTAATTTTGTTGTTTTGTTTTAATTTAGACTTTTTCTGGATTTTTTTCAGGCTGATACTCAACTAGCTCCGAGGAAAGCCAAGGCTGGAGCCCTAAGGAGTGGTGCTTCCTCTTGAGTGGTGGGGGAGAGTCCCTTTTTTTTTTTCCCCTTTCTAGTTTGGAATTAATTAAAGATGCTGAGATTTCGAATTTTTGACTAAGAATTGTTGGAACATTTCTTTTGATTACTAGTATGGCTGGGTCCTTATTAAACTACAAAAGTTGGTAGTTCATGTGAATTGTTTATTGGGGGAATGCACTTGTTACTCAAGTAATTTCAACGTTTGGCAGATTGAATGGGGGTGAATGTCATATGACCTCTTTAATGTTTTCTATAAGATTGTGATCTTGACTTTGACTAAACGTGGTCAAGACAGGCATATTCAATTTTGGGGGTCACATGGATTGGAAAGTGAGTCTCACATGCCTGATGAGATTGTCTTGTGTTGATGTTGTTTACTGAGTTTACCTTGGCACTAGCACAACTTATGCCACTGTGCAGTAGCGCTTAATGTGATTTTCGGTACTTGGCATGGCACCCTGACCTTTTCAGGTGCCCAATTAGCATCACGTGACACTAGAGTTGCCTTGATATATTTGGATTTATATATGACCCAGGGACAGTTTTGTATTTGGGGAGCTCAACATAACTTGCATTCTTGGGTACCATCAGAAGAATCTAATAGTCGTGTTGATGGTAAATGTTTCTGGACATGTAAGGCTTATGGCTTATGCTAGTCAGACAAGGACTCATGCCAATATGGTCCCTATGTTGAAGTTTTGACAAAGACCATTATAGTCGAGGATTCATGTGCTTGCATAACTTCCTCCACTCCCACGGCACATCTAAGCTAATGTACACATGTAGGTATATTTAGAGAGCTGCTATTGTCACATCAACTTTTTACTAATGCCACACCAATTCTTATGTAAATCACCAAAGAATTGCACACAGTTGGTGTGGTAATAGTAACGTGCTCTATATTTAAGGTACTATCTTAGTTTTTGTTTTAAAAAAAAATTGGGAAAGAAAAAATGGAAGCAAAGACAGAACACATGTTAAATGGAAAAATTAAGTGAAAAAAAAGCTGAAAAGCACATTTCCTAATTTTTGAAGACAGTTTTAAAAATTGTCTAAGATGAAGATGACTTGCCCATGTCATGTTGGTGTCGTTTGTGTGAAATAATGTAGACTTTCAATATGAATCGTCTGACATTTCTAAGAGGAGACCAACATTAAAATCTAAATGACTGAAATGCCTAGTCTTCAACCTCCAACCAAAATCTAAACGGCTGAAATGCCTAGTCTTCAACCTTTATCCGAAATCCTTTGATTTTTATTTTTGGTAACAACATCATTTTCAAAGCTCTTAACCTAAAACCTTATTTCTTTTATTCCAAAAGTCTTTGAGCTCTTCGACTTTTATGATAAATTATTTTTACATATTCGACTTTTATGGGGCCTTAAGTCAATCATGTCTCTTGTTCATTGGTCTTGTTAACATGTGTAATAAATACACTTTGGAAATTGGAATTTATAGTAAAAACTTCTAAAAAGTTATTTTTACCCAAATGCCCTCAGATTCTAATTTTCGAAGTGTAACAAAACCCCTTATTCATAGGGTTCGTAGGTTGAAAAGGGGCGTGCCATATGTTAAAAACACTGGGGTATCTCTTATATATTAATCAAAACATAAGGGTGTGTATCTAAATCATCCTATAATAGTTACACTCTTCACTTCCCCTACTTGAAAATGGTTTTAAAACTCGGTTTCACGTCTTGTTTCAATCATGTCAGATATCAAGTTGTCTTGAATTTTTTTTTTTTTTTTTTATATGTTTGAGACATTTAGTCCAAAAAATTTTAAAAATGAACGTGAGGTATTAAATTTCATCCTAAAAATTGACTTGTGCATCTGTCTCGTTCATCCCAGATACCAAGACGAATTGGACGAGTCGTCTCGGTGTCGGACGAGTTTTGAAACCATTTAAAACTCTAGAACACATCAATATCAAAGCTGTGGCAAAGAACGAAAAGAAATTAAAAAGAACGAAAAGAAAAAAAAAAAAAAAAAAACCAGTGATGGTTTCGACAAGGCGAAGCGGATCCCTACCAAAGAATAACAACAAGAGATCTTCGCCTTCAGATGAGAAACCCTCGTCTCCTAAGAGACAGAAGGTCTCAAATTCGATCTTCTGTAGTCTTGAATATCTAAATTCCTTATTTCTATCAATTCTACCTATATGTCATCTTCGATTTCTTAATTTTTAGGTCGAAAATGGTGATTCAGCGAACAACGAGAATTCGAAGGAGTTATGTTCGTCTCCAGTATCGGATCATGTCGAATGTGCTCCAATAGATCCACCGATATCTGCCAACGCTTCCTCTGGTGCTGCTGATGGGAAAAACGGTGCAGAAACAGTGAATCCTGTTTCAGCACCAATCTCTGGAGGTAATTATCTGTTTATGTTGGTGAATTGATATCTAAGACTGTTTTAATATGTATTTGTGTTAAAATTTTGAAATTTTGAGTTCGGGATTTGGTTATTGTTCTCTTGAAGGGTCTTCTCCAATTGTGGAGGATAGACCGAAGAGCTCTTTCTCTACTTGGAGTGTGAATCAGAAGCAGAACCACCCTAATTTCATCACTTGGAGTCCTTGGTGCAAACTTCTGTCTCAGTACTCTCAGGTAATTCAGGCCGATTTTGCGAACTTGGGAAGGTCTTCTTTCATTTTCTTGTTATTTAATTCTCCACAGTTTTTTCCTTAATTTGAAGTGTTTGTATTAAAGATTTGACCTTTCATTCCACGTTTAATCATTTGGTTGCATTGCAATTTGGGCCCTACCATTTAAACTATTTTATTGTAATTTGAGGGCTTGCTTGCATTGCCATCTCTATGCCAAGAGTGAAAAAAAAAAAAAAAATTAGATTTTTGAAAGACTTAAATTTTATTTGTATCCATGTAGGGTCAGCTGAAACCGCATTCTTTGTTAGATTATTGGGTTGTTTTTCTTCTCACTAAAATTATTCCTTTATGTTGTTTTGGCAGAACCCAAATGTACCCATCTGCTCACCTATTTTCACCATTGGTTCAAGCAGATCCTGCAATTTCTCTTTAAAGGAGCAAACCGTTAGTGCGAATCTATGCCGTATCAAGCATACTCAAGTATTATTTTGAAATTTAACTCACTAAAAATTCCCGATTATTGTTCTCTGTTGGGTGGGAAACATATGTTAATTAGAGTGGTCTAATTGGGTTACTTAGATTTCTTGTATTTTTAGATGTAAACTCCGTAATGTGTACATGCAGTATAAATATTCATTGTTTGTCGGCATGCTCAGCGTGATGGTAGTGTTGTTGCTGTGCTCGAAAGCATGGGGAGCAAGGGGCACGTGCAAATAAATAGGACGAAGATCGTTAAGAAGAATACCAGCTCAGTTCTCAACTCCGGGGATGAGGTTATCTTCAGTTCACCCGGGAACCATGCTTACGTATCCTTTCAATTATTTCACCTTAATCCCACTAGTTTCCTTTCTTTCTCCCTACTTTTTTTTTATATTATGAATGAAAATGTTTTATTAAAAGTGAAATGGTCGAGATGACCATTCAAAAGGGCGAATAAAAAAAAAAAAGAAAAAAAACAACCCTTAAGAGCTTCCCACTCGGTTACAAACCCAATCCTATCTACTCAAAATAATCCTCAAAAAAGACCCCTCTAGCTTCAATAAAAACCTAGCTCCAATGAAATAGGAGGCCTAAAATGTCGACAACGATCTCGTGCTCTTCTCTCTCTCTTGCCTCGAAGATCTTTGCATTCCTTACCCTCCACACCGTCCAACAATTTTATTTTTTTGATAGGTCCGTCAACAATTTTTCTATTTTTCTTTTTTCCCCCTTGGGATTCCTTAAATTATCTATACTGTAGATTTTCCAGCAACTCCCTGCTGAGGCTGTAGCTAAGGTACCTACATCAGTAGGGGTGGTGGAGAATCAAACCGAAGCAGGTAAAGGACTGCTCCTTAAAAAGAAGTCTGGGGTCTCTTCGGGTGTGGCTGAGGAATCTATCTTGGCATCTCTGTCAAGCCCAAGATAAGATTTATCATTTTTGACAAGATGACCTCTCACCTTTTTGCGTGTGATGGTCCAGGTACTCTTGATGGCCAGGAAAGTAAAGGCAATTCTGATTTGAGTGGAGGGAATGATAAAACTGATGATGTTGTAGAAACTGGCAAAAGCCTTCACCTTGACAACATTGGAGATTCCAGGATAGAGTCAGACATTGTAATGCTTTCTGGGGTTAATTTTGCAGTTGTTGATCGGATGGAGTTATTGTGGTATGCTGATTTGAAATTGAACAACTAATAACTTTATGACAGGTTTTGGATGAAAGAAAGGAATTGGCCGGAGATTCTCAGCCAGCATCAACATCAGGTATACCTCCACGAGGTGTAGCACTCAAAGATATTCACTCGAGTATTGTTGATGGGAGAGACATAAAAATCTCTTTCGATAATTTTCCCTATTTCTTGAGGTATGAATCTTCCTTTGAATGGTTCTTTTTTCTATCTATATATGAGCTCTTTGATATTTTTCTTATCCCCATTTCCTTGAGTTCCACTGTATTATTCTTGCGACAGTGTAGCTCAAGTATGTTGGAATGTTCTCCCATTCTTGGAGCATTCTTCTATTCTTGAACTTTCTTTGATCTCTGTTTTATTTGCTCTATTTGATAGTGAATATGTGTTGCAAGACCATGTTTTTTGTTAGAATGTGAGAATTATTTAATATCATTTTCTTGCGTGCTTGGTTCTTACAGAAGATTTAATTGTTGACACTCAAGTTTCTGGTTCTGGGTATTCACCCTATTTGCTAAAGATATTTATTGCCATGCCATGCTGGTTTGTAGAAATTGACCTTTAGTACGCAAATATAATCGTAGTAAGGTCATTATGAAAGGAAGGACTGAAGAGGCTGAGCAACATTGATTTTAGTTATCTTAAACATGAGTTAATATAGGGAATTAGATGATATGATATTATTCTGGAGTAACGTCATTGTTCAACTACTTATCATAAAATTCTTGGCAAACAGTTGTGTGTGTGTGTATGCAAAACTAGAATAATACCCTATTAACATCAGGACAATTGTTGAATAGAGTTGAATTAAAAAAATCATAAAATTCCTGGCAAAGAGTGGGGGGAAGGGTTGCAAAGCAAGATAATACTGAATTAACATCTAGACAGTTGTTGAACTAAATGCAAATATAAATATTATCCAGGTAACCACCAACAATATTTTTTTAATCGATAAGGAATATTTAGTGGGAGAAAAGATATCGCTGTCACTGGTCTTTGTTGCACATGACCAAATCATCTCAATTGACTTTGTTAGTTTATTACAACTTGGAGTTGGGACTACGATATGTTCATTTTTAGTCATTCCACTAGTCATCTCAACATTCTCATCTTTTCACGCACATTTGTAAAAGTGTTTCCTGATTTTCCGAAACTTATCTCCATAAAGGATACTAGTTTTATTGCCGTCTTATAAAATTTACCCTTCAAAGGAATTGGAATGTGTATTTGCGTAATGCTACAAAAGTCACCTCCACTTTAACTCCTCAAGTTCTAACTTCATGGGTAACATCTTCCGTAATCTTTCCATCCTTGTGGATATTAACGATAGTGATCACTTCAAGCTATTTCTTGGCCATCAAATTGACAACCGCAGTGTGTCTTTACGAAGGTTACATCCCACGTACTCTATCTTTGTCCAACCCAATCTCTCCATTCACTTGTGTGGATCTCTTTTGGAATCCATTACCTGTTCCAAGCCAAATACAGGAGGGTTATGTCAAATTGGCAGCCAGAGTAAAATCTTTACCATCTGATTCTTTGTTTTAGAATTCAAAAGTTCTATTCCAACAGGAGCTCCTATTCACTTTCACCTTGCCAAAACATTTGTAAGATGGGATAAGAGGTCTGAAGCAAATGAAATTACTCCAAAAAAGACATGGAACATATAGCATACATAAATGGGGCCCTTCTCCATAGGATGTCTGTGATGCCATTTAAAATCATGTGGCTTTAAGTGTCAAAAAGAAGAAGAAAGAAATAAAAACGCCATGTAGCTTTAAGTTTACACCTTTTTTTCTTTGTTTCAGTTTGTAACAAAATTTGCTAAATTATGTTGTGCTTTCTTCTGTATGAATCTGCAATATTCATTATTATATGTATGCCACTTTTCTCAAGGGAGTCATTCTCACACAATAATTGGTTTTTTGAACATTTCACAATGTACTTGTAACATTTTATCAATGTAACTTCAGTATCCCTTTTTTTCCTGTTACAGTGAGAGCACAAAAAATATGCTGATTGCTGCAGTATTTATACACCTGAAACATAGAGAATTTAGGAAATATACGTCCGAACTTCCTAGTGTGAGTCCAAGAATTTTGCTGTCTGGTCCTGCAGGTCAGTGGGATTTTCCTACCTTTCAAGATTTCTTTAGGAAACTGAAGACTGTATTCAGTTTCTTAAATTACATTCACCAAATACAGACTATTCATTTTTGCTTGTAAATGTTTGTGCAGGGTCAGAGATATATCAGGAGATGTTGTCAAAGGCACTTGCTAATCATTTTGGGGCTAAATTGCTAATATTTGATAATCACTCGCTTCTGGGTGTAAGATGCACCTGATTAGTGGAAAAAGCTGCTTTGTTTTATAACTGATGATTATTTGATTGGAATGTGTACACATTTAAAATATATATATATATATATATATATATATATATATTCTTGTATAACAAATTATCATTATCACTACCTCCCCATCACCCGAATCTCATTGTGGTTATATAATTACTATAACTGTTACCATTTCCATTATCAATTTTACTTGCTCGTGAATGAAGTTTAATTAGCTCTTATTTATTAATTGTAAACGTGTGCAGGGTTTATCATCAAAGGCGGTAGAGCTTCTGAAAGATGGATTGCGAGAAAAATCCTGCATTTGTGCCAAGAAACATCCAATAAATGCTGACATGGTTAAGAGCACAACTTCAGCGAGAGGGAAAGATTCCTCAGGTGCTACAAATGCACTTTCTGTCTATATGGATTCACAACCAAAGCCAGTAATTAACACTGCACCTTCCTCTTCTGTGACATCTAAGAATCATCCGTTTAAAATGGGTATGTCTCTTTAACTGTTACTTTTGTAAGGGCCTTTAATCCTCTTCAATTTTTTCTTGTGGAGATACATTTTTATGTTTTTTTTTTTTTTTTTGACGTAGCTATAATTTTCAAATATTAAACATTCAGGTGATAGAGTAAGATACGTGGGTCCAATTTCAAGTGCCTTATTTCCAGGAGCATCACCCCCTTCAAGGTACAATTCTTTTACACTTCATCTTTCTGGGTAATTCTTACTATGTTTTCATTTCAGTAACTTTTCAGTTCTGGTGCTATTCATTGTTTAGTTCCTCTTCACAGGCCCATTATGAATCATTAGATTCCGTTTACTGTTTCTGAAGTCTACGAGCTTGTAGATGCATTTTCACTTCTTAGGATTAGTTGCTTCTGAAGTATCTAAAATCTGTTAAATTTTTCATGTAACCTTGGATGGTTTGTAGAGGGGCTATATAGAATTCTACTAGCATCCAAAATAAGGAAAGACAACTAATCCTAATCTGATCTAAAGCTTGATCCATATGATCTAGTCAATCCTAAAGCTTCTGATTCCACTGGATCGACAACTGATGAAACTTCTCAATTACATCGACCCTGCGGTACCGGTAACCCTTCATTCTTTTCTCGTATGCCTGCTAAGCAACTTGCAACAAACTACAGTACCGGCTGGTTATGGCTAATATTCTCTATAACTTTTGTTTTGGTATCGTCATTCATTATATAATTTACATGCATACCTCAACCATAGACTCAACACCCATCTTTCCTTAACACAATCACACTATTGTAAATGTTTCACCAAAATTAATAGAGTCTTGAAGGTGAATAAAATAGAAATTTATAGTTATTTTATTGGTTGCACAATGTTAGATTGGTTCAATGGTAAATTGTAGGTTTTTTTACTTTCTTCACATTTCCATTTGATGTGAATTTATTGATTATCTTGCGTTTATTGATTCCTTTCATATATAGAGGGCCAACTTATGGATGCCGGGGAAAAGTTCTTCTACCTTTCGAAGATAATATTTCGTCCAAAATTGGTGTACGATTTGATAAACCTATTCCTGAAGGGGTTGATCTCGGGGGTCTATGTGAAAGAAATCATGGATTCTTTTGCAATGGTGATGACCTACTTTGCAGTACCATATTCCTTTAATTGTGAAGCTTCTAACCTGAATACAGATGTTTTCGAGACTTGTGGCCTCAAATTCTGTACATTTTGTTTACGGTTTCTTTCTTTGTAGGAAATGATCTTCGTCTAGAAATACCAGGTGCAGAGGATTCGGACAAGTTGCTAATCAGCACATTATTCGAGGTGTCCATTTTATTGCTTAGTTTAATCTCTTCAGTGACATTATTCTTGCGCTGCATTATCATTTTACTGGTTGTTCTTCATTTCTTATTTCTAGGTTGTATCTTGTGAAAGCAGAAACTCTCCTTTCATTTTGTTCCTGAAAGATGTTGAAAAGTCTATCATTGGTTCAGAATCATATTCAGCATTTAAGAGCAAGCTTGAAAGGCTTCCTGATAATGTTGTCGTAATTGGTTCACACACTCAGAATGATAGCCGTAAGGAAAAGGTAATGCCGTGTTATTCTCCTTGCTATCGCTACATTAAGACTCTTTGTTCTTTGATTGTATTTCTCAATATATATATAAGTAAAACTGATGATATTCTAATATTTATTTTGTTATTGGCATTATGAATTTTTTTTCTTCTTTTTCACCTTGATTCCTTCTTGTCTACTTTGCAGTTGCATCCTGGAGGTCTGCTTTTCACAAAATTTGGAAGCAATCAAACTGCCCTCCTTGACTTCGCTTTACCGGTAAGAAAGTTCTGTTATGGAACTCATTGCCTTCTTTTTCGGAGAATAACACTTATTCTAGCATGGAAAGTTTGAGGGGATTTTTTTTTTGGTAAATCGAAATCCAAATAATATTTATTTCTTGAAGTGGCTCTTCTGGGCATTCATCGAAATGATGTATAGATTTTTTTTAATGGAAAAAGATTAAAACAAACCAACCTAGGAGGATGAGAAGGCCTGCCCTGGACTAAAACAACAAAAAAGAATATCTTAAATCACCCCATTGGCAATATTATCCTGTCTAGATACAAATCCTCAAATAATAAGCCCATCACCATCACAAGGGCATTCTGTTTTGCTTATGCTTTCCTGTTGCGGTGGACTGCTTGATTGTACCACCACAATTATTCTTATGTTCTTGCCTACTATTAGCAACTTGTTTCATCCTGTTGGAGGTACTGAGCTGCGAATCAGTCCCGGTTCAATTCGCTATGGGTACGTGAAAATTAGCGAACCAAACTACTTACGTTATTTTGCCTTAATTTCTTCACACCCCTCCACATGTTGTTATATTGAGATACCCCCCCCCCCCCCTAAAATTTTAAATTGATAGAATGCCCCTTTGACCTTGGTCTTTACTAATAAACTGATGAAAATGACCAAATACCTTTATCTTTTTTACCCTATTCATCACTTCAACCTTCAAATGCCCTCATCTCAGTCTACCCTTACAAATTGGGTTCATTCTCAAGTGGCGAACCACGAACCCGAATTCGAACTGAGTGAACCCACTAATCAGGTAACATAGATGAGGAAGTGCGCTTCCAAGATTTCTTATTTAATTGGGATGTCATTTGTGATTAGCTTCCAGCCGTGTAGTTTTATTTTCTTTTTCTGTTTTGCTTGTAGTGTTGTTCGGGGGCTATCTCAGCCTCCTTCTTATCTCTTCTTCATTTATAAAATTTTATACTTATCAAAAAAAAAAAAAAAAAGATGAGTACCTCCAAGAAGTGCACATTAGATGATTGAAGCAGCAACTCTGTCGGAAACTGTCACTATATTTTGAACTTTTTTTTTTCTCTCTTGGGCATCCTTGGGATCTGATTATTTCAAAATATTTCCCGTGAAGAGTTGTTTCACAATCTATTTTGATAAGCTCTTCCAAGTTTGACTATTTGAAATTTCTCTCCGAGGACAGACTGATTCAATGTTGGTTTTTTTACATAAAAGCTTGTGACAATCATTTTTTCTATCAGAAGTACTAATCCTTTTACCAAGGAAAAAAGAAAGTTGTACATCCTTTTAATATTCATTATTCAGAGAAAAATGGGAGAGAAGCATATTACACAGGACAAGCCCAAGACATGAAAATGGATTTTGTTATGTGTAGACAAATCCTCCTGCAACACATCCTGGTTTGTCACTAACTATTTGATTTATAAATGCTTTATTGCATTTATTTGCTTTATAAAGAAAAACATGTTGCATCTATTAGATAAATGAGAAACAGAAACTTGAGAACTTTATAAGATTTTTCACAAATACCATAGGAACACCAAGGATGAGACTAATCAGCCTAGCTAATGACATTGAAAGAATCGTATTTTAGCTGTAAAAGGAGATAGAAATCTATAGAAGGAAGATTTATTGGTTTCAGAGTTTGAATTTCATAACTAGAAATTGAGTTGCAGAGGGAACAAATCTGTCCATTTTAGGACCCCTACAAACAATAGTGCCTGTAGCTTGTACCACACCACACTTTTTTTTGGTGGATTGGTAAGCTGTTTTGAGATCAGTGACTCACTCCACATCACACCTTACTAGTTACTAGTGGTCAATAAAGGAATTATTCTGAGCACCTCTTCTTACAAGTCGAGTGTCACTGTGACAGTTTGTGCATTTTGACTGGACATCATCAGTGTTGTCTGTGACCTTCCATGATTGTGGTAGATCTTTACACTGCCTTTTTCTTATGAGATCTTGCATGTTTCAGCGTTTCATAAGAGACAATGTTGACATAGGTGGACCTATTTGACAAAGTGTCAACTTCTTTAAGTTGGTAAGATGTGTTTGGGTGTTGTTCCCACATCCTAGGTTCAAATCCCCTTGAACCCACCGCCATTTCGCTAATGACTAACCCTTCGTATATTAAAACAATAACAATGTATGAGCATCCTTGGCCTCTCTATTTCAGTGTGAGCTTTTGGCTAGTTTTTGTGATACAATTTGAAACTGGTTTTCAGTTTCTCTCATTTTTAGCTTCTATATTTCTGGTTTAAAATGCTGATTGTTGTAGATGTATGTAACTTATCTTGGTAGCCTGTTCTATAATTGATATACAGGTTGCAGAGTGAAACATGTGTGGAGCTTGGGCACCAAATGGGTTTTGTAAATTTTTATCTGAACATTCAACCTCCTTTATTTACTTCTCTCAGGATAATTTTGGGAGACTGCACGATAAAGGCAAGGACGCTACTAAAACTGCAAAGCTATTGACTAAACTTTTCCCCAATAAAGTTACCATACACATGCCACAGGTGCTTATAGCGTGAATCCAGGTTTTATTGTCTTTTACTTCATACATTATCTAATGGTAATTCACAAATGGTGCAGGATGAGACTCTTCTCGTGGATTGGAAACAACAGTTGGATCGAGATGTTGAGACCGTCAAAGCTAACGGAAATTTGATCCACCTTCGTGCGGTAAGCAATTTTCCTGAAGTCACGTCTCCTGTTAATTCAAGCGTCTTCAAGTATTCTCTTATTATTTCAATCCATGTTGTAGAACTTTCAACTTGAAAGTTCCTTCTAGTTGATGTTGTTAGTGGTCTTCATTGCACATGGCCAAATCATTCCAATTGACTTTCCCTTAGGGTTTGTTTGATTGCATGGAAATTACTTTTCCATGGAATTCCAAATCCATGGGAAAATGGGTATGGTAGTAAAATGAAGAAGAAGAAATATCTGCTATGCTCATTTTATGAAAAGGCTGCTTCTTGATTGTCCAACATGCATGTACATAAAGCATAGTCAGTCTTGCTACTTCCTTGTAAAATTCCCCATTTAATTTGATTGAGATGTGTCAGTCACATGAAATTCTAGAAGAACACCTCCACTTCACTCACATACTCCATGTGGCTAGATGGATCCTATGCTATTGGATTTACTTTTGTACTCGCATTTTTCCAGTTTGGTGATAAATCCCTTGTGTACTTTCACTGCAACTGGTCATAGTTTTGGTTTATCCTTCCTAGTGGGCGTCATAAGTAAACACTTGACTACATTTCACTAAAATTGGACTCTGCTGTAGTATATCACCTCTGGGGATGCTCTCATGAAAAAATGAAACAAAGGATCTTCTTTTAGTCTGAGTGCAGCTCTTCATCATATGCAGGTTTTGGATCGCAGTGGGCTGGAGTGCGACGGACTTGAGACTCTATCTGTTAAAGAGCATACACTTACTAATGAAAGTATGTATTCATTTTATCATTTCATGACAAAGATATGTTTCCTTCGTGAAATGATTAGTTTACATACTAATAGGAAATGTGTAGAAAAAATTATGTCTTTCGCATGTGTTGCAGGTTCAGAGAAGGTAGTTGGATGGGCCCTAGGTCATCATCTCATGCAGAACCCAGAGGCAGGTGAGGAAGATGGAAAGCTTGTTTTGTCTTGCAAGAGGTATTAATCACATGTTCATCACATTATCAACAATATAAATTGTTACGATTAGTAGAAGTATTCATAAGTGGTAAATCATACAATAATCAGTAGAATTGCAATTGTGGCAGCATCCTGCATGGGTTTGGAATTCTACAGGCCATCCAGAATGAATCCAAAAGTTCGAAGAAGACACTCAAGGTGATACTTGTAAATTAGTATCTAGGAGCCTCTGAAAACTGGTATTTCCATTTATGATATTGCCAGGGACCATAAAACACAATCCATCGGTTTATTTTGAAGTTGATGTTTCCTGGAAGGAGTCTACATCTTCACTTAGAAGTTTTTTATTAATTATTTTCTTGGGTTAAATGTGTTGGGCAACCTCAGGATGTTGCAACTGAGAATGAATTTGAGAAAAGGCTTCTGGCTGATGTGATTCCACCTAGTGATATTGGAGTAACATTCGATGACATTGGAGCTCTAGAAAACGTTAAGGATACATTGAAGGAGTTGGTGATGCTTCCTTTACAAAGGCCCGAGTTATTTGGCAAAGGGCAGCTAACAAAGGTTTGCAGATTTCTCTCTTTCCAACACTAAATATGCTATATTTGAAGAATCAGTTTTTTTTTTTTCTTTTCCCTTTTTGAAAGATAAAAAATTATCGAAGGAGAAAATAGAAGATCAATAAGACCTATGAAAGCTTTATGTCCACATATCTGTCATCTGTATAAGATGAAACTTACTTGACCATCCATCCACCATTCCATTGCTTAAGTTATTCAAGTGTGTTCCAGAGAGATTTCCACAATGAGTTCTTTGTGCAGCCTTGCAAGGGAATCCTTCTATTTGGACCCCCAGGAACAGGAAAGACGATGCTTGCAAAAGCTGTGGCCACTGAAGCTGGAGCAAACTTCATCAACATCTCAATGTCTAGCATCTCATCTAAGGTTTGTAACTCTGAGAAACTGTTCAATTCTGCTTACTTAATAATCTCTTCAGCTTCTAAGTTAAAACTCATTTTCTTATTCCAGTGGTTCGGTGAAGGTGAGAAGTATGTGAAGGCTGTTTTTTCTCTGGCGAGTAAAATTGCTCCTAGTGTTATATTTGTTGATGAGGTGAGCTTTTTACATCTCTACCTTCTCATAATCCATTATTTGTAATGTTAGCCTATTTACTTTTTTGATTGGTTCGACCTATTATCTTTTATCGTTCTTCTTCAAGGTTGATAGCATGTTGGGCCGGAGAGAGAGTCCAGGAGAACATGAGGCCATGCGCAAGATGAAAAACGAATTTATGGTGAACTGGGATGGCATACGCACAAAAGATAAAGAACGGGTTCTGGTACTTGCGGCCACAAATAGGCCTTTTGACCTTGATGAGGCCGTTATTAGAAGGCTGCCACGTAGGTAAAGTGCCACGTAATTTTTCTCAGTTAATTTCTTTCTTGAGTCATTTAGTTTGTGGTCTGTCTTACATATATGGGACTACTGTAGCAGATTCTGCATTTGCTACTAATTAGTGTTTTATCCACAGATTGATGATAAACTTGCCAGATGCTTCCAATAGATTAAAGATCCTGAAAGTGATACTGGCCAAAGAGGACTTGTCATCAGATGTTGATTTGGACGCAGTTGGAAGTTTGACAGATGGCTTTTCTGGAAGCGACCTCAAGGTTGTCTTTGCTACAACTTGGAGTCACCTTCATTAGTCAATTGGGGGGATGTGATCTTTTCAATGTCTTATGCTTGCTTTGTTCTGTTGCAGAATCTCTGTGTTGCTGCCGCACACTGTCCAATCAGAGAGATATTGGAAAAAGAAAAGAAGGTTAACATTCGTTTCATAAATTAACAGTTGATTATGGATGGTGTGTTTAAAATAGGAGGGTGTTACTGGGCAATGGCAGAGAGGCCTCCGAAATTTGTCTTCAACCATTTGAAACATATAAAGAAGTCAAAAAAGATTTTTTTAAATATGAAAAATTCCTATATAATCTCCCCATCATCGTCTATAAAAAAGTTACCGCTGTATCCTTGGAATTGATTCAAGTGCCACTAAACTTCGGTTTAAGAGAACTCCATTTTTTGTTCTCCAGTTCTCTTACGTCTTACCATGCTGTCTTTCAGTTCCTGATCACTTGTTTAGCTCTTACTACCAATACAAAGGATGATTTATATCCAATTTCATCAATAATCTTTACCTTAAAGCAACCTCATGCCATAATATCAATTCATTTCAGTCTGTTATTCCTTGCATAGCTAAGCAGATTCAATTCATATAATTTTTATGGGAATTTATTTTAAAACGGTGTACTTATAAGGTTGAACCACTGACAGGAACGGGTGACAGCATTAGCACAAGGCAAACCACCTCCAGCCCTGAGTGGGAGTGCAGATGTTCGATCTCTCAACATGGATGACTTCAGATTTGCGCATGAACAGGTACACAAGTTAAAAAAAACACTAAGCCATAAGTTGATACTAAATGTTATTGCTCCTTTTTCTCAATTCAACTCCTCAATCCATGGAACTAGGTCTGTGCAAGTGTATCATCCGAGTCTGTAAACATGAGCGAGCTGCTTCAGTGGAATGAACTTTACGGCGAGGGAGGTTCCAGAAAGAAGAGTTCTCTTAGCTACTTCATGTGAAGGCTAATTATCTATATAAAAGATTCTCGCCTTTTCTTTTTTTCTTTTTTTCACTTCGACCTCTTTATTCGGAGAAAAAAGGCCAAAAGGTTCCATCCTTGGTCCCCTGGAGCTAGTGGGGCATGTATATAACATGACAAATAGGAACATTAATACTTGCATGCATTACATGAAATAAATCGGTCAGTTTTAAGTTATATTTTGGATTAATTTTTTTCTGGGTATTTGGGGGCCGTCCAAAATCTTGAGTGGTGTGTTTCTTTGTTTTGCTCCTCACCTGGCAACTTAGTATGGAACATGGCTAACCTGCACCTTTTCTAATTCAGTTTAATTTACATGTTGTCTTCGACAACCGAGTCAGTCCGAAAAAGTGCCAGTCCATTCAAGTGGTATTGGGATGAATATTTCCTTCCCTTTCCTCTAGTGGCAGATAGTGTAGGGAGGTTGAATAATGATTTTCTGAACCTACCCCTCACCCCCTCTGATATACGCCCCAATCACAGAATCAATATCATTTGTCTTGGGATATGCAGAATCATAAATCTTTTTCTTGTGTATCCCGAGGTAAATGTTCTACAGTTCTTTGATGAGAGTGTAGGAGGGGGTTATGTCAGAGGGGAGGTGTCAGATTATCACGACTCTCTGTACGAGGTCTTGTCAGATGATTCTAAATGAACTTATGGTTCGGGTCTTCCCTCATTCTGGGCCCAGGTTGCCTTTTCAGTAGAACCCATGACCATGGCCTCATTGGGGACATAAATTAGCTGTGAATCAGCTAATTTCCAGTATCAAACTTTCTTCGTAGCTTGGGGTTTTGGTATCAAATTCAAGAGTGTAATTACAAGGCAGTCTGGGGGGTGATATAAGTTTTATAGATGAACGGTATGATGAGCAGTAACAGGCTTTACTATTTCTATTATCAGAGACCATAAGTCTACTAAAGATGAGACTTTTGTTTTTCAGATCGGTTAAAAAACGAGAGCTTCTCTTGCCACAACTACTTTTACCAACAGCACCCCAAGATATGTGTTAAATCTTTGGAGATTTGCATATGAATTGGGGTGCTGCTGGCAAAAGTTGGTGTGGCAATATAATCTCTATTTTTAGTTACTTTAAAATTTTGTTTTAGGGAAAATTACTTAAATGACTCCTACCGAGGGATTTTTTTCTAATAAGTCCTTAATTTTTAGGGTTTTGCTTAGTAGTCCATGTAGTAAAACTTTTCTTTTTAAATCAGTCCCTAAATCTCACACCACACACCTCTTACTGTTGAAATTTCCCTAACCATTTGCACTCAATCATTTTCATCTAGAAAAATTGGATTTTTAACATCCCAATCAAGTTTCAGAGACTTCATTCCGATGGAAGAAATTTGAGAAAAGAAGAAACCATTTTTAAAGATTTTTTTTTTCAAGCATTTTGAGGCTGTTTGTAAAAAATTCTTCATTCTTTCAAAATAAAAATAAAAATTCTTCACTTTTTGTATGAACATCGTTTGAGGGTGATTTTTTTGATTTGAAATCATCTACATAAGTCGTTATGTCAAGTTTTTAATCAATCTTTCCATGTATTTTAGTCAAAAATGAAAACAAATGGATTTTACCAGAATCGAACTCACAACTTTTATTGTTGAGTTCTACGTTTTGTTTAAAAATTGTCGAACTCAACAATAAAAATTGGTGAGCTCGACAAAAAAACAAAATTGGTGAACGCGACAATAAATAAAAAGTGGTGAGCTCGACACCATAAAAAAATTTGAATCTCAGTTTTGTTCTTATTTTTTTGTTATAAATCATTTTAAAAAAAAAATTACATCTAAATGTTCAAAATTAGAAATATGTCATTTTCATTCGTCATTCATGATAAAAAAAAATCATCAGAAATGAATGGAAAACCTTAAGGATGTGAAGATGAAAAAAATGGATAGTTTGGATATTTCAAAATTATTATAAACTGAGATGAGGTTGAAGGACCAATGAATCATTAAGAAATAAAAAAGGTTTATCAAATGGACTATCAAGCAACTAGAAAGAAATCCCTCCGTCAGGGAACTTTTAAGTAATTTTCCCTACTTTTAAAATAACAAAATAGCCACAACATATCTATCCAAAAAGAAAAATTCACCTAAAAAATTCACAGCTTATCATAATAATAATCAAATATTTCTAAAGAGAGATCAATTTGTATCCTGGTGATTCCCTTAAGCCATCTTATATTTGCTATCCAAGAGGCCGTGAGGGGGCGAGGTGGCATTCCTACGTAAGAAATAGATTTTTTTTTTTAATATCCAATCTGGGGATCGGCCTCAACCCTCGACTTAAAAAAAATAAATCGCCAATAATCATAATGATTGGGTTTGCAAATTTGTTGTTATATAATCTGTTGTACCCTAAACTGGTTCTCTTCGTACCAGTAAATATAGGATGAACAAATTTCGTACCTTGGGTCTGGACATTGTTATAGCCTGATAAAGCATCGATGTACATTGCTGATTGTATTACAATTTAAGTCCACAAGCCACATCAAATCCCAAAAGCACAGTACAAGTTCCAGAAAATATGATAATCTATGAGCAAAGTTTGTTAAACTCTAAATGGGTAGAGATTACGACTTGTAGAATTTAAGCAATCTAAAGGTATAAAAGTGTAAATAGTAAATTGTTATCCTGCAGTTTAGTAAAACAATTTTAAGCACAGAAAGTATCAAAAGTGGAGAAATACTGCTAGCCAACAATGTAACTCAGGTTTGCAAGGAGTGTTAGCGGATACCTTTGGCGAATACTGTCATTCCCCATTGTCCCAAGGCACAGAGACTGCTACTGGTCCTCATGATTCACATAACGCATCTCGAGGACCATTCAGTGCTTTGGACCTTGACGATGCGGTAGTATTCACTAAGGGCAGATACTACAATTTTCCTCAGAGAATTTGTCGGTGTCACTATATGTATTACAAAAAACTAGGCTGTGTTCATTATATGATACCAGTGCAAAATGTGCCCTTCGATTTCTAGGGAAGCACTATGAAATTGAATCGTCTAGGTCTCAGTAAAAGCTTCTGCCATGATTAAGACAATAAGAGAGGTCCAACCAGTGAATGGGCGTGCGCCTTTTCCTTTCCCCTTGTTCTTTTGGTCATACTGCTCCCACAGATACCCGTTCTGGAAATAATTATTAACAACGTTCCTGCCATATGAAAGGGGTAAAATGTGAGTTTACATACAAAAATTATGTTTAAAATATGCATGGAGAAGAGGTATAAAATTACCTAATCAAATTCTCCCGTAAATCCTCGTAGATGATCCTAGCCCTTTCTCTATATGGTCCATCCTCTGTAGAGATTTAACAAAAAATGTATGGTAAATAGGAACAAACACAATGACAGTGAAATTTTGTTCAAGCAAGTTTCCCTTTTTTTTTATAAAAAGTTCTTTGATTTTTTAATACCTTGGGAGTAATGGTGGAGTGCCGAAAGAATCATGTAATTCATGTTCATCCAAATGGGGCCTCGCCAATAAGGGGGATCATGCTCTGTGTTGCGTTTCATGTACATTGAGCTGTGGCAGGCAACATCACATTTGGTAATCAGGATTTCCCAAAGTAGCATAAAAGATAGTAATTTTCTAAAGGAAAATCAATTAAATAATGCCACGTCAATGAGAAATTATGGATTGTACAAAGTAACTAAGAGATTATAGTACCTTGTTTTGGAAAGAGAACGGAGTCCGTAATCTGTCCATAAGGTGCTCCTGTTGGAAATAAGATCCAACTGTTTCTCTAGGATCCATGATTCCTGTAAAACATAATTAAAAAGATGAAAAACATATGCTGAACAGATGAAGAGATAAAAATGGGAAAAATAAAAATAAGAAGAAAAAGACTCGTATAGAAAGAACTGAAATATATAAAATAATAATAATATTATTATTATTTTTTATCCTCAAGCGCTATAAGGATCTTGAATGCAACTTACTGGATGAATTATTCTCATCATAAATGGGAAAAGGCTGACATAACCAAGATGAGGGACCAGTCTCATCTGTGGCCTTTCTAAAACCACACGAACAAGCTCTCGACTTGCATGATTACTGCCTAATGCCGTCATTTCTTGCCACTTCAAGCGAACCTAACAAAGACAATGTTGATTCAGTATATAGTAACCATAGGAAATAAGAAAAGGAATATTTTATGACGTGTTCACTAAACAAAATACTACTTTAGCTGGGGAATCAAAGAAAGGTGAATCAGAAGCTTGATTAAATCACCACTCACAACTTGTAATATGGAAGACGTGAGTAATAAAGCACAAACAAGCACTGAGAATTAAAGTTAAGACAATAGAAAATAGAAGGAAAATAATAAACAACAAAATTAAGAACAAAGACTGATATGGGACTTTAGAAACAATTATTATGGATAAAATTAATTAACTTAGATTATCTTTGGATAATTTGAGCTGCTAATTATCTTTAGCAACATTATCACAATAAACTATATTTTCATAAAAAAATTTGATGAGTTAAAAAATTTATTGAAAAAGAAAAAATGGGCCAGCCCACAGAGAAGAAATACAAAGAAGAGAAAATACCAAGAGCACTCATTCTGGTTACAGAAGGCCTAGTGCCTAACAGTGAATATCTAATATTACAAATACTAAGTTTATAAAGAAGACTCCTCTAGACTCATCAAAGACTTTGCACCAAAAAATAAGAATACCGAGAATAAATATGATGATCTCCAACATAAGAGTGTTTACTAAATTATTTTCAAAATTTAATAAAAACAAATACCTCTTTTCAGTAAATAATGCAAGTACAGAGAGATAAAATAGTACACTAAAAAATTTAACATTTTATACTTAGATGTAGAACTCTTTTGACCTTTTATTTTTTTCTTTCTTTCTTATTTATTTATTTTGCACAAGAAGGATTACACACAATGGATGCCAAATGTTCACAATTATCAAATATGCCAACTTAAGCATCACCATAAAAGATCAACGGGCATAAAACTGAAGTCCACTACTGATTCAACATTATCATTGATGTCACTGCCAATATTTGGTACAACACAAAAGAATAAAACTCATTCAAATCATTCTCAAATAAATACGCCAAAGACATTTTCAGATGAGAGGAAAATTGATTCTCACCGTTCACGTTTAACCAATAATGGTAAATAAAACAAGCGAACAAAACAGAAATTAAGATTGTCTAGAGATTAAAACAAAGAACTGCACATAATGTTCAATAATAATAAATCAAAATGGATTTTTTGGCAAAAAAGAAACCAATACATAAATATTTAGAATTTTCCATTTTTCCGCTGTTTTATAAGCAAAGATATTTAAACAGATGTACAATTTTTTGAAAGGAAAATATTATCCAAGCATTATACCTTTTCAGTGTGGTTCCCAAAATCAAAATAAGCTCCAGTAACATCTTCAAAATGCATCTGCCAAGAAAAATTAGGATGTTTTATACTGCCGCAAGAAATAAAAATAAATTTAATAGACTGGTTTTTACATGTAGGAGGATTTTCCCTTCAACAACATCAAATACTTCCTATGTGTAGGTTTGAGAAATAAACCACTAATAATATTACAATTATAGTAATTATAACGCTAAGATGAAAGTACTCTTAAAATTTTGATTATTAGTTTGAAACGTGGAAAGGAAGGACAATGCCAGTGGTAAAAGAAAACAATGCCTTAAAATCCGTGCCACACAGACGAGATTTCGAGATGGACATGCAGAAAGACTAGAAAAGATAAAATCAGAAGTGAGGACATCTGACTAGGAGTAAGCCCCAATAGATAATAAAACAAAGAAAAGTCAACTGATCTGTTATGGGAAGGTATTAAAGTTTGATGTTGAGGTAAATTTCGAACTCCCAGGAAAGGGAAACTTACTGCCCAATATGGAAATAATGCATTTTTCAAGGAAATTATGGAAGCATTCAGATTTTTTTATATTTGATGAATAAAGCATTCAAATTTTTCTCATTGAAACATCAATTCAATCTAAAAATCATCCAATTTTGGCCTACAATCCATGTCACTTTCAGCCTCTTTCTACCTTATTTAGAATAATAAACTTGAATGTACCTGATTTAGAATCTCAAAATCTGAGAGCAGTTTAGCCATCGAGTGGTATTCCTGCAATATATTGAAGTCCAAGGCCAATTAATCTAACAGATGGATTTTTTTCTGTGATAGGGTGTCCCCACCCCTTTTGCAACTAATATGATGTATTTTCTCATTACATACCTTCCCCAAGCCATTCTTCTTCTCAAGAAGCTCTGTTATGGAATGCATAGAATCTGCTGCAAGAAGCATCCAACATCTTAGATCTAAGTGGCGTTCTTCATCACTTGGATGTGATGCACGTGGATAATCATCCAGCCCAGAGGTCAATGTCTGGAAAAATCATAACCAAGTCAATAGAATAACATGAACATGGATAATAAGAAAAAAAAATTATGTATGAAACTGTGGATTAAATTGAGAACGAGCTCATGAGTGGAAGGATTTCTTCAACAGTTGCCACCTGATCAACATAAGATCAGAATTTTTTTTTGATTGGTAAAGATAATTTTATTAGAAAGAATGAAGACGAAAAGAGGTGGTCAAGCAGACCAACCCAAACAGGGACAAACAAGGAAAGCAAAAGAAAAGAAAGCAACAAAACCCAACCCAACCATTCCAGAGCCAAATTACAAATTCTATCCCATCTAACCAAAAAGTCTTTGAAGAAAACTCCTTTGAAATCCTTATAGAGTTTACTCCAAGCAAACATTAAGCCCAAAATAGATAAGACCACTTCTTCCGGCGATTACTCTTTCCCCAAAAAAATCCTACTATTTCTTGCTTTCCAAAAGACTGCAAAGGGGAGCAAGTACCAAAGAATCCTTTTTGACAAGGAAAATGAACCTCCCCAAGCTAACCATAACTCCAAGTATCTTAGATGTAAAGATTATTATGTACTCCTTTAGCCAATGAGTCAGCAAATGTCATTTCATTTCCATAATTATGGATATTCCTTGTCAGCACTTACATCCCTAACTATAATTCTGTGTTTCTGTACTTATCAAAAAAAAAAAAAAAGTCTGAGTTTCAATATTTTAAGTAACCTAGAGAAGTTTACATGGTGACCCAATTGTGAAATAATAATTATATTTCTGTAAAAAAGAAAAAAAGAGTTCAGTAATCATTTATAGAGATCTAAAAGACTGCATAAGAACCTTTGGATTTAGCTCACGAATTGTTGCATTGTCCCTCCCATGCCAATAATAACTGCTTGCATGTTTCCCTACAAATTGAAACATTGCGACTTTTAAGGATAAACCCACCCATATAATGCCAACAGCAAACCAGACCATTACAAGATCAACAGGGAATTCTTTTGAAATAGCTTAGATTTTCATGAAGTTCCTTCGAAGTAAGCCATTTTTCCAAAAATGAAAATGTGATAGCTATTATCTTTTAATCCTCCAAAAGAAATTTGGTCCAAGTGAAACATGTAGTCTTTCAATTTAGCACCCTCGTCATCAGTGGGACGGGACGGATAGTTGGGTTGGTGATAAATGATACCATAATCAACGTTTTCACTGTTGAAATATCCAAGGTTTCTATGAACTTAATCAAACCTAGATATTTTTCCAAAAATTGGAAAAGGTGGCAGCAGTTTTCTCCTCCTCCCCCCAACCTCCCTTTTTTTTAATAGAAGTGAAACATGCACTTGCACACTTTTCTCTAGGTCAAAATGGTTAATGTACCAACATGGATGCTGAAAAAGAATATCCCATATCTGTATGACATTTAGAAATGCATTTTTGCATTGACTCGTAAAACAACTTCTTAGAGTAGATGTTATAGTTAGTTCCCTTATTTCAACAAGTTGAATGAAGAAACTTTAATTAATTAGTTACTTTAGAGGATAGAAATTTTTCCTAGAAAGAATGATTTCAGGCAATGTGATGAACCAAAAGACTTTCATCTTGGATATAACGTATTTAACGAGTTTAAGGGGTCTTCTCTGAAGATTTCCTGTTTTTTTGAGAAAGGGTGTGTTGTATCTCGACTAACTCATAGTGTGGTTGTTCTTTTCATTCTTCTATGCTGCTGGTCACCTCGACCACTTTTCAAAAAAAATTTGCTTATCAAGAAAAAAAAAAGACTTCCATATGAAGTAGCAGGAAACCAAACTTACCTGATTGTGTAGTATTGAACCAGTGGAACCATGCTTCAAGGCGAACGAAAGCCCTATCGAAGAAGGAAGATATCTCATTGCTTTCAGCGGTAGTAAATTTTTTTCCCTTTGCGCTACAAACTATATCTGAGAGAAGCAAATTTTAAAGGAAATGTCCACAAAATGATGAATGAGTGTCAGAGTATAGAAATGATGAAATGAAAAGACAATTTTTTATCGCTTGCAAAAAAAAAAATCTCATAAAGAAAATAAACACATGAAACTTATAAACGGTTTGGTTAATAACACCATAACCAAACAGAGTATAGAAACATAAATCTTCTTTATTTATTATGTAGAAGGTTACTTTAGTCAGTCTAATCATTTGCACATTGTGCGGTTTAAGGGATGCTTCATTTCCCAGTTATGGGAAAATTCTCTCCTTCGCCAGCATGTACATTGAGCATGTGTTGGGTCCTCTATATTCCCATTGGATTCTTTTAAGAAAGAAAGTCCCAAAAAAAAAGTGTGCTTGGTTCAAATAACCCGACATCACAATTAGAAAGTGGGAAGGTTTTTTTTTTTTTTTTTTTTCTGATGATAATATACATACAGCCATTTTTTTGCTAAGTTATAATATACATACAACTATATATATGTACAGAGAGGAATTATAAAATAAGAACACCACTGAGTAGTTATAACACCGGAAACTTCAAGATAAGGGGAACTAATAAATGGTAAACAATTGTATGGGGCCATATCCCCATTACCAACACATCAGGACCAATATAGGCATCTTCCTCTCAATAGAATAAGATCATTTCCTCAATGTTACCAAAAAACAATATAGCAGAAATTCAAACAGTTAACAAAAAAACGTAAATTGTGAAAAAAGAAAGTTTCCTTACCATGTAAAACCAGAAATAAAGTAGGTGGGTTTCCATTTGTTGGGTGCTGAGGAACAAATTCCTCTGGACTTTACTGCCGATATTCCATAAGAAAACAGTAAAAATTAGTTTCATTGACAAGTGTGATCTTAAGTCACCTACAGCACACACTTCAATGCAAAACTCTCCAAATCACCTTAGAGCTTCAGCACCTAAGATTTGCTCTCGGGGAATCCATCCATCAATATTCAACAGATCTAACCAGTGTCCAATGATGTCCAAACAAATACGAATATCCCAACGCCTATTCAAGGTAAAACAAATCACCAACATGCAAATGACGCACATTTAGTTAGATTGATGACATTAGCAATGAACTCCAAATACCCAACAAACATGCATAAATATGTTTATAAGATTCATGGAACTGAAAAATGCCCAAGGAAGAAGGAACAATAAAAGATGTTCAAGTAAATCTGAGCAACTGCAGGTTACTAACCAGATTAGCAGCTGATGGAAACCTTCATCCCATAAGAAACCCCTCGGAAAGAGGGATCTGCTAGGAACAGCTGTGTAAAGCTCAGCTGGCCAATATGGAACAAAATTATAACCATTTTTATGCTGCAAAGAGAAAATTACCACTGTATGATTTTATAAGTGCATGAAGATGTAGGCTGATTATGAAATTATACAGAATGCGGTAACATCAGGAAATAGTGGATAGCATACAGAGCATTGAAATATCATACTGAGAATGACATTTAGTCAAACTTTCATTCTTTTCGTAGGTATCATGTGGTCAAACTATGATAATGATTATCTGCTAATAAACATTACAAACTAACACTGGAAATTGTGAAGGAATCTTAACTGCCCAGTAACTATTAAATTTGAGAATGCTTCAAACTTTACTTAAAAGCTGTGAGTATGTGATGCAACTATGCAAGGAACAAAAGGATAATATACATACATCAATACAAAGATACATATGCTGATATCCAAGAAAGTACATATTATAGTTACTTTGCATAAATGTGAAGAGTAGTTTCTCAAGGGATTTCACGAGATGCAGTTAAGCATATATTATTGGGACGGTGACATCCAACATACATGCAGTTTTAGGAAATGTGTCAATTAAAAAATCAGGGAGTTTCGTAACTTACATTAGAGTCTCTCGGAAGGGCAATTTTTGACTGCCCGTAAAAGTAGCCAATGCCACCTAGCAGATTCCCAATGGCAGCCCTACCAACAATGACTGATTCAGGATCAACCTGAATGCACATTATGATGATTTCAGAACTATTTCATCAAGGCAGATAAAAATTAAGAAGCTATTTGGACTTATGGCTTTATTGGAAGATTGAAACTTATATCCATATCCTTAAGTATCTATCAACATTTCAATGGTTAAAAATGAGGGGCATTCTGAAGATAAGAAAGATATGTTTATAAAATTTGGAAGACCAAGCATGCAGCAGACTCAATATGCAAAAGATGTCACAACTACACATGTATACCCAGGAGTAGTACTTTGAAGCTACTACTACCAAACAGAAGGTTAATCAAATTCCAAACATGAACTTGACTAGGTTGACTTCGCCATGAGTAATGACTTGCTGACATGCAATTTGAACAACTTTTAGGGATGATAAGTTTCTGTATCGTTTGACCTTGTTTCTGTACAACAAAGGGTACAACAAACAAAACGGCTTCAAAACAACAAAATTGTAGAATAGCTTACCCAAGTATGAGATTCTATTTTAGCTTTACCACTACAAGTATCTTTCAAATTACATAGTATAAAAAATTGGAACACATATCATAATAGGAAAATCCATATATTATCTCACAGTAGTGTAACAGAAATAACCACAATGTGTCATTGACCACGTGAAATACAAAAGTGAGGAAGTCAATTATTACAACAATCAAGTAACATGAAAGAAGTTTCTGTGGATGGATACCTTGTCTGTTAGATTAAAGCACCTTTCATATTTGTCTTCGAAATCTTTTTGTTTCTTATTTAGTTGATCAGTCAGTAAGCTTCCTGAAATTCATCAATAGCATCTCATTAATATCTGTCAAGATGAATAAGAGAGCATACTAATGCACAAATCTATCAAAGAATAAAAACTATAAAAGAATGATCCCATAGTGGTAATACTTATTCCAAATCAGCAACAATGCACAAAGAAGTGCTTAGGCTAAATCGGTAAAGAGCAACTACTGACTATAGCAGACACCTGTAAGGCTGTTAACACGTTCTTCAACTCTTGAACTCTTCAAACCAGTTCCAGATATGAAAGCAATATCTGTTCTAAAAGGAAACTTGGCAGAAATCTGTTAAAAAAAAAAAAAAAATAAAAAAAGCATCACCGGGGGAGGAGGGCATAAGAACATAGATAACTGATAAGGAACAAAGAATATTAGTGAAAAGGAACCTATTTTATTTCAAAACAAAGTAATGTGGAAAGGAGACCAACATGCCTTTGACTAGTACCTGAAAAACTAGAACATTTGAAGAATCATCATATGAGTCAGGTAGCTGGAGAAGACCCACCCTTCTTGCCTGGTAAAAAGTATGAATTGTTAATGGGGAAAAATGAACCATCATTAACATTTGGAAACACCAAACTTCATTTAAAAGTACAATCGGAGTTTGTTCTAGATGGCAACAAAGCAGAAAAAAATTCAACCATGCAGTATCAAGCTATTATGACTTATGAGGAATGAAACCTTAAACCCTACATACATGGGCTCCAAGTGTTTGCTGGACAAGCTCTGTAAAATTATGCATGTGATGAGTTTTGAAACCAGAATAATGGATGTCCAAGTTATCCTGCAAGAATAAAACCGTAAAACAGTTTAACTAAGTTCAGTATCACAACATAGAATGTACAAAAATATAGTCAATAAGCTAAAGTTCTTATGTTCAAAATGATGGGAAGTACTGTAAAGAGTTGTTTCTCAATATTAAAGAGCCTTCATGAGAGGCAAAAAATCCTTGATAGGATCATGATAGCTAGGGAATGTATTGATTACAATATTCACCAAGGTGATCCAGATATTTTATGCATACCATTGAACCTAAATGCATTTCCCAACTTCCAACGTCCCCACGTGATCCAAATGCCAAAAGAGAGCCATCACGAATATCCAACCCCTCTCTACTTATACTAAGAGTATTTCCTTCTTCATCAGCCAAATAGAAGAAAAGATGGCCCGTTCGCAATATTTCTTCATCAAGTTTAGATCTGCAAATTACCCAAAAACCAACAACCAACAATGCAAGATAAGTACAGGATATATTTTGCTGAATAATTTTGTCATGATACTTAGTCATTCACATTTTCAAAAACAGATTCCTATAATTAAAGCACAATTTGCTTATTAAAATAAAAAAGAAAAAAAAAAAAAAACTTTCAATATCAAGCCATGAATGCACCACAATTGGAAAAATCAGTATTTAACCTATCAAAAAAGTAGTTATACAGAATCATGGATGGGGTAAAACCATTTCTCTCAGTCATGTTTCACTCTTATGCCAAGGATATTAATTATTGACAATAAGAAACTCTACAAAAAAGAGTTATATAACAAAATAACTAAAACAACTTATGAATTAATCAAATAAGATATTTATTATTAGACAATATGAACTCAATTTAATCAAATAAGAGTTCAGATCAATTTACCTATTGGGCATAATGTAGCTAAGTAAATCTTTTGCACAAAAACTCAATGGGATCAAATGACTAGGATTTTGGATTTGGGGTATTGGTCAAAGGCCACACACAAACTACAAATTGTGTGTACTCCATGGAAGTCCATTTCTTTTCTCCCTAAATCATAGTCACTTTCCTGATATTGGACAGAATTTAAGAAACTCTAAAATTTAAAGCTTCATCAACTGAAAATCATGCTCAAGTTACATGTGTGCACTTAATAAATTGATAATTACACTGAAAGGTCAGGCCTTTACTTCTCATTTTGCACATCAACACGAACTGCCCAGTCTCCACCATAGCCACTGCCATTACCCTTGGATTTTAAGAAACTTGTCGTCAAGGTCATGTCTTGATCAACCACAACTTGACGTCCATAATCCCGTCCATTATGATCTGTCCATCCATATGTGCTAAGCTCATCAGAATCTTGGCAGACATGCCGTATCAAATACCTTCCATCCTTTACACCAATCCACATCAATCCAGCAATTAAGGACCGTGGAGTCCTGAAAGATCACCATTTTTTTTATATAAATCCATGCTTTATCAAGTCAAATGGAACAAATAAAACGGAAATTACATAAATTTGCATTAAAGCTCTAAATTCTCTAAATTTAACAACCAAACAAAATCAGAAATTAAAATACAGATTCAGAAACTGTCAACGGATACCTTGCACGGATTCCAAGATAAGCTAGCGGACGATAAGTTCCCCAATATAAGCTCTCCTTGTGCTCACCTTGAAACTACAGTGTTATATCATCCAAATTCCAAATCAAACAACTTAAATTTAAAGAATTTAACATCTCTTGAAGTTAAAAATGCTAGAAATCCCCTTCACCTGTGGAAGATCCATAATTTTTGGTGCAGGAAATGGTGTAACAACCCTAAGTTCCTGAACTTCTTCAACAGGTCTCACAAGATAATAAATTACAAAAACGAGAAGCAAAAAAGAAAAAACACCAACTCCTAACAGAGATTTGAGATTGAATTCCATCATTCGAAGTAAACTGTGAGATCTACTTCTCTCACTTCGGCTTCTTTGAATCGATTTACGATTAGTAAGAGAATCATCTTCGTCAACATTTCTGGCGGATTTGATCCTGCTTCGAGCAGTTCTTCTGCTACTTCCTGCCATTTTCGATTAGATTTCTGCAGATTCAAAAGCAGTAGACAAAGTTTTCTTGCATTGGTTCGATGGAAATTGAACTTTGGAAGAAAAGATTCTGGTTTTTGAGCGTTAGAGGAAGAAATTTGGAAACTTAAATTAAGATTGAATCAAAAATAGAAATTTAAATAAGATTGCAACTAGTTTTGGTTCTTCGATCTTCTATAAGGACAAGCAGAGAGGCTGAGACAAGGGACGGCGGGAGATGTCAGCATGGCTTCGTTCTTGTTTTGAGGTTCTACAGTTAGTACAGGGTCAAGCGGGCCTGGGCCTGGACTTTTAAGGCTGGAAAATGCCCGAACTCTAATCACCATCCGAAAACCAGATCCGTACCAAAACCCGGCTCAATAAGGAGAAATTATCGAGCGCTTATAAATTAAGAGAACTGATATTGGCAACCCAACTTTTACATATTACACCCCATTAAAAATATAGAAAAGAGAAATTTTCAAAAACAATGCCACTTTTCTTAAGAGTGACCTTAGTAGGGACACCTTAACGTAATGGTCCCGCATGTCCGTAGATGCGTTTTACTCACATCTCAGAGAAAACGCATTTACGGGCAAGCGTACGCCACTACATCAAGATATCCCCAGTGTGTCCCCCGCTGAGGTCGCTCCAACATTAATCTTTTGTGTTAATATTCCCATTCCAGCACATTGTTCAATTATACCAAAAACATGCATAGCGAGGTTGCAAACGTTTTAAAGTGATGATCCGGCTAAAAAGCATGTTTCAAGAATTAAAATGAACAATTTACTGAAATGGGAATTTACCTATATTCAACAAACGGAATGCTACTTTACACTGAAGAAAATAAGTCGATGATTGAGAATAAGTAAAAATTGGGGGTGTTAATAGAAGTTCTAGTTTTTTCTTTTTTCTTTTGGTTAGATTTCAATTTTTTAGGTATAGAATTTTATAAGAGCCTAATCATAATTGTAAACAACTTCCAAATTTTTTTAATAGTGTTATAATGTTTTGTATAATATTGAGATAATAATTTGAGCCAAACCTTTGTAATGTTAGAAGTGTGTCTCTTAGTTTGGGATGGGATAAATAATTTAAGAAATTGGTGTGTAATAAGTAGAAGTTGGGGTGCCTAGCAACTCCTCTAAATTAATTAAGGCTCTTAGGAGGGATCGTGACTTAAAGAGCCATTTAGGCATGGGGGTCCATATTTTAGCAAACATTTGAGAAACCCCTCTATTTTCAAATTCATGACATGCTCCTGTCTTCAACCTCTACTGTATCCTCAACCTTGAGGTTCCACCTTCTTACCTTCTCTTTCTTTTCTCACATATTCCTTAAAAAATCATGATAATTTGACTATCCCACGTGGCAAACTCAATCAACTACTCTGACGTGACAAATTTGAAAATCGTAGATCTGCATTTCTCGGGATACATGGACACACTTCCCCATTTAAAAAAAAAACATATCTCAAGGGAATTGTATATACCGAGGAGCACAGATCTAGGGTTCTCAAACTTGTCACATCAAATGGTCAATTGAATATGGCACGAGGGTAGTCAGATTACAAGACTATCCCTTAAATCCATTCTCTTTTTCTTCTATGATTTATTTTTCTTTAAAAAAAATAAAAACTTTTTTATACACTCCCATCTCTTAGAACTCATTCAATACGATTCGTGATAATCAGACACCCCCCTCCGCTCCCATCACAGAATCGTAGATCATCTGCCTCGAGATACCTGAGAAAAAGATTTATGATTCTATATATCTCGAGACAAATGATCTACGATTCTGTAATGAGTGGCATGTGTCAGAAAATCATTATTCTTTCAATATTCTTGTATGCTTTCTTATTTTATGGACTGATGGACCCAAAACTACTTCAATAAAATTAAAACATGGAGAAGCCAGAAGATTTATCCTTCCAATCGTCTCTTTACACATAATTAAGAACAAGTCCAACGAGACCATCCACTATATCCATCCAATGAAGAGCATGGTCAGCTTGAATGTAGCTAATGGTACACTTATTTATCATCATCATCGAAACCTTATCCCAAGGATCTAAGATGTCTACCAAATGAATCCCAATCCATTGTTCCACTCTGTCCTGAGGCACTGTATATAATTTGATGTATAAACTATTACATGTGTACTCGTTCAAGTGACATGTTAGCTTAAAAAACACACAGAAAAGCCTTTGGTAGAGGCTTTAAATTATCCTTTTTCGATACAAAACTAATTGTATCTAAACTGGTAGCTTTAGATCTTTCTCACTGTAAACAGCTTATACATTTCCTTTTTTTTTTTCTGGGTTGAGTTTGATATCGAGAAACTAAAGCCTGAGAGAACAGGTCCACCATTTAGGGTTCTAAAAGCCAATGATCAATCGTCTGTGCCAAAGTAGCGATCTCCGAACTCTCCCATCCCAGGTATAACACGGAACTCTGCATTTAATGAATCATCGATCTCCGAAGTAACAATTTTCAAGGTTGGGAAACGTTTGCAAACACAATGAATTCCTTCTGGTGCCTAAATCAGCAACACAATAGTAACCCCATAACGTAAGCACGTCTGAAAAGTTCCAGAATTTTAAATCTGCAACTAACATAGTTGGATACTCACAGAGATGAGGTTTAGGAAAATAATGTGGGACTCTGGAACTCCTTTCTGTATGAGAAGTTCAATTGCTTGACCCGCAGAGTTACCTAAAGAAAGCCATCGGGATGGTTTAGATTACAACAATTAAGAAAGCATAAAATGTGTAAAATAATTGAAATAAATGGTAACTATGCAATAAATTCACCACACATATCCGAATTCTGCTTCGAGGAACCAAGGGTCTGTATATAGTGCATGGGAAATGGTTATCCCCGGAAAATGTGATTTTCTCTAGAAAATGAATTTCTTCCCAAAGTCGGGAATATATTTTCCCACCCATAATATGGGAAAATGATTTTCCCACTTCCTAATGTTATTCTCTATTTGACATTTTCCCAAGAACAATCACATGGTGGAATTCATTTTCCCGATGAATTCATAATCCCTTAAAAATGAACTCTCTACAATCATACATGCCGCGACAAATGGCAGAATCGTGAGGACATTGAAAAGATATGGCCCCAACCTTGACACAATCTTATTGTACTTGTAATTTAAAATATACAAAAGAGTTACCTGTAGCAAGAACTGGGTCCAGAAGTAAGACATGCCTTTCTGAAATATCTTTGGGAAGTTTCTCATATATAAGCTGCTCGGAGACAGACAAGGAGAAATTATTGTGAGCAACCATAAAGTTTTCATGAAAGAAAGCAGAAGGACCAAGTTTTGGAATGCACCTGTTTCCCATTGTCTCCATCACGGTGGATTAGGATTTTTCCGATTTTTATTCCTTTGCAACAAGCACGCAAAGCATTCTCCATGCTTTCACCACTGTAATCAAACAGATAACGAGAATTTAACTTCTTAGAAAAGATACAGCTATAGCAACAACGAAAAAAAAAAGTGTCATTGGGAGACAAAATGTTTCTTCTATGCACCAAGAATCATAAATCTTGAACACAAATATGTGAAATTTTCAGACACTGGAAGTGTCATATTCATCTTCTTATCATATTTATTAATAAAACTTGATCTTTTAATATAAGCAATAAGAACGGAAAAAAGAAAATTTGGCAATAAGAAATATTGGAAGGCCAAAATTAACAATAATGGATTAATCGAGGCTAGGACGATTGTTCTCGATTAGGATTTCTTTTTCTCTTTTTTCAGGATATAAAAAACTGCTAAGTATACCTGATTTAAGGCTCACCTTCGAACAATGGATACTCCACACAATTTCTTGCAAAAGTCAACTCCTGTATATACTGATCCTGGAGTAGAAGAATGGCATGATTTCAAACATTTGTAACAGTTCAATTTACTCTATGGACAAATCATGCAAAACAGATGGCACATCATGTAGGGAAGTCAATATTGTCTTTAATCCTTCAAAAATGTATACCATTCATACACATTTCATGTGTGCACAGTCTACATAAGGAACTACAATTTTTTAGCGTAGTGGTGGTTGTAGTAGCAACAACGACAATTAAACTTACTTAAGAGACTGAATGAAAAGAAACGTAGTAATAATTATTCCTTAACACACCTGTAGGAGTGATAACTTGCTTCTCAGTGAATGGCAAATGGCCAAGACCATGCTCAACAACCTGACAAGGTCATTAATGGTTACATAAAAATGTATTGGTAAGATTTCAGAAAAGGGAAATATTAAACACAGTGCACATATGAACTTTGAATAACTTCTATGGCAGAATATACCAGACGAATAAGCCTATCCGAATAAAAGACAAAGTCATGCTTTGTTATTTCCCGGTCTCGGATTAGTGTATGCATCCCTCTTATCTGTTGCAAGGGACTCGAGCATGAGTATAATTACACCAAGTACTTGAAGAAAGCAGAAGGAAAGAAACAAACAAGAATTTCTAATGGGTGAAGACTCAAAATAGGGGTGTGTTTTGTGTCCATGCTATAATGCACATGGCCAATCTAGGCATCAACTCAGATAGTGTATTTAATTGCCATTCAACAATCCCGAAAAAACCAGACTAACATGACAAAGTTAACTGCCTAATGCATTGGTTCTCCCTCCATTTCCCCCCTCAGAAAGAAAGAAAAAACATTTTAAGTGCCCCATCTTTAGCCCATCTTCTCTGCTCTCATGTATTAACAATCGAAGGATTTGCTAAGATTGATGATAAGGATGGTGTTTTGCTATGGAGGCAGCCAGGACTGTAACAGACGTGAAACAATTCACATTTGTAGTTGGACTAGCAAAGAACATAAAGCTTTTTGTCCCTTCGTTGAAACAAATCCTACAAGTAGAACATGATAGGATAACAGAAATTCAGAAGAGGATAAGTGAAGGTACCTGGAATGTTGAGTGAATGACATATACACTAGGATATATCTTGCAAAGGTCATGCTGACCAAGCTTTGTGTGGATATGTTGCACAATTAAATCAATTGCAACATGATTATCACCTCCCCGGGGTATGATCACATCCGCATATTTCTTTGATGGAAGAACAAAATCATCAAAAGCAGGCTTTACAAACTTCGCATACTGTACAGTCGATACAATATTTCCAAGGTATCTTATCCATATAAGGTAAAAAGTTCAAATATTCAAGTAGCATTTTAATGTGATGTGAAAGTTAAACTTACATGCATATGTGAAAAAAAAAAAAAAAAACATTACTAGATAGTCCATATTTCAGATTTTGAATGAAATTGTCCTACTTTCCTGTTTAGTAACCCAAGGATGGTTGGTTTAAGTCTTTATATGATTTATGGTTCACGCTGATTTCCTACAAGGCTTGCAGTTCAACCAAACTTAGCAAAGCAGCTATTTGCTAAGCACCCCCCACTAGTTAGAAATCTTTATGTAACCTTAGAGTTCTACAGTATAAAGGAGTCTCAAATGACGCAGTTTGAACATATGAGCACTAGATCGGGGCTGTATTGGCATTGTTTCATATGTAGTGGTCGCCTGTAACTCCTTTTCTTATCTTTTTGCTTCTGAATATGCTGCTAGAGAAAGAAGATAAGACCAGATGTGATGAATACTTCTTATAGTATATTCTGGGCATCAAGTTCTACAAAATACTTCTTCTAGTATTATTCCGTTTGCCTATCAAAAAAGTTCTACAATCACCATCCATAGACATATCTATGTACAAGTGAAATTATGGTTATTACTGCAGGATCTTTTTCTTTTTTTTCGCTTTTACTTCTTGATTAGAAAAATAGATATGAGAGAGAGAGAGTACCCTCTCCCAACATACAAGGATGGCCTAGTAACACTCTTTCACGCCAATAATTCAGTCACCACATTAGCACTCATTAATGAGAGTCGTTGTAAAGGAAAAATGAGAGCGTCGTACACAATACATGATTAAAAAACTGAGTGTTTGTTAACAAGCATAATGCAAATTTTCTAATTTCTATGGCACATCACTATTACCACTTGTACAATGCATGAAATAGAACTTAATATAATAGGTAAATTTGATAAGAAAAACATGTCTTCCACAGAATTCTACTTGCCTGTTCAAGGACAGAGTTTACATCTCTACCTCTCTCAACTGTGTCACGCCTTATTCGACGGGCAAGCCTTACATCAGCATCTAGAAGCAATGAATCACCATAAGATTTGGAAACAAAGAAAAAAATGAAGGATAAAAGATTATAGCAAAAAACATGAATGCTGCTAAAAAAACTGCTGGAGATATATCCTATCAATGGCATAGGGATACCTATATTTACAGTTCTTTCAGTTGCATAGGGAAAAAAACTTAGAAGAAAGCAAACAACGGTACCTAACTATTATAGAATGCACAAATGGATCTACAGATCAATAGGAAACCTCCTTCTCAAAACTTAATTTGTCAATTGTCCTTTTTTTTTCATTTACCAAAATTACCAATCAATTTCTTTTTCTACCAGAATAATAAATCATAAATTTAGAGAATATTAAATTCAGCCCATTTTAGCCAAAACCTATCTCCTGCTACCCAATCCATGTAACCGAACAGCTGCACACCTGTTTCTTTACCGAAAAGCAGGTCCCAATTATGTTCTTTAAGGTGTCTGAATGTATGATAGCAAACCACAACCTGATTCAAAACCCTTCTTCACCTCCTTATTACTATCCTCTAACCTGGTTGCTAACAAAAAATATTAAAAAAAATAAAAGTAGTAGATATTAACATTGAGAAACTTCAACTTGCCAATCAAACAAACTTTTTTCAATGGGATTAAATATCTCTTGAAGAGTAAAGAAAAAGAAGCCACTTTGGAACCCCAAATAAAAGAAACCAGAAAAAGAAGGTAAAGAAACAAGTCATAAATCCAAACATAACTTACGAAACAAAGTTGTTGAAATAATTAATTCTTCATATTGCCTTGACCAAGGATATGGTCAAAAATTGAGTGGAATGGTGAAATCAGCTTCATGTTTCTAACCCCCAATATTTGGGATAAGGCATAGAAGATGATGATAATGAATAACTCAACTATAAGAATTGCCAGTGCCCTTAAGTGGACAACAACAATAATAGAATCCCAACAAGGGCTACCTAAGTATATGGTGCCTAGAAAAGCTAATGTCACCAAGCACCCATTCCACAAAGTGACTGTGTAAACAAAGGTTCAGGCTCTTCTACCAAGAAATTCATATTTTCTCCTCTCCGCTTGTCTATTAGTCATAAAAGTAGCTAATTTCATTAGGTAAACAAATAAGATAAAATTCTTTAAATAAAAGATTGGATAAAATTGTCGAAGAGATATTGTGTTCGTACAAGGGACATGAGATTTCTTTCTTACAATAACGAGGCTAACAAGGTAATGGACGCAAAAGCTAATGGAAAACCACTGATTCTTGATATGGACACAACCCCCATCCATTGTGGCTATCAATTTTTCTATTAGAGAATTCCTCACTTTTGGTAGTCCAAATGTTTGTTTAATTGATACAAATTGTGTTTTCCTTGTGCTTCTTTGTATTTGTGTTGTATACTTCTCTTATGTTTCTACCTCAAAAATTATATGTAAGTCTTAGACCAGAACTGAGAAAATATACATGGGGCTGCATAACTATAATAGGCAAGCGATCATGGCATAACCACAACTTTAGTGTTTGGCAATATTTCTCTTATCAAAACCATAAACAACAGCTTATAGAAAAAAACATAAACAGCAAGATAAAGACAAGTACCTGTGTCAACAAAAATCTTCATATTCAACAAGTTGCGGACACGTTGGTCATGGAAAACCAAAATCCCCTCCAAAATAATGACGTCGGATGCATTTACCTAACAACAGATGTCTAAATAAGTACATAAAAACCTTACATTTCTCTAGGCCACAATTGAAAAATATATCATCATTGTCAAAGTCTTATCCAAAAAATTTGAGGTTGGCTAAACAAATCCTGTTCTTCTTCCATTCAATTAAGTCTAAAGCCATGTCTTCTATTAATTCAAATGCGTTCAAATCTGCTCTCACTACCTCAGTCCACATCATTTTTGGTCTTCATCATGCTTGTAGAACCTTCAATTTGTACACACTCCTTCATACCAGGGCAATTATCATTCTTCATTGAATATATAATACCAGGGCCATTAGCTTATCACCAATTGGGGCTGCTCCTACATTTCCGTAATGTGTTCATTTCTAATGTTAATCTTTCACTCTTTCCAATCATCCTCATCGCTACTACATTGTTTCTTGATTGCTAATTTGCTATCTTTCTACAACATTGTTTCTCACTTGCTTAACAATCAGCTCTATAAAGCATTACTGACGTCATATAAAATTTCCAAATCAATGGATTTCTAACCAAATCAATAGCACTAGCCACATATCTTTTTGTCTCAGGGTCCCACCTCCCCAAAGTGCAGTATAGTAGTTTTCTTCTAGGTATGATCGAAGGATACAAGGAGACAAAATCCATCTCCAACATATAAGGATATTGAAGCAGATATGGATGCACCCTGATGACGTGAAGAGGGTTATATCAGCTAAATTTGAGGTGCAAAGAAAGAGAGAGCTGCAACTAGTAACTTGCAACCAAAAGTGCCTTAAATGGTAATTGCTTTTATGTCTTAAGAATCCAAGACTTAGACCAATTCGAATCACCTTAGAGGAAATAGAGTAAAAACAACCTTACACGCAAGACATTAATTATCAAATGCACAAACCATGACAACCAACAAGTGAATTACAAATTTACAACTAAGAATGCCGCATAAAAGCATACCTGTCGAAAACTTTCAGAACACCGTCGATGGTTCTTAAAATCGTAAATTGGAACATGGACTGATTGGCCGCACTTGAGCTTTCCAATGCACTCCAAAAGTTGTTCGGAATCAAAGGCATCTACGGAGAAACTACTACATGTTTTAACATGTATACATTGTAAAATAAATAAACTCAAAAATTAAAATAACCAGCTCGGGCTGTAAACCTACAATCTGTATTAATCCATAAAATGAATTACCAGGATGATCAAAATTATACTCGTGGACTCGTTCAGATTCTTCAGCAGTCAAACCCCGGTAGAATGAATCCTAAAAAATGAAAAAACATATAAGAATAATTTTAGAAACACTACATCGAACATGATGCACTTCATTCCTACATGATTAAATATAGTTAACATCTCAATAAGAATGTTAGGATCTCTATTTTATTGAACTGTTTTACTTGTCAAAAAATTATTTTTTTTAGAGATAAATCACGTTGATCTCTATCACAAGCAAAATTAGTGTAGTATTTAGCATCAATTGATCCATATCTATCAGTTGCAGGCTCAATTCCTTGGCACTCAAAACAGATTTAAAAAAATATATTGAAACTCAAAAGAAACAAAGATTAAAAATGCTCCATTTATGACTAATAAACTGATCATGATCATATAAAGGAACTACAAACCATAAAATCCTACTCACCTGATTGACAAGTACAATACGATGATCATGAAGCTGTTGAATGATCATATCGCAAACAGTTGTCTTACCAGAAGCCGTACCACCCGAAACTCCTACTCAATTTCCCCAAATAAAACCAAAATCATCACTAAAATAAACACTGAAACTGCGGAATCGTAGAACATGTAAAACTGGATATAGTTATTAGAAAACAAAGTAGATGAGAGATAGCATCAGGTTTTCTTTTGTGAGAGAGAGAATTACCAATGACGAAGGGCTGCTTGGGAGCATTATCGTCTGTTAGGGTATCAGTCGAAGAAGTAAAACGAGGAGAAGAAGATGGGGAAGAAGAGAGAAGGCCATCAAGGCGTAGACCTGAGAAGTGCGGACCAGATGCTGCTTCCATCGCGTAATCCATCGTCGACTTCTCTCTCTTGTTCCCCTTACTTTGGTTACAAATGCGCTTGAGTTCGACGCGACGCCATTAATGATGCTCAAGGTCGAACATATCCAACTGGTTTTGGGGAATATTTGAGATTAACTCCTTGTTTTTTCCGATTTTATTATGTAACCCTTCCTTTCCCGATTTTATTATGCTAACCCCTGCCTTTTCATACTTATGAGATACGCCCAAGACTAATTGAAATAAATGTTCAAGTAGGGGTGGCAATGCATTGGGTTGGTCGTGTTTCTATCGTGTTGAGATAAGGGTATTATGAAAATTTATCCAACTCAAATCCGACCCATTTAATAATCGTGTTAAAAACTTAAACTTGAATCCAACACATTTATTAAATAAGTAACCTAACCCGACCTCTATAACACGTTCAATATAATCTTAATCTTAGTTAAAAAATATAAGTTCCATTTTCACCACCAAAATAAAAATATTGTAACTAAAAATAAAAAGGTAAATTTTCAAATAATTACAAAAGATTTCGATAGTAATGAAATATTGTCAATGTTGACAAAATCATCACATAATATTTGATAATTTGATAACATTTTGTCAACATTACATGTTAGTTGTGTCAACATTAATAATATTTTGGAAATACTGAAAATTTTGATAATTATTTGAGAATTTACTGAAAATAAAAGCACGCAACCAAAAACTAATATCTACCAATATAAACAAAGTTAAGAATGGATGTTGTCCCACCACACAAAAAGGGTTTGGGGTTTAATCTCATTACAAATCTCAAGGAAAGTTTTCAATTTTATTCTATTTTTTTTCTTTTTTAGGAATACCTCTCCAATTTTATTATATTTTTGGCTCTACCCCATCTTTTCAAGAGTACCCTTCCACTTCGTATATTATCTTTCCTCTTCTCCCATCCAATAATAATCATGCAACTTTATTACATTTTTTTCTTCTTCCTTCTTTTTTAACAATACCCTCTAATTTTATTATATTTTATTTTCTACCCCTTAATCCCTAAAAAGATGCTTGTGTCGATAGGCATAGGTAAATTCTGGAAAGTTAAGTATCATAAAACATAAACCAATTTCCTTCATTAATAAAATCCACCACAATTATAAAAAGGGTCAAGTCGTACAAAAGTCAACATGACACATTAATGATACGATAATTAAGTAGGTCAAAATGGATTGAAGTCCATAATCTAAACACAGCCCATTTAATAATCGGGTTAGATGGGTCAACATGATAACAATTGAATACGACTAAGGTAAATATAAAGTCGATAATCGAACATCCCGATAAACATGAAGAGGAGTAAGGTGTTTACAATTAGAAAGATTCCAAATGTAGCTCTTTTGACGACTTCTTTGAGTTGGAAGATTAGCAGTCTTCCCACTTCATACTTAGGACTTCCCTTAGGTGCTCCAAACTGGTGTTCGGCATTGTGAGATCCGGTGTTGGAGAGGGTAAACAAGAAATTTGCATTTGTGGCATGATAATTGTCTTTCAAAGGGAAGAAAGCTGACTTTGATTAAGATCATTCTCTTTAGCATCCCTGTGTATTTCCTTTTTTTATTCCAAATGTCTAAAAAGATTGAGTTAAAATTGGGTAAGATGATTTAGGATTTCCTTTAGCACAAAAGAGAATGGGATCGAAAGCACCACCTGATGAGTTGGAGGGTTGTGACTAAGGCAAAATAATAATAATAATAATAATAATAATAATAATAAGGGAGGACTTAGGATTAAAAAAACTTGAGATGTCTAATTTGACATTGTTGGGAAAATGGATTTGGAGATTCAGGGTAGATGTGGATAACTTATGGAGGAGGGTTATTCCAACAAGATTCGGGGAGATTTATTTTGGGTGCGAGAGTGGAGTGTCAAGGGCACCCCCATGGTTGTGGAGTATGAAAAGGAATATTGAAGTTGTTAATAGTGTTTAAATTGAGAACAAGATTCGAAGCAGGGAAATGGGATATAGTAAGATTCTGGAAAGACAGTTGGTGGGGTTACGGGCTACTTATGGATGAGTTTTCAATATTGTATTCGATTTCCATGAAGAAATGACTATTAATCACTAGTTTTAGGCGATGTCTAAATGGTTTGTTATCTTGGGATTTGGGGTTCTGAAGGGCTTTTAACGATTGAAAAATAAAAGGAGATTGGTAGTTTAGTAAACTGTACTAATTCGCTTCATTTTGACTTAGAGAGTGAGAACACAAGAGTCTGGAGGGAGAGTAAGGGTGGCTTTTTTGTTAGTTATTTTTATCGGTCTTTAATTAGTGATGATTTTCCCTTGTTCCTAAAAGGTAGCAATATGGGGATTTAAAGCACCCTCTAATATGGGCTATTTTTTACTTGGACTACAATGTTGAACATGATTCAAACGATAGATTTCTTGATGAGGAGGGGTCTTTGTGCAGTCAATTACTATATGATGTGCTTAAGGGATGCATAATTGGCAAACCATGTTGTGATTCTTTGTAGAGTGGCCCACAAGGTTTGGTCTCATTTTTTTTGGTTTATTTAGAGTTTTGTTTTGCTTACTAGCTTCCACGCGAATTCTCTTTGAATCATGGTTGCACGATGAAAGTTCTTTCTCCGAAGGTGAAGAGGGTGCTTTGAAGTATCACTCGCTTCACCATTTGTTGGGGCTTGTGGAAGGAACATAATGGTGGGATTTTTTTAACAAAAGACTTGAGTACTCCGGATCTTATTCTCACTATTATAGGTTATATATTCTTGTGGTCAAAAAGTTATGATGAACTTAAAAGGGTGTTCTCTGAAGATTTTGTAGAAAGATGGGAATGAATTAGTATTACGAGAGAGTGACTTTTTATGTGTTGTATTTCACTAGACTGGCTAACTTGGCCGATCTTGCTCCTTTTATAACTATAAATGAAATCATTTTACTTACAAAAAGAAGAAGAAGATAATTCTATCATTTTTTGAGTCATGCTAAGAATTGCCACCTTTAAAGATAACTGGCTTTGAGGGTTTAAAAAAAAAAAAAAGTGTTTTTAGCTATAGATTGTAGATAAGGGCAATCAGATCATTTTACACTAATCTATCACATAAGATTGAGTTCAAGGGATATGTCATTAGTTTGGAAACATAAAAGGTATCTCAAATATTTACAAAACCTGGAGGAGTATATCCAAATTATCCAAAATAAATACGACGGATCACCCACCAACCACGACCGCGACCGCGCGAGAGATTTTTCTTCGATTGCCTTCTCTTTTGGTCTGGCAATTTGGCAACTTTGCATTCTCTGCAATTTCTTTCTCTGCTCGAAAGCTCAAAGAAGACTCCATTAATGGCGGCCAAAATTGCCCCGTCGATGCTCTCATCTGATTTTGCGAATTTGGCTTCAGAAGCCGATCGTATGGTCAAATGCGGCGCTGACTGGCTTCACATGGACATCATGGTATCGATTTCTCCTTCTAGGGTTCTACTTTCTGATCCATCTTGTCAAATGGTCATCTATTAGTTCTGTAAATCGTATCTGAAACTCTTATTTTCGTTGTTTTATCTTCCATGTTGTTTTATATATTTGTCTTGATTTACTTTCATTAAGAGTTCGTAAATCATCTAGGTTTTCCAACTTAGATTTCATGTCATAATTCATAAACAAGTCAAAGTAGGTTTCCTAAGATGTTAAATTTTGTCATTTGGAAAAACAATGGATAAACTTAAATGTATGTGATGCACAAATCAGTAAACCCTAAATACCAAACGAAACTTGTGAAGTATTGTGATCATGGTAACTTTATTAATTACTATAAAAAATAAAAAATGTGGTAACTTTATGTCTTCTTGTTCAGATTTGGAACATGAAGAGAATTAGCTGATTTGATGACACTTCATACTTTAGATATAATAGAAGTTGCTTTGAACTACTATTTTACTGCACCTTTAATGACACTAAGTGGTTGTTTTTGTTGGCTTCTTTGCAGGATGGGTAGGTCCTTCCGTGCTGCTTATGATCTAATGCTTTGAGCTCTGAAGTTCCTTTAAGCAGTATTACATTTCATAGCAATATTGCATTTATTTTATTTGATATATCCTATTTTTGGCTGATTTTTATGCATGAGTGTAGTAGATCAGAGTGAAGTGTCTCCTGTTGCGTGTCTTCCAATGAGGGAGACATAATTTTTGAAGTGGTTATGGGGAACCTTAACTATACAATTGTAGGAGAAGGAGCTCACGAGTAGAGCTTCAAAACCGATCCCTTGGAGTCTCACTCCATTTGCCATTTGTTGGGGCATTTGGAATGAGAGAAATAGCGCATCTTTGAGGGGAAGGAGCTCACAATTCATGACCTATTGTTGTCTATTTTGGGTCTTTTGTTATTTTTGAGTAAATTGTATATAGTGTTGAATCTTCTTCGAGGATTTCATTGCTAGGTGGGACAGGGGCGGAGCCAGGATTTTACTCATGTGGGGGCAATATAAGTGTAGAAATTTTTTTGTGAGGGCAACAAAGATTGTAATTTTTTTTTGTGGGAGCAACATAAGAATCGAAACTTTTTTATGGGGGTAACCAAGAGTGTAAAACAAATTGTGGGGGCAATAGCGGCAGATTTCTTTATCCGCCACTATTATCTGTCGCAATAGCTCAATACTCTACAAAAGGTTTGAAAATTCTTATGGGGGCAAGTGCCCCCATTGCCCCCACTCTAAATCCGCCCCTGAGGTGGGACATGGTTTGTAATTTAGAGGAGGCATAAGTGGCGCTCCCAACTTTTTGATAAGTTTGTAATTTGGACCTATCTCGTCCCCTTTTTTACTAAAATTTTAACTTATAAAAAAAATAATGGTAAAACGTGTAGGGTCGAAATTTATTGGTTTTTAGCATCATCTTCCCATCCATCTTATTCAAATTGCTTAAAGAAAAGCACCTTTATTTGTACTAAACTTTAAATATCAATAATACCTTTAACGACTTACAAGTTTGTGACCTTTTACTTGAACACCAAGCTATGTTTGGCTTTGATTTATGATTTTTCTTAGAATATATTGGCCATCAATATCCAGAGTTAAAACTCAATGACTTCTTTTTATAATCTTAAATCCCATTAGAGGATTATCTTGGCTTTGGATACATATACTTAGCTTATATATTCTTTTAGTCATCAAATTCATACTTCACTCTACCTAAATGGATAAATTGATTATCAGGGCATTATCTCTCTACGTTTAGAATGATCAAATATCTATTAGGCAAAAATCATAGATAAACAAATATTTCTAAATTTTTAAAGCATTTTAGATGGTTGATCCTGTGTCTCATGTGTACATGCATTTCATTCTTCATAGGCACTTTGTCCCTAATCTTACAATTGGAGCTCCAGTCATTGAAAGTTTACGGAAGCACACAAAGTAATTATTTCTTTCTTGATTATGCTTTCCTTGTTGTGGTTAAAGTTTAGACATTGTTGCTAGGAAGTTCCCAACTTTATTTAATTCAAGAAAATTTGATATTTTTTTCCCCTCTTTTTTCAGGGCATATCTAGACTGCCACCTTATGGTTACAAATCCGATTGATTATGTGGAACAATTAGGAAAAGCTGGTGCTTCAGGCTTTACTTTTCATGTTGAGGCATCCAAAGGTGGGTCTTGTAGATTTTGGATATTCGATTTAGTTGCAACCCATGCAGCTTTACTATTCTGGATTATTTAGCATTCCAGGTTTCACTTTTCATGAGGCACCCAAAGTCCCTTCATGGTTTGCTGCAAATATTTTCAAATTGCAACTGATTGCAACCATCCAAATGTGCAGAAATGATAATGTTCTGCAACCGGTTGAATTTTCATCCATTTGCTGCCCTACCAAGCAGGCCTAACACACAATCATATGTACATTGGACATAGGAATGAAGTTCAGACACATCGATCCTACAAAACTGAGTCACGGACTCTTCCATAAAGTTTATTGCTTATTGAATGATACATTATGTAAAGAATTTAGTTCATTCCAGTATAGTATTAAAGAATGAATTCATTTAGATAAGTTGATATAAATTAAAATTTTAAAGCATTACCTAAATAATAGTTGTGAAATATTTGAGAAATAATGACTTGTCTGAATAAGAAGTGAGTGCACTATGCATTGCCATCACATGAACACAGCAAGGATATTCCACAGAACAAACTTCCTGATAATAGAGTATCTTTGGCATGTTTTATAGTTGTAACTCTTATGATTCCTGTAGCCTGAGTTAGCTGGATTATATGGCAACTTGTTGCAGATAATTGGCAGGAGGTCATCCGGAGAATTAAGGCAAAGGGCATGCGTCCTGGTGTGGCACTGAAGCCTGGAACTCCCATTGAAGAAGTGTATCCATTGGTATTCACTGTCTCTTTTTCTTTGTTCCCTGATATAGTAGATTATTTATGATGCTATATTTTTTGTTTGAAAAATGCAACACATGTAATGTTATCAAAGCCCAATGAAAGACACGTTAGACTTGTTATGATCACTTGAATATTCACCAACTTGGGCAATTAGGCTGATATTTCTCATCGTGATCAAAAAGTAAATTCAATTCCAATCTGAAAAGCAGATTAGACATAAATATCATTTTCTTTTAATTCAAGTTGTAAAAAAAATAAAAAATAAAAAAAGATTTCAGTAAACCAGAATTCTGTTCAAAGAAAATCCAATACAAAGTGCCAAAATGTGTACTGTAATCAAGATTTACTACGAAATCAAAATAAAATGTTGCCTTCTTTTTCCCCACAGGTTGATGATGAAAATCCCGTTGAAATGGTCCTTGTTATGACAGTGGAACCTGGATTTGGTGGTCAAAAGTTCATGCCAGAAACGATGGATAAGGTGAGTTCATTTTCTTAATGATTTTTTCATCAGCATCTCTTTTTTTATTCGTAATTTGTTTTTAATTGCTTGGGTAATCAGGTGCGTGCCTTGAGAAAGAAGTACCCATCTCTTGATATAGAGGTGAGCTCATCTTCTGATTTTGACTCCATCACCATCTAAGGTTTTGCTAGCAGTTACTTTACTTGATCACCTTGTTAGCTTAAGTTTTAAATGCAGTTTCTTAGCTTGCTCTACATTTTTCTAGTGATTTTCATGAATATAACTTCTATATATAGATATCTATCTAGATTATCTTCGCTAGATCCATATTTGGTTTTATGTGAAATTCTAAATGATTGAGTCTTCTTCATTGTTTCCTACATTATATAGATGTCAGGTATTGTAAAGGCCCATTTGAAACAAATCTGATAGCCATGAGATTTCTTGGGATTGTCTTTTGGGATTGTAACCAACCAACCTTTTGTACTTCTTTCAGTCAGGCAGGAAAAAAAATGACTTAGATGCTATGGTCTTGGTCATGCAACAAGGTCCATTCTTTTGGTATTAAATCACTTGGGGGGTGGGGATCCCACCCGCCGCCCACATTCAGTTTTGAGGATGGTATCCCGATCTCCATGTCTAACTACGGGACCCATATGCCCTCTTTGAATAAATTACACAAAATATGTATGTGCATGTAAAGTAATGATAGACGAGTTTTTTCTATATCAAGTAACTCTTGAGAACTGATTGGCCTTGGTTTACAGGTGGACGGTGGCTTGGGCCCTTCTACCATTGACACAGCAGCTGCAGCAGGGGCAAACTGTATTGTAGCGGGAAGTTCAGTATTTGGAGCTGCAGAGCCGGCACATGTTATTTCCCTTCTGAGGAAGAGCGTGGAAGAAGCTCAAAAAAACAGTTAGTAAGATCGTTGTATGGTGCTTGATTTTCTATCAATAAAGATATTGTTGTACACTATTGACTTGTATGATGTGCTCAAATTTTGGAATAAAGAGATACAATTTGCTTATGTTATTCTTGGGCCACATACTTGACTCGTACTACAATACAAAATTTTATTCCAAGTGAATGTGATGCAACCAGATTTCTTTGTGATGTTATGTAGGAAATCTAGAGATTTAGCGTGGTTTGCGTGTTTATGCAAATTACAAATGGAGCTCAAAGCTGGTGTCCTTGAGTTACCATTATTATATTCAATTCTTCTTGACTCCCTGGGAGACGACAAGGTTTTGGTCCTTGTAACATCAATAAATTGACGTCGACCCTTGGGCGTGAGATTGGATCATTTCCAGCATCTTAACTCGGCTTGTATCTTGGAGTTCCTGATAGGACTAATATCATCTCAGATTCTGTTATCAAGTGTGGGTAGGTGTCTCACTTCAAGATAGATCAGGTTTTCGTCGTTCATGGTTTTAAATCTCGTCCGAGATTGAGACGACTCATCTGATATGTCTCAGTATCGTCCACCAACGAGACAGATAGACAAGTTAAATGTATTGGATGGGATTTAAAACCGTTGTTCATTTGTCTCGTTGTTGTACGAGATGACTCAAATGTATCGAAAAACTCATCTGAGACAACTCAGTCTTGTTCATGGATGAGAATTCAAAATGAGTTTTACTCCCCCCCCCCCCCCCCCCTCTCTAAGTGTGGAGGTGTTGTATAATAAGATGTTTTTGGGATTTTATGGAATGATGATAAAGAAAGGGTTCAAAAAGTCCATTTTGATAATCGGAAGATCATATTTTACCTCGAAAAAGAGTGGGGTGTTAGGTTTAAGAATCTTAGGTCCATCACCCGAATTCACGAGGATCGAATTCAAAGTGGGTAAGGGGAACAAGGTTCAATTTTGGGAGTGGCACCAGCTCTAGTGCAACAACAATTCCCCATCTTTGATTGGGACGATTCTTCCATCACATTGACTTGTTTGAGATCCGAGATGACTTAATCAATATTTAAAAAAAAATATTGTCCGAGTTCACGAAGACACACAACCAAGTCAACTGGGTTTTGTATAAAATAATTAAATTTTGAGTCATCCAAATCAAGATGACTCGGATGAAATACCTGGTTTTAAAATCATGATTCCATGTAAATCTTTTAAATTTGATGATTGTTGTTTTCTAGAAATGTTCTTATTCTTCTTAACGTGCCTTCCACGTGAGTAGAGATTCAGACACTGACTTCATGTGGTGGATGTTTAAAATCAAGCTTGCCTTAACGGCAAACTGTTATTTTGGTTTTATAAATGAGACACACTGTTAGCCCTAGCGGACCGTAATCCCAAGTTCTTGACCTTTCAATCATCGTGAATCTCGAGGAGGAGATACCCCTATGTTTTTCTACTGATGAAGTGCCCTTGACCTTAGTCTTCTGGTTTAGACTAATAAAAAATTATCTAAATGCCATGATTTTTTCAACCTTGGCCATAGAAATGATTTTCTCCTCAAAATCTGTTATCTTCAACTTCTATCGTAATTTATTTTTAATCTATTGAACCTTTTATCTTCAAACTATTGTTTTCAACCTCGCTTTAAGCATGTAAAGAAAGCCCATTAATTTTTTTTTTCTTTTTACGAAAAAAATTTCATCATCCTCCACTTTCTCAAAAATCCTATTTTATCTCGAGTGAAAATTGAAAGTTGAAATAGATAAAATATTAAGGTTGAAGATAAGGGTAAAAAATTGAGTCGTGATGATCTGACGCTCTCCCTCTGACATACACCCCCATCATATAATCGTAGATCATTTTCCTTGGGATACACAAGAAAAAGATTTATGATTTTATGTATCCTGAGGCAAATGATCTACAGTTCTATGATGGTGGCTTATGTTAGAGGGGGGAGTCAGAAAATCATTATTCTAAAAAAGTTTACTCAAGAGATTGAAGCCGAGTAATTAAGAGAGAAAAATATGTTGAAGACAAGAGAATTTAGGCAATTTTGTTTAAGGTATCTCAAATATTCACCAAAACTTAGAAGAATATTTCTTGGCCTTTCTTATAGTACATTTAATGACAAAAACTAAGTCTACTAGAAAATCATCGATTGTATCTCACGATATATTTCCATGAGTATCTATTATTTTTATGATAAAAATGCCTTTGTCAAATCAAGGACAATTTCGTTGTCATTTTGTAATTTTTCTCCCACTTTAGACTCATAATTTAGAGTAATCCACACTTGATTCTCTCTAGGCCTTCTTTTGTAACGCCAGTGTTCATGATCTCCTTCTTTTGGAGGAGAAAATGAGGAGCATATTCCTTAAGCTTTTATTTTTCTAACATTTTTAGGACAAACACACTAGTTAAAGTGTTAAACTAATTCAAACCATAATCTGTCTTGTTAAGGCCATCATCTTGACCATCAGTCAATATTTTTGACTGAGTGTTATTTGAGATTTATGAGTAAAAATACTTTATTAAAAAGATGGGGATTTGAGATAATTATCCCCCCCCCCCCTTTTTTTTTTATACTTAAATGATTTCTGATTTCGGTCACTTCAAGTCCATATTTGAATGTGTTTCCTTATTAACTTAGTCAGATTTTAAGCCATATTAAGGGTCGTTTAGTTCAAATAGATTACCACGTCAATGATCCAACACCATAACCCTCCAAATTTCTTTGAAAAACTCAAATCCAAAAAAATATTTTAAAAACAATTTCTTTTGAGTTTGATCCGAGGTTTTGAAAATGGATGGCTAAAAAATTTCCACATAACTCCGAAAACTTATAATTGAATTTTTTTATTTTTTTTTCAAAATATATAGAATTTTTACCTCTACAACCCTGAAGAATTGCATCATGTTTTTGAATGCCACAAGGTGAACCCAAGGATGATAGTGCTAGTGGGACTCTTACATTTATTTGGAGGAGGGGTTTTTTAATAATTCAAACAATTATCAAGGACTGTACTAAAATGTGGAATAGAGATCGACAAAGATGAATATATTTGGAGATTGACGTATATTTCTTCAAACATTATTTTAAGTATCATATCCATTGAGAAAACACCAAAAACGACACATTATGGTTGATACCCTCATTCTATTTATTCTTTCTTCACTAAAATTTAAAAGAAATAACCTCTCTATCACCCATCAAAGTGCCGGGTACTCTCTCTCTCTCTCTCACTCTCTCTCTATAGGCTTATAAGTTAAAAACACTCTTCTTGAAAAAAAAAGCAAGAAACCCATCTAGTTTTTCTAGCTTTGCTTTTAGTTTAGTTCTCTTGTTGATCATGGATTTCAAAGAAAAGGAGGAAAATGGGGTGAGAACAAGGAGCTTTCGATACGAAGATTATAACAATAGAAGGGTGTTCTTGAGGAGTTACCCACTTGACTGGGAAGGAAAAGGAGAAGAAAAAGAAAAAGATATAGAAAGAGTCTCACAAGAAGGTGAAGGAGGGACAAGGAGGAGAAGAGTTAAGAAGATATTTATGTCTGTGTTTCATTGGGGAGGAGGGAAAGTTTTGATTTTCAGGAAACTAAAAAACAAGGTTGGCTTCTACCTCGTCGCTTGCCACCCTTTTGGGTTCAAGCCTCCCACAGCTTTAATTTCAGTTTAATCTTCTTCTCCTCTTCTTTGGAGGTTTCAATGTTTCTGGTTTGAATATAGTGAAACTGTGATGTAATAAGGAAGGAACTTATGTGCTTGTATCTATCATTTTCTTACCAGTAATAGTTTGGTTTCTTACTTTTGGTTTGAAGTGTGTTGGGATGTAGAGATAAGGGTAGGTTTTTTGTGTGTTTATGTCTCCTTTGTTCATGCATGGACAAAGGAATTGAGTATTTTAAATCAAGAGATCTGCTATTGACACCCCAACTTTTGCTTTTTACAAATCAATTTCTTTACTTCCTAACTTACTCTTCAAACATTTAAAAAGGTTTGGCTCAAATTAGAATCTCAACATTACAACAGAAAAAAAAAAACATTATAACACTTGTTCAAACAATTTCTGTAGCTGTTTACAATTATGATTACGCTAGTATAAAATCCTAAACCCAAAAAATAGAAATCTAGCAAAAACATGAGAACACTGTTGGCACCACCAGATGGATGACACACCAGTTGAATTGAAATAGGGTGTGGGGCCATTGATGCTTGGCCTCACAACACTCCAGCATGTACACCATGTTATTGTTTCCTAATATCAGTACTTAAGAGACAATACAAAATGATGTAATAAAGGGAACAACTCATATTGACTTTGCCTCAATTTTAATCTCTATTTTCTTCGTAATTTTTCTTTAATAAAGTAATGTTACAAGAGTTAAAAGAATCTTGCATTTACAACCCAAGCTTCTTCGGTGGTCTAAGATACGTGGACGAGCCTTGACGCAACCCAGGCATTGATACCTGCTGCTGCTGCCTTGCCCTCTTCTTCTTCTCCCTCTCTTTGATCTCCCTCTCTGCCTCTGCTTGGTCCTTCCTCAGATTCTCCATTTCCTCCTCCATTGCCGTCTTCTCTTCCTTCTGTTTCTTCTTGTGCTCCAACATCGATGTATCCGAATCCTTCACGGAAAAGAACATGGGACCCAGCTCAGCTAGCCATTGTGGCTCCACTGCAGTTGCGCACTGCATATACTCCTTTGTTGTCAAGATTAATTCGTGATATACAACGTAGTCTGGGGTGTAACCCAGACCGAAGAGAGCGCTGCTCGGGTGCAGGTGACATGGCATCCCATTCCGACAATTCACATACTCCCCAACCCCCTTCAACCTCGCAGAATTGTGGAAGTAAGCAGAACAGATTGCCTTTCTCACGACATCCCAGTCTGGTCCACATGAGGTGAGAGGGATTTTCAGAGTCTTGAGTATGTCTAGTAGCTGAGACCTAACCTCCCTTGCCTTCCTCAACCCTTTCACGTGCAAGAAGTGGTCGTTGCACCAGTCTCCCCTATACTGGTTTGCCTTCCACTGCTGATAGACATTGAGCAGCGTTAGGTGGTCGGATTCCGGGACAAAGAACTTTTCTCTTGCTGCATCACTCTCCTCTGCTCGATCCTTTGGTCGGAAGAAAACAGAAGGCACTGAAAGCATGGATACAATCGTCAGGACCTCATTCAGGCAATCAAGCTGTTCCCCTATCAAAAGCATCTTCGCAAGTGGTGGATCTAACGGGAACTCAACCATCTTCCACCCAAGATCCGTCAGGCTCCCAACGTTGTTCAAGGCACCCAATACCCAAAGCTGATACATTGAATTGAGGATGTTATCCTGCGGAGGAGGGTCCATGAAATCGAAATCCAATAAATTGTCGATCTTCAGAGACTTCAGCAACAGAACTACATTGCCAAGATTGGTCCTCTGGATTTCTGGTACAGGGTTCGGCAGCATTTCATTTTGATATGCGCTATCAGTGTATAGCCGATAACACGTGCCAGGTCCAGTTCTACCCGCACGACCAGCCCTCTGGTCCGCAGCAGCGCGGCTGACTGGAAACACTTGTAGAGCATCCATACCCATTCTAGGATTATATACTTTCATCTTACCATAGCCAGTGTCAATGACATATAGGATACCATCCACGGTCAGTGATGTCTCGGCAATGTTGGTGGCAACAATGCATTTACGGGCCCCTTCTTCAGCTTTCTGGAAGATCTTGGCTTGCAAGTCAGCTGGCAGTTGGGAGTATATCGGGAGTATAGAGAGTTTGGGGACCCCTTTCTTGGTGGTGGAGACGAGCTGCTCCATACGCTCTGCAAGTGCATAGCAGGTTGCTTCGATTTCATCTTGCCCGGTCATGAAGATGAGAATGTCACCAGGAGGACTTGTGATGTGGATAGTCATAGCTTGCTTCACCGCAGCTTCGACATAGTCTTCACATGGGGTTTTACTGTATAAGATATTCACAGGGAACGTCCGCCCGGGGATGTGGAATATTGGTACACTGCAACAAAATCAACCAAAAGTAGAACGATTGAAGAAGTGCAAGAAAAGAAATGGAAGTATTGTTTCGCAAAGATAGAACAAGTATTACCTTCCAAAAAAGTTGGAAAACTTCTCTGCATTTAAGGTTGCAGAAGTCACAATGAGCTTGAAGTCACGGCGTCGTGCAACCACTTTCTTCAGTATCCCAAAAAGTACATCTGTGCTTAGTGATCTCTCGTGCGCTTCATCCATGACAATGACACTGTATAAAGAGCACCTTAATTGTCAAATTTCAAAGCAAATAGTGATGACAGATATATGAGTGGGTATGAGGAGATAATCAAAATTTGGGAGCCAAAATCCAAGCAACCACCATAGTACCATACCGATATTTGTCAAGTTCAGAATCTTTAAGTGTCTCACGCAAAAGAACTCCATCAGTCATGTACTGAAAAAATGAAAATGCGAGGGTTCAGCATATACCATTTTGAGACAGAAACAAAAACTGATGGTTCAAGGAATCAAAGTGCTCATAATTCTAAATTTATCATGAAACAAGAACAAATTGAAGTTCCAACCAATCGAAGCTTCAAAGTTTATCATGATACATGAACAAATTACAGTTTCTACCATCTAGGTCAACACTCAGAACAAAGAAATTATTCTACGTGCAATAGTTACAGCAAAAACCTGGGTGTAAGATACTTTTGTGCCTATGAAGATGTGATTCCTGAGAGAAATAGTAATATGGAGGACAATTGGAAGTTGTGAAAACCCATGTACAGATGTTGGGGATATTACAACAGAAAATGTGCTAGGGGAGTAAATATCAATCACTTGATGCATTGGTTTAGAAAATGTGTAGTGGCAACGAAGGTTTAAAATCTTGTCTCCAAGCAATGTTCCAGTTAGGGGAAAGTTCGAGACTGTCCTGACTGAAACATTTCGACACAAACTGATATATTCCATGATCAATGTTTCATTCTGGTCTTGACCGAAACTGAAATGTCTAGGCCGAAACTATACAAAACTTTGAACCATGGAAGCAGCAACAAAAAACATTAAACAACTTCTTTACATTGTTACTAGAAGAGGGTTTATAGGCAAGCAGGCAAAACAGATTGGAAAAAAAAAATTAAAAAGGGCCCAACAATTGGCTACCTTTATTATAGTATTTGGCCCGGTCACATCCTCAAACCGAATAGCATAACCAATTTTATCACCTAGCTCGGTTTCCATCTCTTCACTAACTCGTTTGGCAACACTCATAGCTGCTACACGCCTTGGTTGAGTGCAACCAACAATGCCATTTATAGTGTACCCATCCTCATGCAAATACTGTAATAATAATAAAAAACGATAGATTAGAAAGAAGCAGATGAAAGACTTTTAGGTTTTCTTATTTTCCAAACATCAAAAACATGAAACAATCATTATTTGATTATCAATAATTAAACTTATAAAACAGAACAAACCTGCGTGAGTTGAGTTGTCTTTCCTGAACCAGTTTCTCCAACTACAACAATCACCTGATTTTCACGAATTACCTGAATCATGGTAAAATGAAATACAATAAAAAGATTGAAACTAGTTCATTGAGCATCATTGATTGAAAACAAATAATAAATGTGGTATGAGCAGGTCCAATCATCCCAAGCTGCTTTAAACTCAAAGTGGCATGAGAGCATGTATTTCAACAATGTACTAAAAATAACTAAGCTAAAGTAACAACAAAAGAAAGTCAAAGCATGAGCGACGAAAATGCTGCTTGAAAATCTGGTGTGTGTGTGTGTGCATGTGTGTTTGACAAATGAAAACCTGGTGTTGATAGTCAGAGAAGGGAGAAGGCCCCAAGAAAGAACAAACGTAAAAAATGAATATTAACATGGCTTGCACACATGAATATTTATAAAAGTTGAACTAAGTAGATCGCATCTTTTCAACAGACAATGTCGGAACCCTCTACCAAATCCTGATGTGACACATCAATGAGCCAAGCCCGACGTATGACGGAACCTAAATAATATAGCTTTTAGGTAAGAAAAAATGAACAAAACCATGGCCAAATCATCCAATTCATAGACTAAAGAACTGTTTTGTGTTTACCCTGATGATTCAAAAAATGAGAGAGATCTATTGGTTATTGCTATCTGATCTGACTGGAAACCATCTAATGATGGTTCTGTAACAGCCTACATGGACATAATGTACAGGACAAAGATATAAAACTACAATGGCATGTGTAAACATGTTATAGTGCAAGGTGAAGTACAATTGCATCATAAGAGAAGATAATATAACCTGCAAAAGTTCCTCGCGCACAGAATATATAGGCAGATATTGCCGTTGTTGTGATAAAGTTTTTGTCTTTGCAAAATCACTCACTGCTTCACCCTTCTCCTTCATATGTTGTGCAAACTTTGCCTCCTCCTTAAAATCAACTTCACCCTCCTCTCCTACTACAGCAGTATCTGCATCAATCTGGCATTTGAAGTATCATGAGAACTTTAGACCCTACCTATCTGAAAAAACTAACTTTAAAACCTTGCATCACATGATGGCATAACAATGGTAAGCTTCATCTGTTAATCAGAGTAATTGACCTGTTCTGCCGTCTTTTCAACGCCCAGGATATCGCCAAGCTTTGATCCCGCAAGCTCCCAAAACCTTTGACGTGATTTGTTCATACTTTGTTTTTCATGAATTTCCCTAACCAGAACAGATCCTTTGCGCGATATTATAGCCATATCTGACGTGGGATCTTTCAAGGGCATTATAGGCTCTGCTTGCTTTGTAAAGACAACCCTCCCATCCAGGAAAGGAGGCTTTGTATCTGTGACAAGAAGAAAGAAAACATCAAACAAATTTGATTTAAAGGTCCCAGAATACTTGTTCTTTGAAATTCCGTCTGAACATAATAAATTATGCACTTGTTCTACAAAAAATAATAATAGAGAAATAACAAACCATCTTCCTACTGCCCCCCACCCCACCCCAGATACTCTGGCGTAGGCCTGGAAACTCAATCCTCCTGCTGGTCTAAAAAGTTCATTATTTACTTAGAAGAGCAAATGCTGTTGAAACACAGAGGTAGCGAGACATTTCCAAAGGTTGATAAATGAACCTTTAAGTCAGTTCTTCCAAGCTTATATGTTTTAGTTCACTACAAAACCACATGCTTCTTTCACTCCACAGAATTAAGGGCTAATGAATACATTTGTCTTTTTTCTTTTTTCTTTTTTCTTTTTTCCATTTTCTTTTATATCGCTGGGTAACCCCAAACCCTTTGGGATGGGACTAGTCCCTACAGTTGCACGCCCCAACCCCATTGGAGTTCCCATAAAGAATGATTATCCCTCATAAATACACAGATCATCAAGTGAGACATTAAACCACATTTTCACAATTACTATACAAGAAAAACTCAATTTACACAAAATAGCAATCATCATCTCATGCTTCAGGACTTTTTCAAAAAAAAATCTCATGCTTTAGGAATCAACAAAATTTTGAAGCACTTACTAAGGCGAACTCATGTAAATTTGCATACCATGAACAAGAAGAATAACTTTGCGTTCATCCTCATCTTCAAATTCTGTCTGCACCTCTGTCCCTCTAACAGCTCCAGATCTCAAAAGTTGCCGGTCTTCCCATTGAGCATTATCAGCAGTCAGTTGTGATAATTTTTTGCTCTGAGCAAGTGTCATCTGTGTTCCATCCTTGCGAACCTGTGATTCACAGAAACAATCTATTTGAAACAACAGAGAAGTGATATTCCAGCTAATGTGTGACTATTAAACTTTTACAAGGTAAGGGTATTATGTAAGTGCAAGCATCCTATCATATACAACAAATTTTTTTTCCAATGTTTAATATGCACAAATGCAACAAATATATTATCATGGGTCCAATTTCCCATAGTTCCATTTTAGTTCTCCATGCGTGAAGACATGATCCAAAGAGGTAGCATTTTTCATTATGCCAACTTTGAGTTCCATGACCAAATCCTTTTGAGAATTAAAAAATGCAATCCAACAGTCAACTTCAGCACAAACTTTCTCCTCATTAAATAAGTCCCTAGTGCCTAAAAAGGTGCCTTCGTAATCACAGAAAATAATAAGTTGCCTTACCTAGCGTCAGAGGAAGTTACTTTTAATAATATAGTAGCAAATGGTACATGGACACAATAAGGAAGAGGAGTAAAAATGGTATAACAGGTCCACAAATTAACAAAAAATTTATGCATACCAGTTTCTTCGCCAACTCTTTCTCTTTCTTTTGGAAAGAAGCCTCATCTCCAAGGAAAAACGATGAGCTATCAGCATCAAACACCGTGTTACCTTCTTCTCTATCATACCTACACAATAAAATTAAAAAAAAAAAATCAAATCAAATCAAATTTCCAAAAGAAGAGACAGAACAATGGCAACTGCAAATAGCATGATCTGCAACTCAGATGAGAAACATAAACAGTATCCACACCTCCGATCATCTGAACTACGCAGAGAATGCTAAGTTTAAAAGCAAGGTAACTGAAGATGAAAGAGTTACATTGGGTTGTGAATGACCCATCCAAGCAAAAAAGAGGGGTGGGGGTTCAAATCAGTTGGTTTAATTTATCCATGCCCAAGTAAGTTTCACTACCATTTCTAAAAACGCACGTGTGACATTGCTAGCTGAGCACAATAAAAGTCTCAGGGTACAGAGATGCAACCGATCATGGTGCTTGCTAACAAAAAATAAATATAAAAGGATCTCAAGAGAGTATAATAAATCATAAAAGTGGACTGTGATCTGCCCCAGCATTTCACTGTTATAGAAAGATTAAAAATATATAAAAATTAATATTTATAAAAACAAAGACATGATGAAAATTTTTACCATGCGCGATCAGAATTGTATTCCATCTCTATCTGCATTTGTTCTGTAATCTCATGACCTTTTTCTGTACTGGAAAAACTTGTATCCCCTGCGCTATCCTGGAATGAAGAAACAAAAGTTACAATTCTAAGAACATAAAACTAGAATATGCAATAAGAGAAGCATGTCTCAGATTCAATGAGCAAATCACACAAAAAAGATACATTAAGTAATAAAAAGAGGCAAGAAGGCATGCATCAACGCATTCTCTACAATATAAGAGTATAGGCTTCAAATAAAAACACACATGGAGCAATGGGTGAGATTTTTGAGGAGTCCATCTATTGAAAAAAAAAAAAAAAAATTTGGAGTTCCATTTCCTTGCTGGGGTCTATGGTGGCTTAGTGGAAGCTGGGGAGACTTCATCTTCCTAATCTTAAGGCAATCGAGTTGAAGGGGAGAGATGGGCTCCCAAGGAAAATTTCTATACGGAACAGATACGCATGCTTCATTGCGATTGTTCGGGAAGGTGGTTCGTCAATGGAAGAGGGATTGCAGAGTAGTTCCGGTCTTCAGCAACGATTTATAGCAATTTAGTTAAAGCTTCACCTAGGAAACTGAATTGCCTAGCCGGGACCCTCAGCATGTAGGCCAACCCCTAGGCTAATCAGCTAGGCACTAAAGCACTAGGAAACTAAAACCTTGGCATAGTCGTTGAACGAACTTACCACGGTATATCTTCTAAAAATAATTAAACATCAAATAACATGCAATATAAATAGTTCCAATATTATTTCCAACCTATTTATCACCTTCACTGTTTTGGTGCCTTGCCTATCAAGTTTTGGAACCCTACTTACGGTAAAAAAAAATTTCTTTCATTTTCAAGAGGAATTGTGTACAATATCAACAAGACAATCTACTCTCTTTCATTTATAGGAGAGGAACTCCTTATGCAATACAAAATAAAATCATTAGTTTCTATTCTCTTAAACATTAATGCAACATACTCATCTTTTCTCTTCAATTTCCATTCTTCTTCTCTCCTCTTTTTTTCATTTTTTTGAGAGGGGAGGCACTGCATTTGTGCAACAAATAAACAGTTCTCTCTCTATCCTGTTTCTGTTTTAGGAAAGGAAATGTATTGGTGCATCTCAAAATTTGTCCTCTGTTTCTGTTGTTTCTTTCCCTTGTAATTCCTCCCCCTCCCTCTCTTCTTCATACTTTTTCTTCGCTTATTGTACTAAAATAAGGATGACAATGGGCGTTGTCTATACGAGCATCTGCTTTGATTAGAGCATTCAACGAAAAAATCCATAGTAAGTGATGATCAAATAACATAATTGATACTCCCCTCTTGTTTGATTAAATAATCTACAATGGGTATGTCTATTTCTTTGTCTTTGAATAAAAATTGATATATTCTTATTAATTATTACGAAATAAATTAATGAAGAAATGAATAAATAAATAAATAAATATTTGTCCCTTAGGCTTCACCTATGTGTTGCCTTGCCTGAAGGCTTGTATCGAATAAAGAAAAATCATAAAAATGAAAATCCAAGGTTAAAGGCAAAGAAGCAAAATTACCTCAAAACCTAGTTCTGAATTTTCTCTCGAGAAAGTGTGTTGATGCGACCTTCCACCAGGACGAGAACTGGAAGATCTGACTGAGGATCCTTTAGCACGTATTGGAACAGGAGATGGAGAAACGTGGTCCCAGGGAGAAACAGAAGGCCCTGAAGCATTTTTCATCATTATTATTATATGATCAATTAAAATTTAGAGCCTACATTTAACATGCAACTTAGTTTTGGCCCGTTCAAATATATGTGAATCAGCATTATGGCGATGGATTTCATGTTATCAGCAGCATACCTGTAGAACGTGGAGTTTGATCACCCAACCATGGGGACACCAGACGTGCATCAGGTGATGCTCCAACTAGCATTGGTGACCGTGAAGGGTGATGGTGCCTACCATCCATAGAATGACCATCTCGGCGTGGGGTGTCTTCCCATTCCCATCTTCCATCATCCCAATCAGATCTTCCTACAAATTATGTAGATATTTGGAATGTTAAACACCATTCTGATTCTAGATATGCACACTAGATGTACCATGACAATACTTGATAAATCAATGACATACCTGGAGTCCTCCTAGAAGAAGACTCATACTTTCTTTGTTTTCTATCTCCACTATATTTTTGTCCATATCCATATCGAGAATGTGCATCTCTTTCCTGGTAATATTCTCTACCATCATCACTTTGTTTGTGTCTCACTCTCTTGCTCTCACTCCTAGTGTCATCCCTGGACTCTCTTCTTTCACGGCCACGACCATCTTTGTCATACTTACTAGGACTCATAGATTGGAAACTTCGAGAGCTTCCACCAGATGGAGTGATAACCTTCACAAGGAACACAAAGTAAGAACTCTACAAAAAAATTCAACGATAAAAAACATCTCAAGCGGTAATTTTACATCCTTAAATCTTAGTTACACAAATGATATATATTCACATTTGTATCATCGATCCAAATGATAACGCCACAGGAAAACAGAAGTAAATCGCATAATAACCAGGTAAACTACACAAGCATCAAATAAATTCTATAATCAAAAAACAATAACCGGGTTAACAGTGTGGAGAAGCTTTTGGAGTTGGTTGAGACTAATAATGTTTGTGCAGGTAGGAAGGATCGAAGAATTTGGGAAGGTACGGCAAACGGGATTTATTCGGTAAAATCTATGTATGTGGCAGGGATACCTATGGCGAACTCCATTTTCCCAACTTCTTTGATTTGAGGGGTGAAGGACCTTCAAAAGTCACAATTTTTGTATGGCTGGCACCGTTGGAGAGAATAGTCACAATGGATGTTAATAAAGAGAGGTTTTCAAACTCCAAATTGCTACTTGTTGTGCTTGAGGAATGAGGAGACAACTAATCATTTGTTCCTTCATTGTGCGACAGCCCAAGAAGTTTGGTCTCACTTTCTCGGTCTTTTTGATGTAGTGGGCTGCCTTCCGTGCTTGATCAAGGAGCTTTGTGAGTGTTGGTGTTCGTGAGGTTGTCCTTTCAAAGTCACAAAGTGGATCCTTTGGAATCTCCTTCCTTTTGCCATTTGTTGGGGTTTGTGGAAGGAAAGGAATAGGCGTACTTTTGAGGTCAATGAGCTTTCAATTCAACATCTCTTGATGTCCATTTTGGGGTTATTATATTTTGGGGGAAAAGTTTAAAAGAGTCTAAAGGGACCTTCTTTGAGGATTTCGTTGTTAGGTGGGATTTGGTTTGTAATTTAGATGCGGCATAAGGGGCTTTCCTTATCTCTTTCTGATAAGTTTGTATTTCAGGGTCATCTAATCCCCTTTGTTTTTTCATAAATAAAACTTTGACTTATCAAAGAAAAAAAAATTAGGTAAACCACCTCTCAAATGCTATACTTCAATATCTGACACAATGGTAAGTAGAAGATGATTATCATTTTAAAGAAAGTCTACATAAGAAAAGCAAAAAATGGGTATATATCCCCACCAAAGTTAGAAAGGGAAAAAAAGGTATTTAAGGTCTCCTCTTTGTTAAAACAGCTTTCTAAATATAAGAGCCTATACAACCCAAAATGTTTCTCTCCTCACATTCTCATCATTATGCTGACATCTAATTTTGTCAATTCATTAGATGCACATATTCTGTATTAAGAAAACATTTCAATCCTTGAATTTTGGTAGTCAGAAATATTTTAAAATTAGCACTCCAACAATTATACAATTCAGATAAGAATGGAATAAGTTATGGCCAAAATATTAAAGGCATGTTCATTCCAGGATTACTACTTCGGGTTCGTTTGTTTTTTTATGGTCAAAATAGATTCAATGTTTCTTTCTTTTAGACAAATCAAAATTCCAAGATTTTCCGATGTCATTATGTTGGACAATAGGACACTTCGAACTGGTGGATGTTCCATATGTTGAAGTAACATAGTTTGTTTCTTTCAGGCCTTCAGGAAATTTTTGTTTAACTAACTCATAAGCTTTAATGATTGGGAGCTAACAGATGTAATATCTTTCCTTGACCTTTTGCACTCGTGTCCTCTCAATGATAGTGAACAAGATAGATGGGAATGGATGAAGGCTAAAGACTTGAGATTTTCTGTTAGCTCGTTTTTTAAGTGCCTCAACCCTTTTGCCGAGCAATCCCCCTTGAGATCTATCATTTGGTCAAAATTCGTTCCAACTAAAATATCCTTTTTTGTTTGGTTGGCTTCCCTTGGGAAGATTCTTACATTGGACAATTTGATTGCTCGAGGGTGGATCACTCCAAATTGTTGTCCTCTTTGCATGAGAGATGGGGAGTCTGTCGACCATCTTTTAATTCATTGCACATTCTCTTACCAAATTTGGTCAATATTTCTTGGTCTTTTCTGTATTCATTGGGTCCTTCCTTGTAAGTATTCCCTGTTGTTAGAAGGGTGGGCCAGTAATGTCTTCTCTTCCAGGAAAAGATTTATGTGGGCTATTCTTCCCTCGGCTATAGCTTGGGGGGTGTGGAACGAGAGAAATAACAGGGTGTTTAACAATAGAATGAGAAGCTCTCACGGCATATTCTTGGAGATCTTGGGCTTATTATATCTTTGGGCGAAACAGAACATCGATTTCAAGGGGATCACTTTTGATGATTTCGTTTTTAGATGGAATTCTTTATGTAGTCTTTGATGCTTTGTTCTCTTTTTAGCTTGTTGCTCTCTTAGAGGCTTCCTCGGCCTCTTTGTACTTTTTTCCTTCATTTAATATATTACACTTATCAAAAAAAAAAAAACCTTTAAGAACATGGATGTCCCTTGTGTGAAGTTTTATTGATCAGATTTCTAATCAAGTCACAAGAATGTTACAGTTGAGCAGTGATTTCTTCCAACAAAAGAATGTTTCTTGGATACCAACCAAATGCTTATTGAAAGCATTTAAGACAATAGAAGAAGATAGAATAACTTACTTCAGAACGTAGACGTTCACTTGAAACGGGAGTTCCAAATGAATCACCAGCTTGCCCTTCACGTTTCGTCATACTATCTGAAATAGAAGATAACATAATTTTTTTGTAATGAGTCAAGAAACTCTTGAGAAAAGCAATTCATCAGTTCTGGCTAAAGAAAATACAGCATAACAAAAAGAAAAAAGTGAAAGAAGATATTTTCTTTAACGAGAGAGCTAGCACTTATGTCAACCTTGCCTCCATGATAAAATTTTCAGAACCCACCAAATAATTTAAGAACATATCAACACACATGCATCTGCTATACTAAAAAAAGGTTGGACAAGTAAAACAAAATTTATCGAGACAAATGAAACCAAGTAGTTTGAATCAGGCTTTATTGATTTTGATTAATTGATTATATAAGTTTCGATCTATGATTGAATCTATCCTCATACCCAAATTATTATATATTCACATTTCTCTTACGTGGTACAAATCTCTACCTGAATGGCGTGGTTCTTCTGCCACAGTTCCGCGATATCGACGCTCTGAATGAGCTCGCCCCCCATGAGATAAATCGGTCCCAACATCATCTAATCCCGAGGATGTGAACTTATCTTCTTCTTCAATAGAAGCAGCAACAGAAATGGATCTTTCTTTAGGGACTTTGAATACGTCATCACCTTTAGATCCTCTTTTGGCAATAGCAAGAACATCCAAACCTGTTTGAACAGTCCCATGTTAGTAGGGGTGTCAATTCAGCCCGCTGGCCCGCCACCCCACACGCCAAAACAAGAGTTAGGGCCTTCATATTGAGTCCACAAGGGTAAGGCTGGGATCAATAATTTTCAGCCCGTCAAATCCAGGTTGGGCTAGAGCCTACTAATGCCCAGCCCGGCCCTAGCCCACTACTATATATTTTAGAAACATTCATAAAATATTAATTAGAATTTGGCTCTCATCTCTTGCTACAATTATATGTTAATAAGATATTAATTGTAAATTCGATAAGGTAATCTTCAAATATATATATATATATAGGGGGGCGTTCAATGGCAAACTTTTTGGCAAAACATTTTTCAAAACATGAGTTAGAGGTTTTGGAATGGGCTGATTTTTGGTGAGGATGATCCCTATGGTAAGGAGATCATCATCACCAAAAATCAGCCCATTCCAAAACTTCTAACCCCATCAAAAACAGTTTACAAAAAATGGATGGTCCACGATTTTTCAGCTTGTAAACATGGGTTAGAAGTTTTGGAATGGGCTGATTTTTGGTGAGGATGATCTCCTCACCGTAGAGATCATCCTCACCAAAAATCAGCCCATTCCAAAACCTCTAACTCATGTTTTGAAAAATGTTTTGCCAAAAAGTTTGCTAAAAAGTTTGCCATTGAACGCTACCCATATATATATATATATAGTGAAAAATGCAATTTTTTCATTAAAAAAGTGAATTCTAGGCCCGAACCTGGCCCGAATCAAGACCGAGTCCATTAGGGCCATGGGCTAGGGCTTAGTCGACTTAGGCCCAAGAGGGGTATAGGGGTGGTTTAGGGAGAGCCCGCCTCTTTAGGGCTGGGTTAGGACTCTATGAAGCCCAGCCCGAACCCACCCATTGACAGCCCTACATGCTAGTTCTCTAAGTTATATATATACTTAGATATCAATCCTAATTAATAAAAGGTTGATGATAATACCTAGAAGAGATTTCCTCTCGGGAGGTCTAAACACCACTCTATCCTTTCCAGGAACACGTAATCCTCCATCATTCAGCTTATCAGGTTCCAAAGTTATTGTTGTTTTGTCTAGGTCAATAACTCCTCCTTCCTGCATCAGGAACCATAGCAATAAAGTTCAGATTTGGTAATTATTCGTCGGGATTTCAATTTGGTTAGTTCGAATAAATTCAAGAAAGCCTTTTTAAAATGGAGAAAATTTCGGAGAATATAAAAATAAAGTTTTTGGATTTCTTGCCAAAATCTATCATCTTTAGCTGCCCTAAAAACCTTATATTCTTCTTGAGATTTAAATGTTGAAGAAAAGAAAAATTTTGAGTGTTAAAGAACAAAATGTTACCATATTCCACGATCAATCAATAAATGATTAATTAATTCATTGATTGCCCAATTTAATCGGCTAGTCACTGATTTGGTTAATTGAACAGATTTTTTTGGGGGAAAAAGGGAGAATTTTGTGACTATGCCAGGAACAAGAAATAATCGAAACATGAGAAAATTGATGAAATTAAACGTGAGAGAGAACTTAAATGCTCACCTCCATATCAGCTGGAAAACAAGTGGTGTGGCGTGGAGTGAGCTTCTCTGTCACAGAAAAACCTAAACTCGATAGATTGTCCTGTTATCAGAAGAAATCAATAACAAAACTAAATAAAAAATTCTTTGTTCTCTGATTATTACAGTATATCTGACATTCTAATCGAACTCTAATACTTCAATTAGGGTTTAAAGTCTCCATTTAACCTTAAGAACACTCCAATCTAACTGGTATTGCAGACATCCAAAGAATATCACGGCTAAGTTGGCACCTTCTAGACAGAACAATCCTACTTGTCATTAAAAAATCAATTTTAAAAATGATTCTGATATAAATAGTGTCAATACAAACATAACACTAGCTCCCAATTGTTACAAATGATAATTTTTCATGATTTAAGCAAGTTCTGTTATTGAAAAACATGTTATTGCAACAGTTAAAAAAAACACACATGTCCACCATGAAGACAGAACGACACTTAGCCCACAAAGAAAAGAAAAGAAAAAAAATCCAGAAACATTAAAGAATAGCCTATCTCATATTAGGAGTATCAATAGGATGGTCCTGTTTATTTGCATTCCATCCTTTTATCTGCAAACTCTTAGTTTAATCAGATGACTAGGATTTGGCAGTATGCAACTACTAATATTCCCTGGTTTTTATTCAGATCATAGATCTGTTTGGACAACACACACACTAATCTATACTACTGTGTACAGTCAGAAGTTATGCCCATATCATGATATTAACCATCTCATCAATTGACTTTATTTAGACTGATTCCCCAACTTCATTAACTTGTGAAATATATAGTTCAATGAATTAGATGGTAGAAAGAATATCCAATACACAAGAATGTTATATGATGGAACAGAGCTAAAACAATAATCTCAACTAATTTCAATCATTAATTGATTGACACATTGACTATGGACTATCCCATAGGTTTATATTTTTGAAGCTTACCCCTTCATCTTTTTTTTCATATTTTGCTTGTATTATACACTTGAGCTTTATTACAAATTAAATGCATGATTATGATCATATATGATCACAAAGGTGCAATGCCTATTTATGAAGAGAAACTAGATTGACGATTTCAAATCATTTAATTGAAGAAGCACAAACAAAATATCTAAATCTAATGAGTAGAAATCATAATTAAAATTGATAAATTCTAACAACCATATATAATTGAATTGAAGAGTGATCTGCCCAGATAAACAATATCAAAACCAAATAAATTCTAAGGATTTTAGTAAGAACCCCAATAATAGTATATAAATCTGATTTTAGATGCTACTCAAGAAGAATCAGAAAAAGCTTTGTGTGGGAAATTATAAGAAAATCTGGATTTAATGAGATGGAACCTTGAGATTGAAAACGATTCTGAGTGTTGGTTCTTATCGATTGCTCAATCGACTCCATTCCAAGAGATTACATTGTAATCGATTCCAATTAAAAGGAATCCAAAACCAAGGTGGATACCCATTAACATAACACATATATCCCAAAAAAATCAGAAAAAAAAACCCCAAAATATATAATCAATGAAAATCACCCAAAAACCAACATCAAAATTCTTAAATCACTAGAACAGAACTTAAATCAGAGAAAAAAAAAAAAAAACATTTGAAACTTGAAAGTGATGCAAAAGAAACTCACCTTTGTTCGATTTGAGAAACCCTAACGGCACAAATAATGCTTCGAAAGCCTGTAGAGAGTGGGAGAGAGGTTGTGTGAGTAATAGATTAGCTTGAGAGAGATGGAAGAGAAGGAAAATGGGGGTCTGTATGTGAGAAGGAGAGAGTGAGAGTTAGCTGAGATCGAGCTCTTGAGCGATGGAGGGAGCCAAAGAGAAAACTCGCGGGGTTTTACGTGAGAGTTCAGCCCGGAAAAAAATTCCGCTTGTTTTTTTTAATCGGATTAAATTGTGGGGATTTTTTGTCACTTCTGTGGAGTTTAACGAAAGAAAACGGTGGGGCCCACTTTAATTGTTTTAATTTTCAAAAAATGTATATTTACGTATCTTAACTTTGAAAAAAGCTTTTCCAGAAAATGGGTATGTTATTATTATTTTTTTTTGAGAAAAATAGAGAAATATTTATCTTCCTTTTTATTATTGAAAATAATACTGAAAATTTTACATACATTTTTATTAAAATTATATATTATTAAAAAAGTTATTTATTAAGTAAATTGAATATTAGACTAAATTATTAAAATATGAATAATAATTCACACACAGTGCAAGTACAATTTTCTAGTAATAATAAATAATTAAAAGAAAATCTCCACACTTATGAAAATTAATTTGCTCTTAATTAATTTTCTAGTAAGAAAAAGTTGATATGATGATGGAAGTTATCAAAAAAGAGAAATTCCTCTATAAAAAATAAAAATAAAAACAATATCATTTGTATATTTTCTCACATATTGTTGGATCTTGAAATGGTTGATCCATCTGCCTGACCCAAAGTCTGATTCAAATTCAAAATTTGAGTAAAACCGTCCTTTTTTCGCTCTCCACTCCTTGAATCAAAGTCGGACTTAAATTGAAAGAGAGTTTAAGTAAAATTTAACTTTCAACAGTTATATTTTACTTAGGAAAAATATTATTCTTATTTATTTAGTAAATTTCAAATCTTACTAAGCGTCGTTGGGCCCATGCTGATTACCACATCGGCAATCCAACAATAGAGCCTTTTAGATTTAATGGAAAAAACTCATATTCAAAGAAACAAAAAAAATTATTCTAGATTTCATTCAAGATGTTGAAAATGGGCGGCTATCAAACTTTTAAATTTAAAGTTAAAATTCAACAGTGAAAATTAACTTTTTTTGTCTAAAAAAGTTTCCCCAAACTTTGTGGCATTGAATCATGTTTTAGGATGCCACATGGGAGCTCGAGACCCATTTGAAATCTTTCTAAATTAGTAAGACTAACTTAATTTTTTTAGTTTACCACTAGAGTGGTTCATATCAAACGAAGCTTTTACTCAAATTTAAGTGAAAATTAGACCCATGGCTGGAGATGCTCGAGATTAACAAAATGGATAGCATCCTTTATGAATCCAACATCTACATCACACCAAACTAATAGGTTCAAATAAGATTGTATTTTCAATCAGATATGATGCATTACTCTTAAAAGATTTTATTAAAAGGAGTGAGGTTCGATATTTTTAGAGAGAACAACGAGCATAAGCTCTCAAGTTTGGCTTGTGATGAATAAAAGGCACAGAGCCCCGAAGTCCCGATGAACTCTTTGGTCACAAACCAGCTTAACAAATCGGATACTCTAAAGAGAAACCAACACCAACATGCCTATAAAGATGGGAAAACGTCCCCCATTGATGGATTACAAATACAGCCTTCAAACATTGCTCAAATTTTAATGACTAAATGTGAAATATGACGACACCAATGGTTACAACCGAGACTTGGTACAAAGACAAATACAGATCAAACACAAGAAAACCCAACCCTACTTCTGCAGTTGGTCACTTAAACACGAGTTTCTTATCTTCCATTAGATGTCTTCTCATTCTTATTTAGCATATCCTGAGAACCATGGTAGCCCTGGTTGAAAGCATTGTTTTGAATCCAGTGCTGGAATTATGGGTCCCAGAAAAATGCGCCATAAATCAAGAATTATTGTGACAAGCATTGCAGCACCCAACGCGTCGATAGCCACTCTGGGTAAGTCCCATGGGTCACCAAGTTTCTCATCAATCCTGTTTATAAGATGGAATTAGTCCAAAAAAATTAGAATATAAATGGTCCAAGTGATCCAAAAGAAAGCATAAAATACTTTTACTAAAGAAAGCAATTTCTGACTCAGGAGTCATGAATAACATCCACATTTTTCCTGATAAACACTCAAACATGGTACTTTGAACTTGAAGAATCAAATTCTTACCTCAAAAACATTGGGAAGCTTACGATAAAATAGATTGCATAGAACAGGGATCCCACTTTGTACATCGATGCTCGGTCCACGAATTGATAGTAAGGGAACTGCAAATGTTCAAAACAAAATCAAAGAGTACAATCAAAGATCAATAAGCATTATGGGTCAGTTCTTGCATGAGTACACAAATAAATATTTTGCAACCTATTCAACTTAAAATAAGAGACAGATTTACTGTTTCCCTACAAAAATCATAATCCCAATGAGTTTTTTGAGTTTCAGAAGCAATATATAATGGCTATCACTTATAGAGTAAGGTTCTATGAGGATGTGCCTAATATAGAGTTGGGTCAACATCGTCATGTCGTGAAAGAAAGGAATCACCGAATTTTTTTATGGAAAAGAGGTTTCTCTAGATAGTATTATTGTGGAGATCAAAGGTTTCTTGTTTTATTGGTGTAAAGCCTTCGAAGAATTCAAAGGTGTGTTTGTTGAGGATTTTATAGGGTAAGTAGATTTGGGTGATTGTTTCCAGGACCTGTAAGTGTGCCGTACTTCTTTGTTGGTCATCTCGACCACTTTTTAATACCATCACATTTACTTATGAAAGAAAAAAAAAAAACTCTCTTCACAGTATATTACTTATCCCAAAAAAAAAAAGTACGTGTTTTTTCCCCGTTGTAGAACTATGGCTTGGACCTAAACCCATTAACTATATTTTTATTTCTTAAATATTTACTGCAATATCTTTCAATCCATTCCATCCTTGAAACAACCAAATTTTCCCATATAATTCATGTTTGCTCAGCTTTTCAGAAGCATTTACTTAAACCTAAATCCCTCCTTGAAACAGCCATTTCTGACATTCAAGTTGTTGAATGCTGGCCAATGAAAAAACTGAATAGCTACAAAAATATCAATTGAAAGAATGGCAATAACAACTATAAGACAGATAATCACATTGTTACATACATTAGAGATAGCGAGGGTCTCCAAGTATGCTATGAAATAAGAGAGGGCCAAAATCCATGCAGCTTCAGTTACCCACTGAATCGACTCTGGCAAGTCAGCAATAGAATGACGTAGTCGGCGAAGTGTTATATTTGATGCGACATGGTAAAATAGGAAGCAAACATGAGTCAGAAGGAACGTTGTGTGTGGTACCTACACAGAACCAACAATATAAGTATAAATGTAAAACTAATGTACTTCATTAGCCCAAGAAGTAAGTAAATAAACTAGTTAAGATGGATGCTACTTATAATGCCATATTGAATGTCAACATGCACAACATATACCCATGGAAGATTGTGAAGTTCATATAGATATAAGATAATCAATGCAACCATATGCGTAACTCCTAATACAAACGAACACAATAGGGAAGTTATTCCTCGTGGAATAATGAATTAAAACTGAAAGTTTGATATATAATTTTTGAAAGCTGGAAATGCATGCACACATGCATTCTTATAAATATAATAACTCATTATAAAAAAACCGAATATGCGACCAAAGTTGCATATTAGAAAGAAAAACCCAAGATATAAAAGACAGTATACTAAGAAGTTATTAAGACTAATGCCTGCTCATTCCGGTGCAGTTTGTTAAAAATTTGCCCCAAATACAAACAAATAGTACACACCACCACATCCAAGGCACAATTGTTTCCAGTAGCTTACATCATTCATCTTATATGAGGGAAAAGTATATGAAGCTCCCAATACTGTGAAGAAATAATGGGTCCAAAAGTAGTTCCCGACATAACTGAAAATTATAGTCCAGAGACTAGCCTGCCACAACAAAAAAGTTTTAGTTTAATTCATACAAAATATTCTTTCGAGAGTTAATTTTCTATGAAAAGCACCCGTAAATTGGACAAGGAAGAGCTAAATGTGTTAGCGGGGAGTAAATGGTCAAACATCAGTGCTTTCAATTCAATGGCCTTTTTTGTTTGTGGTAAATTAGAAATTATCATAGGAAAGCACGTACCTTTACCCAATAACGGTCCTTCCAACACATGCTGCTATCAACCTGCAAAAACCAATCCTAAAATGAAACTTTAAGGGTACAAAAAATAATAATAAATAAAAGTAGGTTTCTAAGGTTTTTTGTAGGTTACGGCATTCCAACAACTAAGATTTCCCCATGGGTAAGGCATTCTAGCTACTAATGAAGCTGCAATCCCTTAAGTAGCGAAAAATAAAAATTTTGTATACCTTTCTCACAAAATATATAAACAATAATGCTAAAAACAAATACCCACTACAAAAAGGTAAAATAAATGGAATATACAATATTTTAGAAATCCTCTTCAACATTTGAATAAAACATGACGAGAGTGGAATTCTTAGTTTAAGAGAGTTACGTGTTGCTTCTAAACAAGAATGCAAGTAGCACATCATGAAAAGAAAGCAAACACCATTAAGATAAAAAGTTGTAATAGGTAAATTGCTTGGAGAAAAGTAAAAATTAAAGGATTCACCTTTCCAACGATAAGAAGTGGTATCAAGAAAGAGGGAACTGCGGATACCAACCCCAGAAGTAGGTACTCCAACTCGGTGAAGCTCTGTCAATTACCAAAGAAGAATTGCATTAAAATCTGATTATGGAAAAATGAAGAGGACTAATCAGAAGTTTTCCTGAGTCATCCTAAAAAGAAAGTAATGATCTAGCTAGTGTTACCTAGACACATAGCAGAGGTGTGAAGTGTCAAGATGTCGACAAGTGTTTGGTATTCCAACTTTTGAAACTAAAATACAGCAATAACTCCATAAAAAATAATAATAATAATCGGATGAAACAATCCAAAAGATATTTTAGAGATCATGCTTACATGAAAACATCTCTCTATTCTTTTTCATTTGTAGTTGTTGAAGTCGTTGGTAAAATGGTGTAGAGAAGAAATGTGAGGGACATAGTCGTATGGGGGTTTAAAGCCGGTGATTTTTCATTTCATCTAGTTATTATCTTCAGTTTATGGACAATACAATTGCTTTATTGGATGCCTAGCAAGATCAACTTTTTTACACTCAAGATACATTCTTAGTTGTTTAGGTTTTGGTCTTTGGATTAACCTTGTTGAAAGCCTTGTGTTTGTCACTAACAATTTGGCGAACCTCCAAATGTGTGTGGTTTCCTTGTAATCTCAAATAGGTTTCCTCTCCTCTAAACTTTGATTCATTTCTCTAAAGAGAAAATTCAGTCTCTCAAAAGCACTCCAAAAAACTCCCTATTTATAATTTATCCCTTCTTCTACATTTCTATAATCGTTGCAAGAGTTCAAGATAGTGATCTAGTGACTTCCTTCGAAGGATATAGACAACACTCAAAAATATCAACCTAGTCGATGCCTAGAAAAGGATTTATGCTAATTTCTACCAAATTTCCAACTTTACACTAAGTACCTTGAATCCAACTACCTATTTCAAATTTTACATTAATTCCCTCAAATTACCACTACCCATCTTAGAAAATCATAGGTAGATTTAATTTACATCGTATATGAGCTCAAATTACCCACTACCAGTTCTCATTTATTCTTACAATTTTACACTAATTGCCTTGAATCCAACTACCCATTTCAAATTTTACATTAATTTCCTCAAATTAACACTACCCATCTTATAAAATCATAGATACATTTAATTTACATTGTAAACAAGCTAAATTATCCACTAACAGTTCCCATTTATTCTAATAACACTTCAAACAGTCAAATTTCTGCTTGTAGTTTACACAGCCTAGATAAAAAATGATCTATTATTAAACCGGAAAAAAAAATTAAAATTTTTCCATAAAAATAGCAGAAATATAATCGAGATGTTACCTCATATAGTTTGTAGGGAATAATGATTCCAAGACAGAGAGTAAGCCAGAAAGGTGTGTAGAGAAGGAAGAACATTTCCCCCCATCTCTTACTCTGATTATTGGCAAACCAAAGACTAGAAGAAGAAGCTAAACCTGCACACTCTATAGCACGATATCAGAAATCAATAATGAGACCTATAAACCCACTAAAGTGAGGAAAAAATCCTTAATTTTCAATGAGATTGATTTTACCACCCATAGGGTGTAAACTAGTAGCAGTCAGCAGAGTGAATATCAGCAATAAAAGAGTGAAAAGGAAGATTTCCTGCTTTCCACTACTATTGGGTTGTATAATTAGATTAAGATTTGAAACTCTTCTAAGATGTGCCGGTCCATGTGCATTACACTCTCCACCAATGTGGACGAGTCAATGCACGTGTGTAGTAAGGGTATTTTTGTAATTAATAAGAAATAGCATGTGCAAACACACATGTATCTGAAAGGCTTATTTATAATTTAAAATATTTATTAAAGATTGGTTTTGAAGATTACACATTAAAATGGGATATTTTTAAAATTTTTAAAACTTGTCAACATGATTTTAGTGACGTGGGATTGCATTTTTTTATTATTGACCAAAATAACCTTAATTATATTAAGTTGAAATATAAAGAAGGGGTCATCTTTGAAATCCAAATTTTGGTGTCGAATCACTTCTACTTTACTTCTTTCATTATAATGGTAAAAAAAATTAACTTAACAGATTTTAAAGATATAGTAATAAAAGAATGTTGTTTTATAATTTTAAAAAGTTTCTAACGTGATTGTAGGATCAAGGGATTGTAATTCCCTTCATTTTTTGACGAAAATAATCTGAGAGTTTGAATATGATTGGTTTTGGGGAAAAAAATAATAATTTTAAGCCACTTTTTCTTAATACGTAAGAGAATAACTAGATAAATGGGCATGACATCTATTTGAAAATACAATGATTTAAATGTTTATAATTTATATAAGTATAAGATTTTGTGGATTAACGTATACAAATTAATCTTATGATATTTACTATTGTAACGAGAGAGGGTGGAGTAGAAGTGGTTCCAGACAAAAATTGGGATGGCCAAAGAATTCTTTTAATAAAATTAGTAAGACTAATGATAAAATAACATGCTAAAACATACACAGTCTATATGCGGTTGACATGGCAAGTGCACAAAACCGTAGATCTTTTTCCCTGTATCCCGAAGAAAAAGATCTATGGTCTTGCGTGTTGTGGTCTGTAGAGCCTGATAGTATCGGTCAACAAAGAGGTACTATAAATCAAGCCATGCCTTCAAGTCAGTTGAACTTGACATTGAGCTTGATGGAGGGTTTGAGGGGGGCCAACAACCCCCCTATGGGGGGTTCAAGGGCTTCTTCCCCAAAAGAAATTTTTTCAATGGTATTTTTATAATTTCACTAATATTATGTAAAACCCTAACTAGGTTCCGTGAGGTATTTATATTTTTCTCGTTTTTGGTGAAAGGTAATTTGTAACTTCAAAGTATCTCTTAATAGTGGAATCGATGTGATCCGTGGACGCACCTCACAATCTTGAGTAAACCACATAAAATTGTGTGTGATTTGTGTTTTGTTTCGATTCGGTTCTTGGTTTGATTGTCCCTGTTTTTTCTCAACCATGTGTACTTGCCACGTCAATCGCATACAGACCTTTACGTTTTAGCGCGGCAATTTATCACGACTCTATTAGTTATGCTTAATGAAGCTAATTATTGATTCATCAATAAGAAACATATTGGGGATCGAGCTTTTGACAAATAACGTAAAATGTTAAAAGATATTGACCCATGAGCATTCACATAAATAGCCATATCATTTTAGAGAAGCCAAAACAAATCAAATCAAATCAAAATGGTGGGATTGAAATCGTTGATTCTATATTTTGCATCGAACTTGATTTGTAGCTAACATTTTCACAATTAAAAAGACCATTAAAGTGAATGACTTGTACGTCTTCTCTTAATCGGGCCAAATACTTTTGAGTTGGTCGTATTTGCTAGCATCCAAGAAACGAACAAGTAGATGTGTTTATTAAAACATTTAAAAATTATAACAATCTAAAAATTTCTGATGGCTCTAGAAATTTTATTGGGAACATACATGATGTGGTAACCGGACATGGAGAGAAAAGGACTACTTTTCTTAGAATTAATGTATAATTTTTAATTGGTTCTCCCTTTAGTATTAAAATAATAAAATATTTTTAAATTTTCTTTCAAAACTATTGGCTTGCCCAAGAGGTTAGGGGGGAAGACTTAAGATCTTCTGCACAGAAGTGCACATGGGTTCAAACCCCATAGCCAGCATTACATTAGTAAAAAAAATTTGTTCGAAAATATTTATGTTTTTCCAATGATATTTCTTGGAAATTTTTTTGTTTGTTTGGAATTATCTTCTATTGAAGTCGTTGTATGATAATTGACAAGTTCTACTTTCCCATATAAAAGCCTATAGCACCTCAACCAACAACCATACTTCGTAAAAATATTTCATGAAAAAAACTTAGGTTGTTATAATTTTTAAATGTTCAAATAAACATAGCTACTTGTTAGCTTTTTGGATGCTAGTAAATACAACTAACTCAAAAACATTTGGCTAGATTAAGAAAAGGCGTACGAGTCATTCACTTTAATGGTCTTTTTAACTCTGAAAATGCTAGCCAAAAATCAAGTTCGATGCAAAATACAAAACCAACAATTTCAATCTCACCATTTTGATTTGATTTGATTTTTTTTTTGCTTCTCTAAAATAACATGGCTATTCATGTGGATGCTCATGGGTCAATATCTTTTAACATTTTACTTTACTGTCAAAAGCTCGATCCCAAATATGTTTTGTAGAGATCCCAAATTTGCATGAACCCGTTAGAAAAAGCCTAATTTTTCAAAATCTAAAGTTGATTTCAATTAAGAGCTTAAAACCCTCAAATTGGTCCACGTTACATAATAATTGTCACTTGGCACACTTCTTCATGCATACACGCACACATGCACCATTTCATATTGTTTTACATGCCCAACCTTGTTCATAATCCATCTATATAACCTCATCCATAACCTATTACTCCAAATCCATAAGCCGGCACAATTTCATACTCGTTCCCTAATCCAAACTCACTTTCTATTGACCAACCCATTATCCATACCCTAACCGAATACCAAGTCCACATTCAAGCCTAGTCCAAATACCCAAACCTAAACCATCCTAAGTCCATAACCCAAGCCCAAAACCAAAAACAAAATGTCAAGCCCATGCTAAGCTCATGCCAACTCCAAAAGCCCATGGTCTTACACCTCCGCCAAAAAAGGACACATGGTGGTCTCTCATAAGCTTCAACATCCAACAAGAATCCCCATTTTAATTTGTAATCTTCAAAACCAATTTTTAATAAATATTTTAAATTACAAATGTTATTCTAGTTAATTACAAAAATACCCTTCCTATACATGTGCGTTGACTCGTCCACATTGGTGGAGAGCATAATGCGCACAGATTGGCGCATTTTAGAAGAGTTACAAATCTTAATCCAATTATACAACCCAACACTAGTGGAAAGTAGGAAATCTTCTTGTTCACTTTTTTCTTGTCGAAATCTACTCTATGGGCAATAAAATCAATCTCATTGAAAAAATTTCCTCACTTTAGTGGGTTTATAGGTCTCATTATTGATTTCTGATATCCTACTATAGAGTGTGTAGGTTTAGCTTCTTCTTCTAGTCTTTGGTTTGTCAACAATCAGAGTAAGAGATGGGGGGGGGGGGAGGGAATGTTATTCCTTCTCTACACACCTTTCTGGCTTACTCTTTTTCTTGGAATCATTATTCCGTACAAACTATACGAGGTAACATCTCGAATATATTTCTACTATTTTTATGGAAAAAAAATTTCTGATTTAATAATATATTATTTTTTACCACTTTTGTGTAAACTACAAGAAGAAATTTGACTGTTTGAAGTGTTGTTAGAACATGTGAGAACTGTTAGTGGATAATTTGAGCTCGTTTATAATGTAAATTAAATGTATCTATGATTTTATAAGATGGATAGTGTTAATTTGAGGAAATTAATGTAAAATTTGAAATTGGTAGTTGGATTCAAAGCAGTTGGTATAAAATAGTAGGAATAAATGGGAACTAGTAGTGGTAATTTGAGCTCATTTATGATGTAAATTAAATTTACCTATGATTTTCTAAGATGGGTAATGGTTATTTGTGGGAATTAATGTAAAATTTTAAATAGGTAGTTTGATTCAAGGTAGTTAGTGTAAAGTTGAAAGTTCGGTTTAAATTAGTGTAAATCCTTATGGGCATCGACCAGGTTGAATTTTTTGAGTGTTGTCTATATCCTTCAGAAAGAATTCACCAGATCACTTTCTCAAACACTTGCAACAATTATAAAAATGTAGAAGAGGGATGAGTTATAAATAGGGAGTTTTTTGGAATGCTTTTGAGAGACTAACTTTTCTCTTTAGAGAAATGAATCCTTTTTGAAACATTAGTTTTCTTTCCAACTTGTAAGAAGTCTCTAAAAGAAGATCAAGTAGTTTAAAAGAGAGGAAACCCATTTAAGACTACAAGGAAACCACACACATTTGTAGGTTTGCCAAATCGTCAATGTGAAACACAAGGCTTTTGCAAGGTTAATCCAAAGACCAAAACCTCTTCAAAACAACTAAGAATGTATCTTAAGTGTAAAATTTTTGATCTTATTAGGCATCCAATGAAGCAATTGTATTGTCTGTAAACTGAAGAGATGCAAGACGATGAGGGGAGATAAGAAAAATGGAATTTGATTTAGGAAAAATAGAGGATTTAGAAAAATCTGATTTGGGGTTGGGTTAAGAATTTGGTCTAGGATTGGGTAAGGACTAAGGATTCGAGATTGGATTTACGAATTGGGTCAGGATAGGGTAAACCCAAAAAGTAAGATGAAAATTTTATTTCAATTATTGTAAGATAGAGAAAAAGGTTAAAGGTTTGTAGGTTTCAAGAATCAAGAATCAAGAATCAAGAATCAAGAAAAGGGTTTCAAGAACCAAGATTCAAGAATCCAAGACTTCAAGAAAATCAAGAATCAAGAATTCAAAATTTATTGAAAAAAAATCAAGAAAACAAAATTTATGGTTTGGGTTCTTGAAAGGATTTAAAGGGTTCTTGATGGTTTCTTGATTTCTCATAAAATAAAAAAAAAGATAGATGATAAGAAAAACATTAAAGAAAAGAAAAAACAATGATATTTACCTTGAAATCACCCCAATGATTTCCATGGCATCAACTATGTTGAATACACCAACATTCAAAAGAGAACAGAAATTTCATGTTTATTCCATTTGTTCTCTGTAAATAAACCCTAATACAATCTATAAATAAAGAAAATCAACCAAGAGTCCTGATAAAACTAAAATACCTAATTTTCGTAACTTTATCTCTCCTAAATTTCAAACCCCACTAAACTTAAATAAAAAACAAAGTAAAGTCACTAATTTCCATCTTGCAATAGACCCCTGGGATTGCAAATTGATCCCTTGGCCATGGAATGTCTACCTTTTTAATTTTTTTGTTCTTCAAATCGCCTTCCTGACCAATGCCCCTAATTACTCATCTCTTTTACTTCAAATTATGATACAGAGGTGATTCTGAAATTAGATTTATAAAAAAAATTACTTCATACCCACAAAACAAACCATCAAAAGACAATTTTTTTTGTTCTTCAGATCGCCTATTCCTGGTCTATGCCTCTAATTATTCATTTCTTTTACTTCAAATTAACGACTCTTGAACCAAAATCGTGGATAATTTTTTCAGTGGTTCTTATTTCTCTGTAAACAGGTAAAAATATCGGAAACCCATTAAATAACTTCCAATGGGAACATCAAATCATGTTTTAAAAAAATGAATTTTAGCAGTTTAGAACAAGAAATGTAAATTAAAATAAATAGATATTAGGGAATCAAAACTAGAGACGAAGCTTACTGGGTTTATTGGCGTCATTGAAGATCGGTTTGGTGGAAGAAGAAGACGAAAAGGCGTTCAACTGCGCCATGTATAGCTCTAAAATCAGCAGAGAAGATTAAAAATTCTAGGGTTTCTGCTCGTGAAGGTTTAGCGGGCAGTGGCAGGTTTCACTTTCTCTCTCATAAGTCTCGAGTGGAACAGCCAATAAGAACTAAGACGAGAATATCTGGTAGCTTTCTTCTGAATTAGAATTTAGAGGTGAGGATTCTAAGTAGGGTTTCCACCAACGTTTACTAATGCCACACCAACTCACATATAAAGCACAAGGTTGGTGTGGCGTTAGTAAACGTTTGTGTAGCAATAGTAACTCTCTATTACATCTGGAAGACCCCATGTGATGGGAGTGCAGCTGCTACTATGGTGGGCCCACATTGCATTATTGTTTGCATGTGACATGATGGTGTTGGCACGTGTTGACAGCTAAAACCTTTGTTTAGGAGAATGGAGACAAGACGAATTCCAAATCCGAAGAATATAATGATTCGTCATAAATAAATAAATAAATAAAAAGGGCATATTTTATGAGAATAAAAGAAAAATATTACACGCCCACCGTGGGGCTCGAACCCACGACCACAAGGTTAAGAGCCTTGCGCTCTACCAACTGAGCTAGACGGGCTTGTTGATCTTTAGGCCTTAACAAACTAAACCACATTTATTATCTCATCATAGATTCCTTTGACTTTTTTTATTTTTTTTAAATCACCACCCTATAAATGTTGAAAAATGAATTAAAACAAAATATTAAATTCCATTTGGGGGGGGGGGGGGGGTAAGGGATGGATTTGAAAATCATGACTTGTCTCTGTTTGGGATACACAGATCTATGGTTCTAGCACATGACACATCAGGAGAGTACTTTGAGTATGCTATGCAAGGGAGTCAGAAAATCATTACTCTTTTGTAAATTTTATCAACCCCAAGGATTGGTGAATGGCTCAGACCACATCTCAAGAAAGAGACCCCTTGAGTTTGAATCACCCCTTAAGTTATACCCTTAGGGATTTATCTCAAAAATTAATTGGTATATAAGGGGCAAGGGCGCAGTTAAGATTTTTTTTATTTGAGAGGACAAACTGTATTTAATAGATGAGTTGTGTTGGAGAGACGTTAAAATTGACATCGTTTCACACATGGCTAACATGGAGGTGCACACATAATCATAGACCCCCTCCCCTATAGGGTCGATTTTTCACTATTTTAAACGATTTCGGCATTGAAAATTAAAATTTTATTAGGATACGAGGTGAGGACGGTTTTTATATGCTAACCCGTCACGATTATGTACATTATATATGCATTTATATTAGTGATGTTATAAAAAAAACTTTAATTAGTTGAGTGGTAAAATGTGTGTAAAAGTGTCTCTATATCATTCAAATCTCCACAACTCTACCCATGTTCTTTTGACTTATTAACATTGGATCATTCCTTCGTTGTATTGACATTAAAGATGAGTGGGTCAAATGGGGCGGGTCAAATGGGGCAGACTGTGGTTGAACTAAGTATTTACATTAAAGATAAGTGGGCATGTCATTAGTTTGATGAGAGGAGGGGAGTATTTCAACCAACCCAAGGGTGGTGTCTAAATCAATTAAAAGAAGGGGGATGGGAACCCATAAGTGGGCGGAAAAAACCCTAATTTCAGTGAGATTGATTTTATTGTCCATTGAATCTAAGCTAGTAGTAGTTAGAAGAGTAGATATCTACAAGAAACGAGTGAACAAGAAGATTTCTAGTTTTTCACTATTATTAGGTTGTATACTTGAATTAAAATTTGTAACTCCTCTAAAATGCGTCGATTCGTGCCCATTACACTCTCCGTTCAGCGAATGTGTATAGGAAGGGGTTTTTTTTTTTTTTTTTTTTTAAATTAACTAAAAGTATGGCTTAAAATGGGACATATTTTTTCTAAAATACGAATAATCCGGATGCGAATTTAATGGGTTTAGTTCCTTCAAGTATATCTAAATTAAAATATGGGTCGAATATGAGTTGATGTCTCTTTATTCGAGTCAAATACAGCTCCATCTCTATATCCGTCAAGATCGGAATGATATATATTACTTCTCAAGTTGTACTTTTATATTTTTAAGGATGTCTTTCATCAATCAACAACGATTGGGTGTAATGGTCAAGGCTTCTCTTTTAAAAAATAGGTTTTGACTTCAAGTCATCATTTGGATACATGAATCAGATCTAAATATGGTTTTAGCAAAAACATCATGGTTTGGATATTATTTTTGCTAGTAGGATCTAAGTTGGATTCGAATAAAAAATTTGGATATAGATGTAGACATACTCATATCTGGCCCGAATTCGACCTGTTTTAAGACCTAACTAAAAGGTAGCATGTGAAAATACACATGTGCTGAAGGACTTATTTATAATTTAAATATTTTATTGAAAGTTGATTTTAAAGATGAGTTGTGATTTTGTGACGCCTACTCTGACACTTGCCCCATGACATGGCATGGGCTAGAACCATAGATTTTTCTCTCAAGATACACAACTGTACAGCCCATAAAGATGTGCAATTGTGTATCATGAGGAAAGAAATCTATGGTTCTAGCACATGCCACGTTAGAGGGGCATGTGTCGGAAGGGGGGGGGAGGGGATTTGAAAATACGACTTGTCTCTATTTGGGATACACAGATCTATTGTTCTAGCACATGACACATCATGAGAGTATTTTGAATATGCCACGCGAGGGAGTCAGAAAATCATTACTCTTTTGTAAATTTTTAAAACTTGTCAACATGATTTTATTGACGTGGGATTGCATTTATTTTTTATTTTTTGTTTATTGACCAAAACGATGTTCATTCACATTAAGTTTAACTGTTAAGATGGGGTCATTTTTGAAATTCAAAATTTGGTCTCATTATATAGTAGAAGAAATTAACTTAAGAGATTTTAAAGATATACTAATAAAAGGATTTTTTTTTCATTATTCTAATGTGATTGTAACATTGAGGGATTGTAATTCCTTACACTTTTTACTTAACACAACCTGAGAGAATTATTAAGTTTAAATGTAAAAGTGGGGCATTTTTGCCCACCCAAATTGTTGTCTCTAAAAAATTCTATTCCACCTTATTTCATTTTAATATTAAATAAAGTATTTTAAGGTAAGTAAAAATATCATCACGATCACTATTTTTTCATAGATATATCAAAAAATTTAATTATTATTTAATCTTTTAATGCAAAAAATAAAGAGTGACATTATTATTTTAATAATGATATTACTTGCAAATATCGTAATAACATCCTTGTATTTTTTAAGCAAGAAATAAATCGTGTGAAGTCTATTGCTATGTAGATTGCTAACGCACAAAACATTTATTATTTTATCTTTTAATGCAAAAAATATAAGGAATGTCATCGTTATTTTGATAACGACGTAATTATCAAAACGTCTTCAAAAATTATTTACAAAAAATATTGTAACGACATCCTTGCATTCATGGCTTGCATTTCCCTAGTTAAAATGACCATTAGAGTTAATGATTCAGCTTCTCTTAATCGAGCCAAATATTTTTGAGTGGTCATGTTTACTAGCAAACAAGTAGCTATGTTTATCAGAACATTTAAAAATTACAACCATTACAAATTTTTCGATGAATTATTTTGACGAAGCATGGTTATCGGTATGGGGTACTATAGGCTTTTATGTGGGAAAATAGAACTTTTCATAACAACGACCTGGTGGAAGATAATTCGGAACAAATATTTTCCAGAAAAAATTAGTGGAAAAGCATAAATATTTTCCAATAAATTTTTATTTACTTATTAAATAAAGTGCTGGCTATGAGGCTCGGTGGAAGATAATTTCAAACAAATATTTTTTGGAAAAATAGTGGAAAAGCATAAATATTTTCCCATTAAAAAAAAAAATTCTAAAGTGCTGGCTATGGGGTTCGAACCCATGCGCACTTATGTGCAGAAGATCTTAAGTCTTCCCCCTTAACCTCTCGGGCAAACCAGCAATTTTGATTGAGAAATTAAAAATAATTAATTACTACAAAACTAAAGTCAGAACTAATTATTAAAAAATATACATTAATGGTGACTTAAATCAGACTAAAAAAATGTAGTATCTAGATGTATTAATCTGGGCTCTAGGGATCTTGTAAATAGTAAGATTTGTTTTTGGATCAATCATACTCATATTATATGTGAGAAAATATATAAACTATATACTTATTTTACATATTTTTGTTTGGATAGATGATGTATGTCTATAACATTTGAAAGTGGTGCTGAAGTAACATTGCAAGGGACATTGTTGATGGGGATGTGTTAGAATCATAGATGCTTGTCATCGAGATACGAGTGAGAAGTATCAATGGTTATGTGCACACTAATGTCTCCCACAATGTTAATTTCAATCTTACTTTTTAACTTATTATTATTAATAATGAATATTGGATTGGAGTAGATTTAATATAAAAATAAAAAATATTGATTTTCAAATAGAATTTGAAACCCCATATTTTTTATTAGGTTAGTTCCAAATCTTTCAAATCTTTATTTTCTCTCAGTCTAAAACGTAAGAACCAACAAGATTAAGGGTTTCGATTATGCGAGCTCCATAACTACTCTCTTCTTTGGTAGACGAGCATCCAGGTAGATATTTTTTCTCTCTCTCTCTCAAAGTAAAATAAATTTTTTTCCCACTATGCGAACTCCATAACCTCCATCTTCTCCGATCGACGAGCATCCAGGATTTCAAGTGGATATTTCTTTTCATTTTCTCTCTTTCTCAAAGTAAAATCCCCTTTTACAGATTTATTTTTTTATAAAGTAAAATCCCATAACCGTCATCTTTTCTAGTCGACTGCCATCTTTGATTTATTTTTTACAGTTTGAAGATAATGGTATAGACCAAATCTAATTTTTGTAAGATTTTTATTGGATCAAATCAAATATTCGATATATTATTCAAATTCGAATTCGAATCTTGATTAGTGATATTCAATCGAATTCAAATTTAAATTTGGATATTACCATTTTTTTTCGGATTTGAATTTAGATACAGTACTATCCAATTGGATACCTATCTGTTGCCTGTCCTAACTTATCTTTTTACGTGGGTGAGATAAGTAAAAGGGTGGGTGCAAATAGTCCACCCTAAAAAAAAAAAAAAAAATTTGATTGATGGAAGAGAATCCGTCACGTGTGGCGTAAACCCTACTTAGAGCCCCCACTTCTAAGTTCTAATTCAAAAGAAAGTTACCATATTCTCGTTTGTACAGCCGACTCAGTTCTTATTGGCTCTTCCACTCGAGACTTGAGAGAGAGAGAAAGTGAAACCTGCCACTGCCCGCTAAATCTTCACGAGCAGAAACCCTAGAATTTTTAATCTTCTCTGCTGATTGTAGAGCCACACATGGCGCAGTTGCACGCCTTTTCGTCTTCTTCTTCCTCCAATCCGATCTTCAATGACGCCAATAAACCCAGTAAGCTTCGTCTCTAGTTTTGATTCCTTTTTTTAACATGATTTGGTGTTCCAATGGGAAATTATTTTCATGGGTTTCCTATAATTTCACCTGTTTACAGAGAAATAAGAATCACAGAAAAAATTATCCACGATTTTGATTCAAGAGTTGTTAACTTGAAGTAAAAGAAATGAGTAATTAGAGGTATAGATCAGGACAAGGTGATCTGAAGAACAAAAAAAATTGTCTTTTGATGGTTTGTTTTGAGCTTATGAAGTAATTTTGAATATTTTTTTTTTATAAATATATTTTCAGAATCACCTTTGTATCATAATTTGAAGTAAAAGAGACGAGTAATCAGGGGCATAGACCAGGAAGGTGATTTGAAGAACAAAAAAGAAGGAAACAAATTATGTATTTTGGTGGTTTGTTTTGTGCTTATGAAGTAATTTTCTATTTTTATATCTAATTTCAGAATCATCTCTGTATCTTAATAAACTATGCTGCTCAAGAAAGTTGTCTTTGTACAAAGAGGTAGTGACCCCGTTGATCTCAAAAATTTATCTTTAATTGTTCATGCTTTGGTTAGCTTTTTCTTCGTTATGATGATGGTTTTATTATCAAATAGTTTGGGGCAAGTTCGAGTGGGATCCACGGGAATGCAATGAAACATTGCAATGTAAATCTTTCTCAAGCTTCAACCAGCCGGGGTATTCAGCTGAAACTATGAGACCAGTCTATGGGTGCAAGAGTCTAATTTGTTGAACATATATGACTCAACCATCGTTTGTGATTTTTGCAAATCTCATGCACTATATCTTAAAATGCAGCAATTCAAGCGGCAGTGGTTAGTGAAAAAGAGACCGATGTTTCCGGGGCTCCTAATGGGAGAGGATTGCGTGGAAAATTGAATAAAGTGGTTTTAGCTTATAGTGGTGGCTTGGACACTTCAGTTATCGTCCCATGGCTAAGGTATTTCTATGGCTTCGATGTTATGTTCATGCTTATCTTTGAGTGCACAACAAAGGGTTGTGTATCATTTTCTCTTTGTTTCACTTGATTTATGTGTATGTTGGATTGATACATACTAATATTCTTTTCCACTTGAACGATGTGCTCCTCTTTTCTCATCTTCTTCTATCACTTTGAACATTTCAGGGAGAATTATGGATGTGATGTCGTTTGCTTCACCGCGGATGTTGGTCAAGTATGTCACAAGTATTACCATTGTCTCCTTCAAAATTGGGTTATGTAATTGAGTCTTATATGATGATAAGTGATGTTCCGATAAGAATGTACTCCAAGATGGCAGATCTTTATTTTTGTGGTCTTGTCAAGAGGTCCTCATCTCCGAGTTGAAGTAAGTTTCCATTGACTGAAATCCTAATTTTTATAGGGTATCAAGGAAATGGAAGGTTTGGAAGCAAAGGCCAAGGCAAGTGGAGCCAGTCAATTAGTTGTTAAGGATTTGAAGGAGGAATTTGTGAAAGATTACATATTTCCTTGCTTGCGAGCTGGTGCTATATATGAAAGGAAGTATTTGCTGGGGACTTCAATGGCGCGTCCCGTTATTGCTAAGGTGATTTCTTACAAAGACAAACTATTTGAGTTTGTATATTTAGGTTCATATAATGTATTCTGGATGCTTCACTATGCATGACATGGCACACACACACACACGCACGCGCGCGCACACACGCAGTATGAATCCTTTTATATGATCCTCTGTTGAGAAGTGACATTCGTTTCTTTTGTTCTTTATTTGAATGCATTGTAAATGGGTGCCCTGTTTCCTGTCTAGACTATGTTTTTTCTTTTTAATTACTTTCTTATCCTCCTATTTTCTCTTCTTTCATCAATTCTTCCTTTCTCTACGCTGTGTTTGGATTGAGAGAAATGGAGAGAAGAGAAGAGGAAATAAATGAGTTTCTCTCCATTTCTCCTGTTTGGATTGTTAAGTGGGGAGAGAAGAGGAGAGAAAAAAAGATGAGTTTTCTTTCTCTCCTAAAGTGGAGAGAAGAGGAGAGAAACCCTTTTAAAATATTTTATAATTCCAACTCTATCCCTAGATCTCTTTTAAGATATTTTAAATTTCCGAAGTTGTCCCAAGTTCTCTCGTGTCAATCCAAACATGGTGGAGGGAAATTGAGTTTCTCTTCTCTTCTCTTCCATTCTCTTATCCTCTTAATGAGTTTCTCTTCTCTCCACTTCCCTCAATCCAAACATAGCCTAAAAGTGACCTCTCTCTCTCTCTCTCAATATAATGAATCACAGGTATCACACTCTGGGGAATTTCTGATTTTGGATTTAGTGATGATTTTGGGTCTGTGAAAGATCAATTTCTTAGCTTGTTAAATTGGTACAGACTTTTAGATGGAGATTATGTATATAGGACTTAAAAGCGCATGCAAAGAGATATTGTAGAAGGTATGAGAGTGTGCATGTAGTGAAATTTTGTGGGAAAAGAAATGACATGGGGTTGTATCGTTTAATTAACAGTGACATACAATGTTGATTTAGCAAACACATTTTAAGAAGAGAGATGTGCATTAGCTTACCTTCCAGAGTACATTGTCTAGATGCCAAATAAAATTTACCCTTATTAGGATACTTATCATACAAATAGCCAAATACTCTTAAGTTTGTACCAGGGGAGGCCATATCTACACAATGTAACTGAGTGGTTATAGGATTTTTCTTTAGTTAGTGTGAGTCTGGGACAACGATCAAATAAGTCTTCTTTGTAGTTGATTTGGAGATTCTAATTTTCTTTATGCACTTTTCTTTTTTTGCTCTTCGCATAGAGCCTATTTGTAATCTCAAAATTTCCACTATTTGACATCTTGTCTCTTGATAGTTTGGATTTGAAATTTTCCCATGAGCTGCTTCATGAATCATGAGCTTGGAAATCTTGTTCATGTGGCATTTGATGTCCTAAAATATTGGTTTTCTTATGTCAAATATGGCAACCAATATGAAAAACCAGGGACTGTCAGCCTTCAATTCAAGAAGCTTCCAACCAGAATTTTCAGTATTAGTTATCAATGCAGATTATTAAATTTGAATAGTATAATTATAAGTTTTGAGCTGTTCATAACTTTATATAAGCTATATGTTTTCTTAAGGTTGAATATAAATGAAAAAGTAAAAAGACAAAATGAATGAGATGATAGATAGAATAGAAGTGCTTCCACATATGGATGCTTGTGCACAGAAGCACTTTGAAGTTGGCCTTTTTTTTCCACATCTATGGATGTTTAATGGATGGTTTGGTTTCTGATGGAAAACAACCCCCTCCCATTCACTTACCCCTGTGTCAACTTCTATTTTCCTTCTTTGAACTGTTTCTCCTTTCAATGCTGTTTTACATTTTTGACCTAAAAGTAATCTGATTGTTCCACCTCCATGTATTCTCAATAACAGGCCATGGTTGATGTTGCCAAAGAAGTTGGAGCAGATGCTGTTTCACATGGGTGCACGGGGAAGGGAAATGATCAAGTATGTCTTATAGTTTTCTTCTAAGGAATGTGCTGTGTTTCTTTCTAAAATCATTTTGTGCCTCACAATATCTTATTGCAGGTCCGGTTTGAGCTCACTTTTTTTGCTTTAAATCCTGACCTCAATGTTGTGGCCCCATGGAGGGAATGGGAAATTCAAGGCCGGGAAGATGCTATCGAGTATGCAAAGAAACACAATGTGCCCGTTCCTGTAACAAAGAAATCTATTTACAGCAGAGACCGGAACCTATGGCACCTTAGTCATGAGGTAACTTTGGATTTGTTTTCAGTTAGGGTGCTCCTTAGATATCCCACCATCCTTCATTTTATGACCTAATTTATTTGGAGAAACCTTAGTTGTTGGTCACAAATACCTATCCTGCATTGTGGATCATAGTAATTGCCATGTAACAGTGTCAGGCCTTGGTGGACCTACGTCCAAATAGTCAAGCTTGATAGGTGATTCATATCCATTGAATTTTTTAGCATTTTTTTGGTCATAGGGTCTGAGTCCATGATGAAAAAAGCCCATATCCAATCGTTGGTAATCATCATTCATGCAATTTATGTTGTTTATCCAGACATGCTGTGGATAGATCCTTGACATGTCTTGGTTTACATGTGAAAAACTTTTGTCTCCAACTTGGATCGAGACATAATAACTACATGGCACACTATTCTGGAGTATATTTTTACTTTTATAATGAGAGAAGGAGGAGTAAAAGTGGTTCGACACCAAAATTTGAGTGGCCATAAATGCCCCCACTTTTATATTTAAAATAAATATAATCAGGATCATTTAAGTATATAAAAAAAAAAACAAGAAATTACCTCTCAAGACCCTAGAATCACCTATCGTTAGTTTTCAAAATTACAAAATTTTCATTTTTAACTATTTACTATTTGAAAACCCTTTAATTGATGTTTTAAATTACATATAAGCCCTTTTGATAGATGTGCGTTTACACATGCCACCTAGTAGTATATTGTAAGGGGAAGGGAAGTTTTGTGTCTTATTTCTTTGATCTTGGTTGTGGAAGGGAGACATTCTGGAAGACCCAGCAAACGAGCCAAACAAAGATATGTACATGATGAGTACAGACCCAGAACATGCACCTAATACACCTGAGTAAGCTATCTTGTTTCTTTTGCATTTTAATTTATTGACAAGTCCTTTGGACAATTTTCTATTGTCCCCCATAATCTTCATGATCAACTCAATTTTCCTTCTCGTTCATTTATACAATGCAGATACATAGAAATCCAAATAGTTTCAGGAATCCCGGTCGCTGTCAATGGTAAGAACCTCTCTCCAGCATCACTACTCACAGAGCTCAATGAAATTGGTGGGAGACACGGAATAGGCCGTGTTGATATGGTTGAAAATCGACTTGTTGGAATGAAAAGCCGTGGAGTTTATGAAACCCCTGGCGGAACCATCCTCTTCACTGCTGTACGTGAGCTCGAGTCCTTAACGCTTGATCGTGAAACTATACAGGTGAAGGACTCGCTTGCCCTAAAATATGCTGAGCTAGTGTATGCTGGTCGGTGGTTTGATCCGCTTCGTGAGTCCATGGATGCATTTATGGAGAAGATTACTGAAACCACAACGGGATCCGTAAAGCTGAAACTCTATAAAGGATCTGTCACTGTAGCTGGCTTGACAAGCCCATATAGCTTGTATAGGCAAGATATATCATCATTTGAGAGCGGGCAAATTTACGATCAGGCTGATGCTGCTGGGTTTATTCGACTCTATGGTCTACCTATGAGGGTTCGAGCAATGCTTGGGAAGAAGAGTATTTAAGGCTTATTTTCTATTTTTTAGGATATGGTGGATTGTCGAAGATGGATGATAGTAGTTTGGTAGTTTTCTATCTTTTAGGTGCTAAGAGTCTATTTATGGATTTTTATCTGTAGTATAAATTGTTTGAGCATTGTCACTCTTCTAAGAGTTATTCTGTGTGAGCTATGAATATTTTTGGGACAAGTCTCTTCAGTGATGATTCTATGGCCACGATCCATCCTGTGTACCTTAGGCAGGTGGATCATTTCATCCCCATTGCGCGTAGTGGCTAGAGCCTCTCACCGAAAAGGGAGAGGGCTTGAGTTCAAGCCCTTTCATTGGCCACCTACATGGATTTATTCTGACTTATTATGTGTTGTTTGTTGGGGGCGGGGGGCTGGTCGAGGTATTTGGACGAGATATAGTGTGCTAAGAGTTAAGTTGTCTCACCGCTACTATGAGTCCCAACACCTTGTTGTATTAAAAAGAAAAGGATGAAAATCATTTTGATTTTCACTTACACATAAGATGTCTAGAGATGTTTTTAAAATTGAATGACTGTTAGAAAATGATTTAAAGAAGAAATTGATGGAATTTTGATAAGAGAGTGTCTTCTATAAATGTTTAAAACGAGCTTGAAAATGATTGATTGAAGATAATGCTGATTTGATTGGAAGAAAAATTTCTTGTATATGCTGAGAAGAGTTTAAAGATGATTGATTTTGAGAAGAAAATCAAGGTTTTTTTTTTTTAAAGCAACTATTACCACACGAACTTTTACTAATGTCACACCACTTTCCTATGTAAATTATCAAAGAATTGCACATGATGTAGCGTTAGTAACTAACTCTCTTTTTTAATTGACTCCTAAGAATGACACATGAAAAAAACACATGATCCTAATCTTTTAAACACAAAATTCAATTGTTGAGATTTTTGAATATCTTGATTATACAAATCTCGAAGATACTTATCTTGAGGATAAATTTCAATCGTTGGATTTTGCATTTAAAGGATTGGGGATCATATGATTTTTTCATGAGTCATTCTTAGGAGTCAACAGATCCTCTATATAAATTGCTTATTTTTAATTTTAATTTTAATTTTTGTTAATTTGTGTCCGAAGGGCAAACATTAAAGTGCAATAAATACACTTTGAAAATTAAAATTTATCTCGAAAATGCCCTTAATTTTTTTATATATCAAAATACCCTTTAAGTCCTTATTCCTAAAGTGTATTTATTGCACTTTAACATGTGCCCTCTATTTCTTTGCATATATTTCCATCTTTGTCCATACATCCTCAAGTGGTGGTGTACTGTTACCTCGTGATTCGTTTCTCATAAATCCATCTACGGCGCTCGTGCAGCACAAACTCTTCACATCAAACCAGGGCTATTTTCGACCAAATAAATTTTCATGATTAAAAAAGGTTTGACATTTGGCCTTTGTCCACGTGTCATTCTTAGAATCATCACTTTCTCTAATCCAGCTACCTGGCTGAAATCGAAACGCCAGATAGTGGCATCCAACGTAATTATTTCAAAATTAAGGGGTACTTCCACATTAATCTCATTTCCATCATCCCTAAAGCCCTCTTCATTTGCTCTGTTTCTTTAGCCGGAATAACTAAACACTTACGCCAAATGGCCGGAATTTGTCGCCTGAAAACAGCAGCGCCACCTCTGTTACGGCGCATTGGCTTCGAGCCGATCCGATTTTACGGAGCCGCCGCGCTCCAATTTCAATACGATTACTACGAAGAAGAAGAGGAAGACGAGCTCTACATAAATCGGCGCGGAGAGGCGCCGAAGGACGAGTCGGAAGGGTCGATGTCGAAGAGGGGAGTACAGTGGGTGTTCATAGGGAATCCCGGCGCAAAGAAACACGTGTACGCCGGAAGACTCTCGAAACTTCTAGAAGTTCCTCACATTTCCATGGGAAGCCTCGTTCGCCAAGAACTCAGCCCTCGTTGTTCTCTCTACAAACAGGTATTTCTTTTTACTATTTCGCTTTTTAAAGGTAAAATTTATAATTAAAATTCATTTATTTTCTTGTTTCTTGGTTGATATTTATAACTTCTACTAGACTTCCTAGTTTCTTATTTCGTGTAAATTTGATTGGGCGCTAGGGGTGGTTTCGTCATTTTAATGAAATAGGTAGTTTTTTCGGTTTTTTTTTTCTTCTAAAATCTTGGATTTTTTTTTTCTGATAGAAAATTGGTTGGAAAACCTTTTTAAATTCTTTAAAATTAAAATTAAATTTTTTTTTTCGGTTGTTTGAATTAGATTGCAAATGCAGTGAACCAAGGGAAGCTTGTTCCGGAAGATATAATCTTTGCGTTATTGTCGAAGAGGTTGGAGGAAGGATACTACAGAGGTGAAACTGGGTTCATTCTTGACGGGTTTCCTCGAACTCGAATTCAAGCTGTAAGTTGAAGTGTCTTTGACATATTCAATTTTTTATTTTTTGGGTAATTTCAGAGAGAATCTTTGAACCCATTTGACAAAACTTTCCAACTGTTTTGAAAATGGGAGATAGTCAAGTAAGTGAGCGTGTGTGTGTGTGTGTGTGTGCTCGCGTCGCATTTGTGGGTTTTTAAGAATATTTATGATAAAATGCGTGGTGACTTCCCATCAAGGTTTTAAATCTCGTCTGAGACACCAACGAGATAGATAGACAAGTCAAACGTGTAGGATGAGAATGTCAAGTAAGTGTGTGTGTGTTTGTTCGCTTTTGTGGGAATGTTTATGAAAAAATGTGTGGGTGACTTCCCATGAATCAAAACTCAAAAGGGGGTGAAGGGTCGAATGTTGGAAACTTTACTCAGAACTTAGCTTACCACTGAGAATCTTTTTCTTGATTCCTTTATTTGTTTGCAGGAGATTCTTGACCAAATTGCTGATATTGATCTAGTTGTGAATTTCAAATGCACAGAGAAGTGCTTGATGAAGAAATTTCTGGGAAGTGGAATCTGTTCCCATTGTCAAGAATCTCTTGGCACGGGAAATTCAGGATCTACTCGTCTCAATCCACAATTGCAACACACTCAACTGAAATCCTCCAATACGGAAGATACTCAAAAAGAAAAATTGCGAATCTATGCCGAGCAGGTAAACCATATTTCTTCATAAATTACTAGGTCTTTTGACTTTTGGGCACAATCTATGCTTCTAGTTTAATAATACTTGTTTTTGGTTACGAATATCTAGATCATGAAGGTTTGATTATGAAGGCCTTAAGGTTATAAAGGAGGAAAGTGTTGCTAAATTACAAAGAAAACACATTTTCTTCCTAATAGTTTGCGTGAAAATCCATTTTAGGAAATTGTTCTTGGTCTTGCTTCTTGAATAATTCAACAAAACATGATTTACAATGGTCACTTCCTTTATTGTGAGCCGAGGGCACATTCGGCAAACTCAAAACTTTCAAGGTGTCTCTATGAGGAGTTGCTTGGTTGTTAACTGATGCATTTTTTTTTTTTTTTCAAACTTGTTCTGTATGAATGTATATCTTTGATACAATCAGATATATAGAGACATCTTGATGGGTTGCTCTTCTAACCCCATATTTTACTAGTAAGTTACACTGGTAGAATTCCTCTTTGGAGAGCCTTCAACTTCCCATCTTTTATTGCCACTTGTTTGGAATCACTAACCTCGTATTACATAACGTCAACCTTATAGGAACTCCTTGTCGGAATCATCTGTACTCTATTTTTTTCTTGTTCTTTCTTGTTTCTTATTTACTCAAAATCATAGTTGTTAAGCAATGGTAACATTGCTTTTAAATGGTACAGAAAGATTTTGTATGCAAATCTCACACCATATAGTTTGGCTAGACACTTGGTCTTGCATCTTGAAATGGATCTTTTTTGAAAAAGTTTTTTTCAAATATTGTAACGAGGTTACCATATCGTGTCTAATATACCAGTAGTTTTGTTAGATTCTTCCACACACTCCTAATGTGGTAAATTTATCCCTTCCCTGATTTTGATCTACAAAGTCGTCAAAATTTAAAAATATAGAAAGCTTGAGTTATATACTTATGTGTCATTATGTTTTTACGGGTATAAATACAAAGGTGAAAGCAAGATTGAAAATGTTGCTAATTGAGTAATTTTCTTTTTTCTTTCAGAGAAAGCCATTGGAAGATTATTACAGGAAGCAAAACAAGCTTCTTGACTTCCAAGTCGCCAGTGGAGCTGGAGAAACCTGGGAAGGGCTCTTGGCCGCATTACATCTCCCACACATGACTGCAATCCATTCCTCAGAGAATTTGACAGCATGATCTGCTTGGGTTCAAGTCAACTAATTGTTTAGTTTCAGCATATTATAGTAAATACAAACCAAGTGCAGCTCAAAGAGATGTTTGGAGCTTTCTATAGCAAGTACATGTTTGTGGGTTCGAGGATTTTCTCGTAAAGTTTTCCTTTCTTAGCTTCCATGCAATCGTTGAGGTTGCGAATTTGTAAAGTTGTTCTAGCTAGGAAAAGAAGCAGTGTGCATTGGCTTTTGTGATTGTGTGTGTGTGTGTTCTTAGTCTTCAAATTTTGACTCTTATCAGCTATTGCTAGCCAGCACCAAGTGATGAACCCCCTCGAGGCCTTACCACTTCATATCACTGCCACCATAATTAAACAAGTCGTCCCGTTCATAGAGCAACATATGGTGTCTACGTGGCACATTTTTGTTGGATTTATAATACATAGGAATGCAGAGCTGCGTGCATGGCTTGTTTAGGAGCCCAATGTGTTTTAAACACTAACCAAATCTTGTCACGCTCTTTATCGTGATTGTAATTAAACCCAAAGCTGCCAAGTATTGAAACAGTTACAACTCCAATTGTACTCGATCCCACTCGCATTTATCCACTATATATGGTTGGTTGAAACTCCCTGAATTTGCTTTATTTGTACTCCTATGCCACTGCTAGGATACCCAACACTTGGAAAGCTAGCTCAAAGTAGAACTATGTGTGCACCAGGAATTGAATTCATGCAAGCCGAAGTATCAAAAGAAAACCAAAAAATGCACTAAAACAGAAGAAATCAAGACCCACAATTCCAAAATCAAATCCAGAACTTTGGAGGGATGACAAACCTACTTTCCTCCAAACACCCAAATAAATGCAAAACCTTCTATAAAGGGATAAATGTACCTTCCACGGAGTCTTGGTTCGGATAACAAAACACACTCTGCAATGTTCAAAAGTGGAGCCATCATCGTTTGGATCAAGGATTTGGGTTCTAATGAGGACTCGTTTTGATAACTTATTCTTTAGCTTTTTGGATCAATCATGTCTCAATGAATCGGCCCCAGATTGAATCAGGACATATTTAAAAATATTGATTTTTGTTTTTAATTGAATAAGACTTGAACCAACAATAATTATATCACAATGGATTCGAAACTTAATATGACACACGGACGGGTCCTTTAGATAAATTGTTTATAGGATCAATACTAATTTAATACCAATCAGTCCAAACTTAATCTATTGACAACCCTATCATCTTCAACTATTGATGTATAATGATGATCAGTTACTGTGGGGTGGTGTCTATATCTATCTTATTACTATTATTATTAGAATAACGATATTTTGAACCCCCAACCCCCCCCTCCCCCCTGCCCCCCATCACAGAACCGTAGATTATTTGCCTCGAGATACATAGAATCACAAATCTTTTTCTTGTGTATCCCAAGGCAAATGATCTACGATTCTGTGATGAGTGTGTAAAGGGGCGTGTTTTAGAGGGGAGTGTCAGATTATCAAGACTCTTATTATTATTATTATTTTTCAGAGAGGTTGAGAGACAAGGGTGTTTCACGTAAGACTATGGTCAAGGGACCTATATGTAAGCAATTTGAAACCCCAGGGGTATATCCAATAGATCCAAAACCATAGGGATAGTAGATAGTACAGAATTTCCATTAATTATCTTTTGACCGAGGTTCTAATATTTATTTGACAATAAGAGTGGTTGAGAAGCCCCTCAACCAACCAAACAATCGAACTTCAAAATATAATTATTAAATAAAAAATATAATTTTAAGGTGGTGGAGTTAGTTGACTCCAACAACCAAACGGCCTGCCTAGCTTAGAACGTGACGTAAAGAGCAGACAAATGTAGTTAACGTTGTCAACATTGATGGGAGATGAACTGACCTAAATACCCCTCTTGTTTAAAATAATGATTAAGTTGTCCCATAATAATATTTGATAAATTAATTCATTTATACATCTTTCTAATAATATTTTGTAATTTTAAAATTTTATTTAATATAAATTTGACAAAGATTACTCATAGTTAATTGTTAGTGTGTTGGTCAAATTTTTTTCCCTCTAAACCATGCTTTGAGTCTAGATGTTTGAGGATTCCTTTGTACGCTCAGTAAAAAGTACTTTCCGATGATCAAATCAACATCAATTCTATTAGAATAATAATTATGGGTTTCTTAGATTGTATATCTTTGTACTCTGAGGTGACTTTTATAGATCTGGATTCTCCTCTAATTTAAGAATGATTTAGTCTAAAATTTTATTTCCTTATTTGATGTGGTCCATTTTTATCTTTTTCCACATGGTAAATTCCTAATTAAGAACATCTTTCCCTTATCCTTTTAACGATTACTTGAGATTTCATATATTCTCGATATTTTGCCTGTTTGGTCCGAAAGTGCAATTAAGATTTTTTCCTTCCTGGATTGTTTGATGGGATTTTATATCTTGTCCTTAACATGGTTTTTAAACTCGTCCGAAATCGAGACGTATCGCCTGAGTTAACTCGATGTCAGAGCTGAACGAGACCAACTCACAAAGTCATTTTTTGACCGAGTTTTACGTCTCATAATATAATTTTTTGAATTATCTCACAAGACGTCTCAAATGTATCGGAAAACTCGTCCAAGACAACTCGGTATCGAACCTGAACGAGACAAGATGCGATACCGAATTTAAAAATCATTGTCCTTAAATCTATCACTAATGATTTTTTGACTTGAAAATTTTCATTGATCTATACTCGGTTGATGTGATAAGGGCACATAATCGTTGATCGTCTTCCTTGTGCATCCCAGAAAAAAAGGTATATGGTTTCGTGCCCTTGCCACGTTGATTGTGTATAGACTGAGTGAAAATTTTTGAGTCAGAAAATCACGACTCTATAGTTATAATAGTATTAACATAAAAAAAAAATTCTATTTTATTTTATTTATTATAAATAAATTATTATTTAATATTTAGAAAAGTTATTTAATTTACTCATTTATAAGCCATCTGTGTCTTTGGCGGCCACATAGGGTTATAATGGTCATTTAAAAGTAGAGGACCTGATTTGATTTCAAGCGTCGAAGGAACCATAGTCTCTCTCTCTCTCTCTCTATAATCCTCCGCAGGGCGTAAACCAGAGAGAGAGAGATCTTTGATAATGGCGAGCTCAGAAGGTTTAGAAAACATCCCCTCTGTTGATATCATGACAGAGCTTCTTCGCCGAATGAAATGTTCTTCCAAACCAGAAAAACGCCTCATTCTCATAGGTATCTTTCTCTCTCTCTCTCTCTCTTTCTCTCATAGGCAGTTAAGATTCTTTTGTTTAGTGAATTTTTACTTGATTTTGATTACGAAATCCATGAAATTACGTTGATATATATAGTTTCGTCTGTAAATTTGGTGGAGTTTTCTTTGTGGAAGGTTTTTTGGGGAGGGGAGGCATTTAAGGTTTTTTTTTTTTTTTTTTTCTGGATTTTGGGGTTTCATTATTATTTTTGTTAATTATGAGACGATCTGTACTATTAATGGGTGTGTTAGCATTGAGAACAGGAGGGTTGAGAGTGAAAAATACTAAAAAAATATTTGCTTCGAACTTTCTAGTCCCCATTAAATGAATTTTTTTTTTACTGTTAGTGAAGAATGATGGCTTTGATTTCAATGTTTAGTTTGTGTTTTCTGTTTTTTTATCTGTGATTTGCAATTTGGTTGGTTTTGATTGTTTATCTGTTTGAGAGGATTCCATCTAGAGCTAATTTCATAGGTATTTTTTTTCCTGGTTTGATCTTGCAACCTTGGACAACAACTTTGTGTTCCTGATGACCCAGACTTGAAAAAGGTGTTTCTTGAGTTGATTCTAGTCATCCTTGAGTCGACATTAGAACCCAAGGTCTCTACTTCGGGGTTATCTTGCCCCGGCATGGACTCCTCCATCACAAAACTTTGGTTTACGACTTATGACATTATAACCTACAGTCCTATACTCTTCTTTACTCCCTCACAGGACCCTAATCCCTAGTTTTCTGATGTCACGACTGTCATGACCCAAGATCTAGATTCACAAATCTTGAGGGTGAATTTTCACATATAATAAAATATGGATATGGTTCATTTAGTCATCTCTGGAAATTTTGACAGTCTCCTCTAAAATTAAGCCCATGGAGTACTGACTTGTGAATTGATGTCCGTTTAAATCTTCAAAATTCACATCATGCATGGAGAGGGGATGAGTTGGTTGAACTGGTGGACTCCATGGTCTTGCAACAAGTAAAAAAATCATATTTTCAATGAACAAAATTTGTTTTGTCATCCAAGATTACTTGTCCCCTTAACTCAAGAAAAACACTCAAACTTGTTATCAGTGACGTTCAGGGGTTGAGCTAGGATTTTTTCTACGTGTGCGTGTGTGGGTGGGTGGGGGGGCTAAGAACCTACTAAATTTTAAAAATTCTTTGTGGGGGGTCATCGGTGAATTTATTTTTCGTCTCTGTTATTAGTTGCAGTAACACATTAATCCTTATAAATTTAAAAAATTCTTGTGGGGCCAATTGGGGGATTTTATGTTTCGCCTCTGTTATTAGTTGTAGTAACAATTTTTTTTTGTTGATAAGTTGGTTGTAGTAACAAATACATCCTTACAGATTTTAAAAATTCTTGTGGGGGCAAGTGCCCCCATTGCCCCTACTTTAAATCCACCCCTGGTGAGGTGTGTTGTCATATGCAATTACCTGGTTTAGGGAAGAATGATTGGCATTGATTTTAATGCTTAGTTTATGTTTTTTTTTCTTTCAAAATATCTGTGGTTTACAATTTGGTTGGTCTTGTTTGTTTATATGTTTAAGAGGTCTAGGGCTAGTTTTGTATTTTCCCCCCTTATTTAGATGCATAAGCTGGTTTGAGCTTCCAACATTTTGTACAAATGATGAGTTTTGGGGCTTGGGGTTTGCAATGAGCATAATAATGTAAAATTAGATGAATGGCAGGTCCCCCTGGATCTGGAAAAGGCACTCAGTCACCCCTTATTAAGGATGAGTATTGCTTGTGCCACTTGGCTACCGGTGATATGCTAAGAGCTGCTGTTGCTGCTAAAACTCCACTTGGGATTAAGGCCAAAGAGGCTATGGATAAGGTAAATGCCTTTCATAGTGTTGGTTTTGGCCTTAAGATCTTTGTAAGGTCCAATGTTTTTCACAACCATATTTTTAATTGTTATTCCATGGTTGGATTTTCACAATTTCTCAGGGAGCACTTGTTTCTGATGATTTGGTTGTTGGAATTATCGACGAAGCTATGAAGAAGCCATCATGTCTGAAAGGTTTCATTCTTGACGGATTCCCCAGGACAGAAGTTCAAGCAGAAAAGGTTCTGTCTTTCTCTCCATCTCTTTATATCACCTATCATGTCGGTCTGTTTTTCTAGTACTTTTATTGGGTTTAAGTTGTCTAGTTACTTACTTCTGTTCTTGGTCCTACCGTTTCTTGTGCAGCTTGATGATATGCTTGAAAAGCAGGGAACTAAAATTGACAAGGTGCTCAACTTTGCAATTGATGATTCCATTTTGGAGGAGAGAATTACTGGCCGTTGGATTCACCCTTCTAGTGGCCGGACTTACCACACAAAATTTGCTCCTCCCAAAGTTTCTGGTATTGATGATGTAAGATAATGTGACTGCCATACTCTCTATTTCTTTTTCCTTTTTTTCTTAGTGTAAGTGTTGTGAAAGCCATAATTGGCATTCTTTTTAGTTATCGATATAGTTAGCTTTAATACTTTAGATACCCCATCCTCCAAGCTAGACTAGCATTGTTAGGCAGCTTAAATCAATATCATGGAATGTAATCTTGTCTTTGGTGGCTATTTTATGAATCATTGTAGAAATAATGTTCATTCGCATTAGTGAGGGTGCCAACTTAGCCAAGTTGGTAAGGCATGTGGTAAATAACGTCAATTGCCAGTTGTCTTAGGCTTGGTATAATTGTCACTAAAATGACTTCTATCTGTGCAAAACTGCCCTTAAATGCTAATGCTTTATTTTATAAACATGAGTGGTGTTTTGTCTATCCAGTTTTTTCCTGATTGTTCTCCGCTTGTTTTAATATTAGTCGTTATGAAATTATTTGACTTTCTTGGGCGGACTTGAGCTGGTCTTGGCATATTTGATGACTTAACAATGTGTAGAGAGTCTAAACGGTGTTATTCTGATTAGATTGTTGGTTGAATGTAATTGACAAGTGAACTCATTTATACTTGGTTCTTTTTCTTTCTCCAAAGGTCACTGGAGAGCCTTTGATTCAGCGGAAAGACGACACTGCAGCAGTTCTCAAGTCAAGGCTGGAGGCATTCCACAGACAAACCGAGCCGGTATGCATGCTTCCTTCTTTATTTAGATTCTCCCTGTTTTGAATTTATGTGAGAGGAAAAAACATGATTTTGTTAAATATAAAAAATGGTTGTAGATTGTGGTTTTAGCATTATTTATCAGCAATGCAGTCATTATTCTAATTGCTGATAGGCTTCAATGTATCAGATATGGAATATGTTTTTGTGACTCTGCTAGTCATCATGGATTTTGTCAAATATAAAATGTTTGTGGTCTGGTTTTTAGAATAAATTGGTATCAGGAAGTCATTTTTCTAATTGCTTATTCAAAGAGCTCAAAGTTGCCATTATGGAATTTATTTCTGGGACTCTGCCGGTCACAATGAAATTATTCAGAAATTAGTAATGTTGTTTTTGATAGATGCCTTCTATCTCCCTAGCAACCTTACCTGCTACCCTGTGAATCTAGATCTATCTTGAATTTCATTCTCGAAGTTATTTTCAAAGATGGTTGAGTTTTTAAGAATGAATAATGCCAATGGGAATATCTTAACCATGCCATCTAGACCTAAAACTCAGCCAGACTACAAAATATTAGGTTAAATGCTCACGAGAAAGTCCTTGCATGGGATAGTTAGGACTCTGGTTTGTGTGATGTATGCTGTGTGAACCTTCTGAGGATATCTTACCAATTGAATGATCTAGTCTTTTGAGTTGGCCATCAACACTTGTTCTATGTAAGAGGCTTCATTATATCTTGCTCCTCACTCTTCCATTTTTCTCTCTCTCACAATCTTATTTTGGTTCAGGGTCAGTTCTAATTGCTACTTATATTACAAGGGTTATGAATACTTTTGAGGTTCTGATGACAGCACTTCTTGTGAATCTTATGGCTGCTATATACCGACAATTGTTGGAAAGTTGCTAGTTTTTTTACTTGTCGGTATTATATTATTTAGATGATTGGAACCCCAGTTAGCATTCAGCACACATAAATTCTTAATTGGAAAAGTTTCTGTAATTCAAATTTTCCATATGAAAAAATCCATCAATTTTATTGATGATTTGGAAGTTTTTTGTATTACAAATTGGTTTTGAATAATACTGACGAGAAATACTTTTCCTGGAGTTTTGGAAAAGTGACTTATGTTTTTTATGAGAAAAGAAGAAATAAAGTCTGCGTATCTGTTGTGAGTCATACGTCAGATTTCTAATTAATGTGTCACGTGTAATTGTGAATGTTTGGCTTGTTTTGAATGAATGTGATAATGCTGCTTACGTGATTTTTTTTCCCACTGAGTTAGAATGTGACAGTAGGGTGATTTTGCTGGATAATAAAAAATTTGGGGTATAGATCCACAACCCATACATTGCGTGTGTAGAACTCTTGCTTTCTGCCAAACATATTTACATTGTCTCCTGTACCATTATCAATTTTTCTTTATTCCCCCCCTCCCCTAACTATGTTAATTCTCACGAAGTGTTCTGTACATTTGAACTGCAGGTCATTGATTACTATGCCAAGAAGGGCGTCGTTGCACAACTTCATGCAGAGAAACCCCCGAAAGAGGTTACTGTTGAAGTTCAGAAGGTGCTTTCTTCATAAGAACATGCCCTTCCCGATCGACTCAAAGACACTTTTCTGGAATTGTTCCTCGTTTTTTTGCCCATACATGCAATCTGATACATTGTTGGATCATTCGATCCATTCTCTTTCTTCCCTTTTTATTGCAACTGCAAGCGGATTATATGAGCCCTGAGGTGTTTTCATGTTACTGGATTTATTCTCAAATAAAATTTTTATTGATGAAATGTGAGAATTTTTTTTAATACAAATTTGATTTGGTAAACCGTTCTAGTTCTTCATGGTTTTGCGGATAAATCTTTATTATATCGGATACAGAGAATTTATGTTTGAAGAAGCTACATTTGATGGAAAAGTGACGAACATCTTATATTCCACATCTCATGATCCGACAATGCTACCATCCTCACACCAGTCTCATATATGGAACCCTGAAATTGGATTCATAAATCACAAATAGTGAATGAACTTCCCTACAAAGTTTGACAAATGAACACACTGTCGTCTCTTAGTATTTTTACCAGCAGCGGCAATGACAATGAAGTGTTATCCGGGCATGGCAGGGACATGCCCAGAGAAGATTATCGACACAACATTTATAATTGCAAAAAAATAAAATAAGGATCCGACATGGGCTTCTATTTTTCATGAGAAATTTCTGTAGTTGACTTGGGATCGGGTTGGATGTGTGCCCTTTGCATGTAAGTGGGTTCCAACCACCTTAGTTGAATCGTGCTGGAGTGACCTCAAGATTGTACCTCATATCGCACATACTGATGTGAAACTGTGTAGGAATCATAGATGCTTTCATCGAGATACAAGTCAAAAAGCATGTATGGTTCCTACACACTTTCACATCGGGATGTGCGATATGAGGTACAATCTTGAGGTCACTTTATCATTATTCAACTTAGTTTTAGTATTCATGGTGATTATATTTTAAGTCGTGATGGATTAACATTGATATTGACATCGTTTCACACATTGGTGCGCACAGAACCATAGATGCCACTTACTCATATCTCGATGAAAAAAAAAATCCATGGTTTTATTCACACATCCACATCAGCAATGTGCGAAACGATGTCAATTTTAATGTTACTTAAACATTTTCCTTATATTTTATACATTACCATACGATTGTTGGTTTATCTTCTCAAGCATTCTCTATTTTTTAGTTCAACAGACAGCAAATGTTGTTGTACATTATTGATGGCTTGGTTTGAAAACTTGCAAGCCTTTCTGTCCTGGAAATAACCCAGAAACAACTTATCCAAGTGGTGCACGTTATGGAAGATAAAATATTTCAGTACTTCTGAGTTTTGACTTTTAGTTTATTATTTTTTTATGAAAGATACAATTTTCTAGATTCAAATAAAACTTCAATTTTCTAGTTACCTCGGATTACATAAAAACTTTGGTAATTAAATTATGGGGAAGTGAAATATGATTAAATATCTTCTAATCTATCTTATTTAATAAAAAAAAAATTATAATTATTTTAATATAAATACTTATACGGTCATGTTCAATAACTAATTATTTGGCCAACATGTTTTGTCCTATATGGGTTAGAAGTTTCAGAATAGGCTGATTTTTTGTGAAGATGATCTCTATGGTGAGAAGATCATCCTCACGAAAAATCAGCCGAATCTGAAACTTCTAACCCAATCAAAAGTGATTTACAAAAATGGGACGGATTACGATTCTTCAACTTGTAAACGTGGGGTTAGAAATTTTAGAATGGGCCTAATTTTTTGTGAGGCCGATCTCCTCACCTTAGAGGCCATACTCGTCAAAATCATCCCATTCCGAAACTTCTAACCCCATTAGGACAAAACACGTTGACCAAAAAATTGGCCCTTAAACATGACCCATGCATGTATGAATAAATAACTATAAAATGAGTTAAATATTATCTCGTCCAATATGAGTTGACTCATCCAGGACTACTCGGTTTCGTCCATGAACGAGATGTCAAACTGAATTTTAAAGTGATGGAGTGTAATCAAGAGAATAAACTTGTACATTAGATATATTTAGGAGTCGCATTACTATCTTTAGTTCATATTGATCATGTAGTAAGCAAATTTCATTTTAAAAGACAACGATTGTGTACCACGAGTTCAATTACTGTAATTTTTTTTATTTTTTAAATCTGATTAATCATCAAATATTTTATTAAGACTTTGATTGGCACTTGACAAGGATAAAGAATCCGAAGAGAGAGAGAAAGGACAAACTCTTAATTTAATTGTAGGCATAAGTCTATGATGTTATCATACTTAAATTAAGACTCCTGATTTTTGACTCAAAAATTTTCACTCGATCTATATACAGTTGACGAATCTTTTTCTTCGGGATACACAAGGAAAACGATCAATGATTTTGTGCCTTTGCCACGTCAACTGAGTATAGATTGAATGAAAATTTTCGAGTCAGAATATCATTAGCATTAAATTAATTTCTTGTGTATTAAAGAATTACGTGGGAGACTTGGCTACATTATTAAAAGTTTGAAAGCGATTTTAAAAATTATTTATTAAGATCGTATAATAAACTCGTGACTTGTGTGAATTATAAAGGTATAAAATAATATCATTTTGGATAGAAGAAATACAAATACATATATGAACATGAATAGGTTATTATAGTTGAAGACATCTTATGACTTAAATCATTATTTAAACATGTAGTTTGAAGGAGTTGATCAAAGGTTGAAACTATGGGTCACATGGTTGGAAAAATAAGTTTGAAAGAGAATTACTTTAACTTTAAGGGAGATTATTTAAATAATAATTAAGTTTGGGGTTTATCTGGTAAGAAACTCTTAATTATTAATTAATTATTTTAGTTAATTAATAAAATAAAATCACGTGTAAATTGCAGGAAACAAGATGTGATGGGCATGGAGAGATGATTACGAATTTCACAAAGTTATTTCACGTGTACATCACATGACAGCTTTCTTTTTGATATCCATTATCATAACAGGCACCAACATATTATTATTTTAATAATATTTTTCATGGACTTTACACTTGGGTGAAAATTATTAAAAGAGGGTTAAATATTTTCATATTATTTATTATTATTTTTTTTTTAAATTACCAAAAACGGATTAAGTTGCGTGGCAGTCCAGCGTTTTAGTAACTCGTTGAATTGTCCAACGTTTTAATGTGTTAAAATAGAGTTGTGTTGATGTGATGATGCGCGCATGTCTACAGATGCGTTTTACTTGTATTTTAGAGAGTACGCATCTATAGACATGTGCGCGCCGCCACATCAAGATGTCTCCCGTGTGTACCACACAGAGGTCACTTTGTCATTAATCGTTAAAATACACGGCTTTACCAAAAGAGTTGTGTTGGAGTGACCTTAAGATTGGACCTTGTATTGTACATCTTGACCTGAAAGTGGATGGGAGCCATATATGTTTTTAACTTGTATCTCGAGGAAAGTATTTATGGTTCCCATACACTTTCACGTCAGGATGTGTCATGTGAAATCCAATCTTGAGGTCATTTCAATATTATTCTTATAAAAAATGTCCTCTGAATGATTAAAATATTGGATTGTTCAATGTTTTAATAGTGTGCTTTAACACCCTAACAATTTAACTTCCATTAGAAACGTTGGATAGTCAAATGACTTAAATTTTTTTTAGTAATTTTTGAAAAAATAGGTTTTTTTTTTTGTAAATATTAAAATATTAAATCTTCTTTTAATAGTTTTCCCTTAAACCTTTAGATTTTTTATCGAAAAGGCCCAAAATGATTGGATTATTTACACATTTTCACTATTATATTGAAAGAAGGCAGAGTAATAGTGGTTCCACAATGTCGTGACCTTTAAACTTAGATTTAATATATTCATGATCATTTTGATCAAAAATCAAGAAAATTGCAATCCACATTGATTGATTTTTAAACTCTACCCAATTACTTTTCCCACTTTTAACAAATTAAATTATAAATTTTTACTTGAGAATAAATTGTGAAGAAAAATATTAAAAAAAATTATTCTAATTTTGGATTTTTAATATATAGACTTGATTATGAAAGATTTATTTTGTGTGTATTTTACTCTTTATATTTTATCTATAAATAAATTATAACTCACCTCATTGTGAATAAAAAGGGCAATTTTATCTTCTCAAATGTAAATAATATTTTATTATTTTATTAACTTTTTATAATTATATGATCAATCTTCATAAAATGTCCCTTCAAAATTTTGAAGAAACACTCTCGTCACAAAAAGACACGTGGCATTTTAAAATGAAATGCCACGTGTAATTTAATGGAGAGAGTTCCTTCAAAATTTTGATGCGGCCTACCCGTTTCAAATTTTTTTTTGTTGCAAAGTAAGGTTTGGAAAAAGTTGTTTTAGAACTTGATTTTGGAAATTGTCATAATTGAAATAAGAAAAATGGGTCAAGACGGTAGACTCGAAAAAGTGAATTCATATGTTCACACACAATCTCAACAATGCATATGTGAGATTCAACAATCGAGATTTATCTTTGAGATCCTTAATCTATTCTCGAGATACATCTTTTATTCCAATTATTGGATCTCAAGTAAAAATAATCGAGATTGTGTGTCAACATATGATTTCACTTTTCAAAAGTCTACTGATGCCGACCCAATAATATTTTTTGACCAATATGAAAAAAAAAGAAGAAAACACCTTAAATTAAGGGACCCACTACAAATTGCACACCACCCACTACAAATTGCACTCCATCACCTAAAAATTCCTTTTTTCACTTCATTTCGACAATTTCACTCAAAATAAAAATGAAAATATTATACTATTTTTTTTTTCTTTGTTCTTCTTCAGCCATACTCACATAAATTATTGTTGGTTCAATAATTTTTGTAAGAAATACTTGATCGTAAAATAAACATGTTTACAATTTATATAAACAGAGAAGACAAAATCACGAGAAGATAAATAAGTAACCCTAAATCTTAATGTTAGTGATAATGAAGTGCAATTAGTACGTTAAAATAAATATTATAAAAAAAGTAAATTTTCAAGGTTGGTGTGCAACTCTCTCCCTAAATTAACATTCTAGGAAGGACCACAGTTTAAAAAAATAATGGAAGTATGGGATATTCTCTTTGTCAAGATTGAAAATGTTAGGTGTACCAAGTGGTGGGCAATAAATTTATTGGGTCAATGGGCCATGTGTGGATCAAACTTTCTTGGCCCGTTTGGAATCTCTCTCTAAATTGTGATGGTTTTCCAAAAGGAAAATGGGAAAAATAATAGTAACTTTAAGCGTGAACCTTTAACACGTTTTGGTGATATTTGACATACCCACGTGTTTTGTAACAGATGACTTAAGCCCTTGACTGTGGTCTTTGAAGAGAGATTAAAAGAAATTGGCCTAAATACCGTCATCTCCAACTTCTTGCAAGTATCCTTTGTTTTATCTTTAAGAAAGCTCTCTTATTAGCCTTAAAGATAATTCTTTTTTGTCCTCGTCTTTAATCTCAAGATTTTATTTCATTTAACCTTGAAACCTCGATAAGAAGATAAAGTTTTCAGAAAGATTAAAGATGAATCGTGGTAATCTAACTTACCCACATGGGATAGTCAATTGGCACCCCTGACATGACGAGTTTAGTAATCGTAGATCTACTCTCCTCGGGATACATAACTGTACTGTCCCATGGTGTCGATTGAATATGTCACATGGATAAGTCAGATTATCACGACTCATTAAAGATTGATGAATTTTTGAAAAAAATTTAATACGAGAACGAAGATGATAAAGTGGAGAGAAGGCCAAATAAGTTATATAATTATCCTAGGTTTGAAGATAATAGGCTTTTTGAGAGAAGAATAATATTCTTTTTAGCTAGAAATTAAAATGAGGGATGTTTAGGGTAATTTTTGTTAGTCTCTCCTAAAAGGCCATAATCAAAGGACCTTAGTGAAGGAATATGCCCTTGAAAAAAAAGGGCATCTCAATCATTCACCAAAATTTAGAGGGGTATGTCAAAAACCCTAACTTTAACTTTGAATGGATCATGGACGACCGTCGTTTTCAAATGAAAGATGACTCACAAAGTGGGATGAAAAAGAAAAGGAAAAGGAAAATGACTTCTAGCTCATATGGTTGTACACGCTTCCATTAATAATGTACTTCGTACTTTTACATTAATAACCCCAATCTTTCATTAATTGACCAAATTTCCTACTTGTATCTCCCATGCTAATGCTGAATTTGCCACATCAACTTTTGCTAATGCCACCTCAATTCAAACGTAATTCAACAAAGAAATGAATACATCTTGGGATGGCGATAGAAAAAGTTAGTGTGACAATAGCAACTCTAAACAAAATAATCTAAAATGTTGCTTTTTTTAAAATTTGTTTTGATTACAATTTGGTAAAAAAAATTAAAAATTAAAAATTAAAATAATAGACATTTTTTATAATGTAAAAGTCAGTTTAGCAAATAATGAGATGTGCTAAAATCAATATCAAATATAGCGTTGGTTTTAGTATATTTTATATTTGAGACACCATTTGAGACATGCATTGGAACACATTTATGATTGAGATCTCTATTTGACACTTGTTGGAGATGCTATCACATACTTTTACAATAGTGAGAGTTAACAACAATGGAACAAGGGTTGTTGGCTTATTTACCATGACATACAAAAGTACTTCCATAAAATTACTTCTCTTTTAAATATTTCTTTTAACATTGTGAGTTTATTGGTAAGTATTATTTGAGTCATTCTAAATTGACTTTCCTAGACACTTCACTCAACATTGCTGATGTGGCAGTGGAATGGAGAGCCATAGATTTTTTCCTTGAGGCACAAGGTAAAATATTTGAAGTTCTTTATCCACTGCCACACTAGCACATTGTTGAGTGAGTGATAAGGAAAGTCAGTTTAACATTTTTTATAATATTTTATTACTTGGTGTGTTATAAATAAGGAAAATGCTGGTCTACCTCATTAGATACACTGGTCAACGCTGTGCTAATATTACAATGCATAGAGAATTATTGATTTTCCTGAGGAAAAATCAATGGTTATTTATGCACTGCCACATCGGTGTAGTATTGAACATAGTGTTCAACAAAGTTAATAGAGCACGACTCTATAAATAATTGTTGAATTGTGATTTTTTAATTCAAAAATTTTCACTTGATCTGTACACATCTGACACGACAAGAGCACAAAACCACCATTATTTTTTCTTTAGGATACACAAGGAAAATGATCAACCATTCTATGCCCTTGTCACGTCAGCCGACTACAAATCATCTTAAGAGTGAAAATTTTTAAGTCAAAAAATCATCACTGATAATTGTTAGATTCACCATTGATATCATCTAAGAGAGTAATAATAATATGTCTCGCCATGTGACATACTCAAATGACTCCATGACGTGACAAGTTCAGGCATCGTAAATCTGAATGCCTCGAGATACATAATTGTACTTTCTCATAAAAAATGCATCCCGAGGTGTACAAATCTACGATTCTCGAACTTGTTCGCATCATGAAGTCATTTGAGTATGCCACCTGGTGATACCAATTGGATGTAGAATTTTCTGAAGTAAATACTACCCCCCACGAGGTGCCTGAGTTATCTTAATCAATATTCTTTTGACAAAAAATATATATATTTGGACCAAAATACCCCTAATAGTTGTATCCGTATGTGAGACCAAGAATCTTCAGTTTTAACCTCGACGACCATGTCTCTCGCTCGCTCTCTCTCTCTTTCTCTCTCTCTCTCTCCTATATAATAGTCTTCTTAGCTGGTGATCACTGATATTACAAGCACTGAGTTTGAAGACCATTGCCTCTCTCTCTCTCTCTCTCTCTCTCTGTCTCTCCTTAACTCGCAAAGGAGACAACTATTTTCGTGTCTTTCTCTTATACTTTAATCTCCACTTTCCTTCTGTGTTTTAAAGAGCTAAACTTCACCTTTATTTCTCTGTCTTCTTGCTCAGTATCTTATATATATGTTATTAAAATCATAAAAGAGAAAAACCCAACTCTTCTTCTGTCTCTCTTAAGCTGACTTCTCTGTTTTTTTTTTTTTTTTCTCTTTTAGAGTTTACTTTCAAAGATGTTTGCTTCTAAACCACCAACCCTCTTGAACTCAGACGTCATCACTTCTCCAAAACCCATATTTTTTCCATCATCAATTGTGGGTACTCGCAAAAATGGCAGAATCAGAACCCAAAACTCAGAATTTGGTTCACGAGTGACAAGAATTGGGTCAATTCGAGCTGTGATCAGCAGTGGTGACAAGGATGTAGAGACCACTGAGACATATACTAGTGAGTCGTTCATGGCGTCGTCTTCACCAGGAATCGATGTGAGAGCTGTGATCACGATCAGGAAGAAAATGAAGGAGAAGCTTACTGAGAAAATTGGGGATCAATGGGAATCGTTTATTAATGGCATTGGACAGGGGATCGTAATTCGCCTAATTAGCGAAGAGATCGATCCTGGTAAGTTTTCAGAACTCTCTCTCTCTCTCCCTCTCTCTCCCTCTCTCTCTGTTTTGTACTTTTTTGTTTGAATTATATGAAGATTGAAAGGGATATAGAGAATTTGTTTACAATTGGGTATGGATTTTAATTATATTTTCATATTTGATTTCTGTTCTAATTTGATGACGTGGGTATGAGTTTCTTACAAATTGTGAGTCTTTAATGGTAGATTTCATGGATTTTCAAAGTGGGTAGTCTACAACTAATTTTCTTTTTTCACAATTCCCCCCTCCAAAAAAAAAAGAAAACCAGAAAAAACAGAAAATAAAAATTGCAGCTTTAAGGTGATCTACATGTTCTATTCTCAATGACAATGATAGATTTCATGGATTATGTTTTTTTCCCAATATTTGATTTCTGTTATAAATTCTAATTACATGAAGTGTGTATGTCTTATAACCATTAATTTTAGTGATCTATGAGGTAAGAATGGTAGATTTCCTGGATTCTCACAGTGGGTAGTTTACACCACAATTTTCTTTCTCACAATCCCCCACCCTTCAAAATATTAAAAAAAAAAAAAAAAAAAAAACAGAATATTAGGAAAAAGTAAAATAAAAATTGCTGTTTTAAAAGTGATCTACATGTTCTAATTTCAGTGATAATGGTAGATTTCATGGATTCTCACTGTGGGTAGTTTACAACCAATTTCTCATAACAATTCACTAAAAGTAGAAAAGATTTATAAAAAAATTGCAGTTTCTAAGGTGATCTAGTTGTTCTATTCTCAGTGAAAATGATAGATTTCATGGATTCTCACAGTGGGTAGTTTACAACCAATTTCTCTTCAATACCCCACCCTCCAAATATATATATAAAAGATTTATAAATAAAAATTGCAGTTTCTAAGGTGGTCTATGTGTTCTATTCTCAGTAACCAAATCAGGAAAAAGTGTAGAATCTGCCATAAGGGGTTGGTTGCCGAAACAATCAGATCATTCATATATTGAGGAATATGGTGCAAATTTCACCGTTCCATCTGATTTTGGCTGCCCTGGGTCTGTTCTCGTCACTAATCTTCATGGAAAGGAGTTCTACTTGATGGAGATTGTGGTTCATGGTTTTAGTCAAGGACCCATCTTTTTCCCCGCAAATTCGTGGATCCATTCCCGTGATGATAATCCTGAAAGTAGAATTATATTCAGAAATCAGGTAAAGAACTCGACATCATCTCTACTCTTTCTACTATGATGTTGTTGATTGATCTCTTACTACTTTTTTCATAATTCTGAGCAGGCATATTTGCCCTCTAAAACACCAGCTGGTCTTAAGGATCTTCGACATGAAGATTTACTGAGTGTTCAAGGGAATGGAAAGGGCGAGAGGAAAATCTTTGATAGAATTTACGATTATGCTACTTATAATGACTTGGGTAATCCGGACAAAGATGATGATCTCGCTAGACCTGTTCTTGCGGGTGAGGATAGGCCTTATCCTAGGCGGTGTCGCACTGGTCGACGTCCAACGAAGTCAGGTATGAGGTGTTTCATATAATATTAAAGTGAAATCCTATTGGTTTTCCATGATTAATGTCTCATGTTTACTGGATTTAAAACAGATCCATTTTCAGAGAGTAGAATAGAGAAGCCCCATCCAGTATATGTTCCTCGAGATGAAACTTTTGAGGAGATTAAGCAGGCAACTTTCTCTTCTGGACGGTTGAAAGCCGCGCTGCACAATCTGATACCATCTCTGACTGCTGCCTTGTCACGCTCGGACAACCACTTTGAGTGCTTCACCGAAATAGACAAGCTGTATAATGATGGCGTTTTCTTGAAGGATGAGGGACAAAAAGATGTCTTTGAGAGCCTGTTGGTGCCAATGTTGGTGAAAAAGGTCGTGAGTGCTGGTGAAAGATTGTTCAAATATGAAATCCCGGCCATTATCTCGAGTACGTATTTCTTGTGCTCTTTCTCTGCTTCTCTCTTTGTGGGTAGCTGGGGATTAGGGTTGGCAATGGGTCGGATGAAGCATTATCCGTATCCTTATCCAATTCTATATCCGGATATCCGTATCTGATTTGTTACCCACCTTTTCTAAGGATATCTATATCTGATAATTTATCCAATTTTTTAAAGGATATCTGTATCCGATTTGTACCCAAATTTCAAGTTGATACTTGAGTCGGATATATATATATATATGGATTAGGATTGTATACACATAAAGCTACAACGTGTTTTGTCTTATATGGGCAAAAATGTTTGGAATGGGCTGATTTTTTGTAAGGATGATCTCTATGGTGAGGAGATCATCCTTGCCAAAAATCAGCCCATTATGAAACTTCTAGCCCCATGTTTACAAGTTGAAAAATTTTAGACCGTCCAATTTTTGTAAACCATTTTTGATGGGGTTAGAAGTTTTGGAATGGGATGATTTTTTGCAAGGATGATCCCCTCACCATAGAGATCACCCGCACAAAAAATCAGCCCATTTCGAACCTTTTTAACCATATAAGACAAAAACGTTGTAGCTTTATGAGTAGCTTTATGTGTCTACGGAACCTAACCCTATATATAGAGGATTAGGATCCGTATACGCATAAAGCTACAACGTGTTTTGTCTTATATGGGCAAAAATGTTTGGCATGGGCTGATTTTTTGTGAGGATGATCTCTATGGTGAGGAGATCATCCTTGCTAAAAATCAGCCCATTATGAAACTTCTAGCCCCATGTTTACAAGTTGAAAAATTTTAGACCGTCCAATTTTTGTATATCACTTTTGATGGGGTTAGAAGTTTTGGAATGGAATGATATTTTGCAAGGATGATCCCCTCACCACAGAGATCATCCTCACAAAAAATCAGCCCATTCCGAATCTTTTTAACCATATAAGACAAAAACGTTGTAGCTTTATGAGTAGCTTTATGTGTCTACGGAACCCCACCCATATATATATATATATATATCATTGTGAAGATGTTGGAAAAACCTTTATTTTGGGTTATACATAATCTTATTGTGAATTTGCCGTATTAAACTCGGATAAACGGATATTCAGATCGGATAGGATGCATGTTTATATCCGACCCTAAAAAAATCGGATTAAATAATTACGGATAATTTTACCCTTCTTATTTGGATAAAATTGTACTCATACCCAAATAACTTGGGTTGGATGAGTCAGGTAAATGGATATTATCCGAACCATTGGTAGCCCTACTAGGATGACGTTGTTATATAATGCCGCTCATCTGGTTTGAGATGAAGCTACACTTCTAGTTCACTAATTATATAATTCTGAGTCCAGGAGATAGATTTTCATGGTTGCGAGATAATGAGTTTGCACGCCAGACTTTGGCGGGGGTTAATCCAGTTAACATTGAAAGAATGAAGGTATTATTTAAAATTGGTCTTGTTGTTACAAGTGGAGAGATTCTATTGCCACACCAACTTTTTCTAATGCCACCCCAATTCATATGTAAATCACCAAAGAATTAGCACACATCTTGAGGTGATGTTAGCAAAAGTTGGTGTGGCTATAGAAGCTCTCTACAAGTAAAGGTTTTCCTTCTATCTTTTCCTTTCAGTGTTGAATTAAATAAATGAGTTTTGCAGGAATTTCCGATTCTCAGCAAATTAGATCCTGCGGTTTATGGCCCTCAAGAGTCATTAATAACAAGAGAACTAATAGAGCCGGAACTTTATGGTTTGAGTGTTGAAGAGGTACAATTATGTTCTTATGCATATATGCTCTTGTACACGCACCCACACACACACACACTCACGCAAATTAGAATTTTCAATACTCAATAATTCTCTTATGATTAATGTTTCAGGCGATTAAGAGCAAGAGATTGTTTATACTTGACTTCCATGATACGTTCTTGCCTTTTATCAAGAAGATGAACTCCTTGCCAGGGAAAAAATCTTATGCTTCTAGGACTGTATTCTTCTACACCAAAAGTGGCACTCTGAAGCCAATTGCTATTGAGCTTTCCCTTCCTCCAACACCTTCTTCATCTCAAAACAAACGTGTTTACACTCAAGGACATGATGCAACAACCCATTGGATATGGAAGTTAGCCAAAGCTCATGTGTGTTCAAATGATGCGGGCATCCACCAACTAGTGAACCATTGGTATGTAATCAAAATTTAAAAAGTGGTGCATACATTTTCATATTGTTAAATTCACATGTATTTACACATTTATGTTTTATCTGAAATGGGTTTGTTGGGATACATACCTTGAATCTAGTTGGCATTTCAGGTTTCATGGTTATATATATATACTAGAGGGGTTTAAGGTAAAAGAGGAAATATAATAAAATTGGAGTATTATTAAAAAATCTTTGGAGTTAAAAGGGTAAAGAGAAAAAATAATAGTTAGAGGGGTATTATTGAAAAAGGGAGGGAGGGAAGGAGGGAGAGGGGGAGGAAAGACAATAAAGTTGAAGGTGTGAAGAGGGAAGTAATGAAGTGGGGTCCACACAAAGGTTGGATGGGACGTTTGTCTCTCACAAAATTGTAACTGTGGGACCCACACAAAGGAGTGGATGAGATGTTTATCCCTCATAATTATAGCAACCGTGGGACTCACAATTGTGTTTTATTATATAGACAAGTCCCATTTTGCAAGCAACGTTGGGAGCCAGTGTTTTGTTCTACATGGGTTAGAAGTTTGAATGGGCTGATTTTTTTAGGAGATTAATCTTACAAAAAATAAGTCCACTCTGAAACTTCTAACCCCATCAAAAGTGGTTACAAATTAACGATAAAAATTGACGGTCCATGATTCTTCAACTAGTAAACCACTTTTGACGAGGTTAGAAGTTTTAGAATGGGATGATCTTTTGCGAGGATGATCTCCTCACCATAGAGATTATCCTCACATCCCCTTCCGAAACTTCTAACCCGTATAGGAAAAAACGTTGCCTCACAATGTTGGCTGCCGAACGCGTGAAGATATATATATATATCTTCAATTTCTTTATAGTCTTGTTGTATTCTTTGTTCTTTCATGATTTGATCTAGGGGTTGATGGTCAAAGGTTTGATATTGGATATTTTTCAGGTTGAGGACTCATGCATGCATGGAGCCTTATATCATTGCTACCCATAGGCAGCTTAGCTCAATGCACCCAATTTACAAGCTGTTGCATCCGCATATGCGCTACACACTAGAAATCAATTCTATAGCACGGCAGAGTTTGATAAATGGAGGTGGGGTTATTGAGTCTTGTTTCAGCCCAGGAAAATATGCCATGGAGCTGAGTTCGGCTGCTTACAAGAGTATGTGGAGATTTGATATGGAGGCCTTACCAGCAGACTTGATTCGGAGGTAGAATTTTGTGTATTTGTGATTGTCTTAGCCCCTTTAATTCTTGTGAATCAGCCTTTCTAGCTTATTTTCTAAGATTTTTTATCCAAATTTGGTTTATATCATTGTATTGTGGCCGAATTATTCTACATTTTTGTCTGCAAATTTCAGGGGCATGGCAGAGGAGGACCCGTCGATGCCTGGTGGCGTGAGACTCGTGATTGAGGACTACCCATTTGCTGCTGATGGGCTTCTCATATGGTCTGCCATAAAAGAATGGGTAGAAGCTTACGTCGCTCATTTTTACTTGGAACCTAATAGTGTTTCCTCTGATGTCGAACTCCAAGCTTGGTGGTATGAGATCAAGAACAAGGGACACTACGACAAGAGGAACGAACCATGGTGGCCTAAACTGAACACGAAGGAAGACTTATCGGGCATACTCACGACAATGATTTGGATAGCTTCGGGCATGCATGCAGCCATAAACTTTGGACAGTACCCCTTTGGCGGATATGTGCCAAACCGTCCAACCTTAATGAAGAAACTAATCCCCGAACAAGATGAGCCCGATTACGAGAAATTCCTTCAAAACCCTCAGCACACATTTCTATCGTCTATACTAACCCACCTCGAAGCCACTAAGGTGATGGCAGTTCAAGACACCTTGTCTACCCATTCCCCGGATGAAGAGTACTTGGGTCAGATGCATCCGTTGCACTGTCGTTGGATCAATGATCCCCAAATAATGAATTTGTCCAAGAAATTCTCCTCAAGATTGGAGGAGATAGAAGAGATGATAAAAGAGAGGAATAAAGACATCCGTCTCAAGAACAGGAACGGGGCAGGAATCCCTCCATATGAACTGCTCATTCCTTCATCTGGACCGGGAGTAACTGGTCGTGGGATTCCAAACAGCATTTCTATTTGATCAGTTTGTCTAGATTCTAGCCTTTGTAAGTACCCTTTCGCCAAACATAGTTGCGAGTGATTCATGCAAGCTTTGGCTTTGTTGAAATCATGTAATTTGCAAATTAGTCCAGTGAGGAGTTCACAAATTTCTGCTGTGGCAATAGAATGTTGTAATAAGAGCATTGTAAGCTCTGTAATTTGGTTATATGGATATTAGTTTTGAGACATTATGCCTATAAAGTCCTAAATTCACTAGTAATTAGTAAAAACCCTCCTTATACTTTTGAATTTTAAATAAAACCCTTAATACTTTTTAATATTTAAATCATCCCCATTGTATCAAATTCATGCCTAATGGAATCTGTTTGAGTTTGGTTTGCCTCATGTGTTGTTAAGGGATAAAAATGACTAAAATGATTGGTATGTGATGCAAAGTTGCAAATCACTTTGCAAGGTGAGTCAAGAAAGGGTGGATTTTGCTCAAATGGGGTATTATTAAATTTTGAAAATAAGAAGGGTTATCACTGATTAGTTTTGTTTGGTGGGTTTTTTCAGAAATACCATGAGGGAAAGGGGGTATTTCAAAATATCCTGAAGTTTGCACTAAAGCCCAGTCTGATTAATGTACTCTTTTCAAGAATTGAGGGTTAGTTTGGTCAATTTATATTAATAGTTGGACTGATAAGCCGTTGAGTTAGTTAATGCTAGTCAAACATTTTGCCGGGAAACGGAGATACAAATATTTTCTAGACCAAAAGCACCCCATGTTTGGTCAAAAATTACAAAGGAGCTCCTTTGCATTTAAATTGTTGAAATCACTAAATTGCCCCTAAAAGCATATTTTCTTATCTTTCTGATGAGAGGCATTATGGGCATTTAGGTCAATTGGATGACTCATTACTAACTGTCCATATTTTCTCAACAAAGCTCTAAAAAAAAAGTTCACAGAAACCATTAACAAGAAGACAACAATCTTAGTTGCAGAAACACAAATACATTTTAATGGCGAGAACAAAGAACATCAAGAACTCTGTAATCACCATAAACCCATCTCATTTCTTTCATTCTCTCTCATTCTTTCCACCCAATTCACTTCTCTTCTCACCAAGAAAGACCCCAAGAACTCAAAGACTTTGTACATTTCCAAACCTCTCTCTCTTCTTTCTCTTCCTTCTCACCTTCTTCGTTTTCTTCAGAGTTTCGATACTTGGCTTCGTACCCACCTCTCGATACTCGGTTCCATGTTCTTCTTCTAGCCTTCCAACCACATTTCCTTCCTCATCTTTTTCATCTTCATCGTGTTCTCCTCTGCTTTTAACTTCTCTCTCAACCATCGCATTAGATGATGATGACGTGCCGAGGTTTTCAAGCCATGCGATGGTGCCGCTACCGTCTCATGGCTTTGTTGGGAATATAACAGAGGAGGAGAGAGAATTCTGGAGGCAACCCAATAGTGATGGGTACCGGCCGTGCTTGGACTTTGGCATTGGGTATTGTAGATTGTCGAAGAAGATATCCAAAGAAAAAAGGAGGTTTTTGGTTGTTGTCGCCTCAGGAGGATTGAATCAGCAGAGGAATCAGATTGTTGATGCGGTTGTCCTCGCGAGGATTCTTGAAGCTGCGTTGGTTATACCGATTTTGCAAGTTAATTTGATTTGGGGGGATGAAAGGTATGAAAACAAGAATACCCAAGTAAAATATTTTGGTTTTTTTTCTTCCATTTTCGATGAATTATGAATTACGGGTTCTGCCTGATGATTTTGTGACATGGGTTACTTGAATTTTGCTTTTTTGGGATTCATATTGTGATCAATAATAAGTTGTTAAAGAAAATGATTACTTTGCAGTGAATTTTCAGACATTTTTGACATCGAACATTTCAAGAGGACTTTACGAGCTGATGTTCGGATTGTATCATCTCTTCCCTCGACAAATCTGACTCCAAGACAATCCATTGAAACTCGAATTCCTCACAATGTTTCTCCCCTATGGATCAGAACCAAATTCTTCAAACGAGTAAGAGAAGAAAAAACTTAAAAGTCTATTATTCGTTAAGTTCTTTTCTTTGTTAGTTGTTTAATTATTCTAATCTGTATTCGAATATGAGCTTAACTACAGGGGAAATAATCAATTACCTGATATTTACGATTTCTGACATCTTTTAGCTAAACGAAGAAGGCGTTCTTATCTTGAAAGGGTTAGATTCTAAGCTCTCTAAGAATCTACCTTCGGACCTTCAAAAACTTCGTTGTAAGGTAACCATGCTTCTTGGCAACCCAAGTCTTAAAATATTTACGACATTTAACTAAGATCTTCAATTATGGTTATATTTAACACATAATTTTTTGGTGCAGGTAGCGTTTCATGCACTGAGATTCGCAGCTCCGATTCGAGAGCTCGGGAATAAACTTGCGAGGAGGATGTGGATTGAAGGACCATACATTGCCGTCCATCTTCGGCTAGAGAAGGACGTGTGGGTCAGAACCGGATGTCTTACAGGTTTAGGTCCAAATTTTGATGACGTTATTGCAAAGGAACGAGAATCTCGACCAGAGTTTCTCACTGGAAGGTTAAATATGAGCTATGAACATAGGAGACTTGCGGGACTTTGTCCTCTTAACGCACAAGAAGTTGCAAGGTATGTTCAGACATAATTTTCTGAGGTTGACATAAATGGGCTTTAATTCTTAGGATTGTAGTTTTGAAACTATGAACATCATCACAGTTGTAAGTGTGGTGCGGGAGTGTTATGGCCTAGGAGATCTGGTAGACGAAACAATCTACTTGATAAAATATCATGTTTCAGGCATGAAATGGGTTGAATATAGTAGCTCTAGATACAAATCAGACTCTGCTGATATGCCAACCTAGATCCAATATCGATCTATCTTGGATGTATGTCACGTGGCTTACACCTGACATTTGATCCGAACGGGTGTGACCCATGAACAAATACAAAGTAGGATCCACATACATACATATATAAAGAAATGAATCATGAAAAACAGTCCCTAGATTATGTCTTTCCTTGCGTGTGCGCCGGCTTTGGTGAGTAGAGAAGGGAAAAGTAGACCTGTGACGAGACGAGCTAAAGCATATGGGCTTCAAAGACAATCTCTTTCATTGTCCCATGGTAAAACCAACGAAGAAAGAGGAGTGGCGGTGGCAGGCTTTTGATTTCCGACGAGGATTTGAAGAAAAAAAAACCTGTTTTTAAAACTGATCTCCTTTCAATTGATCTGAACCAGACGAAAATGAATGTGGGTCAGCTTTAACTCGGCCTGAACACCCTCTTTCATATCCAAATCATATTAGTTTGGTGATCTTGGATCATCGTAGAATAAAGGATCTTCTTGGTCGGTGTCATTTCTAAGCGTGTGCTTATAGGACCGAGTCTCAAACATGCTTCTATTGCAGGCTCTTGAAGGCATTAGGTGCACCCACGAGTGCCCGAATCTACTATGCTGGAGGAGAACCATTTGGTGGCACTCAAGCACTTCAGTCACTAATGACCGAATTTCCAAATTCGGTGACCAAGGACATATTGGCCAACGAAGAGGAGTTGGCTCCTTTCATCAATAGGTCGTCAGCTCTTGCTGCCATCGACTACATTATTTCGTTGAGCAGTGATGTCTTCATGCCTTCCCATGGTGGGAACATGGGGCGTGCCATGCAGGTAGACACATTTTCTATACTTGGGCTAGTGGCCGAGTTTTTTTTTTTGTCAGTCTTACGGAACTTGAATTTGCTTCTCAGGGTCATCGTGCCTACTCGGGGCATAGAAAATACATAAAACCAAATAAGCGGGTGATGCTCCCTTTCTTTGAGGAAACCTCAATATCAGATACGGAGTTTAGTAGAATCATGAAGCAGCTACACAAGGCATCGCAGGGGCAGCCACAGTCGAGGAATAACAAGAGAGGTCGTGATGTGATTGCATATCCTGTGCCAGAGTGCATGTGCACACACTGAACCCTGCACCTTCGGATCATTGGACTATAGATTTTCACACTTTTTTTTCCATGTATAGTCGATTCATGATGTGAGCGATTCTGTCTCGACTAGAAAAGTGATTCAATGGTGGAAAAATCCAACTTTTGAGACCCCCACGTCAGTTACAATTCAATTAAGAAAAACTTTCACCATGTTTGGATTTCCATTAACTGGTCAAAATATTTAAACTGAGGAATCTAAAAAACACTTTTTATCATTTTTAATTTGATTAATATATAAATATATATCATACAATGGTACAAATATTTTGAGTAAGTTATCCTAATCATGTCAAATACTTTTAGTACTTTGTTACATGTACTTTGATACATGTAATTTGATGTTTGATGATCGTCCCACTTATTAGGGTTTTCTAGCATATGCCACGTCAGGAGAGTATGTCAGAGGGGGGAGTCAGAAAATCAAAAATCATATTTATCAAGTGTAATGATTTTTTGACGCCCTCCTCTGACGCACGCTCTCCCATCACAGAACCGTAGATCATTTGCCTCGAGATAGGCATAATCATAAATCTTTTTCTTATGTATCCCGAGGCAAGTGACTACAATTCTGTGATGGGGGCGTGTGTTAGAGGGGGGCATCGTACTACCAATACTCATTTATCAAACATGATTCTTTGAATTCAGTGCTTAGTTTGAATGTATTCAGACGCGTAGCATATATTATTTACAACACTTATTAGTTTTAATGGAAAATGGAGATACGAATATTTTCTTGACCAAAACCACCCTGTGTTCGGACAAAAATTTCAAAGGAGTCTCTTTGCCTTAAAGTTGTTGAAATCCCCCAAAGCATATTTTGTTTTCTTTATAAGGAAATAAAGTATTGGGGAGCATTTTGGTCAATTGGAAGAACTCCTCTTGAGATCTATTGAGGGTATTTTAGTCCTCTAATTTAATGATTCACTTAATTTAAAATTTTCTAATTTAACTGTCCATCTTTTCTCAGAAAGAAAGAAAAAAACTCTCAAAAAGGTCCACAAAAACCGTTAACAAGAAGAAGAATAAGATGACAATAGTTGCAGAACTCAAATCTGTTATGTGCCTAGAAATTTATTATCTTGTATCAAGATTTGATGCATCTTGATGTATTTTATTTTAATTATTCAATTAGTTAAGGAGTCTTAGGTAATGAGTAAGGGTAGTTACGAATTGTGTAGGAGTTATGGAGTTATAGTTATGGGGGTAGTTACTTGAATGAATAGGAGAGTGGGTAGTTTGGATAAGTGGGTAGTTATTGTAGTAATTCTTTGTATTTAAATTCATTATTAGACTAATGAAAAATATGCAGAGAAATTATTATTAAAATCCTATTGGATTTTGGAGATTCACCGTCTCGAATTGGTGGCCTAGGAGGTCCGATCTCCCTCGAACGAGATCAATCTCATTCTTTTTCTTCTTTTTTCTTATTTTTGTGATCTGATTTAAGTGGGTACGTAACAAAATCCATTTTAATGGAGAGATCAAAGAACATCAACAACTCTGAAACAACTATAAACCCATCTCATGTCTTTCACTCTCACTCATTCTTTCCAACCAATTCGCTTCTCTTCTCTCCAAGAATGAACCCAAAACCTCTCTTCATTTCCAAACCTTTCTCTCTTCTTTCTCTTCATTCTCATCTTCTTCACTTTCTTCCGAGTTTCGAAAGTTGTGTTCATACCCATCTCTCGATACTCGGTGCTACATTCGTCCACGATCCCTCTAACCACATTTCCTTTCCCTTCTTTTCGACTCCTCTACTTTTAACTTCTCTCTCGAAGTTAACATTAGACGATGAGAACTTGCCAAAGTTGTCTAACAATGTGATGGTGCCTTTACATGCTCATAGAATTGGTGTGAATATAACAAAAGAAGAGAGAATTTTGGAGGCAACCCAATGGTGATGGGTACCGACCGTGCTTGGATTTTGGTATCGACTATTGGAGAGCATCGATGAAGATATCCAATAAGATGAGGAGGTTTTTGGTGGTTGAGGCTTCTGGAGGATTGAATCAGCAAAGGAATCAGATTAGGATTCTTGAAGTTGCCATGGTTGTACCCATTTTGAAAGTTAATTTGATGTGGGGTGATGGAAGGTATGAAAACTAGAAGACACAAAAAAGTTGATAAATTTTTTTTTTATGAATTATGAACTATGGGTCTGTTTGATGATCTTGTGACATGGACTACTTGAATTTTTTAAACAGAACTTTTTTTTTTTTTTTTTGGGGGGGGGGGGGGGGGGGAGATTCAAATTGTGATTAATAATAAGTTATTAAAAAAATTATTCTTGAAAATATTGAAATACATGCAATGAATTTTTGGAAATTTTTGATGTCGAACATTTCGAAAGGACTTTACAAGCAGATGTTCGGATTGTATCGTCTCTTCCTTCGACACATCTGATTCCAAGACATGCCATTGAAACTCCAATCCCTCACGATGTTTCTCCCCTATGGATCAGAACCAGATTCTTCAAACCAGAGAAGAACAAAAAAAACTAAAAAACTTAGATTATTCTTTAAGGTCTTTTCTTTGTTATTGGTTTAATTCTTCTTAGTTCTAATCTATATTTGCATTTAAGATTGATGTTCTGATTTTATTTATTTGCAAACTTCCACCTTGAATGTGAGCTTGACTTCATGGGAGATATTTTCAGCAAAATGAAGAAGTTGTTCTTATGTTGCAAGGGTTAGATTCTAAGCTCTTTAAGAATCTACCCTCGGACCTTCAAAAACTTCGCTGCAAGGTAGCGATTCTTCCCTAAATCCCGAGTCTTAAAAAAGACAGTAAGCTATATACGATCATTAGTCACTGAGAGGTTAGAAATATATCTTTGTTCGAGAGAAAAAGAGTGAACATTCATTTGATCTTGATCCTTGTGGAGAGAAAAAGGAACTATACTAGATTTGTACGTATCTCCTGGTTCGGGAATAATTCGACAAAAGAAAGCTTTGGAAAAAATTGATAAAGTCGGGAAAACATGAGATAAATTAAAAAGTAAAAAAAATAATGATTTTAAGAATACAAATAAATAAAAAATGTATTTTATATATTAAATGAAAAATAATACTTAAAAAAATGCTAAAAACAAAATAATCCATGGTTTTTTGAAAAAAATCGAGATTAAATCACGATTAATCATATGATTTAATCGACAACTATTAAAATCGTGATTTTTTTTTAAATCACAGATTTTTGTCACTATGCTCCTGATAATATCCATAAATGACCTGTTTTTATGACATTTAACCAAGATCTTCAATGAATTTTCTGTTGGTAACGTTAAATGTGGTTATATGTCATGCCAAGAGATCAAGGACGGAAGCTAGCTAACAGTTTTTTGGTGCAGGTAGCGTTTCACACACTGAGATTCGCAGCTCCAATTCAGGAACTCAGGAATAAACTTGCGATGAGGATGCAGATTGATGGACCATATATTGCTGTCCATCTATGGCTAGAGAAGGATGTGTGGGTCAGAACTGGATGTCTTACGGGTTTACGTCCAAATTTTGATGACATTATTGCAAAGGAATGAGAATCTCGGCCAGAGTTTCTCACTGGAAGGTTAAATATAAGCTATGAACATCGGAGCCTTGTGGGACTTTGTCCTCTTAATGTGCACGATGTTGCAAGGTATGTGTCTAGACATAATTTTCTAAGATCACTGGTTGTCTCCATAACACGTGATCCCATTCGAAAAGGCCAAGCCTGAGCATGCGAGCCAAATTGTTGAACTGAAATATACCGAGCAGAGGCTGCAAACGGACAAACTTTCAAAAAAGATTGAACTTGAACAATATCCTTGTGCTCGGAGATTCTGTAGATCCCAACCAGTACAAGTTATGCCATTCCTTACTGAAGATAGCTCAGGCTGTGTCAAGGTCGCATTGAACTCGAACAATCACCTATAAAAGAAAAAAAAAAAAAAGACTCGAACAATCATCCAGCTTTGGCACATGAACCAGCTTGATAAGACAAGATATTTAAGGAGATCAAAGCTTTCCCTTCAACTGAATCTTCTTATTTAATGCGATATCTATTCTTACTAATAAAAAAGGGGTAGAAACAAGACATTCTCTGACAAACTAATCCCCAAACAGTAAAATCCTACCAACCTCACGTTAATTGTACTGAGACATTGTTGATCATACTCAAGTGCCGCATTAATGATGCATGGGGACAATCCCAAAGGATCAAGTGATTCAACCCGCACCCTTAATCTGTTGAACTCAACAAACTCATGCATCTTGTCTGGATCAATCGTGTGGCGACACCTGTCCTGGAGTTGTATAAAAACCCTTCTCAAAAGGTTGAGAAAGTGTTCATAACCCAAAATCCTATTCTAATGTACATTCCATCTCTGACTCTGCTACTGTTCATCGACTCTTTCACCCACTTAAAATCTCTCCTTCATTTTATATCCTCTTTCAACCTTTCTAGCTTCGTAATCGGAGTTTCATTGGTAGATACCACACCTATGTCTCTCCTCTCCTTCTCTCATCCTCACCGGTCATAAAGTCAAGTTGAAGCAAGTTCAACGCCAAGGACTATCCAATGAAGATGGAAGACAACAAAAGCCTTTTCAGCTGCTAGATTGGGAAGGAGCCATCATCACATCACAACACCAATCTCGAGGAATGGAAGGCCTAAAAAAAAAAACTTCCACAAACATCATCAATTGTAATTATGGTGCATGAGTGTCATGGCCTAGGAGATAAGGTAGATGAAACCATGAACTTGATAAGATGATCATGTTTCAAAATCAGACTCCGAATATGCCACGACCCAGATCCAATATGGATCTATCTCGGATATATGACACATGGTCTACAACTGACACTTGGTCCGAACATGGTAGAAAGTAGGATCCTCATGTGTAGATACATATATAATGAAATGAGTTGGGTGACACACCCTAGATTTGAAAAAAAAAATGTTTTTAAAGCTGATATACTTTCAATTTAAATCCAAACCCGAATAAAATGGTATTGGTCATCTCTAACTTGGTCTGAGAGCTCCGTTGCATATCCAAATCATAAGTCCCAAATGTGTTTCTATTGCAGGCTCCTGAAGGCATTAGGTGCACCCATGAGTGCCCGACTCTACTACGCTGGGGGAGAACCATTTGGTGGCACTCAAGCCCTGCAGCCTCTAATGACCAAATTTCCAAATTCAGTGACTAAGGACACATTGGCAAGGGAAGAGGAATTGGCGCCTTTCTTCAATAGATCATCAGCTCTTGCTGCCATAGACTACATTATATTATTGAACAGTGATGTCTTCATGCCTTCCCATGATGGAAACATGGGGCGTGCCATGCAGGTAGACACATTTTCTATACTAGGCCTAGTAGCTAAGTTATTATTTTTCGATCTTACAGAACTTGAATTTACTTCTCATGGTCATCATGCCTACTTGGGGCATAGAAAATACATAAAGCCTAATAAGCGGGTGATGCTACCTTTCCTTGGGGAAACCTCCATATCAGACACGGAGTTCGGAAGAATCATGAAGCAGCTACCCAAGGCAGCCACAGTCAAGGAATAAGAAGCAAGGCCGTTATGTGATCGCACATCCTGTGCCAGAGTGCATGTGTAAATGCTGAACCGTGCACCTTCGGTTCATTGGATGATAGGTTTTCACATGGTTTAGTTCTTTTCATCACGATATTTTCTTCATGTATAATAGATTCATGACCAGAACAATTCTATAGCGATTCAAACTTCAACATGTAACATGTAACATGTATTCTTTTGGAATCATTAAAGAGATTTCTAAATATTTATATTATTTTATCAAATTACTATAACATGCCATGCAAGATGAACTAATACAGATTCAAATAAAGACTTGAAGTAACTTTATTCTCAATAACACTACTATAGAGAGTCGTCAAACGATTCATAACAGACCAAACAACCTCATCTCAGTCACACAGAATTACAAGTAAACAAAAAAAAATTAATGCTAACGGTTCTTCAAGAAATCGGTCAGCCACTTTGCAGATTTCTTGGGGTATCGCTTGAGATCATCATTGTAATCAGTGAAGTTAAGTCCAAATCTAACATTGTAGGTTTCACCAGGATTTCCCCATTCCACGCAGTCCAACAGAGACCATATGAAGTACCCATTCACATTGACGCCCTCCCTGCACCCCCCACCCCACACCCAAAACAACATCAAAAATACAATTACAACTACACTCATCAATCATAAACCAATTCAATCAATGGACCCACTGATTGAATGGCTCAGATCTTATGTAACATTTAAAGGGGTGTGGGTCCATCAAGTGGTTAGAAACTTAGAATTGGTCAAAGCTAATCTTACTTTATGGCTTCTCGAACTGCATGGAGATGGCCAATGGTGGACTCAATCCTGTGATCGTCTTGCAATGCTTTCTCGAGAGGAATAGTGTCATCTCGTCCCTCGGGAACCCCTGTTTTATGGGAAATTCAGCCATTTCACATCCATATAAAAAATACTCCTATATATATGAATAATGCTGGAGTGACCTCAAGATTGGACCTCACACACACACCCTGACGTGAAAGTGTATGGAAATCATAGATGCTTTTCATCGAGATACGAGTGAAAAACATCTATGGTTCCTATCCACTTTCACGTCAAGATGTGCGATATGAGGTCCAATCTTGAGGTCACTCCAGCACGACTCTATATATATACATGTGTGTGTGTGTGTGAGGAATGCTATCGTCCAATGCTTAGTTACACTTATCTTTTTCAATAAAGATACATTTAATATCCTAAAGACCAAAATACCCCTATCTTTATCACTAATAGACAAATAAACGAGACTTAACTAACTACTAACCATTCTCAGTGATGAAGATTTTAGGATCGCAGTATCTGTTCTTGAAATAGATCAGACCCTCTTTTAGTCCTGGAGGATAAATGTAAATTTGGCCATGACCCCCACCAGGTGGCTGTGTTGGAAAAAAATAAAATAGAAAGAGAATTACTAAACTACCCATGGGTAAACAAGTAACATTTCATGATACAATGGCTATTTTGGGTATGAAATTAAAACTCAAATCTCATAAAAACATGGACATCTTACCAATGGGCCTATAGGTATTCCATCTTTGTCCACTGTTATGAAAACAAAAACACATAAAAAGAAGATTAGATGATCTTAACCATCCAATCTAATATTAGATTAGATTAAATTAGACTTTCGATGAACACGTACCTTTCTCTTCAGCATGTTGGTAGCTACCTGCGTCAGGATAACTATGGTCCAGACTTATAGGGATGCTTTTTGCGTATCTTGAAGTATAGTAATTGACCCCAATAAAATCGTAAGACCCCTTCACCATTTCTTTCTCCTCATCCGTAAAATGGGGCAGATGATCCCTTACGAGAGACCTCATTACAAAGGGGTAATCCCCAAACACTAATGGCTCCATCATCCTGATCAGACCAACAATGGTTACATTTATTAATTTCCTTAGGTTTTGTCCTACATGTGTACGCGGACTATATGTCTACTTAAGCATATATTACCATAAAAAATGTCATAAAACACACATACACACAAATATATGTTTAATCGATTGAAGGATCACTAACCATCCCATCATGAAGGCATTAGCCCTCTCTGCTGCTTCAATGTCTTGAGGCAAATCTGAATGTGGTTTAAACCATAGACACACAACTGAGAGACCGATTTGTCCCCTTTGTGTGGGCTAAAATTTAATCAACAACATAAATTAGCATTAAATAAGTTATAATAAAAATAAAAAAAAAGAGTACAAAATTAATCATCTAGGAAAAGCAAAGTTTAAATGTGCAAATCATAATTCTAAAAATTATGTCTAAAGCCATGTTTCTATTAAGAATATATAATAGAGATGTAGATTTCACTTATCACCTGATATTTTTCTCTGTAGAGTTTTGCAGCAGCGGCATGGGCTAATATGATATTATGGGTAGCATCAAATGCATCTGTTGATGGGTCACCAACAGGAGAAAGATTCACAAAATACCCAAATTTTCCGTAAATCTGTGGCTCATTGATTGTTGTCCAATGCTTAACTTTTTCCCCAAATTCTTTGAAACAAATATCAGCGAAATCTTTGAAATCATCCCTACATATATAGAATTAAGTCGAAATAAGAAAATTATAGATTATTGGAGATATGATGTATTGCATAGAGCCACGATAATATAACTCCCCCACATGGCATACTCAAAATACTCTCCTGACGTGGCATGTGCTAGAATCATAGATCTTTACTCATTGGGATACACAAGTGCACATATTTATGTGTATCCCGATAAGTAAAGATCTATGGTTCTAGCACATGCCACATCAGGAGAGTATTTTGAGTATGCCATGTGGGGGAGTCAGAAAATCATTACTCCTTGTAATAAGGTGTATAATGAGAAAATCATGTGATGAGCATACACAATCTTTCTATCGAGGAAGCCACGGTAGTCGTCTTGTAGAGCTTTGGGCAAGTCGAAGTGAAATAATGTCACGAAGGGCTCTATGCCTGAATGGATAATTTCAAGTTTCAAAGATCAATACCAAAGGTTGAAAAATAAATAAAGAAGGTTATCCCAACAAACAAAATATATATGTTCATACCATTATCGATTAATTCTTGGAAAAATTTATGATAGAAGTCGATACCCTCCTGGTTTATCCCACCACTTAAGTTCCCCTCTGCAAGTTTTCATAAGGAATAATTGTAATTAGTGAAAACAATGAGCTACTCTCCTCTTTTTTTTAATAATGGGGGTGTTCGGACTTACATCCCCAACTAGGGGGACCAGATGATCAGCCAGGGCCGGAGCCAAGGCATATGGGTCCCTCACCCACATTACACGCACCAAGTAAGTGAGGGAGCGCCCTCGCGGGTGGCCCCGAGGACATATTGCTCATACTGGGTATCGAACACACAACCTACAGACTCTCACTGCTTATTGGATCCGAAATTGCCATGGGCTACTCTTTTTACGACAATCAATAACAAGTGTTTATCGAGCGGTCCAAGGCAATCTAAAACATCAAATATTGTAGTTTTGGTGGATAACAAAGCAACTAGAAAAGAAAGTAGGATTAATGTGGTTGACATACTAGGCAAGATCCTGCTCCAAGAGATGGACATTCTGTAGACATCCAGACCTATGTCCTTGATCAACTTCACATCTTCCTGAGTTCATGATTAGGAAAATCCTTATTAGTTATCATCCATTAACTTAATGGGAGATGCCAACCATTGAATGTTAGCCACCTTAAACTATCATTCTTCCAAAAATACTCCTTGAAAATAATTTTATTTTAATTTTAAATAGTAGAAAATAAGGAGTATAATGTCATTTTCCAACAACGTTTTTTAAAATAATTTTGTGAGAATCTACGATATTTGTAATAATGTCTCGCAAAATGATGTTTTGTTGAATTTAGTCCCACATCGGACACTTATTTCCTTGTCTCTCTCCTTGTAAGCTTTTGGGTCCCTCCACTCATTCCTAATTGGTTTTGAGTTGGACCCCCAAATTTATTATGGTATCAGAGCAAGATCTGGTCACTAAGGTGTTGCACTAAAATATTACATAAATAGTCGAGTTTCTAACTCGAATTGCTACATTTCCCAGTTGACTCTGACAAGTTGATTGTCTGAGTTGACTCAGCAAGTTCATTACATTGAATTTGGTAGCCAAGTCACCTTGAAATTTAATCGAGTCAAGTCAACTCAACAAGTTCTAAGACTATGGGCTGAAACATATCAGGTGGGGCAACATGATATCAAGTTATCAACTATGGTGGATAACAAAACGGGTTGGATTTGATTCAGATCCGGATAAATCAGGGAATTAGATCAATTATACTTGTGTGGTCGGGTTCTGGATTTTGGTTTTAGTCCATTTCATATATTCTATACTTAAGTTAGCGAGCTACTATTGCCACACCAACTTTTACTAATACCTCACCAATTCCCATATAAATCACCAAAAAATTGCACACAGTTGGTGTGGCAATAGCAACTCTATTAGGTTATCTAAGAAAACCATTTGTTTCCTACACTTACCTTATATTTGTTGTAAGAGTCAACAGCGATCTCCATTCCAGGCCCTGTAAAAATAAAATGCTAATAAACACAACCAGATAAATAAAGATATCTTCCATCAACACACCAACTTTTACTAATAACACACCATAGACAATTGCATAATTTCAACAGGTTTGGTGTGTTGTAAGTAAAAGTGGGTGTGCTAATAGAATCTATCAAAGAAAGAAGATGGTTGTTCTGTTTACGAGTTGGGTCCTGAACGAAATTGTCCCATGTGCTTGGTCCTCTTCCTCCTTCTGTACCTGGTCCTTCTGTCTGCATCAAAGTAAATCATCCATCATCAATCACCAATCACCAATCACCAATCACAGAAAGAGAAAACACAAGTTAACTTGATGTACGCGTGTTTCTTGGGCCCCACAATTTGATGCACTATTACACCCAAAATCATTCGGATTGGTGATATATTTTAGAGAGCTACTATTGCCACCACCAACTTTTACTAATGCCACACCAATTCCTACATAAATCACCAATCACGTTTCTCCCATTACCAAAATGTGGGCCAAAGAGTGCCTCATAGCAAAATTTTATTCCTAAACATGAGAGAGAGAGAGAGAGAAAGAGAGAGTATGAACCTGAAGAGCAGAAGTTGAAGCCCCAAACTTAAAATCAATTGGAAAATCCTTCCTTGTGACATGATGATGATGTGGAAAGGGTACATCAACCTTAGTTCCATCAAACTTTTGTTGTGGTGACAAAGTTTCTTTGCTGAAACATCTTATGCTGAGTTGCTGTGGTGGAGAAAGAGAAGGAAAGATTCCTCTTGAAAGAAGAACACTGTTTCCTCTATGTAAGAGATTAAAAGGAGACAGAGATCTGGACTTCTGTAAAACAATTCTGTGGAGAAGAGCCATTGAAGAAAAAGATCTAGTGAGAGAGATTGACAGCTTTGCTCTATATTATTGACCAGTACCTCTATTGGCACCCCCAATTTTACTTATTACATCCCAATTAAAAATGATTGAGAATAAGTAAAAGTTGGGGTGCCAATAGAAATTCTATTTATTTATTTTTTTTATTAGATTTTTATTTTTTTGATTTTAAGATTTTACATGAACCTAATCATAATTATAAACAAGTACTGAAATTGTTTGAACGAGAATTATAATGTTTCCGAGCATTGAGATAATTATTTAAGGCAAATTAAATAATTTAAGAAATTGGGATGTAATAAGTAAAAGTTGGGGTGGTAATAACAGTTCTCTATAAATAAGTAAATAAAATTATTCAATTTTAGGGGGTAGGTAAGATAAAAAATGGACTGACTGAAATGACGTAAATGTCCTCATTTTCAATTGTTGATGCATCCCTTCACTTTTAGTCTTCTATGAGAGACAAATAGAAAATAATGTAAATGCCCTCACATCTTCAACCATCAGGCTCTTCTCAAAATCTGTATTATTCATCTTCAATCTTGGATTAAGGTTTTAAGATCATATTAGGCATTTTGGAAAGGTTGAAGAAGATGATTTTCTTTCTTTCTTTTTTTCTTTTTTTTTTTAAGAAAAAAAATTAAAGACTTATATATAGATGATTGAAATTACAATAGGTCAAAAAATAATTAACCCCAAAATTGAAGAGTTTTGGGACAACTGATTTCTCTTTTAAGAGAAATAAAAAATCAGTAATTTTTTTTAGAGTCCAACTAACCTTATTAAGATATTAAGATAGTGAGGAAAAAAAAGGCATTATTAAATCTCATCCAACATCAAAAAGACCTTGAGATTTGTGAAAAAATTCTTGACAAATCTCAAGGATTTTTTATGCATCTCAAGACCCTTTCGACAGTGGATGAGACTTAGTAAGGTCTTTTTCCTCACTATCATAATATCATAATAAAGAAAGGATTTCTCATTTTTTAACTAGAGATTTAACATTAGGACATTTTGGTCATTTTACGTTAGTCTGTTCCACGAGTAAAATAAGCACTATTTGCTGTCTTTATTAAAGACGACAACTTGATGTTATCCCTTCCTGTAAAGAATCATTAGATACTCTTTTTTGTGGATAAAATATATAATACAACAATAGAAAAATCCTTATGGTAGAGACAAAGATGGATAGAAAACTGTCCAACAAATTTCTAATTTTATTTCATTAACCCTACATTACTTGACCCATTCTTACAAGGTTTTTTTTTTACCATTTATTGAAAAATTGAAAAAACAGTAGACCATTCATTTTAATTCCAAACATGGTAAATTGCCACTTTCGAAATTAAAACATTTTGATTTAAGTGAGAAAAAAATTTCAATTTTTTTTAAAAAACCGTTCCAAAATAAAAACAGATAAAATATTTATTGCTCATACAATTTTATTAAATAGCAATTTCGGATCCAATAAATGGTAAGAGTCCGGGTTGTGAATTCGATATCCAGTGTGAGCAGTATTTTCTCGGGGCTATCCACAAATGCACACCCTCACTTACTCAGTGTGTGTGATGTGTGGGTGTTGCACGTGCCTAGGAGGGACTCGTATGCCTTGACTTCGACCCTGGCTCTTTCAGTCCCCCTAGTTGGACGAAAGTTTGAACACCCCCATCATCACAAAAAAACAAAAAAACAAAAAAAAAAATAGAAAATAAGATTTTCGAACTTTAACCAAAATGTTTTATCAACAATTCGGAATTTTCGTCTACCTTTCAAACTTCTAATTTTCATCAAACTTCTAGTTTGATGCTGACTGCCAATCATATCCAATCAAATAGTGTTGAAACTACTTTGACCTCGAAATTCAGGTTGTCGGACTCTCAATTACTGTCGCTGAATTTGCACATCAACGACAGCTTTACACCCAACGTTTCCCAATGTGACCATAGAAGGTAAGAAAACAGCATTGTCGAACAAACCCACTTCGTCAAAAAGGGCGAAAATCACAATGTAAGTTGGAATAAATGACGGACTAGAGCCATCATTTTTGTTCTTGATGATTTACATTCGCTGTTCTACTAGAAATGACAGAATTTGTTACCAATATTCTTTACAAAAACTGGTCCAAGAGAGTCCCAGCACTTTCTTGTAGGTGTGGGGATTGATGGGCATCAAAGCTCTGGCAGACCAGAACCACATCGTCGTCTTGTGAGAGGAAAAAGAAAGAAAAAAAAAAAAAACATTTTTTTCCCATTTTTGATATACTAGGGTGAAAACCAAGAAACAAACAACACACTTATAATTTACTTGGTTAAAATGTAAGAACATGAAAAGCTATTAAAACATCAAACAGTAACTCACAATAAGATTCTAATCGCTAGAATACCCATCATCGTCATCTTCGTGCTCTGTCACAAGCTTCTCTATAAACCTCTTGCGGACTCCTTCAATGACGGCCTCACTTCCACTCTGACCATCGTCAAGTACAGGATCTGATTGACAGAGAGCTAGTGCAACTCCTGAAAATTTGAAAATAATAGGCAGAAATATTTAGGGAGTACGGCATTGGATTGAAGGCTTAGATGGGCAAAAGAGCAAATGAACGATGTCTGTCCAATGAATTAGCAATGAACTACAGCATTTCAGTTATGGACCATGTTGAAATCTGTGTTGTTAGTGGCTCAAAAGGTTCATCAATCGTTTCTATCTTAATTATGTAAAAATTCCTGCGTACATGAGATGTGAAGTAGACTAAGCATAAAATCATGTTTTCAGACATGGGACCATATATCATAAAGGTGAGCTCAAATATCTAAATGTACCAACGTACGCAACTTCCAATAATTAGTGCAGATTTGATACATTTTATAGGATGTTGTTATATGTCTAGGTATCATTATCTATATCTAGCTCTTCTAAGGGTATGCCTTAATTTTTCAGTAAACCTTCTTCCTTTCTCAAAGTAGAATAAAAATACAAGGAACTTCAAGAAACATCATAGCTTTCTGCAGAATTTAAAAATCTTATTGTGTGATACAAATATGCAATATAAGAAACTTTGCAGCTCTGATCCCTTGTTAAGTTATGAAAAGACCTAAAAGGGGTTGGATCTAATTCGATGAAGTGTTGTTAAAAGCCAAAGAAAACATTTCAGTTGAACCTACAATACCTAAATACTTCATCTTGCCTAGTGTACCCACATCTACACAATATGAATGCCAATATTAGCATTGAATTCGCATGGAAACTTATGATACCACTCCTCATTTCCTATTGTATAATTTATTTGCTTTATCAATATGATTTTTTTTTTTTTTTTTGATAATTATAAATTTTATTGAGAAAAGAAAAGTAAAGCAATACAACGATCGGATGAGATGGCCAACAAAGCAAAGCAAAAGAACCTAAAAATTACAATCTAAAAACAAAATCCTCAAAGAACAAGCCTTTGAATATGAAAATAATATATATAACAAATTTTACTGTAAGAAACTTTCAAAAGTATAAACTAAACCATGAATCAATGTATTGGCCATGTCTTGGTTTAAGGAAAATGAAGCGTTGTTATAGCTGTATTTGGGCACATAGAAAATGGACTTCGATAATCATTTTAAAGAGGCTTAAGAAATATTAATCAACAAGGTCTCAATCTCTGACAATCAGATGGCCCAAATCAAACCATTTCTAGATTAGAAACTTTCTTTGGATACCATTAAATACAGAACCAATTAACAAGATCAGATTGTTTATTATAAACCAAAACTATAGCACCAGAAGGAAAAATAAATAAATAAATAACAATAAGTCTTAGAGAACAAGGAATGTAAATAAAAAAAACAGCAGAATAAACAAGACATGCTTGATAGGGAAAAAAAATACCTTCAGGTGTACATCTCCGCCCAAAGTGATGCAAACCGACATAAGTTCCTTTGACAGCACTGTTATTGTACACCAGGAGAGTAGGAAGATTGCGATCAGGGTAGTTCGGAATGCAATCTGTTGATATTATTTTAACAAATTTTGTAGATGGGTATTTTGTAGCTAGTTCTTCGAGGCAACGTAAGAGTAAACCACATTCCGGGATTCTGCCAATAAATTGCATCATGAATCATTACAAGCACAGGTAAACATAACGCATAAATATCTATATTGAAAACATATGTACGCAAATGTTGGATGAACAAGTTAGGATGGAAAAAGTCTATCGGTGAAGATTTCCTCAAAAACCCATAGACCTGAATTCAATTCCTGCCATCACCGAGTTACTTATCTCATAAAAACAGCCTTAACTATCTTAAAAACCAAAAAGAAAAAACTAACCGAGATCCCTAGTCTAGCTAGTAAGTCCAGATGCTCGACTATAATACATTTGTGTGCACAAAAATCTATATGTTTGCAAATATGTATTAAGATACATACACACATATATAAACATATGTCTTTTGAATTTATTGGATCAGTGATTAAGTATGCCATCAAACATGAGTATCACAGAAAAATTTTATATAATTCAAATCAAATCTTTACAGGTCAACTAACACTGAATCGGTAAGAGTCTACATTTTGTTTTCAAATATGATCTCTATTGTGGAGTGAATGATCTTGGGTTCAAATTTAAGCCCATTTGCACATTTGAGTTTCTGATTTTCCTACATCAACCCCAGATATTTAATTCATCGCCATAATAATACAATTGCAATTTTTCCAAAAAACATAGAACAAAGATTTAAAATTTCTCATAAATTACCCTTCTTTGTACAGAAACACAACGACCCAAACATCGGGTGGAGCCTGCGAGACCTCTCGAACAAAATCCGCACCAGATATCGGAATCACAGACCCAAACCTCGATTTCTTAGCACCTTCCCTCAATTCGGCCAATCTCTTCTTCCTTAAAACAAGAAATTGAAATAAAGGGGCATTAATATTTCGAATTTCAAATAAAACCCTAACAAAAATATTGAAGATTGGAAAGATTTTATATGTACCTGTATTCTTCAAGGAATCGGTCATCGTCGAGGTCGGGATCGTCGTCGAGATCTTCGAGTTCTTCTTCTGTTTTTCCTTCGATCCAAGCTTTGTCCTTGGATTTCGAAGTCTCGTCCTCAGCTGGAGTGAAAGGAGGGGGTTTGAAAGGAGCTGGCTTTGGAGGTAGATTACCTAGCTTTCTTTGTATATCGTCCCATTGCGTCGTTGTTCCTTCGACGTCCTTATATATAAAGTGGTAATCCGCCATTAATGGCGAGTTTCAGAGCTAAACAACGAGGTCTCTCTGTCTCTCTCTTCTGGTTGTTTCGTTTTTCGTCCGACCAAACCACATTAGTTTGCTACGGTGCACCATATATCATTGAGAGCTGCTACTGGCACCCTAACTTTTACTTATTACACTCCAATTAAAATAAAAAAAAAAGAGATATTTGCCAAAAGGTACCCTACTTAAGTGAAAAATTCTGATTCCACTACACTATTCATTTTAATTCCCAAAACATGTTTTTCAATTGAATTCATCCCTTTAATAATCAGCGAACTCGTTAATAAATTACCAACAAGATCACTAATATGGTAAAAATTTTGGTATTTTATTAGCGAAATCGTTGATTATAAAAGTGATGGATTCATTGAAAAAACATATTTCGAGAATTAAAATAAAAAATAATTAAACTCAAGAAAATAAATGAATAATTGAGCATAAATAAAAAGTTGGGTAGAGAATTTTTTTTTTTTTTTTTTTTTAATATTTCTATTTTTAAGATTTAAGATTTTATATGAGCCTAATCATTATTATTTGAATAAGTGTTATAATGTTGAGATTATAATTTGAACAAACCTTTGTAATATGGGTGATCTCCATTTCATGCCCTATGACAAAATTCTGAGATTAGTACATTGTTTATTTTTATTAGCAAAATCTGCATTCATCATTTTTATAACCTATGAACTTGTGAGTTTGTCACTTTTAATATTTACGAATTATTTGATTATAAAAATGACGAGTTCTCGGGAATAAAAATGAATAGTATACTAAAACCCCAATTTGAATATAAGTTGCACACGTTTTGAAAAAAATCCTTAGTAATATTTGAAAAGTGTGTTTTAATCTTTGACTCATGTGCAACAAATAATATAAGAAATTGGAGTGTGATGCTTAAAATTTAGGGTACCAATAGTAGTTTTCTTAATTATTTTTAGGGGAAATTATTTAAAAAAAAATTATTTATTAAAAAAACTCAAAAATATGAGAATTCGAAATGGGAATTTCTTTTGACTTTTAAATGACCAAAATTTTCTCTCTCCTATTTTTAATTATTTTTTAAATAGTTTTTTAATGTGGGAGGAAAGAGAAATTGATAACGAGGAAAGAGAAATTGTTCGGCCGAACGAGATTCTCATTTCGAATTTTCATATTTTTGAGTTTTTTTTAATAAATAATATATTTTTTTTTTTTTTTTAAATAATTGCCCCTTATTTTTACCACTTATTTGACTCGGATCGTCCTAGTAGATCAACCTAATCCTTCCGAGTCGAGTTACGAGTCACGAGTCCTCCATCAAAGCTTCCAAACCTAAATATATATATTTAAAAAAAATACAGAGAAAAACCATTCACGTTGCAAGTTCGCGCGAGAGTTCATCTTCCACTCTGAGTTTTGCAACTCAAATCTTCTGTAATAGAGATATCAATCCAATCTATAATAACCTCAATGGATTCAATCGAATCTCTGGTCGCTCACATTCAAGGACTTTCGAGCAATCTCGAAGATCTCTCTCATCTTCACAACCTCTTGAAACAAGCCGAGGAATCCCTCCAATCTCAGGCCCCTCGATTGGCTCCTCTTCTTGAGCAGCTCGACCCTTCTAAACATTCTCTCGGTTATCTCTATCTCCTGTAAGTGTATCCCTAGTCCCTACCAAAATGGATACTTTTTTCAAGTATTTTAATTAATTACAGTTGCATGAGTGTTCTTTGGGATGAATGCGAAGTGGGTCTTGCTGTAACGATGTTTTTCTATCATCTATGAAATGGGTTGGTATTGTAACGAAGTAGTTTAGTCTTTTGGTGACATGGTTTTTAATAAATTGATTTTGTAACTAAGTGTTTGATCTTTTTGGAGAATGGTTTTGAAAGATTAATCAATTCTGTAACAAAGTATTTTGGATCTTATGGAAAGTTCATACCCTATTAGGTTAAAGTAACTTTGATCGTTACGTAGTTTAGTCATTTGGTGACATAGATTTTAATAAATTGATGCTTGACATAGATTTTGATAGGATCCTAGATCCTATAGACAATTTTGATCCACTTCAAGGGGGATCTTCCTCCAAATTAATTAATTTATTTTTATTGATTGCTTGCCAAAAAACGTATTACATCCTCCAATATATAAAAGGAAGGATTTTGACTCTAACGTACAAATATTAGACTCCTAATTTAATAAAACTTCCTAAATTAGTAAAATAGAAAGAATCCCGAAATAATAAAATACCTAATTAGTAGCTAGACTCCTAAACTACTAAATAACATAGCAGTATATCCTAAATATACTAAAATAACGTATCTTAACATCCATCCCCCCTTCAAAACGACTTGGCCTCAAGTCGGAAAATTTTCAAAAGCAACTTCGTTCTTCAGCATGTCCGCATCGGTCTTCAAAAAGAGTAATTGAGGTTTCTTGCAATGATGCCCCGGTTTGAAAAGTTCGTTGCAATTGAAACAAAAACCTGTCGATCATCGTTTCGTTTGCTCTACCAAGGAAAGTCGATTAATAGGAGGTGCCTTTGGCTCAAGAGGTGTTGCTCAGCTTAATGAAAAATCTTGGGTTGCCTTAATTGTTTCTTCCTGGCAAATAGCCAAGCCAAATGCTTTGATTAGTGTACCAGACCTAAGTAATTGAACTCCAGCATGTCATCACGTAAGTCCGATACAAAACAGCTAATTAAAAATGATTTTGGTAAAATCAGTAATTCGATTCACAAGCTTTTCAAATATGCCTTGAAATTCACTAACCGTATCAATTTGTTTGAGTTTAGATAACGCCATACCCAGATCCATGAACTCTTGAGAGCCAAAGCAAGAGCATAGGGCTTGAGTGAATTGGATACATGATATTAACCCAATCGAACGAGTCATCCAACAATACCATGCTACATCGTCTCTGGTTAGGTGAATCGAGGCCAAGAAAACCATTTTTTTATAGGGCAAGCCGTTTAATTGTTGATATTGTTCAGCCTGAAAAATCCAACCTTCCGAATCATCTCCTTCAAACTTTGGAAAATCGATACGAATCAGATGACCTTGTATTGCTATGCTGCCTTATTGATTTTCTAATCTTTGTTGTACATAAGCAGGAGCACGTAGCACTTCCCGAAATGGTGATTGATTTGCAACCAAACGCTCCAGGGTGGTTTGAATCGCCCGCATCCCTTCCTTCAACTCATGAATATTAGTGTTTATTTGATCAAACCGAGGCTCAAATGAGTTGATTCTCTCACCCAGCTCCTTAACAGTCACTATCTTTGACACAAAGATCGTTTGCTCTAATACCAGATGATAGGATCTTAGGTCCTATAGACAATTTCAATCCACTTCAAGGGGGATGTTCCTCCAAATTAATTAATTTATTTTTATTGATTGCTTACCAAAAAACGTATTACATCCTCCAATATATATAAAGGAAGGATTTTGACTCCAACGTACAAGTATTATACTCCTAATTTAATAAAACTTCCTAAATTAGTAAAATAGAAAGAATCCTAAAATAATAAAATACCTAATTAATAGTTAGATTCCTAAACTACTAAATAACATAGCCATATATCCTAGATATACTAAAATAACATATCCTAACAGATTTTGATAAATTTATGCCGTAACAAAGTGTTTTGACATTTCGGAAAATGGTTTTGAAATATTAATCACTTCTGTAACAAAGTATTTTGGATCCTATGGAAAGTGGATTTTGATTGATTTATGTTTTTAGGGTGTTATGGACATGGGTTTTGGTTTATTAATAATTTCATACCCTATTAGGTTAAACTACCTTTTTATCGTTTCGTAGTTTAGTCGTTTGGTGACATAGATTTTGATAAATTGATGCTGTAATTAAGTGTTTGATCTTTTCGGAAAATTGTTTTGAACGATTAATCAATTCTGTAACAAAGTATTTATTTATTTTGATCAGTAAGCCTCTTTTTGTGTGTGTGTGTGTGGCACAGTATTTTGGATCCTATGGAAAGTGGGTTTTGATCAATTTATGTTTTTAGGTTTGTTATGGAAATGGCTTTTGGTTTGTTAATAATTTCATACCCTATTAGGGTTAAAGTTCCTTCAATCGACTGATAAAATATTGCAGATGCCATTTATTGGGGTTTTGTCAATTTAATTATCCCCGGTATAAGTGTTCTTAATTAATATTTAGGAAATGAGGTCCATAGTAATCGTGTAAGATATGCTTGCATTAAGTTGGTGTGGAAGCCAGAATCTGGTTTATTTTTAAAATTCTTAAGGTCACAAACCATATTGTTTGGTTTTAATTATTCTTGCCATACCGAAGTTGTGTATCTCCTCGGTGGGTGTTGAATATATCTGAATTCTTTTTTTGTATATTTGTGGTTTGATAGTGACGTATATACATCTCTTCCAACGGAAAAAGAGCAAGCTAGTGAACTGGTTTCAGCGATTGCCAAATTTATCAATTCTTGCATGGCAGAGCAGATATGTCTGGCACCAGATAAATGTATTGAGCTCTGTTGTCTTCCAAATTATTTTTTTTTAATTGGTAAATTAATAATTTTTTGTGTTTGAGTTTCCACACTTTAACCTTGCTTTATTGTATCTGCAGTTATATCTGTTTGTAAGAGGTTCAAGGATGAAGTTCTACTGCTTCAAGCCCCAATTCGAGGAGTAGCTCCCATGCGAATAGCTGTTCGAAAACTCCAGTCTTCGTCCGAACATCTAACTGCTTTGCATCCTGATTTTCTTCTTCTTTGTTTACTGTCAAAGTGCTATAAAATAGGTTTAAGCATTTTGGACGAGGATATCTTTGAGGTTGATCAGCCAAGGGACTTCTTTCTCTATTGTTATTATGGGTAAGTGCATATTGGTTTTTCCGCATTTCTTTTGACTCATCGATAATGGGGGACAATGAGGTCTAAGGATTTGGAGAATTTGGATTTCTAGACTTTTTTAATCTTTCTGAAGGATACATAGAGCTTTTTTTCTCTTTAAATGTGAATAGCTAGAAGAGTCAATGAAGAAATTGTCTCCATCGATATTGATAACTTATGATGCTTCATTTTCAAAGCATTGCCTAACACATTATTCATGTTGATCAAGAAATGTCTTCATTTTCTTTTTTAAAGTTTGGCATTCCTTTATGGAGCTCTGATTTCTTGTCTTGGTAAGCATGGACATTTTATGCACTACAATGGGGTCTATGATGATGCTTGATCTTTGTTAGTGGTCCATTTGCAACTTAGTTTGATGTTAGTGCAAGTGTTTTTCCCAACTATTTGAGGTTAGCAGCATAAATCCTATTCTTCCATGTAATTCAAAAGAGTCCACAATGAAGTTCAAACTAACGGTCTACAACATGAAGTGTTTGACGCTTGCAAATGATGATGTTGATATTATATGCTGTTTTTCTTTTTTGAAACTTTGGTCAATGGCTTGAGCTGATGGACTTGATCTGTTTCTCACCAACTATTTCGTAGTGAGTGACCCCGGCTTGTTTTTGTTTTTCTTCATTCTCTTGTTCTTGTTTGTTTCCCCCTTTCTTTGTTCCGATCTCCTTTGAGAACTTTTCATCCTCTAATAAAATTTTGGTTATCAAAAAAAATAAAAATTGTGAATCCTCTTTCGTCTTTCAACTCTATCTAAAATTATATCTTTTGTCAAGTTATGGTTTTTATATCTTTTTTATTATCACAATCTTCATCATTTTTGGCCTTATTCTCACCCTTTTATAGCTCCCAAAGTGTACAAACATCTATCATTAAGAAAAATCGTACCAAAGCGTTCTTGCTCAATTGTTCCATTATTGGTTTTTGTTATGCTTGCTCTAGCCATTTCAATCGTCTTTCGTGTATTATATAATCCCTTGGCTATTCTTTGATTTCCTCAGATATGCTCATTTCTGAATTCATTTTTCTGAATCTATCCACTCATCCATCACAAAGGCCTCGTCCTTCCTTCACTTATTTCATGTACATTTTTTTTCCTTTGCTAACATTTTACTTTATAGCACTATTAATTGATGGGTATCTATTTGTAATAAGGCTAAGCATTGGCAAATTTGTAGAACCATTTGGAGATAATTGAATTGAGGAACAAGGTTCATTTAGCCAACCTCAAATATTTGTAATAAGGCTCTGATGATGAATAATCTTTTACCACAAAAGAATGTTGTCAAATTCTCAAAATACTATTATTCACAAGGAAGGATGTGTACCAATAAAAAATAGCATTCCATAAATTTTAGTGAGTATTTGGTGCGTATATCTTTCTTGAGTTCTTGTCAGGTGTGTTCCTAATATTTTAGGCTTTAAGGTGCTCAAGTTCTCTCTGACAAATGGTGCTGATATTATTTTATGTTTGATATTGTGATAGGGGAATGATATGCATAGGACAAAAATGTTTCCGCAAAGCATTGGAGCTTCTATACAATGTGTGTAAATAATGCAAAAGCGGATTCCTTATTTTATTGATAATCAGATAATGATAATGCCTTCTCATCTTTTTTCACCCACTCAATTGCTTGTCTTATTCGCCACAGGTTGTTACAGCACCGATGTCAAGTATGAATGCTATAGCTGTTGAAGCATACAAAAAATACATTCTGGTTTCCCTTATTCATAATGGGCAGGTTTGTTTAATTTTTCTCTCATCCTTCAAAATATTTGAAATGAACTAGGATTTCAATTATAGAAAATGTCAATTGGGAATCTTGACTAGTTAATTTCAAGTTTTTACTGTATTATACGAACTTTTTTTGTTGGCTACCACTGCATACCTCTTAGATTTGATAATTTGGTCTAAAGAATTGAGAAGTGGGTTACTCTGTATTATATTGGATTAGTGTTTACCTACATCAGCTAATTGGCGAAGATTTATTTTCATTTTGGTATGATTGTTTCCTTGTTCATTAAAGAGTTCTCCTATTGCCACGCCACCCCAATATGTGTGCTAATTCTTTGGTGATTTACATATGAATTGGGGTGGCATTAGCAAAATTTGGCGTGGTAATAGAATCTCTCTTATTAAAATACTACGCTATGTTTTAACCACCTGTCCAAATCACTGAAGAGAAAAGTGAGTTTGCAAAGAGGAGGGGAGTTTTTGGGTATTATGTAATAAAGTTATATTTCTTATGAAGTTATAAACCTTTCTGTGACAGTTTTCTACCACCTTCTCGAAGTATACCTCTTCAGTGGCTTCAAGGAATTTAAAGAACTACTCTCAGGTAATTCTCAAAACCAGTGTAGTGCTTTATTCCATATGAGGATATTCATTGATTCTTTACATTTGTTATCTTTGACATGATTTTGTGCTTAAAATGAAATGTTTCTAACTTGTTACATTGTTTGTCTTATAGTTCTCTGGCTACTTATGGATCTGTGCAACTTGTTTGTTTTTTCTTTCTTTCGTTTATCTTTTTTTTTTCGTTCCCAAACAAGGACACTCACCACTGTATCACAAGTACATTACTTAACAAAGCTAAGCATTGGCAAATTAGTAGGACTAATTGGAGATTCAACCTAGTTATATGTGTTTTCCATTCTGATGTATCATTATAAATTTTATTAAAGAAAATACATGGATGATTCTAATTGCCGTACTTTATGCTTTAAAAAAAAAAAACTTCTCTACATATCTTACGCTGTTGGGTTCCTTTGTGGGCGTACAGAAATGCTATGGCGGGAGGGAGGGAATTGGCCTTTGCCCTCTACTAGTTTCGCTTAACTTTTGGTCGATCTATATAGATAGATGACTGTGTGCTAAACTGTACCCACGTGGAGAATAGAGATTAACTTCACCATGTTTGCCTTTCCCTCACATAATATATGCATGTTTGTATCTGCATGAACATAATTGTGCCCTTTTGTTCCTTGGTACCTTTATTTGGAGAATCAATGGAGTTCTGATTTAAATTCTATCCTAAATTTCTTTTTTTAATTTTTGGGAGCAGAACTACTATGACTTAGCAAATAGCTATAGCACTGGGAAAATTTCGGAATTAGAGACCTGTGTTGAAACAAACAGGGAGAAGTTTGAAAGCGTAAGCTCTCTCATACACTCCTTTTTTTTCCTTTATGTTTGAGAATTCTCTTGACATGGAACCTTGAAACTTATGTTGAGATAAGAGGGACAATTATATTATCTGGCCTTCAATTAATGTACCGATCCAATTCCCCAAACCTTCCCGTGCATCTAATGGCCTTGGTCTTTGTTTCAGGACAACAATGTGGGATTGGTAAAGCAGGTTGTATCATCTCTATATAAGCGAAATATCCAGAGATTGACACAGACATACTTGACTCTTTCTCTCCAAGACATAGCCAACACAGTTCAATTGAATACGCCCAAGGAAGCAGAGATGCATGTGCTTCAAATGGTAGCTTCTACTTTTTTCACTCCTTTTGATGTTCAATATTGTGCCTAGGAGACTGGGCTCCCTTTTTTCTTTTTTTTTTGTGAAGCTTTTTGGATAATATTTTATGATAATTTCAGATTCAAGATGGTGAGATATTTGCGACAATCAATCAGAAGGATGGAATGGTGAGCTTCCACGAAGATCCTGAGCAATATAAAACGTGTGAGATGATTGAGCATGTCGACTCATCAATTCAAAGGTAATGATTCCATTTAGAAAACATGTCTCTCCCTTGCCCCACACTTGTAGGATATTGTTTGCTTTGGGTTTTATCCCGCACGGCTTTAAAACACGTCTTACATGGTAGGGTCAAGCCTACCCTTATAGTCTAGGTTCCGAATATTTACCCAGCCAATGTGGGACTAAATTCACAACTCCCCCCACCATTCCATCCAACACATAGGATGGCTCCACTTCGACCCCTCAGTCTCAACAGCCCTTTCCCTGGCCTGACTAGGCACATTGACGGGATTGTGCCAACATGAATCGAATTTCTAAGAAAACTTGTTTACCCTTCCTCAACGTCAAGCAATGGACTACTATCCTACCCAGTCCCTCGGATATACTGCACATTTGACGAGTCCCACCTTGTAGATCTCTTACATAAAAGTTTTAGTTGGTTAAATTGTAACTCAATGCGCAGAGGAGCTAAAATATTATTAGTAAAAGCGTTTTATTGTGTGCATTGTTTCAGGATAATGGTGTTATCGAAGAAGCTGAGTGCTGTGGATGAACATCTCTCATGTGAAGCTTCTTACCTGTCAAAGGTGTGTCTCAACAATCATCATCATCGTAGTCAAGTCAACCTAGTTATTAATTTTACTTAATTTTTTTTATTTTTAATACATTAATTATTAATAATACGATGTGATTGTGTTCAGGTTGGGAGAGAAAGACAGAGGTTCGAGTTGGACGATTTCGATTCTGTACCCCAAAAATTCATGTGAATTGAGTGATACCCACACCATAATTGTAGAAGTGTAAGTTGGCCGATTATTTCATATTGTGGAAAAGAGATGCTCCATCATGATTGCTAAACTAACTTATTTCGTCCAATTTGAAGTTTATGTTACTCTGGGAGTAGGAAAGGGATTCTGTCATAAACTTTATATGAGCATTCCTTTAGAGTGAACTTGTGTTTCATCATACTAAAATGTACTTGTTTATGATTTGTTTTAGAAACATCATTCTTTCAAGTATGGGTTGTAAGTAAATTGATGAGGATATTATATTAACTTTTATATTTTTACTTTTCAAAAAAAGTAAATTGATGAGGATGATGAATTTCACTTTTTTCTTTTTTTTTTTTTTGTTGAAGGACAATAGTGGTTATTCAAATTAGTAAGAGATGTTTCGACTTCCAACATTTTATTACAAAATCCCATTCAATGACATTAAATTTGTGGTGAAGGGTGAGAATAATCCCATATTTTAAATGCCAAAGAGAGATGTTCCATAGTAACAAAAAATAGCGATTTTTTTTTATAAAAAAAATAACATCTTGCATCTCTGATGATTAAAAAATGTGTTTTTATTTGTGATAAAAACTGCTGCTTTATTTACAATTTTTTTTTTTTCATTTTTTTTCACTGGAAAAAAAAATATTTTAAACACGTTCTTGTTTTTTCAATGTGAAATTTGATACATAATAGAATTTGGTGATTCGTAAATGTTAAAAATATGAGATTTGTTGATGATAACTTGATTTTATGAATTCTCATCAGATATATATATTTCATAATTTTTAATATATTTTTTTTATCTTTTATTTTTATTGTTTTTTTCCCACTGTTTTCTCAATTTTTCTAAAGTTTTCCCTTGCCAATTTGAACACGTACCCGACTTTATGATTATGGTTGCATGATATAGTCATCGTGGCTTTGGGGTTTCTTCCCAAAAGTTCTTCAATAAGATGATCATGATAATATTGTTTCGAGTAATTCCTAATTTATGATAACATTATAAACATTCTTGAGTTATCTAAATTTACAATCCAAATAATCATTTCTAGGGGGTGCAATTTAGATTGGTTCAAAAGCGAGAACCAAACCAAATCGATAGCTTTGGACTGGGTTGGTTTGGGAATTAGTTGTGGTTCAATTTTGGGTTAAGAAAACAGAGAACCAATCAATTTGGTTTGGTTCGATTCTTGGTTCAAGGCACCAAATTGAGAAGCCAAAGATAAAATAAAAAAATATTTATGAATTATTTCAGACTAATCATCCAAAAGTCCAAAACATTTATTTGTTTGAAACTCACTTCGACTACTGTTAGGTTATTTACATAGCGACCTCAACTTTTGAATTAAAATTTGAAAATAATTATTAATTTTTTGAAAGATTAATGATTTATTATATTTCATTAAAACAAAATATGTTTCATAGGTTATTGGCAACCCAGAGAACCAAACCTATTCTAGTTCGGTTCCATGGAAAATTCGGTTCAATTCTGGTTCTTATCTAGAGAATTCAGTTCTACTATGGACCCCAGACCGAACTAAGTTGCAACCCTAATTATATTTTCCCAACTATCTATTTCCATTATTTTAAAAGTATCTTAATTTCTATTCCCACCTATAAACTGGTTAGACACAAAATAATTCCATTTGGAAGCTCTAGCGAGATCATACCATATTAAATTTTTTTTTTTTAACTAATCTAACTTTTAAACCCGAAAATCAACTTTCTTCAAAGATGACATACAAAGTAACATAACTATTTCATCAACCCATTTGTCATTTTTCTCCATTCAAGCAAACAATATACACAAGTCAGTTGCCTATATCAGAATTTTTTTATCTTTTTTTTTTTTTATCGAAAAATTGCCGAAAGTGATTCTAGGCTTAGTGCTTCAGCTCCATCCAAGTGTCATGTCTTTTAACATATCCCTTTCGAGAGTTGGGTAGTGGTGGCACTCCGAGAAATCTGGGTGTACTGTCACCCACAACCTGTCTAATGGACATTGTGGTAAGTGCCAAGCAAAGGTGTGCCTCATGGTGTGATTGCCCGCCGGCCCCTAAACGTGTCTGCTAAAAGCACTGAATGTGCCTTAAGCATGTGCCCTTGCCCACATGTCATTCCATTTTTGCACCACCTACACAGGGCATACATGTACAACATTTCTAGTCACCCTTGTTATGGCCCACCTAGTATCAATGGTGTCGCTATTCCATGTTAGAAATAAATAATAAACATTATTAAACAATAAAAAAATTTAAATAAAAAAGTGTACTTGTAGGGTTTCAGATGCTGCATAGGGTGACATTTTAAGTTTTGCTACTATTATATCATTATAGCCTGTTGTTACAATGAGAAACTAATATTGTATTACAACCATTATTTCTAGCCATGTAAGAGCAAGGTTTTTTATCATCTATTAAGAGAAGAAAGAGTTGTCAGAAAAGCATATGCGGTAAGGTCCTTCACTTTGGGGCTGCAATTCAGAGAAAGATTGGTCTTGAACCGTTGAATGGAGGTTCTAGTTTTGTGTGTGTGTGTGTGTGTGTTTTTTTTTTTTTTTTTTTTTGGGGGGGGGGGTTATACTTAACAAAGAGACTAGATGCCAAGAAACTCTCTTCCCTCCCTCAGTTATGTCACTTATCCCAGTTTGTGCCACTTAGCAGCACTACAAAAACACCCCTGGATGTGCTGATACCTACTAAACAATTACTTGTTATACGTTGCAAGGCGGACAACTACTATTTATCAGAGTTCTTGTAAACTTTTTCTCACTAGTTTTTATTCTCCTTATGCTTTTCCCTATCTTTCTACCCAATAAAAGAAAAGAGGCAAAAAGAGGCAATGAGTAGGGACAAAGTCGCACCAAATCCCATGTTTCACTTAAAAATTCATAAATGATATGCCAACTATATTATAAAAAAAAAAAGGGCATTACTGAGAACCAGGTACATATGGCAAATTGTCTTATGTTTTTAATTAATCCATATGTTTCACTTAAAGTAATATACTTTTTTTTTTTTGATCGATAAACTTAAAGTAATATACTTCACGTTGCCAACAATAACCACATGGATTGTGAGCACTGCATGCCAACAAAATACAAGTTTCATTATCTTTATGAAATAATGAACGAGTATAATACCTCTTTTGAACCTGATATGATGAAATAATTTCTGAAGCACGCAAAAAGCAACTGTAGTTCCACAAATTCCTGATTGATTGGTATCTTTCTCTGATACTGCTGTGACATTTGCAGATAACCTTCATGAAAATTCTAGTGCAAATAAAAGCTTGAACTTGCTCACACCACACTGGAAAAAAATTTAAAAAAAGGGTACAACAAAGTATATTTCCATCTCCCAAGTGCCAAAGTGCAATCCAACGGGGAGATGGGAGAAAGCAAAAAACAGCGAAGTGAGGAGCCATAAAGATTGGGAACTAGATGCTACTTATATATGTAATCAAAGCACGACATTATGTATGAGAAAGAAAATAGTCAACAATATCAATCACCATTCTTTAAAAAGAAAAGAAAAAAGTAAAGTAGGATACTGACCATAATAAAACATCTTATCAGCAATAAGTTACTGATGTTCAATCAAAGGCTTCGAAAAGTTGATCACTAAGTGGATACAGCTCAAGTTAGTATACATCAAGCTTGATACTAGCCACTGCAGAGTTATGGAAAATACATTGTAATAATCAAAGCAATCACATTGCTTCATTGAATTCAGGAGAAAGCTCACGTAAGCTTTTCGTAATAAGATTGTTCTCAAGAAAGATATCACCATATTACAAAATAATCTGAGGCTGAAAAAATTATTACGCTGTTCACTTTTGTTGCTATCGCTATGAAAATTACAAAAATTTCAGGGGAGCACAAGAAATGAAATTTGGAGTTAAACAAATGGCAAGAAAGTTAAATTAGTAGCCAGAGTGCAACCATGCAACCACCACTTAAAAAAAATTCTAAGGGGCCACTTTCTCTTTCTTCATTGAAGTTATCAAGAGTGATTACAACTAAACAGAAAAGAGATACCCATCCTTTTGTTTCTTCAAACTGATATGATAGCATATAAGTACTCATTCATCATGGTGAAATTATCACAAGAAGCGTTGAAAACCACCATAATACAATTACCACCACTCTTGAAAGTAAACTAAGCACGCCATTTTACCTTTGAAGTGGAATGGCTTCTTCAACTTCTTCAGGTATGAAAAGCAAAGAACACCATCCGCTTCACACCAATCTCTTGCAAACACAATGTGTAAGATTAAAAGAAACGGCACAAATAATAGATACTAAATCCATACTATTCTGGTATCTAAAGCCAAATTATAGTGGCATTGTTTACAACGTGTCAATGGAAATATGTTACATATACAAGGTCCAAAAGAAACTGATTTAACCAAAGAAAAGTCATTTTGCCACACCTTACGATGCAAGCAGGTAAAGGGTGCACTTTTTCTATGATCACCAGTGCTCGAGGACAAAAGAATCTTTGATGGGGTGGAAGTCCACAAGAGAATCTTTGATCACCCAAATCATCTGGGGTGCCTGCTAAAGAACAGCATCAATTGTCTTTCCCATTAACAGAAGTTTCACAACTTCGTACACAATGCACGTCTCTCACCTCAAATGTGTCCATCGGAAGTGAATCCTCTAAGAATTTAATGAATGGAGTTCAAACGTCAATGTACACCTATTCGTTTTGCTTAGCCAAACAGACCACCAGTGCCTAATTCGCGTTGTTGCAGCTCCTTTCTCCGTTGTTCTTCTAATGGATCTGGGCTCTTCATAATTCTCCGTAACCGCCTAATAATCATATCCACAATTATATATAATATATATGTAGTAAGAACAACTTGGGAAAGACAATGTAAATGTTTCAAAATTTTCTTCCCTTCTTTTTATCATTGTTTGAAAAAGTTCTCCTCTCATTGTTTAAAATAGTCCTTGTTCTACATCTTCTTCTTCTTCTTATTATTTTTTTTTTTATAACCAAACGATTTATTGAAAAGAGAACAAGGAGTCCTCAAGGAGAGATACAAGATGCAGACGCCAAAAGGCAAAAAACAGAGAAGGCAAAGAAAAGCAAAAACCCAAAAAAATATCATATCAAAATACCTGTCTTGGGCATGCTGAGCGGGAAAAGTCGGCATAAAATCTTTTGATTTGGGAAGAGGAACTTCACGGAACCACTCATGATTAAGAGCATCTACGGCTGTTATTCGCTGCATTATATAGTAATAGGGGCTTGATTAACATCAGTATCCATAAATAATAATAATAATAAAGTGTTCAGATGCATATTGGTATAGCGTAGAAGTACCTACTCTACCTACCAAAAACAAAAGAAGAAGAATACCTTGTCAGGATCATAAGTTAGAAGTTTGTTCAACAAGTCAAATCCAGTATCAGAAAGAATTGGAGATCCAGTGAAAGATGTGGCTGGGAATTTCTTACGCAGTAAGTTATACCTGAAAGAAACAGGTCAGTGGTTACAACAAATATGAAATATATATCATGCAACTGAAAATTGCCACAAAGGCAAACCAGAAAGCCTGACCAGAATCACCTAAAGCTGGAAGCCTGGGAAAACAATGGCAAGAATAAGAACACAGCTAACTCCGTTGTGAACTAAATAATCTTGGAATACACAAAGCATTTACTTACGGTTGCTTAACAAAGTTGACCTTGACCCCTGGCAATTTTGTAAACCCTGGCCAAATTTTCTCACTTGGTGTGCCAAGAGTCCTAAATATCTGCAATTGAGAAAAAACAACAATAACTGATGAGACCAACTCAGCAATCATCAAAGGTGAGGAGGAGATTAGCAGAATATTGATTACCTTGTCAAGCTGATCAACTTCAGTTTTCCCACTGAAAAGTGGTTCCTTAGCTAAAAGTTCCGCCATTATGCAACCCAACGACCACATGTCAATAGCCGTTGAATATTGTTTTGCTCCTAATAGAAGTTCAGGTGCCCTGGAATGTAAATGATGGGAAAATGATCAAACAAAATAGTATCAGGTGGATAAGCCAAAACAAATCTATATAATAAAACACAACTGTGGACCCACCCCAGCTCCATTATGGCCACATGGGGTATAAACGTCCCCTCCAGCTACAGTGCAGTGGGGTCCACACTATCCTGCCTGGTGAACTCTAGTATATATATATGCATATACTCTGGAACTTGTCTATTCCATTCATTGTAAATGTGTATTCCGAAAAATGTCTTTGACTATAATTACCCATTAATCTCAAAAGGCAAATAATAATAATGTGAATGATATGTTGAATGGAGCAATTAGGAACCCAGAAAAGGGATGAATTTTAAATGTATATAATACAATTAAGCAAGACTGTCTGGCATCAGCTAAAAAGATGGGACCAAGAGCATGATGGGAAACAGTTGAATTGAAAGGACAAATAATGCAAATAAATATGGAAATATTTTTGTAGTTTCTGCACAAAGATCAACCAAATATAAATAGCAGCAGACAGCTAAAACACCAAATTAGCATAAATGAACCAAATAATGTAAAACGCAATAGAACACGTGGGGAAATAGCACAGAGCTCACCTGTACCATAGAGTAACCACTAAATGAGTATAAGGCTTCAATGGGCTCCCATATTGCCGAGACAACCCAAAGTCGCAGATTTTCAACTCACCCTGATTATTCAGAAGGAGATTTGATGTCTTTAAATCCCTATGAAGAACCCAATTATCATGAAGATACTTGACACCCTCCAACAGCTGTATCATAAGGCATTTGACCTCACTCTGACTAAAAGGTTGCTTCATTGTTTCCATCAATCCTTTAAGATCATGCTCCATGTACTCCATAACCATAAAAATACTATCAACGTTACTTCCCACAACAACTTCCTTAACATCCACAATTGACGGGTGATGAAAGGACAGAAGAATGTTTATTTCCCTCAAAGAGGTCAAAGGAAAACCTTCTCTTTCTTTTTCCATTTTTACCTTCTTAAGTGCTACGATTTCTCCGGTCTTATTATCCTTGGCCCTATAGACAACACCATAAGTGCCTTCGTCTATCTTGTTGAGTCTCTCGAATTCATCAACACTTCTACACCCATGAAGCATGTTTATACTTCTTTGTGGAGGGACTATTGGCTCTGGGGTCCTACGTGAATCATATTCTTCCTCGGAATCCATATCAGTTACATTATTGTTCTCATCTTCGTCAATCTCAATATAATCATTCTTATCCAAATCATTCCCAATGTATTCACCTTCACTAGCAGACCCAGAAAATCGGCCTCCATCAGATTCTGACGACTTGGCTCGGGTTCCTTCCGACCCTTCTCTTGTGAGCTCCCCGAGCTCAGGACTCGATGCTTTTTTCCTCCTTTTGAGCATTTCTTTATCGTTGGAATCTTCTTTATCATCCCCGGGGGAATTACTCTCATCCGCCCATCGTGAGGCAGAGATATTCCATGTCCGAACAGACTCTTCTTCATCTTCCAACTGCCCAGGTTCTCTATCGTTGTTCAAAGGCTGCTCCAGAGGCGATGAAATGGATACACCATCTGGCGACTCAGATACAGCCGACCCCACTGAACCAGGCGTAACCAAAGGTTTGGTTGGTGAAATCTGGGAGCTTTGAAGTTGGTTAAGCTTTGCAGGAGACACCCGTACATCCCCGGACAGAATAAGACTTGGCGAATCAGGTCGAAGAAGAGAGCTCGTCGGGAACACTTTGTTTTTAGATGTGTTTCTTACATCCTTCTCTTCTCTATCCCAAACAATCGGAGAAAACTTCCGCTTCTTCCCCAAAGGTGACCGAACCACAGTATCCTTAACTTTCAATGTAGAAGCAACAGCACCCTCGGATCCACTACCACTTGACAACTCACCCGGTTCTCGGTCTGCCGTTCTAACCGAAAAACCAACTCGGTTTCGTCCACCACTACCACTGCTACCCGAATTGCTCCTACTCGAAGAAGAATTATACCCCCCATTTGTTACTTCCCTCTCCTTAATATCCTTCTGCCTAACCCTAAACTTGTCCCTAACATCCGACTCTCTGTTTTGAACATTTTCACGATATCCTCTATCACTCTCACCATTTCGAATCTGATCGAATTCTTCTTTTGGATAATAAGATTCCCTCCTCGTAACTTCAAGATCAGATTCACGATTCTTTCCTGCTGCCATATACTCGATGAAATAGAATCCCTAGACCCAGAAAACGCACTAAATAACAAGCAAAATAAGTAACCAAACCCTAGTAATCGCAAAAGCTGCTTCTTTTTTTTTTTTCCTTTTTTTCTTTTTTTTTTCTTTTTTTGAAACCCTAGGATTCCAGATAACTACAGATCTGATAAAGATGAGAACAATAGTAACAAAACCCTAGGTAATTATAAGCAAAACTTCTACTTTCGTTCTTGAAACTCGAAATCCTCTCTTCTCCAACAAGAATTTGCAAAGAGAGATTGAGATCGAGAGCGAAATCTTAGAAATCGATAAACAGAAGAACTGTAAATTGGATTTCTCTCCCCCTGCTTCAAGATCACAATCGAAAGACTGGAGAAATTTAAAACAACAGAAAAAAAAAAGTCCTACCAAAGATTGAAACAGAGAGAGAGAGCAAGGATGTTAATGGCGGCGGCAACGCTCCCTGGAACGAAAGCTCACGAAATCGTCACTAAAGAAGCGAAGTCGCAACCACAGAGACGGATTGGATGCTTTTGTATACGCGGAGGTACGGGATCTTTTGCAGAATTCCAATCCAAATCCCAATGACAAGGGTAATTTCGAGTTAACACTTTTAAAACTGAGTCAATTCAACGAGTCGCGAGTTGACTTAGCGAGTCAAATAAATGTGTATTACACATACCAAAGTTGTTAAGAGCAAACTCCAATGCACTCGTCGGGCTCTCGTTCTGTATCCTCTCCTAATTGTTATTATATTAAGTCAGAGTTCTTCAAAAATGCTCCAATGCTCGGACTTTGGCTCCCTCTTACAAAAAAAAATTTGGAGAGAAAAAGTGTGGGAGGCAAAAAAAGAAAGTGGGTTTCTCTTTCTTTACTTGTTGACAGTAAAAAAAAAAAAAATGGTGGTAGTTGTGACACATCTCACTATTCTTGAATTAGTGAAAAGTGATTTTTACTAATACGATTGGAGTGAAGACCTCTTGAATAAGCAAAAAGACTTTCCACAATAAAGTGATTAGCAGAGTTACCTCCCAAATATGCCTATTTGCATTGAAGTTGCTCTTAATAGGTCAAGAGAAATTCCATTGTCACGCCAATTTTTACTAAGAGCACCCCAATTCACATGAAATCACCTATGAATTAGAACAAAGATTTTTTCCAAAATGTGTGCAACTTATGTCAAAATCCCGATTTCGATTCACTATTCATTTTTATTCTCAAAACATGCTTTTCTAGTGAATTAGTCACATTCATAATTAACGAATTCATTGATAAATTATCGACGAGATAGTTGATAAAGCAAAATCGTTGGTATTTTATCATGAATTCATAGATTATAAAAGTAATGAATTCACTTTAAAAAGCATGTTTTGAGAATTAAAATGAACAGTGCACTAAAACCAAAATTTCATTATATTCAACACACGAAATGAAGATTCACCCATTACAACAGATCTTGGGATGTTCTTGGTAAAAGTTGGTGTGTCAATAAAATCTCTATATTTTAAAAAGTTTGAATTTTTTACTATTAGGACTTATGTTTATTTCTATTTTCAAATATATATATATTAATTATAAAGCAATAACTTGGCCTAGTTTGTAGTCTGGCTCAATTCATTATCAAGTTGATCATCCATTGAGTTGGCTCAAACGTGTTATTGGCTAAATTAACTTGAAATTTAATTGGCTCAGTCAAGTTTTGAATCAACTCAATTGATTAAAATGTTGTTTGAGACGCAAGTCAACCTGATGACTAATGAAAAATTATGACATGTTAAAAAGATTGACATACTTGTCTTTAATCTCTTGTCAAAATCCTTGAAAACAAATAATGTAATAGATGATGAGCTTATCTACTTATTCAAAATTGTCAACAAGGACTTGTATGGGATTGTGTGTGGGTAAGTTGTTAAATGGCGCAAATGGATGTCACGAGAGTTAAATTGAGGCTAGGTCTTCATCAAGGATGACCCTGAAGAGGGTTATGAGAGATTTATGGTATTTTGCGTGGTTTTAAGGAGTGGGATAAGTTAAAAAGTTTTACTCACCGAGCCATTTTTTCTTCTATTTTTTAGGTTTATGATTTTATACGAACCTAATCATGATTGTAATACAACTACTAGAATTATTTGATAGAGTGCTATAATGTTTGGTGATGTTGAGATTATTATTTGTGCCAGACCTTTGTAATGTTTAGAAAGCATGTCATAATTTTTAATTGGGGTGTGATAAATAATTTAAGAAATTGGGATGTAATAAATAAAAGTTGGGGTGCCAATAGGAATAAAAACAAACCTTAAGAAGAGGAATAATAAAATAGGAGAACATAGGTGAGAGTGAACTTGAAAAAGATGATGAAGATTGAAAAAAATATATTAAATCGATTAAAAACAACGAAGAGAAGTAAAGGAAAGATTTAAATGACTAATGGCCACCAATTTAGACTAGGGTGGTCTTAAACATATTTACGATAATTAAAAAAAAAATGTACAAACATTATATTCTTCCTTAGATGTATGTTTTCTCCCATCTAAGAGAGAAATACATGAGTAAATTTCATAATGTTGAGAAGTGGGGTTCGATTCAATCCAAGAGTTTTTTTTTCTACGTAGGAGTGCCACTTGACCGTTGAAAGGAGTTAACAAAATCACTTAACCTACCTTTTAGTTGTCACTTGAAAATACTTTTGATTGGTCCTATCACAACATAGCAACTAGAAGTTCAATGAATTAGAACATGCCCCCTATTGCAGGTATGACTTACAATGATTAGAAATATATCCGATGTTTGAATTGGCTTGTTTCAGAATTTTTTTTTTTTGAAAAATCAGATTTTCATATTGAAATCTTAAACCCAAAACAATTTTAGATCGGATTCGACTGTATCCCAATCCACAATAAAAAATCTGATCTAAACAATTTTTTTTATTATTCTTAATTTCATATAATTAAATACATAAAAAAAAAAAAAAAAAACATTTTAGTCTTTTTGGTTTCCCTTTATATTTGTAGTTGAAAAATATATTTTTTTTTTATAATTATATATATATATTGATTTTTTGAACTTTGATAATTTAAAAACAACACATGTGTTTGGATCGGATCAATTTTGGATTAAAGATGAAATGAAACATATTGGATTCAATTTATATATTCATTAATCTGATTGGATCAGGTACATGTTTTAAAAATTTTAGATCAATATTGGCGTGGTACTGATCCTCACCAATATTGATTTGATTTCGAATCGATCCCTTGCCAGCCCTACTTACAGTTACCACTTAGTTTAGTTGGTTAAAGTCTTTGGGTGATGATATTAAAAGCTCGAGATCAAATCCCATTAACACAGAATCACTAAACTCATTAAAAATAAGTTTACTAATAAAAATTAAAAGACTTCTCTCACTCCCATCCCATCGTACTCTCTATCAATCTGAGCGTTTCATAACAACTTTTCAAAATGGATTAAACTCGTATACCCCATTATATCATGAAAACATTGAAAGGATCACAATTATTATTCCATTAATTCCCCCCAAAAAGGTAGAATTGATTAGATGATCATAAAGAGGAAGCATTTGAATCTCGATGATCATCCAATGATGGAGTGCTTGGAAGCAAAATATGTCAAAATTAAATATATTTTTGCCAAAAATTGTACAAATAATTAAAGATGTCCTAAAGAACCACCAGCTGTCACAATCTTTAGTGCCAGCTTAATATATGGATGTTTGATATCTATAGTAAAAATCAAAATGGTTGATAAATCCTAGAGCTGTAAAATAGTTGAATTCCTGGTTTGGAGTAGTCAATGATGTTGATGTGTAGTGTGGATATATACAAGGGATAAGCCTTATATCACACACACACAAAAAAAAAAAAAAGTATGCCACGTGGCATTTCATTTTGAGAAGTTTTCAGCATATTTAAAAAAATAAAAAATAAAACTTATTTAAAAGTTAAAACTATCTGATGATATTGACATAATCCTTTATCTTCTTAACAGTTGACATATCCTTTCTTTCCAAGATGATGACATGTTCCTTGGCTTTGGTCCTTTATGAGAAATTAATAAAAATTGACTTTAAGTGGTTCCATTTTCAATCTCCATCCCTATTTTATCTTCAAAGTTTAAAACTTATCTATTTCATTCTTTGAATGCAGAATTAGATTTTTTGGGAAGCAAAAGCTATGGATTTTAGATAGAAAAATAAATTGATTTTAACAAAAAGTTAAGATGGGTTGAAAGTGAAAAATAAGAGATGATAATGAATAAGTATAAAAAAACGAAAATCCACAAAACCTTCAATAAATTAGTTAGAAATTGCATTTAAGTTATTAAGAACCACACACGAGGAAGTGGAGGTCTTGAATTCAAATCCCCTTAAAGAGTCATAATTAAGAATTTATCATAGATATTTTTTTTGTGCAAGTGGGGTTAGGAGACTACACGAGGTCCGAAGACTAATGGAACTAGACTCTGCATAAATACTAGGCATTCCATTAGGGGCAGATTTATAGTGGGGGCATTTGTCCCCACAAGAATTTTCAAAGTCTATGAATTAGCGAGTTATTTGCGAATTGCAACAGATAAAAAAAAAATGCCCTTCCCACTTTTAATTACCCAACAACTTTATCTTTTTTCACTCTTAATTCTCTCCCACAAATTTTTTTTTACTCTTAGTTACCCTCACATGGAAAAAATCTTGATTCCACCCCTGCATTCCATTATAGAGATTTAGTTTGGATATTGAAGAGATATGCATTCCTACAATGTTCTCGAACCCTCCAATGTGGTATTTAGGAGGGGATGCAGAGCTCAAGTATGTCGGAGTTACTCTCAGAGGATCGTAATCGTATAAGGTTATAAGAGAAGATCATGGTCCAAGGATGTGTCATCATGAAAAGATAGGGGTATCTCGAAGAATCATCCAAAGTTGGGGGGATTTGTCTAAAAAATTAAAATTATTAGTATCCAATAAAAATGTACCACGTGGCACAACTCATTGGTGACAGTTACAGACACACAAAGTCCACTGTCTACCTGTTGATATAAACGAAAAACCAACGACTCGCCTCACCATAAACGAACCAAACCAAAGCAAACCACACAAAGTCACAGAGAGAGAGAGAGAGAGTTAAAAATGGCGGACACCTTCTGCCCGGACTGCAAGAAAAGCACAGAAGTGGTGTTCGACCACTCGGCAGGTGACACGGTCTGTTACGAGTGTGGACTCGTTCTCGAGGCTCACTCAATCGACGAAACTTCCGAGTGGAGAACCTTCGCAAATGAGTCAGGTGATAATGATCCAGTCCGAGTCGGTGGTCCTACTAATCCTCTTCTTACCGATGGAGGTCTTTCCACTGTAATCTCTAAACCTAATGGTGCTTCTGGTGATTTCTTGTCTTCTTCGCTTGGTCGATGGCAGAATCGAGGATCTAACCCTGATAGATCCCTCATTCAAGCTTTCAAAACCATCACCACAATGTCCGATAGGTATCTCGTGTTTCGTTTCCTGTCTGATTCGCTTATATGTTGAATTTGATCTGTTTGTGACCTAATTTCATTTTTATTTGTTTTTTATATGAGAAAAATTGGGTGGAATCAATTTGCCATATTATAAGTACCCAAATTATGGGTTTATTGTGTGTGTACGGGCATGGAAAGTTTGCATTTTATGAATTTTAAGAAAAATAAACAACGGTCAAGATTGTATGGTAGGTCTTTCTACTTCAAACTGTTAGGCAAGTGAGATTAATGGTCAGTAATTAGTATATGAAGGCAGGTTTTGAACCGAGATTGTGGTATCGACACTCATAGACTTTAACCAACTTAGAAAGGTGGCACCTTTAATTCATCAAGATTATGAATACCATTGTAATGGATTAAAAATGGGAAATTTCCGTTGGAAATAATAATCTTTCGACCCATTGAATTCTACAATCTTAGTTTTTAAATTGTTAGCTGGTTTATAAATTTGTCATTAAAGAACAACAACCATCTCACATATTTGTCACTCTTGGACTTTGAGTTGTAGAGTGATTGTCCTTGATCAAAGGCCTTTATACCCTAAACCATTATGTGCATATATAGAGTTTGCCCGTGCCTATGGCATGGGCATCCTTTGGGGTTAAAGGGGTAAAAGAGGAAAGATAATATAATTTGAGGGACATTATTGAAAAATGAGGGTTAGGGGAGGAGGAGAGAAAAGCCAATAAAGTTGAAGGGGGTGAAGAGGAAAGGCAATAAAGTGGGGGTAGTGTAGACCCCACTCCACTATAGCTAGCAGCTGGAGTTGGTCCCACAATTGTGTTTTTTTCAAATAGATTTATGGTACTTAACTCGATAATATTGATTCATATTTAATCTTCGTAATTCTTTTAATTTTCATATACTGGAGTACTTGCAAATCTATTGATCCAATGACATTGTGTTTCAGGTTGGGCCTTGTTGCCACTATCAAGGTGAGCCTTTCAACTAGTTTGTGGTGCTTGTAATCGGGAACATTATTATATCAAATATCTATGTTTCTAGACTTACCCCCTTTTGCATTGAATCATTGCCCTTGCTCCTAAAGAGTATGAATGATGGAAACCACATTCTAAGAATATAATTTTGGCGCAAAATGCATTAGCATGTAAAATATATCAATTATACATCAGTTGAACATACATGCATACATGTATGAATTGGACTGTGCATTCATGGGATTATGTTATTTACATTTCATCAAAACTATGGTTGTTTTTTGCCTATATTGCACTTATTATGCCAATGAAGGATGAGTTTGTAATTAGTGGTACTATCATCGAAACTATGAAATGACATGGTTCAAATGAGAATACTCTGGTTTTCATGATCCATGACTGTGTTAGTGTTGCTATTTGCATGAAGTAAAATGATTTTGCTAGAAACAATTCTCATCTTCTAGGAGCACTTTACTTGTCCCACACACACACACACACAAAATAATAAAAATACTTACCCTTTTTTGGGATGCGTGTGCAATGAATAATTTTATCTGGTCGGCAACACCTATTTTGTGCTAACTAATCCTCTAGGAGGGCATGAAGCCTGTTGTGGTCTAAGAGGCCAAAAGTGGATCCATTTATTCTTGAAGTTATTTATTTCAAATCTGATGTTAATTGTTCCCCTTTATGCTTGCATCTGGTAGTTATTTGCATCTGTTTTATCATGAAAACTTCATCATATGGAACTTTTGGTTTTTGGTAAAAATCCAGGATACATAGGTCGTGATCTTTGGAAGACTATTCAATTGGTTAGTTTTCTAATTTGTGTATAAGCACTTATCTGTTTATGTGACTAAAGAATTTTTTTCTTAATATTTAGGAAAAAATACTAAAAGAGAGTTAAATATTTTAATATTTATAAAAAAGAAGCTATTTTTTCAAAAATTACCCAAAACGAGCTAAATTGCTGGGGGTGTTAAAGCAAGGTATTAAAACACTGCCAGTCCAGCGTTTTAACTATTCCAAGGGCATTTTTGGTAAAGCAATGTATTTTAACACATTAAAACGCTGGACTGTCCAGCTACTTAATTTGTTTTTGGTAATTTTTGAAAAAATATATTCTTTTTTGTAACTATTAAAATATTTAACCCCCTTTTAGTAATTTTCCCTAATATTTATCCATCAAGGCCTATGTCTTACCATTTTAGCAGTTCCTCAATACCCAATAGATTTTCCTTTAGCTGTATATCTTCTAAAAATGCTATTAGTTAATGGAATAATTTGCAGTTGCTTATATTCAACATTTTGGTAATTTCTGTAGCATTTGGATTCTTTTTAAATTTGTTTTTGAGGTGTGTTGAATTCCTGACATTTGCATAAGCTAGTTAAATTATGCCTATTGGAGGCGAATTTTTCCTTCCTTTTTGTGCATGTTCAATTATTTATTTCATTGGTAGAACCTAACCAACTAGGTAGACTTCTATGGTGGGATTGATTCCATCAAGATATGGAGACATGTTCTCGTCAGGTATCTTTCAAGCATAGTCACCAAAGTCGCCAACTTTTTCAAAAAATCGTGTTTAAATCGCAATTTTAAAGACTGACGACATTTGAAAAAGTCGCAATTTAAACAAAAAAAATGTGATTTTTTTTTCTTTTCCTGGACACGCTATTTTAAAAGGGTTTTTTCAAAGACTATTTATTCTTAAGTTTAAAATAGGATTTGATGATATAAATGATAACATCACTTAGTAGAAAAAAATATAGTCTTAACACTATTTCGATTTTTCCCCATTTTTTCGTTTTTTTTTTTTTTTTTGACTTTTTCCCGAACCCGACTTGGTGACTATTCTTCCAAGGATAAAGGCAGACTATGAGTGTTTTCTCCATAATTGCTTTGTTCAATTCCATAACTGCCAGAGCTTGTTGGCCATTTATATTGACACCCTTTGTTTATAAGAGGATTGTTTACGTGGTTCTTGTGCATCCATAAGACGTCCTGGTTTCCAAGTTTGTATACTACATGTTTTCTTGCTGTTTCCTTGGTGATGATGATGATTTTTTTTTTCTTCCAAAATTTCCTTTAAAGGACCGAGCAAATGAGATATACAAAAAGGTAGAAGATCTGAAGTCCATTAGAGGAAGAAATCAAGATGCAATTTTGGCTGCTTGTCTTTACATTGCTTGTCGGCAAGAGGACAGGCCTCGTACTGTAAAGGGTACAACTTAAGCTCTTACACATGGATGCTTCCTGCTTTATTTTCGTGTATGAGCCTGCCCTGAACTCATCACTTTGAATTAGAAATTTGCTCCGTTGCCAATGGAGCTACAAAAAAGGAGATTGGACGGGCAAAAGAGTACATAGTGAAACAGCTGGAGGTAGAGATGGGTCAATCCATGGAGATGGGAACTATACATGCTGGAGATTTTCTGGTGAGTTTAGTGAAGTAAAGCTGCTGCTTTAACTTTTCATATCTAATATTTGCAGTTTGAAATTTGCCAACTCTTGTACTATCATGGAGTCTGATTTGTCCTTCATCTTAATTTACAGAGACGCTTCTGTTCCCATCTTGGTATGACCAATGCAGCCGTTAAAGCTGCCCAAGAAGCAGTCCAAAAGTCGGAAGAGCTTGATATAAGGTATTCAACTTTTGGAACATATGGATGGGCAGTTGTTTATTGAACTCTTCTTTTGAAATTAGTGCCTTATTTAGTATTTTTTCCTCCTACAAACTTTCTAGAATTTACTCTCTTCTTATTGCGTATATATGTTTGTTGCTCATGGTTCACTTTTATGTGTGACAAACTGAAGACCGTAATTTATAAACGCCCTAGAAATAATCTGTCCATTGGACATCTTTAAAGTATATTCCATGTCCATGTTAGGAAACTATCAAACCTTTCATACCGAGTATCAAGGAGTCCTAAACTCATCTGACGTGATACTCACCCAATTTGGTGAGAAAATCATGTTGAACTATCTCCATGTTTAACCTATCGACATTTCTTGATCATCTCGCTTGTTAACAAACTTGCACTACCATGCCATGCCCTTGATGTTTGCAAGTCTAGAACTTCTTGATGATCCTTGAAGTAGGTAGAGGTTTCTCAAGAGCAGTGTTGTATACTGCAGCATAGGAGACATGTTGGTGCTGCTGATGAAAAGTAACCTGACTGTATGATCAATTTATTTATTTTTATTTTTTGATACATGATTGGATGATCGTAACTTAACCAATTATTAATGTATTGTTTGGATCTTTCAATCAAGAGTTGTGATAATCTGACTCCCCCAAGTGGCATACTCAAAATACTCTCCTGACGTGACATGTGCTAGAACCATAGACTTTATGCCTCGGGATGCACAACTGCACATCCCCATAAATCTGTGCAGTTGTGTATCCCGATGAAAGAAAATCTATGGTTCTGGCACATTCCATGTTAGGAGAGTATTTTGAGTATGCCACGTGGGGGTGTCAGATTATCATTACTCTTCAATCAAATGCCCATTTATCAGTTGGTTGGGATTCTGACGGGTCCTCCATTACATGGTTCATTCCCTCATTGCATGTAGACTTGGACATAGACACAAGGAATTCTGAGGTTTTATACTGTATGGCACTATGAAACACTATCTATTTCTTTATTTCCACTAAGAAATCGTAACCTTACCTCCTATGGCACATCATATATTTATTCTTTCATAATCTCAAATAGTTCTGTTGTGAGGACTACTCATAATCATGTTTTTCGCAGGAGGAGCCCCATCTCTATTGCTGCAGCTGTCATTTACATGATAACCCAGTTGTCGGATGAAAAAAAACTTCTCAGAGGTTCGGCGAATTTTATATATTGTCATCTCTCTTTCTCTCTTTCTCTCTTGCTCTCTCTCTCTCTCCAGGTGCACTTTCATAATACATCATTTTGTTTGAATGGGTTGCAGATATTTCGCTTGCTACTGGAGTGGCAGAAGGCACCATCCGGAACTCCTACAAGGATCTCTACCAATATGCTTCAAGGCTGATACCGAGCTCATTTGCAAAGGAGGAGGACCTTCGCAACCTTTGCAGCCCATAGACTAACATAGATAAAACTGCCCGCCTATCTTGCATAATGTTCAAAATCTTCAGTGAAGCTGCTGCTGCTGCAATGGAGATATAGGGACCTCTGAAGCTAGTGTCAACATCATCGTTTCTTTTTTTTGTTTATCCCCATTAACATGTTCAGTCCTTGATGAATTTCTCCTTTTCACTTGTATCTCTTCCACCTTTTGTTCCCGTTCTGGGATCAACAAGTGATACCTGTCATGTTCAAGGGAACTCTGGCTGGAAAACCCAACAATGCTTAATGGATGTTTTTTCTCAGATCTTACCAAACATTGTTATTAAATATGTTTATAACAGTTTGTTACGACTGCTCATCCAAGGAATCGACATTGGGTGAGCCACCATTTCCCACAATCATACATTTAATAAGCTATTAAAATTACAAATTTTTACGAAAGAGATTATAAATTTATCTGTTCGTAGTATTTTATCATCCACCTCAACATTCTCATTCTCATCCACCTGAACATATTATTCCTTAATTGTTCATGATTCAGCCCCATGAAGCATTACCAAACGTTTTAACAAAATTCCTTTTAATTTGATTAACATGCCTCAAATCATATAGCACTCCAAAAAATGCTGAACAAATTTCCATATGGAATGTTTCAATCAAATATGAAGAGTCCATCGAGGAATAGCGCTTAGGTATGCATGTGGTGTACACAAGGATGTGCACATTGCCAGACTAGATGGGGCTTGTGCATGAACCAAAAAAAATTAGCCTTCAGGAAGCTTTCATCCAACATGATCAACAAATTTTGAAATTCCAATTTCAATTGAAAGATAGAAAAACTGAATGAACCAAATTCTATGAAAATAAATATGATTACCCAACATCTCGGTAGTTCTAAGTTATTCAAAAATGATGATTACATAGGAGAAACATAAAAAAGAGAAATTTTGAAGCCACACATGATACAGACACTAAGACTTACATAGGAGACAAGTTGTGTAACGCCGTGAAAATTTATTACGTATATCGAGGAGTTAAGTCAATTATATAGATTTGCTTTCCTATTTAGTTTAGAATAAAAATATTAAAATAAATTTTAACATTGTCGATCTAAAGTAAGGATTTGTAAGAAGGTGAATTTGATAAATAAAATGTATAATTCAGGGAACCTTATCATGATTATGATTGAATAATTAGAACATTTAGTCAAAGTAGATAAAATTCAAAATTTTATAGAAAGCTCTTTTAGTTAAATGGACGTCATCATTGAGTTCAAAATCATCAAAAAACATAGTTTAGATTGTCAATATGCTTAAATCTGAATTTAATAGGATAAGTTACGAAAATATTAATTTTATAAGAAAAAGGTCATAAAGGGTATTTTGGTTAATAGAAAAAAATCGATGATGAATTTTGAAAATCTAAGATACACAATTTGAATTGATATAATGTAAGGAACATAACGAAGAAAAAAAAAAAAAAAAATATTTAATAATTATTTTTATATTATTAAAATATTAAAATAAATTATTTTTATAAAAATTGGGCTTAATTATAATTATTTATATAAGAAAGATAGATTTGAAATTATTAAAGTGTTAAAGGGGTGAGATGTAATTAATATAAATAAAATTATTATTATATTATATAATATAAGTTGATGTTTAATCGTATCTACGAGAAAAGAAATAAAAATAGAGACGAGTGGATTTTGTTAGTGGATCCATATACATTACATTTGATTGAGAATTAAACATGTTTTAAACGTGAATTAAAATCCAACACTAAATAACAAAATATCTACGACATTGAAATCTACTTAGTCACCAGATTATTTTGTTGAATCGTCGAAGAAATTAGATAAAAAAATCATTTTAATGTCGTAAGGATGCGTAAAACCCAACTGCGAAGGTAGAAAACTTATAATTTCAAATATGAACATTACTTCTGTTATATGTGAATTGACATTTGAATTTAGTGAAATTATTTTATGTAATTTTGGACTTCTTTGTATATATTAGAATCATGTGTATTGTGTCTATTTATATGTATATGTTTAGAAAGTGAGAATTAATGTTTATGACGTGGACAAACTGTTAATTGATATGAGATGCATTGTTCATTTATATGTTCTTTTGAATTGTAATTATAGTTATATTTTTTTTAAAGTGATGTATATTCGTTATGATATGTTAATTGGAATACAGTAGATATATGGATTTTAATTATACATGTATATTTCTACAGATGCAAAATTTTCATAAGTCTAATTTTTTGGGGAACTTTTGTCAAAATTATTTGGAAGAAATCCATATCATATTTAAACTTTGAAAATCTTGACTTTGATTTTTTTTAATTTTTCACTCCACCCTCAAGATTTGGGAAAATCTATATCTTAAATTGGGGGCGTGACAAGTTGTGTCCTCCCTCCCTAAGACTTGTAAAGTAAGGGGTATGGGGCATGTGCTTTGTACACTTATTATTAATTCGAACTTCTTGCTTAATTAGCGAAAAAAAAATGGCTTGACTAAGAAAAATGGGCAAACCTAGTTATGGATAGAAATGGATTACAAGCTCAATTTGGTTCTAAACATATCTCCAATGACTTTCTTTGGAGATGGATCATCTGGTCCTCTGTCCCGCTGTCCGGATGTGAAGTACAACCATCCATCCCAATACCCCACTAGAGTAGTTTTCAAGCGGAATGGCATCTTCCCGATCACTGACCATTTCTGTAAACATTAAGCACCAAGAAAGCAATTACATAATCAAATAACAACAAACCAATGTTGTTTTTATGTTTCCCATTTAGAGGCAAAAAAAAAAAAATCCACCTAAAGAAAATTCTAACAACAATGAAGCTGGTAAATGATGGGAGAAGATCAATACCAGTGTGTCTAGATGAAATTGGAACACTTCTCCAACAAGGATCATCTTTTTGGTCTCGGGGTGCTTCTCTGTGCTGCCTCCCACAATAATAATGGAATTGTTGACTACGACCCACGCAAACTCTATATGGGAGTCAGGCTTTGGCATGGGAGTCAATACTTTCCACTTCATCTTATCATCCAACATGTAGACATCACCATATACTACCTGGAACAGTCGAAAATTGTACGTTAAAGTATGTAAAGAAGCTGTGAAAAAAATAATACAGAAAGGGCTAGAGCATGGAATGATTGAACAAAAAATCCATAAAATGTGATCATCCCCAAGAATTTTCTTCAGCTCACAATTCACATACCTCATGTCTTCGAGAACACTTGAAAATAGGTGATCCAGGTTTGGCCATAAAATCACCCTCTTGACCACCAATAACGAAAAGCCGATCGTCAACCACGACACAAACCCTGTTGGAAAAGTAAACCTCAAATCAGAAATAAGATAAAATTTCATAATGTAAGTCACAAAGATTTTTTTTTCTTTTTTTGATGGTTAAGGTGGACTTGGAATGGTACTAAAGTGACACATGGATGCAACTACTACTGACCACAACAAAAACAATGAATTTCAAAATACATAATGCAGTAATTGTATTAATTTTACATATTGTTGGCACGTAACCCAAAATTTCTGGCAACGATACTTCTATCCATAAAAATTTAAGCCTGAATTGCAACCCCTGGCTATTATTGAAACGTACTTAAACAGCCAATTATCAAAAGACACATTTCTGTTCTTTATATAACAAAGCAAGGGGCTGGACCCTGGATCACACATGGGGTTATCATCGGAAGGGCAAAAGGCGTAAAATAAAGGCATACAAAATCATCATGTAGGAGAATAATGTTCAAATTTTTTTAAAAATCTCACTACTTATTGGCATTAAACAAATGCAATAAAAAAGGTTATGTAATGATTTTCTAACTCAACTCTGACAGAATAACTCAAAAACTCACTGACGTGGCATGTGCAAGAACCGTAGATTTTTTCCCTCAGGATACACAACTGCACATCCTCATAAACATATGCAGTTGTGCATCTTAGGGCGAAAAATCTTTGGTTCTTGCACATGCCACGTAAGTGAGTTTTTGTGTTATTCTGTCAGATTGAGTTAGAAAATCAGCACTTGATTATGAAAAATCCACCCAAGGAAATAATATTAATAAAATAATACACAACCAGATTGAAATCAAAGGGGTGACGTTTATTCATAGCTACAATTGATTCACTTCACACATCATTGAATATGTTTAAGAGAGAAAATGCATTACATGGAATAGGGATAAAAATAATTATAAATCGATCATTTCATGTATAACAAAATTGGTGTAAATATTAAGTGAAAAAGATCCCTACAAACCTGTGTGGTCCACCACGAGGAATGGGTATTTCAGTTCGCCACTCCTGCTCTAATACCTTGCCATTCTTTACTGCAAGACTCCAATGCTCTAATGCAGGTTCATAGCGATCCTCCTTGCTGCCTCCCATCACATGGAGTCTGCCTCTCCAAAGTTGGGTAGCTGGGGCATATCTGAAAGTTGTCACATTTGTTAGACCTATGGTCAGTGTGGCCTAATGAATCCCATGTTTTCTCATTCTTTTAGAAATTTGGATACCATCAAATAAAAGGAAAGCCAATGATAAAATGAATCCCAATCACCTTAGGGTTCTTAAAGGGAAACTCACTTCAAAGGAATTAGAAGGTAACCTTGATGGGTAGGAAACCTTCCACTAGAGAAACTCTAGACCCTCTTGCTCTCGTCTATAAAAGGGGAACGTCACTCCCTTATTATTCACTCTAAGAAATCAATTCTCAAGGATCTCTTTATTCTCCACAGAATTCTTATAGTTTTGGGTGATTGAGACATCAGTTTTACCATCAATAACAATACCTAGCCGTTCCATCAAGGAGGGAGGGAGAGAGAGAGAGAGAGGAAGAAGAAGAAGAAGAAGGCAAGTCTAGATCAAGGATTACACAAACAAGGGAGATTTCTCTATAGGTTTATTATACAGGTTATTCTTGGTATTCTTGATTCAATCATCGATCTACAATGGCAAAAGGTACGGTCTTATCTTCCTTCAATTATTGAGTCAAATTAATGTACTCTTTTGATTTGGATTGGATTCTACGATCCAACAGAGATATTGAGTTTATGATCAATCAAGTTTCTGCATTATATGGGTCATAAATTTCATTGGTCGAATTGTCAATCAAAGTCATGTTAGTCGATGAAATTTCAGAACTAAAAACATTAACTTATCATTCTAGTTATGGGATAAATATTTACAACTGCTATTGGATTTATCAGTTTGTACGAAAGGATGCATCAAAGATTTCATGAAATTTTACAATATATCCAGGAAAGTAGTAAAAAAAAAATCCCCTGCCAGTTCTAGATCATATGATGTTAACTACAAGAATAACAAGGATGAATAAAAATTCAACAAAACTATACTTTTTTGTCGAAATTTAGCAAAGGGTATATCTAGATTATGGAAAAACAAACAAATGAGATTAGATGGGGAACTTATGTTTTTAAAGACAAAACACCAATGTAGTATATACCTTGGGACTGGTAATGGCGGCATGTCATGCCATTGTTTAGTCTCTGTGTCCAACACAAAGGTACGAGCCGTGGGTCCTCTGCATTGTGGACCATATTGTCCCGTAACTATGTAAATATACCTTCCATCTGTTGCCATACCCAAATGTGAATGTGCCATTTCTTTCGGCATGTCAAACCTTCCACCCCACGAATTATCCGTAAAATTATAGACATCAACATGAGTTTGTACCTATATAAGATCATTACATTCTCATAAACACCAATGGGTATAAAACCCGTATTCGAATTGACTCATAGAACTCAAAAATATTTACTTACGAAATCGATTGTGCCGTACCCAGCAAACACATAGAGGAGATTTTTAATCTGAATTGCTGCCCCATCGAGACGAGGTACAGGGGCGGCTGACATCTCCTCCCACTCTAATTCTGGTGCAGGTAAATCCATAAAAGTTGCCGAAAGAACTCTTTTTGAAACCGACCCATTTTTACGATTAACAGTTTCTTTCTAAAAAATGATGAAAAAATTGAAAAATTAATCGATGAACCCTAAATGAAAATTTTGTAATGGAAGAAATGTAAATAGATTCTAAAGGACAACCTTTTTGGTATTGGGTACGATTATTCTTCCTGATTTCTCGACTGCCCAATTCGATGCGATCGATAAATACGATTTAGAGAGAGATGGAGATGAAGCCCATTGAAAATCTGCGATCAAAGCAACTGCGATAAATCCTGCGCAAGATAAGAGAAAGATGAACTTCGTTGAAATGTGCCTTCCGATTGTTTTCGCCATTTCATGGAAACCCTAGAAACAACAGAGAGAGAGACAGAGAGAGAGAGAGTTATAAATGGGAGAGAAAACTTTGGGCGCTAATGGTTTCTGTGGCTAGTTTACGTTGGTCGTTGGCGGGACTAATGGTTTCTAAAGAACACTTTTTTTTTTTTTTTTTTGACTTTACGAGGAGTTATAGTTTGCTACTGTAATTGTAGCTGTTTCGCACTTTTGCTACTAAAGCAACTAAAGTGAGACACGTGGATTTTTTTTTTTTTTTTCCTTTCTATTTCTGGTTTTTTGATAATTTTCATGAGAGTCATGAAAATGACTGAAATATTACACCTTCATCCTACATAGGGGTGCAACTTGATCCAGTTCAAATCGAGAACCGAACCAATCCGGTAGTTTTGGGCTGGTTTGATTCGGTTTGGAACAAGTTGCGATTTGGTTCTAGATTTAGGAAATGGAGAATCGATCAATTTGATTTAGTTCTGATTTAAGTCTTACATTGAACCGATTAATGATTTTTTTTTTATAAATAATTTAATAAAATTTTAATGAATAAATTAATGATTTATTATATAAAATTTCTTGATTATTATTTATTTATTTATACTGAAAACAAGTCATTTCCAACTACGGGTATGTTTGATTCCATGGAAAGCCACTTTCCATGGAATTTGAAATCCATGGAAAATTAATTGTGAAAAATAGGTAGAGTTGGAAAATCAAATTCCATTGTTTGATTTTACTTTGATAAAATCATGGTAAAATATGAGAAAAAAGAATAGGAGAATGAGAAAGAAGTTGAGAGAAGGGGGAGAGGAAGAAGAAGATGACGAGGAAGAGGGAGGGGGGACGATGTGGCGATGAAGGTGGCGGCGGCGACGATGGTGACGGTGGCGACGGCAACGGCGGCGACGACTGACGTAAGTGAGGAAGATGGGGGAGAACATGGTGGTGGTGGTGGTGACGGAGGAGGTGAGGGATGGAGAAGAAGGAGAAAAAGAAAAATAAGAAGAAGAGAGAGAGAAGGTGGTCGGAGACGTAGCCGACAGAGACAACGATGTTAGTATGATGGTGGTGGTGGTGGTGGTAGGGAAGAATTGAGGATGAAAAATATTGGTGGATTTCATTTTTCCACCCATATGGGTGGGAAAGTGAAATCCATGATTTAGTGGACTTTTTGAATGGGGTGGAAAATGAATTTTCATTTCCATGTGTAATCAAACACTTGAAAAATGTCATTTTTCATGGAAATTGATTTTCCACCCTATTTTCCATGTGCAATCAAACATACCCTAAGTGTTTAGGATTTTGGCAACTAATGAAACCAAACCAACTTTTGTTAGGTTTGGGTTGGTTTGGTTCTAGTGGCATCCGATTTTTGTTCTGGAATTGAATTATGTTGATTCCTTTCCGATTTAGCCACAAACGAAACTGATTTTTATGATGATTATGTTTTAATTTTTTATTTGCAACCATGATTTATGCATTTTGAAGAGATTTGCCCAGCATCGAACTAAAAAAAATCTCGATCACATTTACAATGTCAAGTTCACCATTTTTTTTTTTCTATTTCAACATTTTAATTGTTGAACTCAATAGTAATTAAATGTTGAATTAGACAATAAAATTAGTGAACTCGACACTACGTGATGAGTTTGATAATAAAAATGTTGAACTAGACAATTAAAAGTGATAAACTCGACACTATAATATGAACCATATATATATGGTTCATATTTTTTGACTTCGATACTTAGTAAATCTCCTCTAAATATCCAAATTGCATATATAATAGTTGCAAATCAAAAGTTATGATGTAATTATATTAAAAAAATAATTAGAATCTCAACTTCGTTCTTTATTATTTTTAATGAAACATTGAAAAAAAAAATCTAAATATTCAAAATTAAGAGAATATTATTTTTCATTTGTCATTCATGATAAAAAATTGTCGGAAATAATCGCAATCTCCACTGGAAAACCTAACTAAGTGAAGAAGATGAGAAAAGCATAGTTTGGGTAAAATGAGATGAGGTCTAGGGACTATTAAGAAAAGAAAATTTTACTAAATGGATTATTAAGAGACCGTTCAAAACTTAAGGACTTCAAGTAATTTTCCCAAATTTTTATTATTTTAGTCATCTCTCACACTAACTATTGTAAGATGTGGACCAAACATCCACAAGTTGAAAGTTGCTCACTGAATACATCTCCATTGATAAATCTTTGCAATGATTTTTGAACCTAGGTGTATTTCTTTCACTGAGATACTAAAAGGAATTTAGGAAAAATATTCATCTCGAGGTCTTCCTACCGATCATGGTGGACTACTTCGTAAAGAAGGCCATGAGGGTAGAGCTGTCCATGAGTTGGGTTAGACTCGGATTGGTATTAAATTGGAATCGATCTGATAATAGTTTTATTTAAATACTTCAATCGAAACTATCAATTCAAGTTCCCCTAGTGGCAAGTCGAGCCTTAATAAACTCCTTAGGAAGAGTAGGTCAAGTGTTTGAAACCCCACGAAGCTATGAATTTTTTGGGGCCACCCTCCAAGGTCCAATTGACCCTTGACTCAACTTGTTGCACATAGGACTTTCTTAGGGGGTGGTGCGTGTGACCATGGGATTATTAATCCCACCCAATGCCCACGATATCAAAAAGAAAAAAAAAAAAAAAGTTCTCCAACTGATCCAAAATAATATTTGGTAATTTATAGCTGATCCCCGATAAATCAATATTTTTGGATTGTACTTAAATCGATCTGATTATATATATGATAAAAAATCATAAAAATATAGATCATCATAATTGGGTTTTATCAAATGTGCTCATTTCGTATTTTATCCTTCTTAATGTATTCATTCATCCATGTCAATATTAAAGAATCTAAGAATAGAACGACACTTTATAGAAAGAGAAAGACACAATCATAATAACTTTTATTCAGGGTAATACGAACTCGTAAATGCATTTTCTCACTTGTGGACATAATCGATTTGAAACAATTGATCCATGAGTTTAGGGAATAAAATGAACTTGTACACTTAATAACCATCCGATATCTCCAGAATACGCTACAAAGTCCTCACCAGCAGAGTGAAGGCAACTTGAAGGAGAATGTCGAGGGCAGGTGACCAGTCCTCCTTATATAATCTGCCTTCTCGGAAGTCCTCACGGCTTGCTCAGTCAGTTTTGCTTCTGCATTTGCCCGTCTCTCTTCAGCTATTCTTCGTGTTGATGCAAGTTTGTTCACCAACTTCTCTTGTGCTCTAGATTTCAACCTCTCAGCCTTCACCTACGAAAAATAAATGCATTTGAGTCATAAAAAAGTGGAAAATATGTCCCATAATCGTCGTTCAGATTGATTTCATAGGTGACAATGTGATATAGAACGAGGGCACAATCGTGTGAGGGTGAGTTGTAAAGTACTTGGAGAAAAATAAATGCATTTGAGTTATAAAAAAGTGGAAAATGTGTCCCACAATCGTCGTCGTTCAGATTGATTTCATAGGTGACTCTGTGATATATAGAACGAGAGCACAATCATGTGAGTGTGAGTTGTAAAAGTAACTTAGAGAAAAATAAATGCATTTGAGTCATAAGAAAAGTGGAAAATGAGTTCCACAATCATCGTTCAGATTGATTTCATAGGTGACTATGTGATATAGAACAAGGGCACAATCGTGCGAGCGTGTGAGTTGTAAAGTACTTAGAGAAAAGTGTGGATTAGAAGTACCTCCATCCTTCTCATTTCCATTTCGGCTTTTATTTTTTGGTGGTTTTCCCATGCTTGTATCTTCACCTCTTCACGCTTGTACCTACAAATACACAATATAAATCAACCGAAATTACTTGACAACACCACGCCATGGAAGCCTGTTTAATGATAGAGGACTAATAGACCACCTTGCCATGTATTTTGCACATTCAGCTTCATCCCAAGCCATGGCTCGGGTTTCTAGAGGATTGGGCGTTCTAGTTTGCTCCGATTTCTTGTTTTCATGTATCTTGCAAGATTTCGATTCTTCATCTTCTAGGTTAGACCACTTAGTTGCATCACCTGCCCTGCTTACAACCATATCTTCGCTTTTGTTCTCGAATGACGTTTGACCTGTTTGATGGCATCTCTCGGGACTATAGAATCTAGAAGATATTGGGCTCCTGCATGCGGGTGTAGTGGCTCTAAGAGGAGTACCCGTTCTCGAAGGCTCTTGACTTGCAATAGGAGTCATCTCCGTCCCCATATCTCTCACACAAACCGATAAGATGGCCGATGATGGCGAGTCTTCCGAAGACTTGTTGATTCGCCAAAATGTCTCGTTACAATCTACCTTCTTCGTCTCCCCTTCGTCTTGAATTTTAGTTGTAGGGATCCCTTCCTCTATACTACTTGAAGAAGAATCCTTCTCCTTCTGCGGAACATGAGTGATTAATCTCCTATCATCAGCGTTCGAGTTCCGTGGTTTTGTCATAGCTTGGCCTCGATCTCCCACTCTCAATGACAATCCAACCAACCACTTCTGTGCATCATCCCACTTTGATGGGGTCAGTTTGCCCAAGGCCGTCCGATTTCGAGAACCACGATTTGTACCCTTTCCTTTGTGAAACTCAAGATTTGTAGAATTACTAGAAATCTCTAATGTTGGTTCAAAATTAAAGCCCCCTTTAGTCTCAGTAGACCTCACCATATTTCCTTTTCGCCTAATCAGATAAACTTTCTCGAAACCGATCTAGTTGTTAATGTAATTCTATATTTTGGTTGATCTGATAAACAGTCCTTAGGACCGATCTAAGTGGATCTAAGGATCCAAGTTTCTTTAATCATCTAATAACAATGTAAACTAAATCAAGATCCAACTCCTTAAATCTCAACTTTAAGCGTCTCGGATCTCTAATGTTCTACATAGATTGGTACTAAACAGATCAGCATTTTGAGAAATCAGACCCAATTTCATACCTCACAGACCTAAGAATCCTTTATTACAACTTCAAAACACCTTATGAGATTTAGAAAACAAATATCAGCCTAAATAACACCCAAAATCTCTAAATTCTTCATAGAAACTCCATCATAAGACAATAAATGTGGTGGATGAAGACTAAATATCTCAAATTTTTCTCTACAAAACTAAACCCAAATCAGATTTAATCAAAGAAATCCCAAGTTCTAACAAAAACCAATCAAAACCCATAACTCATCCAACCCATTAAACACAAAGAAACAGATTGTTAAGAGCTCCCAAAACTAACTACAACACAAAACCAGAGATGGGTTTTGCAGATAAAGCTTACCTGCAGAGAATAACAACTTAAAACAATGGAGGTTTGAGATCTGTAGTGATGAAGATCAAGATCAAGATCCATTGAACCTCAAAAGAATTAAATAAAATCCATGATTAAAAGAAACAAAAGGAAAGATACAAGAGTAAAATAGTATAAAAAAAAAAAGAAAGAAGGAAGGATTAAATAAGTCTCATCTGGGAAATGGAGCTCAGTGGGCTTTCTTACAGAGCTGAGCATCTCAATTCTCACTCACAATGGAATCTTGGGAAGAGTTTGCAGTGATTCAGAGAGAGAAAAAAAAATAATAGAAATGTACTGGCTCTGCTCCCCATACAGAGAGAATGAGAGGTGGAGGGAGAGAGACAGAAATATTTTGAAATACAGTTGTTATTTAACGGCTACTAGCTTTTTATAGTAGCCGTTGGAGTAGACACGTGTGAAGGATTGCAGAAGAATATCTGATCTTTGATGTATGTGTGGACCAAGTAACCGTACATCTGTCCACGTGTCAGTTATATATTGGAAGATGTTGTATGATTTGTTATTGGTGACGGAAGTCCTACGTCGACCAACCATCAAAAGGTACGGTATTAAACAGTAATTTATTTATTTATTTTCAAAATAGAGTTGCTATTGGCACCCCCAATTTCATAAATTATTTATCCCACTCCTCCTCGACTCTTCAAAAATTACTAAGGTTCTGCTCAAATTATAATGAGTTGTGATAATATGATGCCCCCGTTTGACACACACCCACCTACGCCCCCATCATAGAACCGTAGATCATTTGCCTCGGGATACATAAGATTATACGTAATCCGAGGCAAATGATCTACGATTCTATGATGGGAGCATGTGTCAGAGCGGGGTGTCAGGAAATCATTACACGATTATAATCTCAACATTATAGCACTCATTCCAATTATTTTAGTAGTTATTTACAATTATGATTAGACTTGTATAAAATCTTAAACTCAAATAATAGAAATCTAGCAAAAATTAAATAAATGTGAGAGCTTCTATTGGCACCTCAACTTTTACTTATTCTCAACCATTCACTAATTCTCTTTTTTGGTGAATCTTTATTCTGTGCACTAAATATGATGAAATTCCGATTACTGTACATTGTTCATTTTAATTCCCAAAATATGTGTTTACAATAAAATTTTCATTTTTATAAACTAAGAATTTGTTGATAAAATACCAGCAATCTCACTGGTAATTTATCAATAAACCCATTGATTATAAAAGTGACGAATTCATTGGAAAAGTATATTTTGAAAATTAAAATGAACAATATAACAAAATCGGAATTTGAACATAAGTTGTGCAGATTTTGGGAAAAATCCTTTCTTTATTTTTAATTCAGGTGTAATAAGTAAAAGTTAGGGTGCCAATAGCAACTTTCTTTATGAAATTGCTTTAACTAGTGCCTCATACTGTCAAAAACTTTGATATCCACCATGGACAGCAAAGTTTAGTATCCACATTCCACAGACGAACGTCTGTTTCCCATCCCAACCTTCATATCTAGGATGTTAAAAAAGCCTGTGGGCCGTAGATCCAGGTTTGAGGGCCCAGGACCGGACGGCCTCGTAGCCTTTTCCGGAGTCCCCTCGGACGGGCTTGACCCCTATCCCTCCAATCCCAATTTGGCCCAATGACTGAACCATTAAAATCCAAAATGAGCCCGTCCGAACGAGCTCAAGTTCAGTCCAACTCGCCATCCACCATCGACCCATACCTGGACCACAAGTTGGGCTTAGCTTAGAAATTGGTTAGATGATCGACCCAACAATGTTTATGACCGAAGAAGCCTAATTCGAAAAACTGATACTTGGAACAAATTGTGATATTTTCAACCATTTGCTAATCAAATTAATAATGTAGTTTTATTACACATTAAAGTTGAAAGATTTCTTTAAATATTTCTACTGCCCCAAATGTTTGGTTGATCTAGATAAACCCCTCCATATTTTAATAAATATTTGAAAAACCACATATGTTTTCAAACTGATGAAATACGACACCCTTGACCTCAATTGAGGAGAAGACCAACAAAAATGATTTAATTTCCCTTTATGGGCTTTTCGAAATACTTAGAATTATTCTTTCACATTGGCAATAAAAGTTTGTTCGAACTAGCTTTCGACTTTCTGTACGAGTTGGAAGTACTCTGGGTTGAAGAAAGGAAAAAAATTTCTCTCGCGAGGATTACTTCAAGTCGAAATCTATGTTGGAGCATTTCTGGCTTCGTGATCCAACACAAGCCTAAGAAGCACTTCTATGGGAAGTTAAAAACAACCAAATGTGAGAAGTGGCTCACCTTCTAATACTTTTGAGAACTTAAAATTATATTGGCTTTTAATTGTAATATCCTTAAATAAATAATGATTAATATTTTTACAATATTATTAAAATTTTAAGTAAACATAAAAAATAAAAATAAAAAAGGAGAGTTAGTCGTGTAGGAGTGGCCTCAAGATTGTACCTCATATCTCACTTTCTTGATGAGTGAAAAAGCGATGAAAAGCATCTACGATTCCTACACACTTCCATGTTGGGAAAGTGAGATTTGAAGTACAATCTTGATGTCACTTCAGCATTATTCAAAAAAAAAAAAAAAACCCTAAAAATTACCAAATAAATATCCACGAGAATTGATTGCTCTGAAGCAAATAATTATAATATATCCAAAGAAACTATTTCTAAAGAATCGTGATAATCTGACTTAGGCACGTGGTATACTCAATTGACACCCCTAACATGGTAGGCTCGGGATTGTAAATGTGCATTCCTCGAAAGCACGGTTTTTGTATCCCGAGGAATGTACATCTACGATCCCTGAGCCTATCACATCAAGGGTGTCAATTGAGCATACCACACGTCTAAGTGTCTAAGTGAACCTAAAAGAGTTGAGATCTAGTACGGTGTCCCGTTCCTATACATAGAAAAAGTGTTTACGTGGCACATTTGAATTAGAGAACATAAAAATTAGGTTGCGTACTCAACTTGGTACCCACTGTTCTTGTATGCTTGACGGGTGGAGTCTGAGTAAAAAAAATGAGTCCAACACTTACTAGGCCACAATCAAGAAATTTTCTCAAAGGAGAGATTTAAGGTATGAATTTGTTAGATTGTGACTTACGTGGCACGTTTTGAGGAGTGGGAGGAGGGTTTCAATCCTCCACCTGGATGTATACGATTTGGTCTCCATACTATCCATCCATTCAGATAAGGATGCTTCATAGTACACGCATATGACGCCACGTGTCCATCACTAACCATATCCAAAACAAACCCCACATCCCAAGGCAGGCACAAAAATCAATCGTTTTAGCTTATCGAGGAACGTGCGTCACGTTTGATGACCTGACGCAAATAAAACCATGCAACTTCTAAATATAGAGTCTATTACGATGTCACCCTCTCTTCCTTCCTATCCATTTCTCTATATATTTCACTTCTCTCCTACTTAACACTATAAATATATATCCACTCTTTCTTCCATATTTCATACAAAGAAGATCAAGATGATGATGATGAATATTCATCAAATGATGAGTGTGGCGGCTTACGATGTTCCTGATGGAGTCGATATTAGAGGACGTTACGATGAAGAATTCTCGAAGATCCTTACCAAGGATGCCTTGCAATTTGTTGTCGATTTGCAACGAGAGTTCAATGGTAGGATAAAGTATGCTTTGGAGTGTCGAAAGGAGGCGCAAAGGAGGTACAATGCTGGAGGATTGCCTTGTTTCGATCCAGCGACAAAGAATGTGAGGGAAGGGGAATGGGTTTGTGCGTCGGTCCCACCAGCTATTGCTGATCGAAAGGTCGAGATTACAGGACCAGTTGAGAGAAAGATGATCATCAATGCACTTAACTCTGGTGCCAAAGTTTTCATGGTGAGATATGACACTTTTACATATTCTTTTTATAATGAATCGTGATAATCTGACTACCCCACATGGCACACTCCTGATGTGACAAGTTCAGAATCGTAGATCTCTACGTCTCAGGATACAAAACTACACTTCCCCATAAAAATGTGTATCCCAAGGGAATCGTGTAGCCCGAGGCATAGAGATCTAAGATACCCAAACTTCTCACGTCAGAAGAGTCAATTGAGCGTGGCACGTGGGGTAGTCAAATTATCACGACTCTTTACAAATATTTAAGAGTCGTGATTTTCGAACTCCCTCTCTGACAAAGTCCTCCCAAATTAGTACCATTGATTTTTTTTCTTGGGATACACAATTACACATCCCCATAAATATGTGCAGTTGTGTATCCCGAGAAATTTTTTTATGGTTCTATGCAATGCCACAGCCACAGGAGAGTTTGGGGGGGATTTTGTAGAGTGGGACAATTATCAAAAAAATACAAAAAAAAAAATATTTATCAAAACAAATCTAATTTTTTAAATTTTTCAAAAAAGATACAAAACCGGTCTTTTAAAGACCGGTTTTTCTCTCTCCTCAATTTTCCTCAAGACTTTCTCTCTCCTTTAATATTTATAAAAAAAAAAAAAAATTTAAAAAAACCGGTCTTTGAAAGACCGGTTTTTCTCTCTCTTCATTTATTTCTCTCATCCTTTCTCTCTCCTCTATCATTTAAAAAAAAAAAACGAATTTTTTTAAAAAAAGATTTTTCTCTCTCTTTATTCATTTCTCTCACCCCTTTCTCTCTCCTATTATTTTAAAAAAAAAGAATTTTTTTTTAAAATTTTTTTCTCTTCATTCATTTCTCTTACCCCTTTCTCTCTCCTATTATTTAAAAAAAAAAACGAAATTAAAATTTTTTTTTAAATAATAGGAGAGAGAAAGGGGTGAGAGAAATGAATGAAGAGAGAGAAAAATCTTTTAAATTTTTTTTTTTTAAATAATAGGAGAGAGAAAGGGTGAGAGAAATGAATGAAGAGAGAGAAAAACCTTTTTTTTAAAAAAATTCGTTTTTTTTTTTTTAAATGATAGAGGAGAGAGAAAGGGTGAGAGAAATAAATGAAGAGAGAGAAAAACCGGTCTTTCAAAGACCGGTTTTTTTTAATTTTTAATTTTTTTTTTAATATTAAAGGAGAGAGAAAGTCTTGAGGAAAATTGAGGAGAGAGAAAAATCGGTCTTTAAAAGACCGGTTTTGTATCTTTTTTGAAAAATTTTAAAAATTGGATTTATTTTGATAAATAATTTTTTTTTTGGTATTTTTTTGATAATTGTCCCTTCAATATTTAATACTAATTTTAATTTTAATATGTTACACGTTGTTCAGAGTAAAGGAGAGTTTAGATTGACGATCATTGTAAAATCCACCATCTCCTAACTTGAAATTAATATGAGAAATATACAAGTTAAGTTGAAGGCCTAAAATAATGTGGATTAAGATAGTGAAAGTAAATATGAATTAAATTTCTATAATAGAAGATATGATTTTAAATGTAAGAACGCAATCCCAAATATTCGGGATAGGGCTTTGGTGACGATGATGACAATTTATTTGACTTGCTTGAGCCAATACACTATTCATCAAGTTGACTCATTTTAATCGACATTTGAATTCATCCGAGTTTTCGAGTTTTAAAACAATAATTGTTGTAATTGATAATTTTGCAAATTTCATTCATGCTTCGTAAGTGTTTTTTTTTTTTCAATAGTTTTGAGAATATATTGAAAATCAGCCCAATCCGAAAACCCATACATTGAAAAAATGTTTGGCTCTCTTTAAGCCCTATGAACACCATCTAGACATATATAACACAGCTTTCCAATTCAATATTTGGCATATTTTGCATCTTTTTGGGTCTGTTTGGCCGCAACAAAATTTGTTTTACATACCTTGAATGGGGCTTTCCTTCATCTTGTAGTGCAAATCTTTAGCCTGATTAGCTTTCATATTGTTTGTCTAACATCGATCTTGATATGGGTTAGTCTGCATATTGTTTGTCTGACATTGGTGTGCGTCTATTTTGATGTAATAAAAAATTTAAATTCAAATTTGATATGAAATTATAACTCAAAAATAAATATCACAAAATAAAATTTATATTCTAATTAAAAGTAAAAAAATATATTTCATCATATGACATCCAAAAACATGATCCAATGAGGCCACAAAAATGAAGAGGACAAAATTTTATGAACTTTAAAATAAAATACTTAAAAAAAATATTATTTTTCACTGTTAAATTTTAATTTTAAATTCTGTTAGCAGTCCATTTTGATAACCCTAAGCCAGAAAAAAAAATTTATCAGAACTTTTTCATGAAACTTAGAGAACTGTGGATCCATTGAGCTCACAAAATCTTAGTATGATATATATATATATATATATATATATATATATCTATATATAAATAAATAAAAATAAAAACACTTTGGTGACTAATTCTACATGGATCACTACATTAGCAATCCAACACCACAACAGTCTTATAGATTTCATGGAAAAAGTCATAAAAAATAAATCTGTTTTGACCTTCATTCAATGTGTTGAAGATGGACCGTTACCCAACTCTCAAATTTAAAAGAAAAATTCATTGGTGAAAAATAACTGATATTTCCTTTTCAAGTTCTAGAAATTTTCTCCTCTACATCCTTGTGGCATTGGATTATGCTTTTGGATTCTAAAATGTAAGCTCAAAACCTATGGTAAGATTTAAAATCTTGCTAAGATAGTCATGCTAGTCTGACTCATGATTTTTGTCAACCATTTAATTGATGGAAACGTGTGTTTAATGAAGACAAGAAGATGTGTGCTTAATTATGAGAAAAATAAAGATAAAATTCTTCTTAATTTTTGTTAAAATAGAAGTTTGCTAAAGATGGGATATCTTATATGGCAGCTTAGATTTGATAACTTGAGAGACAAACACAGCTTTTAGACCTACCAAGAAAATAAAAAAAAAAGTATCCCTAAATAATTGCAAAATCAAATTTTATAATATAAAAATGACAGAAAATCAAATTATCTAAGGATTCCTACCTCTATTATAGTATGAGAAACAGAAACATTGGATGGTTGTGTTGTTTTTTATAGGCGGATTTCGAAGATGCACTCTCACCAACATGGGAGAACCTTATGAGAGGTCAGGTTAATCTGAAAGATGCAGTAGAAGGGACCATAAGCTTCAATGACCAAGCTAGGAATAGAATTTATAGGCTCAATGATCAAACAGCCAAGCTTTTTGTCCGTCCTCGAGGGTGGCACCTTCCCGAGCCCCACATTCTCATCGATGGTGAACCTGCAACTGGTTGCCTTGTCGACTTTGGACTCTACTTTTACCATAACTATGCAAACTTCAGCCGAAACCAAGGTGCTGGTTTCGGACCCTTCTTTTATCTCCCCAAAATGGAACATTCAAGGTAAATTAAATTCGTTAACTATTACCGTCGTGTTTTTTTTTTTTGAAGAGTGATAACTAATTGATTTGCAGGGAAGCTAAAATATGGAATTGTGTATTCGAGAGGGCGGAGACGAAGGTAGGAATAGAGAGAGGAAGCATCAGAGCTACGGTTTTGATTGAGACTCTTCCGGCTGTCTTTCAAATGGATGAAATTCTTTACGAACTACGGGATCACTCCGTTGGGTTGAATTGTGGTAGGTGGGACTACATTTTCAGCTATGTCAAGACTTTTCAGGCTCACCCGGATCGCCTCCTCCCTGATCGGGTTCAAGTTGGCATGGCTCAGCACTTCATGAGAAGCTACTCTGACCTCCTCATCTGCACGTGCCATAGGCGTCGTGTGCACGCCATGGGTGGCATGGTATGTATTTCTTCGTATCTGTTTTTTTTGGCTGGACTTGAAACCACAAAGTCAAAATTGTTTTGCAATGTGTCAAACCAACTGAGCTATGTGTCTAATAAGCTCATATGTCTTCCTTGTCTAAGGCACAACCATACCATCACACATAGGTATGGTTTAGCGAAATTTTGTACCGAAATGTCTTGGTCTAGACAATGGATGTAAATGAATTTAACGTGCATAATCAAATATACAAAAATGTACACTTAAGAATGGTTAGCATGACAAATGTACACCTACTTATTCAACAGGCAGCTCAGATACCGATCAGAGATGATCGCGTAGCGAATGAGGCAGCACTAGAGCTGGTGAGGAAGGACAAACTACGAGAGGTACGTGCAGGACATGATGGGACTTGGGCAGCCCATCCGGGTCTGATCCCTGCAATCATGGAAGTCTTCAAAAACAACATGGGCAACATCCCTAACCAAATACAAACCATGAAGCGTGAAGAAGCTGCAAACTTAACCGAAGAAGACCTCTTACAGAGGCCTAAAGGAGTCCGAACAATGGAAGGACTACGGCTAAACACGAGGGTTGGAATCCAGTACTTGGCTGCATGGCTCACCGGAACAGGGTCCGTTCCTCTCTACAACCTCATGGAGGACGCTGCCACCGCCGAGATTAGCAGAGTTCAGAACTGGCAATGGTTGAAATACGGGGTAGTATTGGATGGAGATGGGCTTGGGATTCACGTAAGTTTGGATCTCTTTGGGAGGGTGGTCGAAGAAGAGATGGCAAGGATCGAGAGAGAGGTTGGTGCGGAAAAGTTCAAGCAAGGAAAGTACAAGGAAGCTTGCAAGATTTTCACCCGCCAATGCACGGCTCCCACTCTCGATGATTTTCTGACCCTAGATGCTTATAACCACATTGTTGTTCACCACCCCAGGGGATCCCCTCGGCTCTGAACAAGTCCATCGTCTTGAAGCCTATATATTTGTCAGTTTTCCAAGTTGTCACTGTCTGGTGTCTTGTGCTACTATTAGTCTACTGCTACTGCTAATAATAATAATAAGCCTCTCATAATTTCAATAATTAGTTATTGGAGTTATAAATTAACATGTCTAATTTTGTGTTATTTAAGGACTATTTTTGTTTCAATTTTTGACTTGGTCAATCTCCAAGGTTCGACAAGTTGACTGGTGGGCTCCAAATTCCCCATTTTTTTACTTGGTTTGACTATTCCCATGGACACGTGAGAACTCAAGACCTCTCCGTCGGTTAAATCTGAATGTGTGAACTAGGTATAATGTTAATATGTAAAAGTGAAACATCCTAAACAAGGGGTATAAGACTTGTATTGTTTTTCTCCTATCGATTTACAATTGACAAAGGGCAATTATTATCTGAATTAGAAGGAACTTGCAAAGTAGAAGGTTCTAAAAGAGCAAGAGGAAGACTGGGAAGAAAGTGGATTGAGGCAGTGAGAGTGGAGATGAACACATTTACAAAATTTCAACGTAAGAGATTGCTTTAGACAGACTTGAACAATATTTATTCAATCATCCCCAAATTTATGGGATAAGGCTTTGATGATGATAAGATGCTCAATCCACGAAGTGACTAAAAAATGTAACCCTTATTTTTTGGGCTCAAGTTGCTCATCTGAAAGGCTTCTTAACTAGTTAATACAATTGGAAAAAATTTACAAACATACAATCATTCCAGAAAACTTTGGGGCTGTTGCTAGCAATTTCTGAAGGATTCATTGGATTACATCATATTTAAAGTTATTAGTATTGCCTATTAAGGGTCCTTAATGATTATCTTAAGGTTTCATTGGGATGTTGGACACAACGTATATAAACAGACTAGATTTGCTTGTGAAAAATAAACTACCTTTAAAGAGGAAAATCTTGTTACCATTGAATGATGGAAACCGACTTTTCATTCCAATAACTATAATGGATTCTAAAGAACTTTGCCAGATACTATGAGTCAATTGGAAATAAGATTTCAATGCAGAAGCATACAAAGTGTTTATTGAAGAACTACAGAAAATATGCAGAAATGTGTGTTGGACAGACCAATCAGACAAACCAAATCAAATAACATGTTCACGAATGGCTTTCATGTCCATTGGAAGCAATTGGTGATTGAGGGTTGAAGATGCTGCCGACATGAAAATCAAGCTTGAGTAGTAACCTTACTGATAAAGTGGGCAACAATTGCTGTGACAAATCCCAGCAACCCACCAGCAAAAACCTGCCAAAATTTGAGAAAATTCAAAGGGAAAATAAACTTAAGCTCTAATATTTCCATTTAATGATTATAAAAATTACATCTTGTTTTGGTGTTTGTGGGAGTAGGGAAAATTCAATGATAAGCAAGATGGTTGTCCCTAAGGGGAAGAAAATAAAGAAGTTTGCGAACTAGAAAAAAAAAAAAAAAAAACGACAGTGTCTCCATTATAGAGACAGAAAGCCCTCGTGGAAGGTTTCTTAAGTCAAAGCTATGATGATGGTAGTTTAATCTGAATTATGTGGTGTCATCTGGTATAGGTGACATTAGAACCTTAGATTTTAACTTTTGAAGACTACAATGAAGTGGAACACACGGCCCTTTATTTGATGGATGATGGTATTTGGGTGTTTGATAGGCAGTTGGCAGTTCTTATTACTTTCATAACCCACAGAAGCATATGTTTAGAAGGTAACACAGCATATACACTGCCACATTCATTTTCAATCAGAAGCAATTATCATATTGTGTATATCATAATTGATGATCCTTATTTGCATTATTACCAGAAAAATATGTTTCTTGGGAAATGATTGATTATAAATCTTTACTATAATAAGAACTGCCAACTGCCTATCAAACACCCAAATCTTTAAATGAATTATGATTTTTATATTAGATGATAGTAATGACGAAACAAGAGAAAAACCAGATGTATTGAAATAATTCCTGTCTATAGCTTTAATTTAGAGGGTAATATAATGTTTTCAGTTTATTGCACTAAATTGAATTATAACCAATAATTGTTATTGATCTTTCAACGCTAATTAAAAATATGGCCTATGAAATCAATTTTGATTAATGTTTTAAGGCATTTAACCAAACCTGAGGAGGAGTGTGACCAAGAAGTTCACGTAGTGGTCTGGTGTCAGCTAGAGGATGTTCAGCTGGGAGTTCATATACAATTTGATTCAATACCTACAGAACACCAGATAAGAATGAGATGAAAACAAATTGAAAGTCGAAACCAGCCAGATTCCCAAATTAATATATAGTGGAAAAACAAGCTAACTAAGTGAGATTATGGCAGTTTGAGGCATTAAATTGTTCATGGAGTCTATGAAGTATAGTATTTCCAATTTCAATCAAATGGAATCTACTACGACATCCCCTCTATCATAAACCAAGAAAACAGTACAAACAGCGATATAGCACCATTTCCTTACATGGTCTAAAAATAAGAAATAAACAAGATGCAAAGAGTAGAGAAAAGAAACATAGAAGTAACACAAAAAGGGAGAGTATGAGATGCAAAGTCATATACCTCCGCTTGGCGTCCAGCATGTAATCGAACACCGATTGCATCATACATAACCTGTCAAGGGATGCTTTACATAAGAAAAGCCCAAAATGAACTTAGACATTGTCACCATGATCCATTGACACAAACATTTTGTTAATATCTCTTTCGCCATAACAATAACAATAAAATGATTATATAAAAAAAGATGAAGATGACCACAGTACTACTATTTTTTCACAGACAGAGGACTTCGAAAAAGAATAACACACAATGCTTCAAGACAAGGATCTTCAAAAACGAGACAAGAATTAAACCAAATGACAATATTACATAACCATGTAGTGAATGATACATATGCCGATAATTAAAACTTCTCTACAAGATTGAGTGAGGGTCATACAACACACGCTAAGATCATTGCAATGGCAAAGAGTGGTCCCCCAAAGCCATCTTGGATTCCAATAGCGAAAGCAAGAGCGGTGACTGTGGAAGAATGGGATGACGGCATCCCACCAGACCCAACAAGTAGCTTAACATCCCAACGATTTTCCTTATACCTGAAAGTCTACCAAAGTTTATAAATCTTAAGAGAAATTGGATAAAAGAAATTAATATAAGAAAACCCATAGCGGAAGGAAAGAACATTCTACCCATGTAGTAAAATGTTCAGAAGGATTAGGCTTTTTAACCAATTGAAAAATGCAAAGTTGGACGGAGTACAAATTGTAAGCGATATATTTCAGTTTGAGTCCAAATCCTAAACTCCAAAGAGATGGGTTGCAAGCCCAACTCCTTCAGATACTTACTTTAACTCCTTGTGTCCGACTAACTGATAATCTAGTTACTATAATTGAAAATAACTGAGATTAGTTGGTGGGGATATGTGGTGGTAAGTACAAAGGAGTTGGGTTTGCAATCGTACGACATTCATTGAAATTCTTATTTGTTTCCTTCTCACTTCAAAAAGCAAGATTCAAAGCAATTCAAATTTGGAGTCGACAACATGAATCCAATTTCACAGTTCAACTCTATCGCCTTTTAAATATTTTCTTACAACCCCAATCCACTTAATTGCCAACTTTCCTCTTGCCCTTTAAGAAATCTTCAACTTGTATTCTTTGATGCCCACATTTGCTCAAATCATCATCAATTAACCCATAAAAACTCAAATTTGTAACATTTCCATTCAAGTATCCATCATTGATTTTTTTTTTTTTTTTTATATTTTATTATCAAATTTCATGAGAAATAGGGTATATATAAGAAGTTATTGACAAATCAGCTAACACCTGAAAATGCATCTTGAAGCCAATGTAGGATAAATTACAGAACTTTTCCATATATGTTTAATTAATTATCACAAACTTTGATTACTAAAGCAATTAACTGGTTCTTATGAAATCTAATTGAAACATAAATACAGAAACAAACGAAAAGATGAAGCTTAAGCAGTTCAAGCTCATCTACAATAAACATAAGAGCAGCACCAAATACAAATTGAGATAGAGAGAGAGAGAGAGAAATACCAGGTAGTGAAGAACTTAATCGATTGGGCAAGAGTGAAAGCGACAAGAGAGGAGATGAGAGGGTAATTCGTGAAGATTGAAGCAGAAAAAGAGGAATTTGGGACTGTTTTATCGATTGCCGAAGCAGACGAAGCCATTACATCATGATCATCCATCTCCTCTGTTTCTCAAACCTAATCAAGATTAAATCTTTCTTTCTAGTCTCTAATCTATCACTTATTTCCTCTGATTTGATGTTTGAATCTCTGCAGATCGAAGAATTAAGAGAGAGAAAACCTAGAGAGAGAGAGACTGGTTCTCTAACGATCTACAGAGTTTTCGGCGCCAAGAGTTCTCATTTTTATAACTAACGGTCAAACTCTGTCTGTCTCATTAACTTCTCCCACAATATTTATCATAATGACACCTAGGCCATTAATTTAAGAAAAATTTAGGAATACCCCCTTTCAAACTTTGGTGAATATTTGACATACATCCTTGTTTTTCAAACCAATGATATACAACTTGACCAAGGTCTTCTTTAAGATTAATAGAAAATGACTCGAATACCCCTGTCTCTAACCTTTAGCCAAAAACCCTTGATTTTTCTCCCCAAAACTCGTTAAGTCAATTTTTTTAGACTAATGGTAAATCGATACGGCAAATCATACACGATTAATATGACAAGGGCACATAACCGTTGATCTTTTCCTTGTGTATCCTGAAGAAAAAGATCTATGGTTCTATGCCCTTGCCATGTCATCCATGTTTTGTCACATCCATTTGTCAAGACTCATTATGATTATGATTTTCGATTGAAAAATCAGTTTTCAAAAATAATGTAATCAAATGAGATTCTCATTTGATGGAAATCGATTTCTATAACACATGATTGTCACATTTGGGGAATTAGATTTTCTAATTCCAACCAAACAACCCTATTATTCAAGATTCTCATACTATTCATAGAAACAGATTTTAGAATCTAGAATAAGAATCTTTGTGATGTTGGACACAAGAAATAAATTTCAAAGTCACAAGAAATAGATACAACCTTAATTCAAAAGGTATTTTCGAAAGTATTATATTATCATTTTCAAATGAAGATGAATATTGCACCGTTTTAATAATTTTTTAATTTTCATATAGCGTTCACATGGGTCAAAGTGTAATTTATCCTATTTTATACTTCAAATTCATAGTTTCGTAGAAACTTCTCATCTGAAAAATCAATAGAAAAATCTCTCCCCATCTTCAACTTTGAGCATTTATTCTGATTCATTCTCGATATTTGAGTCGTACATTTCTGTTTAGATAAATAGAGAGAAATAACACAAGATACAATGGTCATTTTGAGGCGTAACTCCCAAGAACTTGTAAATTGGTATAGTTAATGGCTCATTTTTTCTTCAAAAAGCCAAAGGTCTAAGAAGGAATATGTTAAGTGTCTAAAAGTGTTTATTTTCTCATTGTTTTATAGAGTACTAACGCAACGAGCATAATATATTTTACAAGTAACTTAAAAACAATAATAAGATAAATAAATTACAAGCATATAATTATTGGGTTGCACTTGTCTTACCAAAACAATAAAATTTTGTTTCCTAGGACTTTTTTCTTTTTAGAATAATAAGTTGTTGTCATATCTATCTTAATCACAAAATCCCTAGGGGTTGACGTAATGGCAAGCCAAGCCTTGACAAGCTCTTCAAGAAGGGTAGGTCAAGTGTTCAAAACCCCATGAAGCAATCAATTCCTTGGGCCCACCCTCTAGGGTCTAGTTGATCCTCGACTCAACCAGTTGCATGTTGAACTTTCCGAGTAAAAATATGTATTATAAGCAAGAGGAGGTTTAGGAAACTTCGACAGCCCAAAGGGTGTTTTGAAATTTTGGGAAAACGAGGGTTCTCATTTTTATTCTAAGTGGCAAATTTGAACTTGAAGTAAGTAATTTAAGAGAGCTGCTACTGGTTCCCTGACTTTTACTTATTACACCCTAATTAAAAGTAAAGAAAATAAGGATTTTTTCCAAAATGTGTACAACTTATGTCTAAATTCCGGTTTTTTTAGACTGTACATTTTAATTCCCAAAATATGCATTTCGAGTGAATTTGTCACTTTTATTATCAACGAGTTCGTATATTATAAAAATGACAAATGCATGTTTTGGAAATTAAAATGAACAATGTACCTAACTCGGTATTTCGTCATATTTAACACAAGAAATGGAGATTCACCCAAATAAATAACTGGTTGAGCATCAGTAAAAGTTGGGAGGTGGGGGAGACTGGCCATGTTGCACAAAAAGCAGAGGACGTTTGTTGTGATATACACATGTATATTGAAAGGTCAAAGAAAAAGCAAACTAGAATGATTACGTACGATACACGCAGATGGGTGCAAGAAAAATTGGTTTCTCATATGGATATATAAAGATAATAATTTGGAATTAGTTTGAGCAAAAAGAGTTTCTAGATATTGTGTAAATCGTGTAAAAACAAAAAGCACAAACTAACAAGTTGATCAAACTAGCGTAATTTATCGATGAAATACCATCAATTTCTTACAATCGTATCAGCTAATTGAACTAATTAAGCAATAGAGACTTCTCCGAGGGGTTTTTTTTTTTCGAAGACCTTGTATTTAGATGGGATAGGTTATGTAACTAGTAGGATCTTGTTTTTGTCTTCTGTTTTTTGCTTTCCGTCTTGGGGACTCTCTCCGCCTTCTTTGTATTGTGCTCCCCTCGTTTGTATCCTCGTTCTCTTTTTGATATTTATAAAATCTTTATATTTATCTAAAAAAATAAAAAATAAAAATTAAACAATAGAGTCACATATCGATCTGGACTTACATAACCCAAACTCTTTTTAGTACTTTAGAGAGTAAGGAATGTAATATAAAGTAATTGTGGATCCTAGATTGATAAAAACAGTCGGAACATAGCAACTCAATTCTATTGTGCGTTTAGGACAATTTTTATGATCCAATTAAAACCAATTCTCAAAATGGTCGTGCTATTTTTTTTGTTAAAAAAAAAAAACCTATTTTAAACCTTAATTTTTATAAGATTTTTGAAATCAAATTCATCGAATCTCCTCTCTTTTTATCAATTCAACTACCCTTCACCCTTTTACATTTTTCTCTCTTTTTTTTTTTTCTTTTTTTTTTTGTTTAAAAAAAAAAGCTATTTTAAACCTTAAGTTCTTATAAGATTTTCGAAATCAAATTCATCGAATCTACTCTCTTTTTATCCATTCAACTACCCTTCCACCCTTTTACATTTTTTTTTTTCTTGAAGGTTTCTTCCTTTCTAAGTTTTTCTATCAAATCTTCTTTTTTTAAAAAAATCTTAGAGACTTACATAACCCAAACTCTTTTTAGTACTTTAGAGAGTAAGGAATGTAATATAAAGTAATTGTGGATCCTAGATTGATAAAAAACAGTCGGAACATAGCAACTCAATTCTATTGTGCGTTTAGGACAATTTTTATGATCCATTAAAACCATTCTCAAATGGTCGTGCTATTTTTTTTGTTAAAAAAAAAAAAACCTATTTTAAACCTTAATTTTTATAAGATTTTTGAAATCAAAGTCATCGAATCTCCTCTCTGTTTTATCAATTCAACTACCCTTCACCCTTTTACATTTTTCTCTCTTTTTTTTTTTTTCTTTTTTTTTGTTAAAAAAAAAAAGCTATTTTAAACCTTAAGTTCTTATAAGATTTTCGAAATCAAATTCATCGAATCTACTCTCTTTTTATCATTCAACTACCCTTCACCCTTTTACATTTTTTTTTTCTTGAAGGTTTCTTCCTTTCTAAGTTTTTCTATCAAATCTTCTTTTTTTAAAAAATCTTAGAAGATGATATTGGTGTCTATTTAATTTTATTCATTAATTGGTGTGTTATAAATAAAATTGATTTTTTTTTTTTTTTTTGCTAAAAGGGCTGTGAGCAAATTTTCACACAGTCCAACAAGATTTTATGAAAAAACTCATTAAAATAAAAGAATGCGAGCAAATTTGTTCAAAGCACTGTGAGAAAAAAGCACTCAAGAAAGATTTGGTGGGCTAATAGAAATTATCTATTTCAGATTTTCAGTTCATATGTTTTTCTAACCATGGTGACCAAATTATATGGTTGTGAAACAAATACTGAGTTCGACGAGAATCGAATCCAATAAAGGATTGAATCTGGATCCAACTTGACTACAATTGGATCAGTCCCAATTCTTGTTCTCTATATATTATGAAATATGATAATTGAATAAAAAATTACCTGAAAAAATTATTTTGAGTTTCAATTTCCACCAATATCTCATTTTTTTATTTATTTAATTCTCTAATAAATTATTAAAATAAATTAATAAATTTCTAGATAATATAATTAAGAAATATAAGAAAAATGTATTTAGTACTTCAAATTCTTTCTAAATATTTATTTTGCTCTTTGGATATTTATAAGAAAAAAAAATATCATACTAAGGTATGGGTGCAATAGTCATATCAAATAATTTTTCTTACCCATGCTATAACCATTTGTTATCAATTTTTTTTAATAAGCCTTTTAATGTCGATATCCAAAGTTAAGGCCTCAAATTTGTACAAACTTGCTTGGCCATATATCTTATACAAAATGTCTACTTGGAAACCTATGTCATCTACACAATCTTGGTCCTTGGCTTCATTTGTCTGGTCTTCAATACTAGAGAACCATTTTAATTTGGTTACTAAAAGCATGTCGAAGGGCTCTACGAAAGGTGTAGAAGTTAAACTAGAACTGGAAATTGAACTATTTTATAATTTAACGAGAAAATATAAAGTGAGATTTTGACAAGATTTATTTTAGTTATTCATTGATTCTATTGGAAAGTTGATTTGTTCTAAATTAATGTCCTAAAAATTTTGAAGCTATGAGTTTGCGCTCGAAAATTGCAAAGTTTAAATGTGTAGATGATTATTGTGTATGATTGATTAGTTAAGACTCTAATCATGACCTTAAATCCTCCAATAAACCAAAATAATTCCCTTCAATCATAAAGGATAAAGGCCCTTATGAGCTCTGCCCAAGCCCAATATATAAGATGGGTACAACAACCAAGAAATGCAAAAGGCCCACTAAGGTCATGAACCCAAGGCCCAATTTTAGAAAAATGGGCCCTATCTGTCGGATAATCTCATCGGCGTTGCATCATATCTAAGGATTAAAGAGAAAAATCTTATATAATTCTTTAACAAAAATATTAAATACAAATATGGCTGACAATTGATTGGATCTGATATGAAATCTAATTCAATAATTTCGGAAATAGATTTAGGATTTGAGTTCCAATAAGGATCCAATTTTGATAACCTATCGGGTGGGTTTTAGGTTAATCATTCCAATCCAATAAAATGTGAACTACATTATATATTCTATATATGAATTTTATTTATCAAATGAGATTTGATCCATTCCGAATCCGATCCAATTGTTATTGGATAATATTTGGATCCTAATAAAAGTAGAGAACAACATCTTAAAACAACAACTTCAAAAAGCAACACTTCACCTTCCTTAAAAACAATGGGCTATCGGAACAATAAGGCTTTTGTGCTTAGAACATGGTTTTAAAACTCATTTTGACGTCTCTTCTTGTTCATGAACGAGACCGAGTCATCTTGGACAAGTTTTCCAATATGTTTGAGTCAATCTCGTTCAACAATGAGAAAAATGAACTATGGTTTTAAATCTCATCCGATACGTTTGACTTGTCTATCCGTCTCGTTGGTAGACGATACCAAGACATATCAGATGAGTTGTCTTAGTCTCGGACGAGATTTATAACCGTGTTTTAGAATAATATTTTGAAAACTTTGTCTTCAAAAGTCTACAATTTCTTTCCTTCCAAAGGCACGTAACAAATGTTGCTAAGATGGTTGATATTAAATTCGACCTCTAATAGCTCAGTGCAAAACAAATTCGTCCTCTAAGATGATTGGTATTAAAAATATTACTAAACGATAATTAGGTCAATAGAAAAGAAGGTTACCTTGGAAGGATCCCTACACCAAACCTTCCTTAAAATTTACTCCAAGGCAATCACTTTTAACTTGGTGTCTTTAGTCGACAACTCTATGATATTGGCCATTACATTACGTTTTCATTCTTCACTCATGACATTGATATAGCTATTACCATTTAGTTCAACCTTCAAATTCCATGTCCTAAGAATTAAAAGATTTTTTTTTTTTCTGGAATCAAGGTATTCGAACCTCTTAAAGCACCCAGAACTAAGATTTGTTGTTTCGAAAGTTATGTGCTAAGTTGATGAACTAATGGTATGACACCATGTGCATTAAATGAGAAAAAGTTATTGGTCACTGAAAGAAAATTCTAGGAGCAATTTAAGTGCTCTATTTTTAGTAATTTTTGAATACACATGGCATCGTGCCATTGGTTCATCAACTTAGCACATTACTTTCAAAACACAAATTTCTATTCAAATACCCAACTAATCCTCTAGACATGGCATCCCCACCCCCCACTCCCACTCCCACCCCCACCCCCACTAGGTAATTTCTTAGATAAATCCCTAAGGGTGACTCAGGAACTCCGCTTCCTAAGATGGGTCTTGGCCATCTCACCAACCCTTGAGGGTTACAATCTTCGTATCTCATTTGTAATCGACATTTGAATATCAATTAAGATTATAATTTCACTTTCTTGAATCTTCAAACATTCTTCACTTGACAAATTAAATCAGAATAGAACAAATTCATGATACCATAACCAATATCTACCATTATACATATTCGTAACATTTCATTTATGATTATAGCATCGTCTTATTAAATGAATACACGTGCATGCTCTTCTTTCCACTAGTAGAAAGTAAAAGCGAAATTCTATTCTCTTTCTTTTATTAAGGTGTTATATGTACGTCGTGAATTCCTTTCAATTGGGGTTAGGGTTATGATTAGGGACAAGATTACCCACTAAAATGCTCATCTTTGATTCTTCAATCACCTAATATTACTTATTATGTTTTTGGTTTTTTAACTTTTCTCATGAGTTCTTTAATTTTCCCCACTTTTAAGGTGAGGGAGAGAGAACAATTTCCACATCTTTCACAACAATTATTGTTATTTAGCTCCTATTTTACTTTGTAGTTCCACTTAAAATATAATATTAAAGTTTCTTGATTTAAGGTAACCTAACTCTCTTTTAATTTATTTTATTTTATTTTATACTTGAAAGTTACATTCTAGATTTGGTGAAACCTGAAAAACTATACTATTTGAGATGGCTATTTATTATTAATTTTATGTTAATGGGCACCAAAAATCAACAGGTGGCACTACTTTCCAACTTAAGTTAGACCAAATAATCTATTAAATCTTTTTTTTAATTATATGGGAGTTTATGATACCTTTGAGGTGCTCAAATACTATTGGATCCTAAGTTTACATTATGGAAGGAAAGCTATACCTTCCATCTAAGTATAGAAAGTAGTCAAAATAATAATTAAGACTCTTTAGATTGTCTCCTTATCTAAATGTGGGGACAAATAAAAAATGTCATTAGGTTCTAGATTTGATGTGACCATTGAAATATATATATAAAATATACCACACTTTTATATATCTATATTATGATGGCAATAATTCCTGATTTGCCCATGGTATTTGTATAAAATGGCTAACAAGTTTCTAAGAATTGAGATGGTGTATGGGGGTAAAAGGGTCATGGAATCTTCTAAACACTTTTTCCTCGGCGAACCAAATTTTAAGAGAGCTGCTATATGTGCAGGCGTTGCACGTGCTTAGGGGAGGGACCCATATGCTTTGGCTCCAACCCTGACTCTTCTAGTCCCCCTAATCGGATGTAAGTTCAGACACCCCGTCATAAAAAAAGAAAAAGATACACCTTTATTTATAAAAGTCCTAATCATGCATTATGGTTCCTTAATACCCTCATTATTGCAACAAAATGTGTTTTTTGACTCTAATAGCGGATAGAGCCCGGGCTTGGCTTCTGATATATTTTTTTTAAATCAACACGGTCTGATCATACAATTCAAATTCAGACTTGCAGGGGCCCATATTTTGACATCCCTACATTTCATACTTGACATCAACGAAGACAAACTTGACATTATAATTAGAAGAAAAGAATATTATATTAAACTACTTTAAGTATTTATTTCTTAGATAATTTGTTACGTTAGATGGTGTTAAATACTTTAATAAGATACCTCAGCCCATGAACATCATAAAGACTATACTTTCTAATTATTTTGTAGTTTTATTCTTTTTGAATTCTCATGTTGCCTCCCTTTATACAAAGTTGCATCAATTTGCTGAGTTGGACAAGTACAAGAATTTTTTTTTTCTTTATCAATAAGTTTATTTTTAATGAAATTAATATTTCGATGGTCTATGTTGAGTTTAGTCCCACATTGGATACTCAATCCCTTGTCTCTCTCCTTATAAGCTCCTGAGCCTCTCCACTTATTTCCAATTGATTTTGAATTCGATCCCTAAATTTACCATTCTATGCTATCATCACAGATAGATTTCACTAATTAAGCTAATTGACACCTTCAAAATAGAGAGTAAAGCTTATTGACGCAAAGCTTACGTTTCATGTCCAAACAAATCCTCAAGACTTGCTTATCGTGTAAGCGTGCAACATGCACCAAAAAGATAAGTGAACAACCACTTTCAAACCGCCTAATCGTGACTATTCCCTCCTAACAAGTGAACAATCACTTTCGATTAGGATATATCTAATAGCGACATATTTCCAATCATTCGATTCAAGCTTAATGATAAATTCTCAAAGCTATCGGTTCTATACTTATAAGGGAAAGACACATTGCAAAACAACTTTGAAGTTGTGGGTTCAAGTCCAATTTACTCATATAAAAACTATGGGAAATGTTCAGCAACAAACATTTTTCAAAACATGAGTTAGAGGTTTTGAAATGGGCTGATTTTTGGTGAGGATGATCTCTACGGTGAGGAGATCATCATCACCAAAAATCAGCCCCATTCCAAAACTTCTAACCCCATCAAAAATGGTTTACAAAAAATGGACGGTCCACGATTTTTCAACTTGTAAACATGGGGCTAGAAGTTTTGGAATGGGCTGATTTTTGGTGATGATGATCTCCTCACCGTAGAGATCATCCTCACCAAAGATCACCCATTCCAAAACTTCTAACCCATGTTTTGAAAAATGTTTTGCCAAAATGTTTGTTACTGAACGAGACCCAAAAAATATATAAGAGTTGGGACCCGTTGAATCAAGAAATTTGACTCCAGACAAGATCTTGATTGTACAAACACAAAATCCAATGGTTCAAAATTATTCTTGAGATAATTATTATCGGGATATGTATTGTTGAGATATATATAAAATCTCAATCGTTGAATTTTGTATTTACACGATCAAGATCTTGTGTGTCATATCTTAAGTCAACGGTCTGAATTGTGATAAATTGATGTTTTAAAACCTGACATTCTTTATATGCTCCCTAATAAGGAAAAAGATCTATGGTCTATGCACCGTCACGTCAGAGAGTGTACAAGAGTGTCAATTTATGATTAGTAAAAAATTAATAATATATATATATATATATATATATATATATATATATATATATATATGGTATCTATAAATGAAAATTTTCGAATGGATTTACTTTATTCAGAGTGCCCCTTCCCATTTCTTATTCTCCTTTTAAGGGACCAATCTAATTGATACCTTTGTTCTTGACATATTGATTGTATCGTAATCGGAGAAAAAGGAGATCTATAAATCCTAGATTCTTGCCTATTTTGAAATTAGGCTGTTATTCCAAAATTGGAGGACTTCCATTAGGGCAAACCACAAAATCACTCTATAACTTTGATTGGATATCTATTCACTTAGTCTTTGAAGCATCATGACGAGAAACATCTTCTCATTTTTTTTTTCATAAAAACTAAAGACATCCATAAATTGTAGAAATCCTATAAAGAGGATATGGCCACTAACATAAAATCATCACTTGGTGTTGACAATTGAGTACCAAAATATTCAACCCAAACTTGTCTACTCTACAAGTATACATCAATTCTAGTTGGTGTGAGACGCAACGAACGTGTTAATCATTAATCCTCTTATCACAACAACAAAATGGTCATAATTTGATTCTAGAAAATGTGGTGAGGCTCGACTTTATAATCTTTCTCTCAAATTCGATGAAATAACTATATATAAGAAAAATCTTATGATATCTTACCTGATGTTGATTAGGCACTTTTCAAAAATCCACTATGGTCGTGAGACAAGAGAGAGAAAAACTAAAGGTTTCATTGGGTGAGTATTTAAGAGTAAATCCTCTATAATACGATTTTCTGATTTAAATTTTAGTGGTTGGAGAGTGACACATCATCAAGATAGTAAAATCTGTTGGTTTAAATTTAGGTGTTCAAAAAAATCGAGTGTTGGGCATAAGGGAGAAGTCTTGAGTTCAAACCCACTTGACCACTCACAGGTAATTATCTCGATTTTCATGGTATAGAGGGTATTGTGTGAGATATGGTGCTCTAATAGATCACTTGACTCACCCCTATTTGTCAGACCTATGACTTCAAACATCCCGTCATAAAAAAATTTAAAAATTAATTAGGAATTCAATAATCATCCATTTTCAAATCTTTGATTAAGTGCAAAATCTCATCTAGGCTATCAATTCTCGAGGATTGAGGTTTGATATATTTCAAGTGTATAACTCTCTCTCTCTCTCTCTCTCTCTATATCTCTCTTTATTCATATTTGGTAAAAAGGAAAAAATATTGGTTTGACAATAAAAAAATCTTTTATGTTATTAGTAAGTTTACCCGAATTAGGTCTAATATGGAACTGATCAATAAAAGTTATGTTTGGATTGAGAGAAGAGGAAAGAAGAGAAACTCATTAAGAGAAGAGAAGAGAAGAGAAATTCAATTTCTCTTCACCATGTTTGGATTGCCATGAGAGAACTTGGGACAATTTTGAAATTTTAAAATATCTTAAAAGTGATTTAGGGGCAAGTTGGAATTGTAAAATATTTTAAAAGGATTTCTCTCCACTTTTGGAGAGAAAGAAAACTCACATTTTTTTTTTCTCTCCAATTCTTTTCTCTTCTCCACTTAAAATCCTAAAAAAGAGAAATTGAAATAACTCATTTATTTTCTCTTCTCTTCTCTCCATTTTTCTCAATCCAAACACAGTGTAAGAATCAAACAATTAAGATGGATATTACTTTAAAAAAAGATGAATTTTAATTTAAAAAAAAAAAATCATTAACTAATATATTTTAAAATTTAAAACTGAAAAAAAAAAAAGTGATTATGGTCCAGCTAGGTCCACGTGATATTTCCTTGTTTGTTAACGGACCTAAACGCCGTTTAAAACAAAAAAAAAAAAAAAACACTAGGTTTAACGGAATACGATAATAGCAAATACGAAACAAGGAATTCGAATTTTTCAATTAATACTACGTGGCGAAATCCTATTGGAAGTCACATCGAATCATTGAGGAATCTATACTTTTAACCGTACAAAGAAAGTGATACCTCCAGCTCAGTGATTGGACTCTCCAAAGAAAGAACACAGAGACTACAGAGACAGACTGAAGTAGCTTTCTTCCCCTTTCGCTTATTTTGGGGTGATTTGGATTTATTAATACATATATACCCCGCTCCAAAGTTTTAGTAAACTTCATAGACCTCCTATATTTTGAAACTAATGACGCCCCCCTTGACCTTTGTTCTACTCTAATATTGGAAAATGCTCAAATGATACAAACATAGACACAAAAGTGACACACAAAAATGATGCGGTGGCGCGCTCACATAATCGTAGATGCTTTTTTACTCGTATCTCGCCGAAAAGCATCTATGGTAATGTGTGTGACACCACATCATTTTGTTACCTTTGTGTCTTCGTTTCTGTCATCCCAGCACGACTCTAATAAAAAAAGAATAATGGTTTTTTGACTCTCCCTCTGACATATTCTCCCAACATGGCATGTGCTAGAATTATAGAATTTTCCTTGAGATACACAACTATACAAATTTATGAGAATGTGCAATTGTGTTCTCCCGAGGAATAACTATGATTCTTGCACATGCCATGTCAGGAGAGTATGTCACAGGGGGGTGTCAAAAAATCACGGCTCATAAAAAAATACCCTTCCCCTTCAATTTATATTTTTTTAAAAAAAATTAGAGATTTTTCATTTTAAAATCAGTCATCTTTGATCTCTCTCAAGAATTTTTTTTTCTTATTTTGACCATCAAAATCTACTTCACACCTGAAGAATAAGATAAGACTTGTACTTAGAAAAATAGAATTTTGGGTTACATACTCAAAACTTTTCGATACAAGATTTAAATCATGAGATTGATGCATGGTCAATAGATAAAGTCTAATATACCAAATATAAATAAAGTTGCCAATTTAGTTAAGCACATGTGGAGTGATGATCCCACGACCTAGGTTCAGAATTTGCTCAATCCTCGTTCATGCTAGTCACTTACCTCTTGCAAGCACATAAATCTTTGTAGAATTTGAAATATTTTATCCATCATGAGAGTAATAACGACAAGATTTCTTTATTCATCGTTGTTATCTGTTGCAATAATTCATTAATCTTTGTAGAATTCAAAAAACCTTGTAGAGACAAGTGCTCCTATTATCCCTACTTTAAATCTGCCCTAGGGTACACCAAAGAAAAATACTAAACTAACTTCCTATAACTTTCTCTTAAACGTTGTGCTGACATACTGGTGTGCAGAGAACCATAGATAAATTTTCTCGATATACAAGTATTGTACACTCAAGGAAAAGCAATGGTTCTTTGTAAATATAGTGCCGATCACAATGTTATAGGAAGCCAATATAGCGCGGCTCTTCACTAAAACGTGAAGGGAATGTCTAAATAACCCACTAACCATTTACAAGCAATATCACTTTAATTGTCAAGGATGATAGTGACACATCAAATGAGAAAACTGATTTTTATATATATGGCTAAGTGCATTATTTCATTGGATTGTAAAATTGGTTAGAAATGGGGAAACAACTTTAAAATATATTCATCACAACTTTGACAATTAAACAGTGAGTGGAAATTATTGCACCCACTTGTGACTTGAACCACCAACTGTTCAGATTCCTTTGGTCATTGTGGCCTTGTGTCTTCAAGTTGGAAGAAATTTTTGCCAAATATAATCTTATTTCAAAGTCAATAATAATATAGAAATATTCACAAATTAAGAACCTTACCTCATCTTAATTAATTTTATTTAAATCGTGATAATATGACGTCCCCTCTGACATACACCTCCCGTCACAGGATCGTAGATCATTTGCCCCAGGATACAAAAGAAAAAGATTTATGATTTGGCATATTCTGAGGCAAATGATCTACGATTTTGTGATGAGGGCGTACGTCGGGGTATCAGAAAATCATTATTCTTTATATTGATAATTCTGATTGATTCTATACAAAACATTTTGTTGATATTTAGATTTTGTTTATTATTTTGTGAGATTTTCATTCAATATGAGATAATTACAATCATTTTCCTAATATATTATGTTTGGTTTTATCAATTTCATTATGAGTTAGGATTAATTTATTCCTGGAAAGTTTTGGGGATGGGACCTCCACTTATTTTGAGGTGATAGTATCTGATTGGGAGATAAAATGACTTTAATTACCCCTAACAACAGCAATTTTGATCTATCACATTAATTTGTCTCCATCACATCATTCTTGTAGTTTTTAGTTTTTATTTTTTATTTTATACTCAATCATCATTATCAAAATCTTATCTCAAAGATTTGGATGGCTAAGTGAATCTTGTTCTATTCAACTCTTCTCAGACTCACATCTTCTATCATTTAGTGTGAATTTTTCATATATTCTTATTTCTTTATTAAACAAATAATTTTTTGTTAAAAAATTAATTCAAGAGACATCCTTAGACTCTTAAAGGAAGACCAAGTAACATTGTTTACATCATCTGCACAACATGTCAAACACAAGTTTCCAAATAACAATTATACCCTTAGCTTCTCAAATCTAAGACTACAACTACAACTCAGGGCGAACTCAACCTAATTGGTCGATCAGCCTCGGTCAAGTTATGCATAAGATGAGTTGCATCATGGTTAGAATAACTCAATCTGAACTTAGTTCAAGTTGAGTTGGAGTACATCGAGGGTTCAAGCAACCTAGTTCAACCCGAACCCAAGGTTATACGTAGGGGCGGATTTACAGTGGGAGCTGTGGGAACACTTGCCCCCACAAGAATTTTCAAAATTTATGGATTAATGAGCTATTGTGATAAATTTTTATAACGGATAAAAAAAATCTGCTCAGGATTTCAAAATTTGTCTGAGACCAATTCGCATTGCTCGAGTCGTCTTGATATTAGATATGGACGAGTCAAATTTTCAGACGAGATATAGAATCTCTTGATCATTTTTCCTTTTTTAGAACAAGATGTTTTAAATGTATCAAAAAACTCATCTGAGATGACTTAATATCTGACATGGACGAGACAAGACGTAAAAAAGTCAAAACCGCGTTTTAAAACCATGCCCCCCCCCCCTCCCAATTATTTTTTCTTTCACTCTTAGTTATCCCCACAAATTTTTTTCTTCTATTATACCCACATGGACAAAATCCTGGCTCCCCCTTGGTTATAAAATAATATATATAAAAAAATTATATTAATTATATTTTTAAAGTTTTTTTTTAATTATTTATTATTTAAAATTTTATTTTTATTTCTTTTTTAAACTATAAACAATTTTGTCAATCAAAACAAAAGTAGACTTGTTGAAAGGAGTTAATCCGTCTAAAATTTATCTAACCACGCCTAACCCAAACTGAATCTGATTCAAATCTAACTCAAACCAAATCAGTAGTCACTTTTAATCAAGTTCAGTTACAACAACTAGGGACATGTCCCCCACAATTATAAAAAAAGACAAGGGTGTTTTGGTACTTCGAAAGTCGTGCTTCCCCACTCTTGGGACAAAAGTTTCAAAAAAAACAAAAAACAAATCCTTTGCAAATCTTTCTCGAGATAAGTGTCAATATCTATCTGATCGTTCACGTGTCTTCCTCATTTCCTACTAATTATGGAAACCACAAATGTTAGGTTCGATTTCAACTAAATCTCATTCGTCCGTGTGTCCCTCTCTTTTCAGAAACTTCACAAAAGCGTTTCATTTTAAACCATACACGTCTCCCAACGCCAGTTTACACGCCCCACACTTAACTCAGTTGCTCTATCTCATTGGATACTTGGTGGGGTCCACTCACTACCACCCGATTCAATCAGACCCAATCAAATTGGGTCCCACTTCTTATATCGCCACGTTTCACTCTAAACCAATAATAATCTGTACACGTGTTAGGTTAACAAAGGCTGATCTTCCACTGTTGCACTACATATATCGTTTCAACCAGTTTTTGCTTTTATTGCGTTTCTAGAAAGAGAGACAGAGAGAGAGAGAGGAGAGAGGAGAGAGGAGAGAGATGGACGGTAGAGATGGCTTCTGTATCTCGAGGTACGCCGGGGGTGCATATGATACTTCGAAGTTCGAGAGGATAATGGTCAGATTCCGGCCTATTGCTCCAAAACCAACTGTCGGTGGGTCAGTTTCTGGGAAATCTACGCCGGAGAAGAGTGACATCTCAGTCAGAAAGGGTAGACCGAAGCGAAGGTACGTAAGATATAGTAATAATAATAATAGGATGTGTAGTAGTAGAAAGAAAAGGATAAAATTGGAAGGAAAAAAGTGTGGGTCAGATGAGGCGGTTGTAACCTTACCGTTATTACAGGAGATTCCTGACCGGAAAGATACACCGGATAAAGGGTCACCATCAGATCAAGATCTGACTCACTCACCAATCTTGTTGAACTTCAACAACCTTGGTGGGTTTGCTGCATCAGATCAAGATCAAGATAAAGATCAGACGGTGGTGATGCCACAACCTGTGGGCCCGTTTGGATCTTGCGTTATATTAGAGTGTATAACGGACACGTGTGTGGATGCAAAGGGACTGGGGAGTACGGATGAGGAGAGGAGGATGAGTCTTGAGAGGGACACGTGTCCGGGGTTCATGTCGGACAGTTTTAATAGGGTTGGATGGACGAATGAAGCGTATAGGAGGCTTGTGGGCCAGGGTGGTGAGGAGGCTGGGCAAGAGATGGTGTGGTTGGTTATGAAAGAGAGGTTGCTCATAATGTATCCGGCGTTTGCGTGTCTGATCAGGATACAATACACGCGTCAGAAGGAGAGGAACTCGATGACTGTGCCTTGTGATGTGTGGAGAATGGACGGTGGAGGTTTTGCATGGAGGTTGGACGTCAAAGCTGCACTCAGTTTGGGTCGATAAGGTCAACAACACCCACAAAAAAAAAAGAAAAACAGAATTTCCTTGATATGGAAAAAGTTTTTTAACAAAATATCCTTAATATGGAAAAAGTTTGTAAATATTTTCCTTGTATGGTTTTGTTATATTTGGCGAATATTGCAAATTTAGGCCGATCATCATCAGCTGAACCGGTCTGTAAGCCGGTTCAACTCAAATCTGATGTCCTTGAAGACCACCCTATCCCTTTAAATTTTAGATTATTTTGATAATGCCCCTCTTGGACTTGGCCCAAATTTGTTGGAACTCCCTGTATATTTTGAAATTAGTAAGGTTTCATGGGATTCTAATATTTGTTCTTCTTCTCTTTATTTTTGTTGTTTTATTGTCTCTTTTTTTTTTGGTTATTTCTAGGGTACAACTACGTTGAACTTAAGTAATCCAACTACCAATTGAGATGAAATGTGATCAAATCCAATGACTAGAAATCGACTATGAATCTGATTATTATGTTTAGGTCCACCAAAAGATTAGCACATAGGATTAGAGAGGAGCAAAGACTAGTGTGCAAACATCAAGCTTTAGATATTAGAAGGGACAGCAAAATTAACGTCCCTATATTTTCTTGGTTTCCCTTATAATTCTGACAGGCTTTTTAGGTGCCACGTGTTGTTTGATTCTTTCTATAATTTTTTTTTTGCTGTAAAGTGGATGGATCGAACTCGAATCCGAGGGAGGAGTTGGGTTGGAAAGAAAATGAGGAAGTAGTATTGGTGGAGCAATAACATGCAATGGGACAGGTGGAGAAATATAATTGGGTATGAGTTTTGGTGTTTGTGGTTGTTAAGTTTGGCTTGTGAAGGAGAAAGTTTTTTTTTTTTTTTTTTTAAATTTTTCTATAAAAAAAAATAAAATCTCGAGGACTATCTGATGATCTAGAGGGATCAATTGGATTTTGCAAAATAATGCAATATTTGAGATTGAGGAGTTTCGTGGGTGCTCGATAAATATGGTTAAATCAAGATTTGTGTGATGGTTCGTAAAGTGATTGGTGGCGGCACTTATGATAATTATGTGTTGAATGATAAAGATCGACTGGGAAAAAGTTTGTTGTTGAAAATATGGCTTAAAGACAATTTTAGGCCTATTATAAATGTGAATGTGCGAAACTAGTTAAGTAGGTGATTTCATGTATCGATTTGTTCCATTTTGTTTATAGTGAAATCGAGTTTCAATGCTTATACCTCCATGAACATTTTTTTCCCATGTAAATTCTTGTCTTATTAGTAGTGTGTTTTTTTCTTCTTTATGTGGTTGTGATTCTTTTTTTCATTTATCACTATTGTTGAAATTTATTGTTCATTATCATTATCAAATAAGATCTTAAAAGTGTGACAAAAGAGGTGTTTGATGAAATACTCAAGACATATTTGATCAACTTATCAAGTGAAGCTTAGGTGTTCACATACAAAATGTTTCTTTATTAATCAAGCAAATATGTTGGTCCAAATCGAATGACAATTGGTAAAAATAAATCTAAAGTGGTATAATTGCTAGAGGGTTTTTATGCAAATCTAGTGTGGATTTGCAATATCTACTTTGGAGTTGCTTATAATAATGTGCCGAATTTAGACAAATACTTGGAAAGTAAAAAAATGTGATCATTGAATCGAAAATGTTTGGAGTCATAGTAAATCTCGGTAGAGTGAGATAAAAATGCTCAGATTGATAGAGTTAAAAATTATAATTTTTTTAAAAAAATTATAAGTTTTATATATTTTACTTGAATTTTCCAAATCGTTGGGCATTTGAGTTGAATTTTAAAATTATATACGGCTAGAAGTTGAACTAAACTTGACCATTTTTAAACCTTGGATGCAGTTTGATTCTGGATTAAGAAAATGGAGGAACAATCAGTCAGTTTGATTCTTGATTCAAGGTTTGTATAAAATCGAATTAAACTCTTAATGAAAAATTACTTTTTATGAGTTAGGACATAGATTAATGCCTTTTTTTTTTATTATTACTTATTATATGAAATTTCTTGTTCATAATTTATTTATTTATTTTTTCATTAAAAATAAGTTGCTTCCAAGCAAGTTTTCTATGGGCTATATGGTTCGGTTCTGATTCTTATTTTGTGGAACCTACCTATTTTGATTTGAATTCTGACTTGGAGGCCCCAAACTGAACCAAGTTACATCACTAAGAAGGCGAAGCAAGTTTTCTAGAGATCGGCACAGATTTTCTAAGAATACATTGATTCCCCAAGAACATCTCACCATCTCAGCCATAAGGAAAAATGAGCTACGAACGATCTGTCATCCCCACTATTCAAACATTACAGAGGTTTAGTTCAAGTTTTTATGTTACATTACAAAGTATAATAACACATTCAATCAACTTCAACAGTTGTTTACAATTAGGCCTAGACTCAAATAAAATCCTAAATCTAACCAGTGGAAATCTAAAGAGATAGATAAGAGAGTTTTTATTGGCACCTCAAATTTTACTTAAATCTAACGAGCCATGATAATATGACGCCCCTTCTAGTACATTCCCCCATCATAGAACCATACATTATTTGCCTCGGGATATATAAGAAAAGATTTATGATTATGTGTATCTCAAGGCAAATGATTTACGGTTTTATGATGGGGTCGTGTGTCAAAGGGGTGTCAGAAAATCATTACACTAATCTGAATCATTGATTTATAATTTTCCAAATATTCTATTACCACACCACCTTTTGCTAATGCCACACTAATTCAAGAAAGAATTAGCACACATCCTGAGGTAGCATTAGCAAAAGTTAGTACGGCAATAGAGCTCTCAATCTTTTATAATTTGGGTGTAATGAGTAAAAGTTGGGATGCCAATAGCAGTTCTCTAATGTTGATAAAGAAGATCTTATAGATCATAGCAACAGTGATTTACACACACACACAGTTGTGCAATTTATGTGGAGGAGAAGGAGGGGGCACAAGCAATACAAGCAAGCAAGAGAATGGCAGAGGAAGCACCGTCGTCGACACCATTAAAGCAGCTCCTCTTGAACTTGGAAGCTTTTCCTTTGTTACACTGCATATGCTTCTGTTGATGATCAAGATGATGTTGTTGCCTCTTCTTCATCATCGATTCCTCCACTACCTTAGACTTCATTATATTCTCCTAACTCAAAACCTTATAATATGTACTCACACTTCTCTTTTAGTAAGCTACCGCTACTTAGAAGCTAGAACCCAATGCAGGCAAAGCTTGTGCAATATTTCCTCATTTATAGAACTTTAAGTTTTGTTTTATTTTTTCACACATATCTCTGTCTTAATCACACTTGTCTTTTATGCATGTTTTGATATTTAATAAATAAATAATCTCCCAATCTCATCTCTCTCCCTCTTAACTTTTAGTGTTGTAAATTTGTCATTGAGTGGGTGTTTAGGTGTTTTTTTTTTTAATAAGTGTTGTTTAGGCTAGTAGTCGTTTAGTTGGTAATTTTGTATTACTTTGGATTCATAAAATTCTGAATTGACCAATCGCAAGATGCTGTGTGTATTGAAAATTTTTTTAACGTAATTATTTTTGTAAATTGAAGATGCCTTCAATACATATGTCATCTTGCAATTGATCAATCCAGATTTTTTGAAATCTTGAATCGACTTTTTTTGTGTGCAAAATTTTTACATGTTTAGACGGTGTTTTCAAATCGGGTCTAGAGGGTAATTAATTTATTTTTATTTTTAAATATGGGTATTATCATCCAAATATTCTGTGATCTTAAGGTCAATTAGCCTAATTTCTTACCCACTTCGAAAGTCAAAAGTTGATTGTGACAACTTCTCACTTCTGTCCATTCTTGATTTTTCGATTGCCCAAATCACCGAGGACATGTCCCATCTCCTCATTGCTACCTTAGTTTAATATAAACACTAAGGACTTAATGGTAGCATGGTTTTAAAACTTGTTTTGACATCTCGCCTCGGATGAGTTTTTTTGATACATTTGAGTCGTCTCGTTCAATAATGAGAGAAATGAACCATGATTTGAAATCTCATCCGATACGTTTGACTTGTCTATTTGTCTCGTTGGTGAACGATACCAAGACGTATCAGATGAGTCGTCTCAGTCTCGAACGAGATTTAAAACCATAAATGGTAGTGGAATTCTAAAAGAACTTATCAAACCCAAGAGCCAAATGATTTGAAAAAGGCAAAGTTAAGAAGTGGTGTCCAACCAACTTGTCTTATCTAATATTTAGTTGGGGGATTATCTAAAGTCATCTATTTTGTGATTAAGAGTCTTACTTACTGCTCTAAGGTATTGTAGATAGGATGATTGGGTTTGTTTTGGAAATAAAATGGAAAGAAATGGGTAAGATAACTTTGCTGGCAAATTAATTAAAGAAAGGACTCTAAGTAGGTAAGATTTTAATATTTTGAAACTTGGAATTAGAACCCTATGTGTGTGTGAGAGAGTGTGCATGACTGGTCCTTGTCTCAAACAGGAGTTCTTCATGTGCAATGCCATGTGAGAATGTGTTTATTTGGGCCCAGTATCCTTACTTGTATTTATTAGCATGTGATACCCATGGTGGTTTTTTTTCCTTTTGTCTCCATTCAATGAATGTTATTTGATTTACTATTAGGGTGTACTTAGCTCCACTAGTAACTTAGAGCCTGTTTAGAAGGCAAAGTTATGAGAATTAGATTTCTTAGAAGAGTAGAGAACTATTTCTAAAATTAACTCTTGGATTTGGTTATTGAATCAACAAAGCTGTTCTTGGGAGTGGTCTGTATCATTTTGTGCTACCCAACATGAAATGTCGGCATTGGTCATCAAATATAGTTTAGCTTGTGGGTTCATCAGGCGGAGGGTTGGCCTAGTCACAAGTTGTCGAGATAATTCATAAGGTTGGGTGCTGTGCGAGCGGGCATTATGGGTAGCATTGAAATGGACAAATATGGAGAGGCTTGGAGTTGAGTTGTGGACGTTCATCGCCAACACCTCTTCGAAACATGCCCTTGTCTACCTTGAACTAAACTAAGATAGGATTTATCTAAACTTTTCTTTCACATTTTCTTAGCCTAATAGGACCCAAACTGTAGCAAGATTCACTAGTGCTCTCTTAATTACGTTCAACTTTCAAGAAATATTAATTAGCCGGTTGTGTGGAACCGTAACAATAATAAAGATAAAAAAACAAAAACAAACACACAAGGTTCACATGATTCGACAAACTGCCTACATCCAAGGAGGAGAGAGGAAAAAAATCACTATCAATGATAAAGATTACAGACTCTCTGTCCACAGTCACAAGGAACCTCACAGAACAAAATACATTAAGAAAATCCTACTTGAAAATACTTCGGGCCGAACTCACTTTTGATACTGCCTTGCCTCTTGAAGTCCAAGCCCAATAAGAATACTAGACATCTTAACCAATAAAAGATAATAATTGCATAATGTACCATACAGGATTAAATACTTATTTTCATCCCCCTTTGTAACTTGTCAATAATTACGGCTTAACACACCCCAAACGTTGATCAAATAACAATTTCTTGTAACCAATGTACGTCACTTCTCATGAGACTTCACTGATCGAATTGTAATTAGTTAGCCAAGTATCTCAAAACTGGATTAGCTGAAATCAAATCAAAATTCCCATTTTATAGTAAGAAAAGATTACCATGAAAAGAAAAAAAAGAGACTTGAATGTATCCATAACATATGAAAGAAACAAAGTTTATAAATGCTTTTGATGTATTCGAAGCAGACAAGAAATGGGATGATCATATGAGTCCATAATTCTGAACATGCAAGGCCATACCTTAGAAAATGGGATGTTGGACATTCAAAGAACAAGGCAAGAAGACTGTTTGACTGCCCATTAGAATTTGCATACTGAGAGTATCATGGACCCAAAGCTTCCATTTTCATTAAGTTTAAGTAGAGATTAATCCTTGATATTAAAGGGTAGCTAAAACATGAAAGTTGATTGGTATGATTTGGTAGTTATAAGCTTTTTCTTTTATTCATTGTAGAGTTATCAAGAAGAGTATTTTATTTATATTAAAAATAAAAAATTAAAAAGTTGCAATTTGGGTAGAGTGTACGTAGCTTCGGGTTCGGGTTGAGATCTTCCAACCCAGGCTAGCCCATTAATCGGGTTGAGTTCTTGCCGGCCAGCCCAGTTTGCAGCCCTAGTAAGAGCATACTTGTCAGTCGTGTCGTGGTCTTGGGCTTCTCGCAAGTATGTGAGCAGCCAAAGCCAACCTGCTCTGGAGTCTGGGCCTGGTTGGGATCTTGCTAGGATTTTTACCAAACTTGCCCAAGTTGTTCTTCATGTTTTTCTCTAATTAACAAATCCCTATCAATTAATTAAACAACATAATGCAGATTTTTTATTTTTATTTTTTTATGAATCGATCAAGATCTTAGAATCTAATTACATCTCAAGAGATCCAATTGTTTTATAATAAATTCTCAAAACATGGAGGCTTATTGACCCGCACTAAATGTAGGTTTAACAGAATATGGAACAACGAAGTTGTAACTCTCATATTTTCTGTGGGACTTGCAACTCCTGAGAATTTGCAGCCCAATCTGCTGAATTAGAGTTTGGTTGCAGAAGTTGCACCTCCAAGTCCACTTCCAACAGGGCCTTGTCCACCTTTAAGTTAACTATACTAAGCTAGGATTTATCTAAATCTTTATTTCACATTTCCTTAGCTTAATTGGACCCCAACCCTTGCAACATTCACTAGTGCAATTCGCAATTCTTAGAGGATTAATTAAATCCAGCCCAAAGTTCCCATTTTGTAGCCAAGATGTTTAAAAGTATCCGTAACACAAGAAGGGAACTAAGTTTATAAATGATTTTGATGTATTTGAAGCAGACAAACAATGGGATCCCATTGGACCATATCTTAAAAAATGGGAGGTTCCACTATGGACTGATAGCATACTTGTCACTCGTATCGTGATCTCGGACTTCTCCTGAGCATACTTGTCGCCTCAGATTCGTGCAAATGGTTATGGACTCAAGCTGTCTAGCGACGCAAATCTTCAAATGGTGTCTTTCGGAAAAGTCGGTAACCAGGCACTTGGCCTCTTCAAAAAGTTCTTTACCAGCAAGCCAAAAGACATTTAGAGAAGAAGACTTGCTGAAGTAAATTAAAGCCAAGAGGGGATTGAGGACGCAACATTTCCCAGTTGAGTAGAGGTGGAGCTGAATCTTTATGATTTTGCTCTTAGAAATTCCATAATCACAATCTCGGTTTCTTTAAGACATTCAAAGCCCACTTTTCTTATGTGTTGTACTTTTTATCATCCACATTTCATCCCAAATTTCATTCAACATAATCCAATCCTAAATGACAAAATGCTCGAAAACTGGCCTGGCCTGGAAATGCCATAACGCCAGAACTCGCGAGATTTAAAACCATCAATGATGCCATTTTTTATATTGTAAAGGTGTTCCAACTTGTTTCGAGTTGCACTTCAGGCTGTTTCTTGCCATTTTTCGGGGTCAATTTTAATTGGTTGCATATACTATAAGCTGAATTGCACCAAGAATTGTTCTTCAATCATTACTAATCCACAAAAGGCAGATTAATAGTCAGTGTTATTTGAAAAAAAAAGGGTAAATTCTAATGTTGACACAACTACCATGTAATGTTGACAAAATGTTATCGAATTGTTAATATTCCGGAAATACCAAAAACTTTTGTATATATTAAAGAAGACTAATTAATAGCATAAAATTACTAAGAAAAGTGAGACACCCCCACAGCCAACATTACAAGACAAAATGAGTCACACATGGGACCTTTTGCAACCTATGGGTTTTATCCTAAAAACCTAATTTCTCATAATTTATACAAATATATATAAATACATTACGAATATAAATTAATAAATACAAACTTTGCTCTAGTACTTGGTTTAGCATCTCATAAGTCTTGAGTGTTCAAGAAAAACAACATAGGTAAAATGAATTTGTTTCTAAAACAAGGGATTATTTTATATCAAATTAAACATCTTAATATATGAGAAAAAAAATAACAAAATCAAAACAATGGGCAAGATCATTACCTAATTAGTAGTAATTGTAGACCTGAGAAAACCAATATTGACATCTGTTACAAGGAAAACAACTTGAATTTCCATGTTGAGAATGCACAAATCAAGCCATTCCAAATTAAAATTCATAAATACAAATTTCGAAACCCTAACACTTTGTTTGGGTTAAGAGAAGTGGAGAGAAGAGAAACTCATTAAGAGAAGAGAAGATAAACTCAATTTCTCTCTACAATGTTTGGATTGCAAAAGAGAATTTGGGACAACTTTGAAATTTTAAAATGTCTTGAAAGAGATCTAGGGGTAGAGTTGGAATTATAAAATATTTTTAAAAGGTTTTTCTCCCTTTCTCTTCAAATCTCTCCACACTTTTGGAGAGAAAGAAAACTCACCTTTTTCTCTCCTCTCCCCACATAACAAATCAAACAAGAGAAATGGAGAGAAATTTATATCCTCGTCTCCATTTCTCTCAATCCAAACACAACGTAAATATTTGCAGTCTAACAGAAACCTCCATTGAAACACATGGTGTTTTCTAATAATACCTTCAAAAACTTGCATGAAATATAGAGATTGAAAATCCTAATTAACCATGGAAACCCACTATTAAATCGAGACGATAAAGAGGGAGAAGAAAGTACTTATAACTTACGAGAGGGAGAAGAAGATCTTCAACTGGAATAGAGAGGTAATCTCACAAATACAACGGCTCTATTGTGTGGTTTTGACCTCAAATCCGAGAGAGTTCACTTTGTTGCATGGTTTCAAAATTCGGTTTGACGTCTCGTCTCGTCCATAGACGAAATCAACTTATCTCAGACGAGTCAACCCATTTCGGAACGCTTCAAACCTTTTAACTCAGTTTATAATGATTGATTTTGCGAATATTTAAATTAAAATAATTATGATTTTTTAATAAAATAAGGCATATTATAAGATGTTTAGTCATAAAATCATAATTTATTTATATGGGTATTTTTTTAAAGAAAAAACTTAATTAAAACAATATTTTTAATAAAACTAACAAATTCTTTAAAATTACAAAAAAGAATCTTGAACGGCCATTCAAGAGACAATTTTTCAAAATGACTAAAAAACTATAGTCGGACTCAAGGGCATTCGAGGTCATTTTATTTGAAATAATGTAATGTAATCCCACATACACGTGCAGTAGAGATACAAAAACCATGGAAAATCGTAATGAATCAAGTAAAAGTCATTAAGTCAACAATAGGTTATATAGAAATCTAACCAATGGGAAGTGGGAACACTCATCAAAGAGTTGTGTTGGAGTGACCTCAAGATCGTACCTCATATTGCACATCGTGACGTGAAGTTGTGTAGGAACCATAAATGCATTTTAACTTGTACCTCAATGAAAAGCATCTATGGTTCCTATGCACTTTCACGTCATGATATGCAATATGAGGTACAATCTTGAAGTCACTTCCACACTATTCTTCTTCCAATAATTTGAAATTTTTTCCAAAATTACTCCTGTTTTCAAACATTAATTTTATGGGTATATATATCTACTTCCACAAACGTGCAGGTTTCAATAATGAGGTAGAAAAATCAAGAATGAGACACCACCACTGAATAGTATTGATTATAAATATATATCCTTGGCTAGACATCATAAAGGTGTCGTGGTGTAGTTGGTTATCACGTCAGTCTAACACACTGAAGGTCTCCGGTTCGAACCCGGGCGACGCCATTTTATCCTTCTTAAATGTTTTACTTTGAAATTACTTAAAAGTCCCTCTTTGAGTCTTTAATTAGATGTGACACGTTAGGTGTGACGTGCACGTGCTGATATTTAGTATTGCAAATGAGAATATACTTGGGTTGCTCGGCATATTCTCTATAAATTAGAGGGCCATTTGACCAAATCACAGAACATTTGGCCTTATTTGCGCCTCACGACTCACGCCTAACTTTGAAAATGTCTTAAAGAAAATAATTTATTACATGGTGGGTGTTTTTGTAATTAAGAGAAGTTGATGATGATGAAACTTGAAGAGATGAGAAACACCATTTATTGAGAGACCTTTTTAACTTTCAAACTGATAACACACCCACTTGACCTTGTTCTTGTATTGAGATAAATTGAAATTATCTAAATGCCCTCATGTTCAATCTATTGCCAAATCTTCCAAAAATTTATCATTTTTGAATCCTTTTATTTTTCTTAAACTATATTATTTGATCTCACCTTCTAGCTGTTGTGTTCAACCACTTTTACAAAACACTGGATTTTTTAATTAAAATATCCAATGTTTTCAACGGCTGAAAATTATATATTATCCTTGAAGTTCAAAAGATGAAGAGTAACAGATCTTGAGATTGAATGAAGATTAGGGTAAAAATTTCAACATATAGGCTAGAGTTTGAAGACAAGGACAATTAACTCATTGTTTGTTTGTTACGTAGGAAAAACTAAGGTTGAGGGGCATGTCGTCAGTTTTAGCACATAAGGATTTCTCAAATATTCACTAAAACCTAGAGGAGTGAGTCTTCTATGCATTTTATGGCTACTTACGAGTCTAATGCCACCATTAAGTAATTGAAGCAACCAAGAGGTTGAGCTTTTTGTAACCTAAGTTCGATAGCTTTGGACTTTGTGGTAGAGCACTACTCTTAAATCTCATTTGTTTTAACTTGGTTACAAATTCTCTCTTGAAATCGTCTAATCATAACATCAATTCTTAAATGATGAAAGTACTTCTAAAGGGTTTTTTTTGTAAAGGATTAAGATGAGATTGAATAGATTCAAAATAATTCTCCTGGAAAGTTGAAGAACATGGAGAAGACATGTTTTTAAGAGAAAATTCAATAATTTTTTATTGGAGGTTAAAAATAAGAGCATTTAAGTTATATTCTTTAATACGTAAGAGAATTGTTTTTTTGTTTTGTTGATAATCGTGTATCCCTGTAGACAGCAGACCGAGTTTGTATCTAAGCTTTTCCAGTCCATAGACCATGATCTTGTCCAAGAACTTATACCGAGGCAAATACAACACCCGCATATCACACACATTAGGTAAGTGAGGATGCGGTCTAACAAGTGGCCCATGAGGAATTAATGCTCATACTGGGTATCGAACTCACACCCTATAAGCATTAACCGCTTATCGATCAGAAATTTCCATTGAACCAACCCCTCGAGGTTTATGTAAGAGAATATTGAGATCAAGGGCGGCATGTCTTGATTTGAAAATATAAGGGTAACTTAAATATTCATAAAAAAATGGAGTATTTATAATTTACGAGGAAAAAATGGTTGACTTAGACATGCCCCTCTATGTTTTGGTATGTATAGAGACACCTCATATTTTTCAAATTGATGACATAACCCTCTTGACCTAGGTCTTCTACGAAAGTTAAATAAATTACTTAATGCTCTAATTTTAAATCTTTAGCTAAAAATCCTTGATTTTCTATTATAGAGTAAAGGTTTTTTGTTCTTAATGTTAAACTTCAAAACTCTATATTATTTATCTTCAAATCTCAATCACAAGATAGGACATTTGAAGAAATACAAGGATGGATTCATCCAATATTAGTCATCTTCAACCTCTAAGGTAAAATCTCTTATACCTTCATCAGATAGATTTTTTAGAAAATAAAATATGATGAATTGTTGGGTAGAGAAATCAAAGGGTTTCTTACAAAGAGGTTAATGTGAGGTAGAAAATGATGATGAATAATTTAAAAATCATTTACCATTGAGGTTTAATAGCTCAAAGGGTGAAGACAAGGACATTTAGATCATTTTACACTAGTCTCTTTTATAAAACCTAGGTCAAGGGGGCATATCGTCATCACTTTTAAAACACATGGGTATCATTAACATTTGACCAAAATATGGAAAGGTATCCAAAATAAAATCATAAAATTTCAAAAAGTCAAACAAAGAAGGTTCAAAGCGATGACCAGTCTTTATTTCAACGGTGATCTACAAACGCAAGAGGCGATCCACCACAAACTCTAACACCCACTCTTCTCAGACCAACTTTTGCTAACGCCACCCCAAACTGTTTGTGGATATTTGCATAGGAATTGGTGTGGCATTAACAAAAGTTGGTGTAGCATTAAGAAAAGTTGGTGTGGCAATAGCAGCTCTCGCTCACGTGACCTAGACCACTGGGCTTCGACAAATCCGCCGCAACCCTTGTTGATCACGCCATTCTTCCTCACTATATAACTCACTCTACTTCCCATTTCGTCTTCTCCACTCATCATTTTTGTTTCTGAGCTGTTCTTCTGTTATTTTTTTTCTTCCTTTTATACCCCTCAACCTCTCGGATACTCATTTTTCTGAATCATGGGTAGATCCGTCTTTTCCTTTCTTCATTTCTTGTTCGAATTCATGAGCAAGCTTTTCTTCTATAGTTTATGATCTAAGATTGATCTGAATTTTTTTTTTTTTTTTTTGTGTTATTTTAATTAATTTTACAGGATCTGGAAAGATCAAGATCGGAATCAATGGTACTCGATCGAACTCAACTATATTTTTTTTAATGCTGATTTGTTTATTATTTTTGTTTTTAGATCGAAATCTGATCGTTTTTCCCCCCAAAAAATTAGGTTTTGGAAGGATTGGTCGATTGGTTGCGAGAGTTGCTCTTCAGAGAGATGATGTTGAACTTGTCGCTGTTAATGATCCCTTTATCACCACAGATTACATGGTAATATCATCCATCCATGATCCATCTATCCAAAATCATACATACATACATACATGCATGCATACACGTATGTGAAATGCATGTATGTCTCAGGTGCCATACATGAATGATTTATATGATCTCACTCTGTTTAGAGATCTCTCTTTTTTTTTAAAATTTGCTACTTTGGATAAAAAAGAATCATGTACATCAGATGATTCTAACCGTCAGATCTGATCAACAACTTTAGTTCTGATCTAGTATTTTAATTTACGGTTTGGATCCCTGGACCTTTGCATGTTAATCAGATTTGTGACCGTCGATCAATAATAAAAGCGCTTTTTATTTGGTTAAATGGAGTTTTGTTATTCTGTTGTGCAGACGTACATGTTTAAGTACGACAGTGTTCATGGTCAATGGAAGCATAACGACATTAAGTTGAAGGACTCAAAGACCCTTCTCTTTGGTGAGAAACCAGTCACCGTGTTCGGTGTCAGGTACGATTGTCCATATTTTTTTTTAAATTTTGGTTATTTTAAATACGAGTCTAAGAATTTAGATTATTGAGATTTTGTTTGTTTTTTTGGGTAAATAAAGGAACCCAGAGGAGATCCCATGGGCTGAGACTGGAGCAGAGTTTGTTGTGGAATCAACAGGAGTGTTTACTGACAAGGACAAGGCTGCTGCCCATTTGAAGGTTTGCTATATTCTTTTGCCAAATTTATGTTTGATTGAGTTTTTTGTTTGTCTCACAAATAAGAGGGAATATGGGTGCATTTTATTTTAATTGTAGCAATTTATGGTTGTAGGACCACCGTTTTAAATTAATTTTGATAATGAAGTATAAATGGGTGGATTCTTGGAAAACAAGGACTATGTGTGCATTTTATTTTAATTGTAGCAATTAATGGTTGTAGGACCATTTTAAGAAATTATTGGTTTTTGGACTATTTTAATAATGTTTTGATTTGGAACTTCAAATAGGTGGATGAATTAGATGATTTTGATGTTAATAATTTCACTCACTGCCTCAAATTATTCTTTATTCTTTGATTTGGTGTCTTATTTAGATTCATTTGGGTAGGTTTGTTTGTTATAAGTAGTTTTGCCCATAAATTCTCCATTAGTTCAAGGTAATTGTTACAAATACAAAATATTACCCAGTAATTAAACTATGGGTTCTTTGGATGTTATTCATTTTTATACATTTTGGTGCTCTTTGATTACTGTTAATTTGTTGGCTTTAAAAGTTTGTGTCTTTTTCAACTCTTATCGTTGATTGTAGATTAGTTATGTTTAATCTATGAGAAAGTACTAATTCAGTTGAATTGATACATCAGGGTGGTGCTAAGAAGGTTGTAATTTCAGCTCCTAGCAAAGATGCTCCTATGTTTGTTGTGGGTGTCAATGAGCATGAATACAAATCCGATGTTAACATTGTTTCCAACGCTAGCTGCACTACCAACTGCCTCGCTCCCCTTGCCAAGGTTTTTTTTTTCCTTATATGATACTTGTTTTATTTTTATTTTTTTTAAATTTGTAATTTTGGTTTGCTTATATTTCTATTTTGCTTGTCTTGAATTTTCACAGGTTATTAATGACAGATTTGGCATCGTTGAAGGTCTTATGACCACTGTCCACTCCATCACTGGTAGGCTTTATTACTAAATTGATTAATTATTTTACTGGGTTGAGAGGTTTGTCCTGTAGATTGATTTATTGTTCCTCTCAATAATCTTTGTGATTCAGCCACTCAGAAGACCGTTGATGGGCCATCAAGCAAGGACTGGAGAGGTGGAAGAGCTGCTTCATTCAACATCATCCCCAGCAGCACTGGAGCCGCTAAGGTAGCTAACATGGCTGTAGAATTACTTCTATAGAGAGATGAAATTTGGAAATGTTATAAAGACCCATTCTTGAACCCTTAATTTCATGTCGTAGTTTGTTGTTAATTGCCTAGGTACTTGTTATTATTCTATATTAAATTATTAATTATGTCTTACATTGTGATTGTTGAAGGCTGTTGGAAAAGTGTTGCCAGCATTGAATGGGAAGTTGACTGGAATGGCTTTCCGTGTTCCTACTGTGGATGTCTCTGTTGTGGATCTCACTGTGAGGCTTGAGAAGGCGGCCACCTATGATCAAATCAAAGCTGCAATCAAGTAACAAACGAAATATTTTGTTTTCAATTTATTTTATTTAGCGCTCAAATGGATTCTCCTTTACTATTGAACACTGATGGCTCACTTGTTACTAACTGCTCCTTTATTTTTATTCTGTGGGTGCTCAGGGAGGAGTCTGAGGGAAAGATGAAGGGAATTTTGGGTTACACGGAAGATGACGTGGTTTCGACTGACTTTCTCGGTGACAGCAGGTAAGGATAACTCTTCTAATTTTTTATTGTTATGGTGTGTTCCCAATGGAATTGGTGTCTTTGTACCCATCAATCTAGAGAGCCCGGCTAAGTTGGTTTATTCTCATGCACATTGCCCAAATGTGTTAAATTTGTCCAATTTTTATTCTCATATTGAGAGAGGCTATTGAAGATATCTTGATTGGCTTTTACGCAATGTGCCCAAAATCAAGTTAGTTGGATATTTCTCAATTGTGATGATCTTTTCAAGAAATTCCAACATTATTTTGGAGTTATTTAAAATCCTTGAAGCAGCTCTATTTATTAGGTTCTTGCCCGACCCTGACGTCCTTTCTTGTTTTAAGTATTTGGTATTTAGTGATACCGTTCTATTACTATTAACTGCTCTTTCTGCTTGCATGCCCCAAAAATGGTTTTTGCTCTTTCCATTCGTTTCTCACTTGGCTTTTTCCCATCACTTTTGTCTTTTTTGACTTCATCACCTCTTGAATTATTTTCAAATTATTTGTGTTCCCAGATCAAGCATATTTGATGCCAAGGCTGGAATTGCTTTGAGCGAGAAGTTTGTAAAGGTTGTCTCTTGGTACGACAATGAATGGGGTTACAGGTAATTATCATTTTCTGTTTGTTCTCTGTGCATTTTTTTTTTTCATTTCAACGTGTCACTTGGAAAATAAATGGTTCTATCAGCTCTCTCAACCATGGTTTTAAAACTCGTTTTGCATCTCAGACGAGTTTTTCGATACGTTTGAGTCGTCTTGTTCAAGAATGAGACAAATGACGCATGGTCTTAAATCTTGTCTGATACCTTTGACTTATCTACTTATCTATCCGTCTTGTTGGTGGACGATACCTAGACGTATCGGACGAGTCATCTCAGTCTCGGACGAGATTTAAAACCATGCTCTCAACCCTGTATATTTGTACTTGGAGGGGTATCTGAAACGAGTGGTGATCCCATTAGGTGTCCGTAAGAGTCCCTTATAAGTAAGGTGGTGCCTCTTGTTGGACAAAATTGCATGTTGGGTTTCATTCAGATAGCCAAAGGTGCACATTTTTCTTCCAATGGACATAATGCAGTTCACTCGTGATGGACACCTAATCGAATCAAGGCTTTTGTTTTGGTGGCCAACCCCCATGAATAAGATGGGGAAGATTTATGCTTAAAGAGTAGAGGTTGCAATATGCATCATCGTTTGCCCCTTCTTGCACGTTATCTTTTTTGTTTGTTTTATCCAAGAATTTGAGATGTGCTTGTGTCTTGCAGCTCACGTGTAATTGACTTAATCGTCCACATGGCCTCTACTCAGTGAACTTGATATGCCTGATGTTGTTCTCCATTTTTGGTGTCTTGCGGTTTTAGTCTCTGTCCGCGGTTAAGAAGAGATGATTTTGAATAAGTTGAGTTAGAACTATTGATAGAGGTTCGGACTCTCGTTTTGTTGAATTAAGTGATGGGGGACTCGTTTTTCCCCAATGTTTTGGATTATTGGTATGTTGAAGTTAGCTTTTCTACTATTAATCTTTTCTGCTCTCTGTATTGCTTTTACGTTGATTTGCTATGTTTTGGGGAAAATGGATGTTGTGCCGGAGCATCTGGTCTGATCTGAAAGACTAATGATAAAATGACACCTTGACACATGCGTGGTTGATGTGGCAAGGGCACAGAATTGTAGATATTTTTCCTTGTGTATCCCAAAGAAAGGTTCTATGATTCTGTGCCTTTGCCACGTATGCATATTTTATCCCGACTCAATCTGAAAAGCTGTGTGTGTGTGTGTGTGTCATTTTCTTTTTCTCTATTTAATTGTTGCAACTGTGAATTGGAGATAGGTACAAATTAGAGGCTTTTTGAAGGAATTGTGGGGTTCACAAGTTCAAATTAGAGGAGTGAGGACCATTTGGGGGCTCTCAAGTTGAAATTACAGGAAATTCGCTTGGAAGCTTAAGATCTTTGGAAATATCCTATGAGCAAGGTTAATTTTGAACCAGTTTGGGATATTTCATCTAAGATAATCTGATTTTGTTTAAAGCTAGAAACAAACATTGACTTCGATGAGTGTTGTAAAGTAAATATAAAATAATAAAAAAGTAGAAAAATGAATACAATCACAGTATTACAGGCAAGCCGATAAATATAAATTTATTACTCAAAAAAAAAAAAAAAAAAAATTACGAGTATGGAGGTCTATACTTACCTCCAACACTTCGGTGGAACCTATAAAATCTCTACACCCCCAACTTTAATAAGAACCTAAACAAGAAGTCCCGATCTCACTCTTGTGTCACAAACTTGTAACAACTATGTGAAGATCAATCTCAAGAACCTTGAACTTCTAAATTTTATAAGAGAAGAAAAATACATATGCAGAGACTCAATACTTTCTCATACTCTCTACCAAAGAGATAATTCTCTTTTATGGATCATTACTATCATCTAGGGACTCTTTTGTTTCTATAAACTAATGAAACGACTTTTCCCAGAATACCCATCAATCTTAAGAAACAAAAGATGGTGATTTTATATTGCCGAAACCAAATAGATTGCAACACTACCTCAAGATGAGATTTTAAACCTCAATTGTGAAAGCATATTAACCCATTCCTTTATTAAACATCCAACCACACTTTTTAACAACAATAACATATAAGAAAAAAGTTTATCTTGCATCACTGAGAACATGGATCCACATTCATGGGATCTTTAAACCATAAATTCACTTAGGGTTTGTTTGATTGGATGGAAATTTGTTTTTCATGGAATTCAAAAATCCTTCAAAACACCTAGAAAATACTCGTAAAAAAAAAGAGGAGAGAGAGTGTAATTTTGTTATTTCTCACGGAGTGAGACTGTGAGGTGGAAAAATGATATCCAACACTGCGTGATTTTTAGTAATTTCATCGAAAATGCACTTTCCACCCATTTTCATTCTTTATCAAGCATATCCTTACTTTAAGTGAAGATCAAATATGTCTTCCCTTAAGTAGTCAATCACAACATCCCTAATGTTGATAATTTCTTGTCAAAGAGTCAATCATTTGGGGCATAAAATGGGTCAGATTTTATCCGAATTTAGCGGGTTTGAATACTTGGCATAGATCCTAATAAAAAAAAGGTCGAATATGGTTTGATGTCCCTTGATCCGAGTTAAATACAGATCCATTCCTAAATCCGTTAGATATGAATGATATATTGCTTTAAGACTTACATTTTTTAAGTTTTTCAAAATATCATTTTCTACTATTTTAATATAACATGAAATTTTCTAGGTGTGTAAATAAAATAAAATAATTTAGCAATTACTAAAGAAGTATAGTAGAAAAATGTTGAATGGTCTATAATTATTCGATCCAACCCGAATCGAATGAAACAACCTTGTCAGTATCAGTTATAGATTTGAATCTTAGTATAAAAATAATAATTAAAAAAAAATTGGGATCTTCGACTCATTTTAAGTTCCGTCATTAACTTTTTTGCTTTCTTCAATTTGTTCAAAATTAAAAGAGTCTAGCTGGAGTAACATTGAAATATGCATCGTGGGGACATTTCTGACATGGATGTGTGCCAGAATCATAGATGTTTTTGATGGAAGTATGCTTCTAACATGCAAGCACGTCAGAAATGTCCCACGATGTACATTTTAATGTTACTTCAGCATTATCCAAATTAAAAGCCACTCTCCATCACCTTTGCCTTCATAATGTCACCTCACTTGAAAAGTGAGTACAAACTGCACCCCACTTAATGAATTTTCTAAGCCTATCAATGGATAATCGAAAATTTGAATCAATTTGAATTTATATTCGAAATTTTGACTATTATCCGAAAATTTCAGATCTCGGATAGGAAATCAAATATTGTTTTGGTAATCGAACATATTTCGGATAGGCATTTACATTCCATCCGATTTTATAAAATAAATATTATAATTTTATATATGATATATAATTAACCATCGATTTTTTCTTTTTTACTTAAAAAAAATAAACTTTTTATAACCTCTTATCCCCCTTATTCTCGTGATCTCCATTCTCAATCAACTTAAGGTGAGCAATCATCTTCCTCGTCAAGGGATCATCTTTTCTAGGGACTTCAAGTAGGCCTCCCCCGTCTATATAATTAGGATTTTGTTACGGGCACAGTTAAAGTTCATTAAATGTGCCTTGGGATCTGATTTTTGAATCGAAACTATCCCCAAAAAGTATATTTTTTAACCAAAAATACCCTAGAGCTTGTTTCTAAGGTGTATTTAATGCACTTTAACGTGTGTCTTAGGGCACACCTTAACAAGACTCATAAAATTAAAGGGGAAAAAAAAAGTGGGCACACCTTAACAAGACCCATAAAATTAAAGGGAAAAAAAAAAAAGTTAAAGTGGGACCAAGATAATGTGAGATACTTTATAATGATTCAAGATGTGATTTATTGATTCATCGTTGACATGAATCTCAAGGTGACTAATGTACGATTATGAAGTCTTTTGGTCTTTTATCTATACAAATATTAAATAAGATTTAATCTAGAACAATTTAGTAGGTGTATTGGATCCTAATTCCCCTATCCAGACCCGATGCAATGGACTAATACATTATTCGAAAGCTCAGATCCCATCTGTTTAGAGAATTACTAACGTCACACCAATTTCTTTATAAAGCATCCAAGAATTGCACACGGTTGGTGTGGCGTTAGTAAAAGTTGGTGGGGTAATAGTATCTCTTTATTTTTTTTATGTGATCTGCTGGAATGGAAAAACAGGGTTGTCGGGTTGACCTGATCCATGGATTACCCTAGGTTGTGCCTATGGAATCGGATCTAGGTTGGAATCTCACAACACGTATCGAGATACGCATTGACACAAATGTCCACACTAGTACACCCTGCAAAAACCCTCAAAACCCTAATTTTCTTTCTCTCTCCCCCAATTTATCAATCGAAAGGAGAGCCAAGTTCAAACCAGGTATGAACTACATATCACTCGATTTCTTTTCTGTATCTGTGAGATTGAATTCTTCCCTGAAATCTCTTAGGGTCTGTGTGTGTGTGTGTGTAACGATACGAAGCCCTCTCTCCGAATGTTTGATAACTGTTGCAGTCAAAATTAGGTAATTTTATGATGTGGGTATGGTTATTTTTCCACTAAAAAATAGTATTAAAGAACAAAGTAAATATCTTTTGATCTGTAAATAAACATAGAAAGTTTGGGGACAATATAGAACAAAAATTATGATATTGATTCTTAAGTATCACTAATTGCAGAAGAAAGTCATTAGAACATATCAAGTTCTCAAGTTTTTATAAATTTTGAGGCATTTTTTATTGGCTTAATCGTCATCATTGTCATAAATGCCTCATCCCACAAATTTGGGGGTCTTGTAGTTTATCAACGTAACTCGCCATTGCTGATCTCTAATGCATGGTTCTTAGTAAGTGGTCCCTTTATTGTTAATGTGAGAAATAGATGTTCAAATTGATACTTGATGGCACCTTAAATGTATCTGGATCTTTCTTATAGTAATTCAGACCTGGTTCCAAAGTATAGGTGGAATTGTAACACAGAAGTTCGTTAGAATAAATTTTAAGGTGCACCACAATGTTTGCTATGTTCAAACTAGTTTTTTTTTTTTTTTTGGGTAAGCTGGACATGAACCCACGACCTTAAAGTTGTTTTGCAATGTTTCAAACCAACTGAGCCAACTGAGCTATGGGTCTAAGTCCTTAAGTAAGTAGTTAACCCTGTTAATTTTATAGAGTTTTGGGGTGCATAGTTATGGCACATTTATTAAGCTAGTAATTACCCTTAGTTTTATGGAGCCTTTGGCTGCATAGTTGGTGTACATTTGAAATATAAGTTTATATGTAACATCAAATTAGCTAAAAAATCATTTATTCACTTCCATTGTTGGTCTAATATGAAGGAAAAATCTATCTTAGGTTCGTGGGGCTTTCTTAGATTAAGTAACTCATAAAGAGCATTTTATTTTGAAATAACATCAGAATGAGCCTGTATTATTAGTATAGCTAAAATAGAACTGAATTTTCATATCAGCCAAGACACCAACTATTAACCCATTAGTATGTATTTTACTCAAATCTAAAATAGTAATACGACCATTTCTTGGAATATCTTCAGAAACTTGATCTTAAGAGTATATCTAGCTGGTGGATTTACTATTTTACTTGAATAAGGAACATTGGATCGTTTATTTTTGGACAATTTTACATTTAATTTGTAGGATTTACTATTTTATTTGAATAAGGAATGTTGTTCGATTTTATTGACAGGGTTTACTTTTCTTTTTTTTTGAGTAAGAGTTATGTTATTAGACCGATAGATGAGTTGATTGACATACTATAATGCAACTTTGAAGTCATGGGTTCAAATATAGATTATTTATTCAAATATATATATCAACTTCAATTCCAAGTTGGTTGTCCAAACGCCGAAGTTGGAGTTGTGTACAATTCCTTAACTAAATTCCCACGGCGGACAACCAAACGTGGATGTTTATTTTAGGAATTGCAACAAAATCCACCAATTCCAACTCCCCCTTCCAAACACACCCTTATTATTTTTTTCTTTTTCTCAGATTAGTTTAATTTGTAAAATTCAAACTTTAGAGATCATATTGTTTTCTGTTGGATCAATAACCAATCATAAACCGTAATTGTAATTTACTTCACTCTTCTAAGAATTTTTGTATGGTTTTGCCTAAAATAGAGGAAATTTCCGTCTATAAAATTGGACATCGAGAAGAAGTGGTATAATATTGGGTGGGAAATGAAATTTGCGAGAGTAATTTCTTCTAATCGTGCTTAAAACAATTGCTAAAGTCCTTATAAGGATTGACCTGAGTTAGGGTTTTGGATGGATTCTATTAAGACATTGATGTATTAGAAATTTAGGTCTGTTTTTTAAATAGATGTCTGAAGCTTACGCATCAAAGCTCACCTTTAAAGGTGTTTACCACTTCACCTTATACGCATGTGTTAGTGTAGGTATAGAGTAGTAATTCAAAAGTTTTAATTTTTAATTTTTTTTTTTTGTTCCCTGTAACCAATGTTACCTTTACACCAGGGGCGGAGCCAGGATTTTCTAGTAGTGGGGGCAAACTATTTAGGTTTTGAGTTAGAACTTGAAGAAAACGATAGTTAGGTCATTTCCAATTAGTCTATGAGAGAGGGCCCGCTTAAGAGGCAGTGTCAACTTCAAAAAATTGAAGGGGGGAGGAATGCAGGGAGGGGGAATTGGAGAGAGGTGAGGGGGTGGGGGAAAATGGGGCTTGTAATTAGTTGAAAATACAGGTGTATCTCATAGTTTTGTGGGGGCAATTGCCCCCAATAGCTCTGCCCCTGCTTGACACATGGCACGGGTGCTAGGTGCCTGCTAAGACAACCTTGGAAAATTCCAATACGGTGGCATGGCCATACAAATATTAAATTCAGGTACAACAAATTTTCTAGGTAGTAATCAAGTAATTAGTGGTGCATGAAAGAAACTTTGAGTTGGATAGCTATCCACATTATTAGAGTTTATGATACACATTCTCAATGTTCATTTGTTTTAGAATTTTTTTATTTTTTTTATTTTTGGAAAAATTAGTTCTACCATATGCTGGTAATTACCCAAAAGTTCCATGTCGTGTTGACATGCTCGGACAACAAAAAATTTCAAATTGGAAGTGCCAAGCTAACACTGCTTGTAACCCTTAGTTAAGTTATAAGAAGCTAGTTTAGCTTGAATGCGATCAACAAAAAACATTTTGATCCTTATGAGGTTTAAAATCTAGAAATTTTAAAACAAAACATAGACTTTGCTGGGATTACTTTTGAAGACTTTGTTTTTAGATGGAACACTTTTTTGTGATTTTTTATTTTTTTTCCTTGTTTGGTTTCTCTTAGAGGCCATCTCGGCCTCCTTGATTGTTGTTTCTCTCCTTTTTATTAATATATTACAATTATCAAAAAAAAAAAATCTAGAAATTTGGACTTTTATGGAACACTCATTTTCTTTATTCGTAGCAAATTTAAACTTGAAACAGAAGACACCACCATGTTCATCCCCAGGAAACCTGTTATTAACACATCAAAAGTTTCTCGAAGATTTTAGTAAAAGGTGGACTGTTCTTCTAGGAGGTTATTCTCTTTACTGAAAATCTTAGGTATATTCACACTTAAGATTTTGACTACAGACTCAACTGAAAGGAGAGGGGAAGTCAAAACTAGCTGAGTTATGTACAATATGAAGTATACAACAAATCAGAAAGAAAAAAAAAACCTATATTATGCCTTTTGAATCAAATTTAATTGCTTGTAGATGATGAGATAAAAAGAAACCAACCATGTCTCCCAAACTGCACAAGTGTTAAGTATGTCTGTATGAAATAAATGCATTTACGCAAACCATAGTAACAATAAAGGCGTTTTTTTTTTTTTTTAAGAAAAGAAAACACATTTAAAACACATCTTACACCTCCGACGATTAAAACGATAAAAAATGCGTTTTTTTATTTTATTTTAAAGAAGCCGTGTTTTTTCAATTTTAAACACATTTTTTTAAAGAAAAAATAAAATAATAAACACTTTCATTGTTGCCTTATAGTTGTTTGTGATTTTGTTCATTAATGTTTTATAATGTGGGATTTGATACATAATAGAATTTGTTGATTCATAAATGTAAAAATATGGGATTTGATGATAATATCTTGATATTTTTCTCATTTTTTTCTCCATATTGTATTATTTTGAACAAAAGATATGTTGATGAGTAAACTTCTTTTTTTGGGCATTATAACATGTATTATTATGTTTGAGAACATGTTATATTGAAAGCATAGAATAAATTAAGATAAATTTTATATGTATACATTTTTAATGTTTCTTTCTCGTTTTTTTTTTTTCCGTTTTTTATGCTTTCTCTGTAGTTTTCCCTTGCCGTTTTAAATCTGTACTCCGACTTTGTGATTATGATGCAACAGTTGATTATTCCCTCTAACCTAGAAACCATTATATCAAAAAAAAATTTAAATTCTAATGTTTCATGAGTGAAGAAATGGCGATGAGGTGTACCAGATTGTTGAGAAGTATCACCGTCACCAAGGAGGCTATCAGGGTGGTGGGTTGCAGAACATTTTCAGCGGGAGGTAGTAAAGCTGCAGGTGGTAGTAAAGCAAAGAAGGGTGCGAAAGGAGGTGCAGCTGGTGATTCTCCAAAAGCATCCCTACTCACCAAAGACATAAAGTCCACAACAGTGGTTGGTGCCAATATCCTCAAGGATGGAGCGGACCCTAAGATCATGGCAGACTCTGAATACCCTGATTGGTTGTCGCACTTGCTTGATAAACGGCCTGCATTGAGTGAACTACGAAGGAAGAACATGGAAACTCTCTCCTATGAAGATCTCAAACGTTTTGTTAAGCTGGACAACAGAGAGAGGATCAAGGAAAACAACTCTGTGAAGGCCAAGAACTGAGCACAGATACGAATGGAAATTAACTCATTTTGCGTGATTGCAAAATGACGAAATGGCATTGTAGGAAAAATGCAAACCAATTATTTGTTTCTGTTTGAAAGAAATACAATGCACAATATTCTCTCTATTTGAAAGAAATACAATTGTTTGTAGTTTTTTGCTATTTTATTCAGCCCAAATTTGATGTTTCTTGGGTTCAATCTTCAAATTTCAGCGCCGAATTTTTCCTCTTTTGTATGGCATTTTGTGTCTTGTGCTGTAACAGCATCTTTGAGGTGAATATTTGGGTAGTTTTTATGTGTTTTGTGCTGTAAGAATCAGACATCCGACCCTGGGAACCATCACTCTCTCTCTCTAGAAGAAATTTTCTTTTGGCACGCAATCATCGAGTGCAAGAAGGAACTTTTTAGTGACGAGATGCAATTGGTTCTAAGCGATCTGCAAGTAGTCGTTCCCTTTGAATCTCGCCAGCCATTATTAGCATTAAAATACGCTCATGTTTTCTAAAAGACTGGAGGATCATCTTTGGTGATTTATATAAGAATTGGTGTGGCAATAGAAGTTCTCTTTTGCAAATTGCTGTTAAAATGTTTTTTTTTTCTTTTAAGAATAAAATCTAGATTAATGCTGGAGTGACCTTAGTAGGGGATACATGGGGGACATCTTGACATGGTGGCGCATGCATGCCAGTAGATGCATTTCTCCGAGATACGATTAAAAATCAATCTTGTTTATGCAAAATTATTTTCCAGAAGAAGAATTATTTTCCTATAAGGATGAAATATGTTCATCAACCTGACCCTTCTGGGAAAATGTGGTAACATCTTTTTTCTCAGAATTACTCAAATCTACAAATTAAAACCAACTCTCTTCTGACATTGTTAACTCCTCCCCCCTAAAAAAATATTAAAATAAAAAATTAGAGATTCATTTGGACTAATTTTTTTTTTTTGGTAAAAAAATAGGTAGATATTGGTAGAGCATTGGGATGCTATTACAGTACAACACTGTGTCTTCACGGACCAAAGGGAATCTTTCGCCTTTTTCATACATTCTTTCAACATTTTCATCATTTCTTCTCCACCATTAAATCACTCCAAAAAAACCAGAAAGAGACCATTCTCCACATCTCTGACCTCTGAAATACAGTTGAGGTTTGTTGCTTTTAATTCTGAATCTTTAAGTCCACCCAACTTATCTTGAAGTGTCTTCTTCCTTATCTGTAACACTTACTACTTCTTCTTTCAGCTCTAAGATCTATCTCCTACTCTCACTTATTTTATTTATTTTTATTGTTTTGTGTGTAATTTGGTCTGATTCTTCTTCTTTTACATTCTCTGAGCTCTAATGGACCATGTTATTGGTATTTATGTTTTCTCTTTGGATAATCTTTAATGGGTCTTCTTTAATCTGCTAACTAGTTCTGTGGTTCCTCTCTTTTTATACTTATATTTGAACTCTGATAGATCTTAAGAGTTAGTTTTTCTTACTTATATTTGAACTCTCTTCTAAAGCATTAATTTTTCTGCAATTTAGCAGTTTTTCTTTGGTGGGTTCATCAATTGCCCTCTTGAATTTTTATTTTATTTTTTTCTGTATTTTCTTGATGTTATATCAGTTGGGGTTGCTTAATCTCCTCTGATTTTTCTTCGTTTTTCCCCCTCTCTTCTAGAGCATTAATTTGTCTGCAAAGTTTTCTTTGGTGGGTACCTCAATTGCCCTCTTGAATTTTAATTTTCTTTTTGGCTGTATTTTCTTGATGTTATATCAATTGGGTTTGCTTAATTTCCTCTAATTTTTCCTCCATTAATCTCAAACTTCCTCCCTATTTCGACTCCTAATGCCTCCTTCATACTTCCCTCTCCGATGGGAGAGCACTGGAGACCAATGGTGGTATGCTTCCCCCATTGACTGGGCTGCTGCCAATGGCTACTACGACGTGGTCTTGGAGCTCCTCTACCTTGACACCAACCTCCTCATCAAACTCACTTCCCTCCGCCGAATTCGCCGCCTTGAGACCGTATGGGACGATGAAGCCCAATTTGATGACATTGCCCAATGTCGCTCTCAAGTTGCCCGGAAACTCTTCCTTGAATGTGAAACAAAGAGAGGAAACAACTCTCTCATCCGAGCCCGCTACGGTGGATGGCTTTTATACACCGCTGCCTCGGCAGGAGATATGGGGTTTGTTCAGGAATTACTTGAGAGAGACCCTTTCCTTGTATTTGGAGAAGGAGAATATGGTATCTCTGATATATTTTACGCCGCTGCGAGGGGCAAGAATTATGAGGTTTTCATGCTCTTGTTTGATTTGTCGCTTTCACCAAAGTGTTTGATGAACAGTGACCGTGGAGAATTAGAAGAGAAGTCAGGGGAGCTTCCTTTGGTTTTTAGGTGGGAGATGATGAATAGAGCTGTTCATGCTGTGGCAAGAGGAGGGAATTTGGAGATTTTGAAAGAACTAATTGGAGATTGTCCTGATGTTTTGGTTTATAGAGATGTTCAAGGCTCTACTATCTTGCATGCTGCCTCTAGCAGAGGACAGGTTGAGGTGAGGCTTCCACTACTACTGTGTGCTCTAGAGAAATTTTTTTCGCAATTATTTCCTAAATTTCCTTTAAATATTTGATCCATAAATTGGCCTAAAACCGATAGTCTTGTGTGGGAAAAACTTGTTTTCAAAACGGTTCCAAACAAAATCTTTCTTGACTTGTATTATCTTGCCCCAATTTTTCTCCCCCAAACAAGCCGATTCCATTGTAAATATCTAACATTATTGTGATCGACTGTCGATAGTAACATTGATAACGAACAGAAACTGATACCCAGATTCTTGACAGATAGATTGTTTCTTGAAAAGGGCATCAAAGTTGCATCTCTCAAGTAGCACTCATGGGGGTGGAACTCAGGAGACATTCAAACAATATTTTAGCCTCTTTTTTTTTTCGAACTTGTAACCCATTTTGTTCATCAATGCAGGTGGTAGAGTATCTCGTGTCATCGTTCGACATCATTACCTCTACAGATAATCAAGGGAACACTGCATTGCACGTGGCCGCTTACCAGGGTCACTTAGCCGTGGTGGAGGCTCTAATTCTCTCATCTCCCGGATCCACCTCTTTAACAAACAACTCGGGCGATACTTTCCTCCATATGGTTGTAACCAGTTTCTGCACTCCTGGTTTCCGAAGGTTGGACCGACAAATTGAGCTCATGAAGCAATTGGTCTATGGAAAGATTGTAAACATGCAAGATGTCATCAATATGAGAAACAACCACGGAAGAACCGCTCTTCATATGGCTGTCGTTGGGAACATTCACTCTGATTTGGTCGAACTATTGATGACAATGCCATCGATTGATCTAAACATCCCTGATGTCGATGGCATGACCCCTCTAGATCTACTCAAGCAACGGAGACATTCTGCATCATCAGAAATACTCATCAAACATTTGATTTCGGCTGGGGGTATTTCTAATTGTCAAGATCACATGGCAAGAAGTGCCATTGTTTCCCACCTAAAGATGCAAGGTGTGGGAAGTAGTCCTGGAACTACCTTTAGAATCCCCGACGCTGAGATTTTTTTGTACTCAGGCATTGAAACAACAGATGGCAATGATGATCAAGTCAACGTGAGGTTGAGTTCTTGCTCGAGCGAACAAAGACATTTCTCGGAAAATAAAAAGTTAGGTTCTGCAAGGCGTCTCAAGATTCTACTCTGGTGGCCTAAGCAGAAAGGGAAGAAATCTGAAGGCGTAGAGAAGTTGGGAGATGAGGACTCATTGAGGTCATACAACAAATGGGGTGATTTTGAGGACACTCCAACCCCACTCCGACAGAGATTCTCGAAACAATCATCACTTACAAACAACAAACGGGTTTTTTCAGTCGGCAACAATTATCCGAGTCCATCTACTAAGAAGAAATTCGCTTTGGGACTAATGCATGGTGTCATCCAACCCACACCACATTTAACAGCTTCATTACAGTCACCTTGTAGTTATTTCTCAAGATCGTCAATGTCTTCGCCTACTTCATTAGATAAGCTAAAAGGTGTGTATAATGGAAGTAAGAGTGCAGCCGACAAATCAACCTTAGTCAATAAGAGGTTGATGAACCAGTATTTTTGTTTCGGTGCACAAGGTCTCACAGTGGATGACCAAGTTAACAGACCACAGCCACACCATGATTACGAGCAATCGGTGCTAACGATGGCACAATGAAACTGACCCAAAGAGATGGATTGTCCAGTGTTTCTGATATCGAAGCGAAGAATGTGTCCAACTCGGGCTTTCTTTATTTATAAAGTCGAATATTTTATCCAAGTGTTCCTTCAATTTTTCACAATTAATTTTTCCTTGTATGTCATTTATTTTTCTTGAGGGAACCATTGAACCAGGTAACATAGTCCATCACAAGCCCTACAACAATAGGCCATAAGATAAAACAATTGTTAAAAAACAAGATTTATTTTTTATTTTTTATGAATTGGTCCCTGGATTTTGTCATAATTGTCAATTAGTCAGATTAATGATAAAATGACTTGTTAAAACATACACAGTCTGTACATGGTTGACATGGCAAGTGCATAGAACCGTAGATCTTTTTCCTTGTGTATCTTGAAGAAAGTGATCTATGGTTCTATGCATTTGCCACATCAACTGCGTATAGACTAGGTACTTTTTTCGAGTCACATTATAACGACTCTTGTCAATAGGTTCTTGAACTTCGAAAAATTGTAGATAGGTTCCTAAACTTTGCGAACCTTGTCACAACTCACAAGGCATCAAAATGGATTCTTCAAGAAAATCTATCTTTTGAGAAGAACCTTGCAACATTACTGACAAGATCATCTATTGGAAGATTTTGGGCTTGTACGATATTGTGCAGTAAAATAATTTAACAAAATTGACATTCCACAAATGCTGAACTACGCACAAGAGCAAAAACCTATCCAAACGTATACTACTCTCCACGGGAGCAGAAGTCGTCAAGAAGTTCTATCCAAACGCAATGAAAACATCAACAAGTATAACACATACACCTATTTTGTGGGTACAGTAGAAGTATGATGTGGTGGGCACTATCAACCGAAAAAACATGTTGATTTGGATGGGCTCGCTCGCTGTGGCACCAATGAGTGAAACCGTGAACCCATTTTTGGGTCCAAAGAAGGAAGCACAGGCCATCATCAACAAAAGAAAACCAGAGAAGGATGATGGTGGTTCAAAGGTACTTAAAACCCTAGACTTATCTATACAATTAACATTGTTCTACAAGGGGAAATCAAACATGAAATAAATCAATTTCATTCTATAATAAATCTTAAGAGACATACATTCTACTGAGACCATATTATTAAACTATCAAAACTCATACACTATGCCACCACCACCACAACCCATAACCCAAACAGAACCACCCAAAATTTCAATATTCTTTTTTTTCTCTCATGTTTCTGTCCCCTGCAATCTTGTTTTATCAGACATTTGGAAGCAATAAAGATGAGAAATAGGAGGAAGAAATCGTGAGCTGGGGCACACATTCATCACATGGTTGAAAAGAGGTTTGGCTGAAGCAGAATAAGTGTACAGAGTTTCCCTGCAAATCTATGCTTATCTTCTTAAATCTCCATTGAACCATTGGTCGTCATTCTCTTCGCAAAATAGATTCTCATTTAGTCAAGATCTCATCGCCAATATTTTAACATCACACGTATCTCTTCCTATGATGCTTGGATGTGCTACAGATGGGCATCTCTTACAACAAATACACAGATCAGCCAGTCTCCATGCATAACCATCTATCATTAGATTTCTTTCTTCTTCCATGAGAACCCACACCATTTCCATTCAAAGCCAAAAGTATTTCCATCCAAAACTCGACTACGAACTCTCTTCTCTTGAAGCTACTGTGAACAGTAGCAAATACATATGCACAGGCCCTTGAAGGAAAAAAAAAACAAAAAGGCCAGCACGAAAGAAAAGAACCATAGTACCTGCCCAAGGGTTGAGATGAATTAATCCATTTTCGGTTCCTTGGATCATAAATCAATATGCAGGCAGCACATGCATGGGTTCTTGTTAATCGATTTCTCCTTCCTCGACATCATTATTTTTCTTTTCCGGAATACTATTTGTTGCTTCTGGAACACTGTCGAGTTCACCTTCTTCCTCTTCATCATCATCCATTTTCATGTATAATCCGAGTTGCTCCAATGGGTTACTACTTCCCTGGAGATTGAAACCACCAATGCCATTTAGGGACTGATCTGAGCCTGTCTCATCTATTGCTAAATGCGGAACAGGACCAGAACTAAGCATTTCTAAATCTTCAAGAAATTGGCAATTCTCGTTAATTTCGACTGTTTTTTCCATCTGCACATGGGGACGGATGACAAGATCTTATGTCAAACTGAAAACCAAAGGAAAACTAAGCATAACTGAATATTTCTTACCTTCTGCAATGCCTGACGTGCCGCTTCTCTATCGCGTTCCCTCTTACGTCTTGCTTCAGCAGCAGCCTCTTCTTCGGCTTGCCTCCGAGCATCTTCAGCAGCTTTGGCTTCAGCTTGCAGCCGAGCTTTTTCTGATTACAAGAAAAACCACAATACTTCAAAATTAAGAATCATTTATCCTAAAGACACCCATGATGGAGTAAACATTGATCACACAAAACAAACTTATAAAGAAGTTCGAGTTGTAAGTGTTGCAAGTCCAAACCTTCCCTTTGTTGCCTTTCTAGTTCTTCCCTCTCACGCCGCAGTTTCTCAGGATCCCCCTTTTCACCCTGACCTCAGCAGATATAGTTGTACCCGATCATATCCGGAGTAGAATACACTTGAAAAATGGACAGGTACAAATAGGGTAAATTTTCAATAACCAGCCCAAATTTGTAACCGACCTGGTTTAGTGTCTTTTCTCGAGCTTTAAGAATGGTGTCAGCAAAACGGCTCCTCAACAAAGCTGCCCGGTATAGCTTTTCTGGAGAGACCGGCCTCTCTGGTGGATCACTCTCCCCTAAAAAATTTGTAGAAGATCAGCTGAGAGGAGGATGTACCAAAAGTGAAAGATTTACACTCACCAGCAGACAATTCTCTTCTATAACATCTATATACTTACCTTCTTGACGATTATCTGCCACAACAGAAATTTGCTTTGGCTGAGAATTCTGCTCAAATTGATCCAACACACTAAGAGGTTCTGCATGTATTCAAGAATAACATCATCAATATACCATGTACCACGCACCAACATGAAAAGCTTACTTGACAGAATAAAATAGAACTTGAAAATTTACCATCTCCATCTTGATTAACAAGATTAGTTGTCTGTTGATCTAAAGGTGCTCCAGGAACACTAGTCTCCTGTGTCAAAGGGAGACAGAAATTATTACAGTTTAGATACCAATGAAGAAGGCAGGTGTAAGAGAGAGATTAAGGTCATATAGCATATGATGACTCTCCAAAAACCAACCAAATAACCATGTTAATGAATTTATTCAATACTCAAAACCAGGATATACCTTTGTAGCATTCACTGGAGATGAAGCTTTAGCAGGATCTGAGTCACTGCCAGAAGAATTACTGGAGTCGGAATCTGCAAAGAACATTCTAAATAAAAAACAAGCTTTGAAATTGAGACAAAATAGTAGACAAGAAGCAAGCCAGTGCTTTTAGTTACATGATGGCAGAGCAAATTTACAAAAACCCATCTCAAAAGGACACTCAACAACATCAGGATTCAACAATTACTTGAAGGGTAAACAATTGAGATTAAGCAATAACCAATTATGCTCCATATAAAATTTGAGTTGTAACACCATATCATCTCCCTAAATATGCTCCTCTTTCACAATCAATAACTAACACAACATAACATAGGATGCGTTGCTCAATCTTTTCCTCTCAGTTGGCAACAAGTTTGGTGATTTTGTATTTTTATATCATTTTAGCACTTAAACAACTGACTTTGCCAACAAGTAATTTTCTAGATATGGGCTACAGATAAAAAAGCACCCTTCGTTGTCTCATTAAATTATTCCCTCTTCATACCTTCCTACCAACTTTGGTTTGAGAGCCTTCAACGACTTATACTTCCTGTCTTCAAAACTACCAAATACCTTCTTTCCTTTTTTATAGATCAAGAAATTTGTTAATGAGAAAAAAAAGAGGAGGCTGAACCTACAAGAAAAATACAAACAGGAAACTAGGACCCACAAATTTGGTCCCATCTAAAAAGAAAGTCCGCAAAGAAAAACTCTATACAGTTGGAAACAACATCGACCAAAAAAAGATAAAACCCAAGATATTGAGGATAATGTTCTGCATCGAATTAGCTTTCCCTCAAACATTCTCGAGATCCTCTCCTTCCAAATGCCCCAACAAATAGCAAAAGGATAATAGACCAAAGCATCCTTTCTTTGGGCCCAGCCAATTTGAAAGAGTGAGATAAAGGAAGAAGAAATTTCATAGAAGAAACATAGCACTATTACCTTCACATGAACATGAATTCAATCAAGAGTCCACAGGACCCACAAATATCAAAACCTCCAACCACACTTCTTCCAAAATGGGAAGGAAATGACTAAGGTTTCAAATCTTCAATATCGAATGGAGTAGGTCCCATGAAAATTTAGGAGCACTTCATGGCATACATAGGGGAAAAGGCCCCAAGAATATGACACCTAAAATATATCAAGCTTTGCTCATCAAATGGTTACCTTGAATATTTGTTCTCAAGAAAGAGTCCCTTCAGGAGAGTCACCTCAAGAGGTAACTCAACAAAAGGAATTTATGTCCATAATATTGGTAAAACTTTCACTGACAATACAATTCATTTATTTTTATGTAAACAAGTAATCATCACCCATAATTTTTATAGAAACATGGTAAGCTCCAATTGAATCTCCCCCAAACAATTCGAAGCCTAGGACTTGGTGTGTTCCACTTCAATCTTGAACATAAAGAATTGACTAGTTCCCTAAAGGACACCCAACCAATTTCAGGATTCATTGTTTGTTGGAGGGTAAACCATCGAGATTAGGAGAGAACTAATTAGGCTCCTCTTAAGAATTGAGTTATCGTTTTTCAATCAACTACTAAACCCAAGATGAAAAGGGACAAGTAGTTCAATTTTTTTCATTTATTTCCAACACGATGAAAGATTGTTGTATTTTTATATTGTTTTAGACATTTAACCGTCGACATCATCAACCGATGAGGGCCATAGAATACAAAAAAAAAACCTTTGGTTGTTGAACAGATGTCCACCTTCCTACCAAGCTTCCAATAATTTATTCTTTTTGTCTTACAAGCTACAAAATACTTTCTTAATTTCTTCATTCATGTCTTTTATTTTAATGGAAAATGTATTATCCAATTACTTTCAAATGCACATGAATTCAGTGAAGAGTCAAGAGTCCACAAGACCCACAAATATCAAAATCGTATTTTTGTATTATCATTCACATGAACAGGAATTCCATAAAGAGTCCACAAGACCCATGAATATTAAAACTTAATCATATACATTTTTTAAAGTAAATGACTAAGTTGTCAGACCTTCAATATCAAATGGAGTGATGTCTCATGCCAATTTTGGAGGCACTTCACGGGATAAATTGGGATAACAAGAAACAAAAAAATTCTACACCAAAATAGCTATCAAGGTTGTTCATCTAACGGTTACCTAGATTTACTTGTCATTGTGAAGGAGTCTCACTTATAATGCAACTTGCTCCTCTGGTTTCCCATAATAAATTTGGCCAACCCATAAAAACCAATGAAAACCCAATACAAAATATAACCCAGATTATTTTTTATGCACATTAATTTAACCTCTGCCAAAAACCTATTCAAATCTAGGTTTTAAGGAGGTCCCCACAAATCCCAACACAGAAGAATAGATTAGTTTTGCCCAAAAAGACACTCAACCAATCTCAACACTTTGAAGGGTAAACATTGAGATTAAACAAAAATTAATTACATTCCATATAAATTTTCAGTTATACCCCCCAATGGCCTCCAAAGTTAATTCCTATTTCTCAATCAGCTACTACCTCAATAGAAAACCTTACATGTACCTTCCTAAGTCCACTACGTCGGGGAATTGCATCTGAAGGATACTAGAACTAACATAGATTACAGTGACAACCCTTCTCTTATAGGAAACCAAAACGTTCAAGGATGACGTCTAGAATATGTTTGACCTTATCCAATCAATGACTTGAAAAGAATTTCTAAGGTTGCAACTATCCTAATAAGTTGACCTTAACATCCTCAGAGAGGGCATGCTATTTTTGGTGTAGCCAAAGGCCCTTGTGACTGTTTTAATGATATAAATCATTCAAACCTCATGAACTTTCATCAAAATAAGCATCAAGAAACAAATGAACAAAAATTACTCCAATACCACAACAAATTCCAATAGAAATACACTGGCAGTATTAATATTGGAAAGGGAAGAGATGTATATGATGTGCTTCAAATATGTTATTGGGACACGCATAGATGTGGGCGATTTATTGAGGAATACATATTGCCTTCCAACAAAGTTGCTGATCTAAAATAAAGTCTCAAATAAAATATTAAAATTTGTCCGTCACAATCCTCAATTACGCAAGGAAAATAAAAAATGAAAAAGTACACCAAAAACAAGCACAAACCACTAGATGAAGAACCAGAATCACTACTGGAGCTACTTGAACTACTGCATTTGCTATTCTTGTGGGATGTATCTTTTTCAATCTCTACTGGAGGATAGCTTGTGATGGGAGGATCGTTCCCACCAATATCTACATCCTCATCGACGGGATCATTTCCTGTGAACAAACAAGATATATGAGAACAACTGTCACTAAAATCCACTTAACACAAATATCATGCATTAATAATTATTTCTCACAAAAATAGAAAATTACCTTTGCAAGGTTGCATCGATGAATTGCTAAGTCCCGATTCGTTCAAGATCTGCAATCAAAGAAACAGTATTGGTCGCATACATATTTCTGAGACTCGTTGAACAAAAGAATAAACCACATTTCATGAACTCAAGAAAGACAAAGATACCTCCATTTCGCAAGGCTCAGCTTTTGCCTGGTTCACTCGTTTCTCTTGCAAATAGTCATCGACAAGCTTCCGTAATGTGAACAAGGTATCATCACTAAGGACATAAATATCAACCTCCATCTCCTCCTCGCCAGGTTGGTTTTCACTAGAACTATGTCCTCTCAGGAAATCAATAATATTTGTAGGCAACTCCGCACTCAAAGACTCTAAATCTTTGCTCAGATTATGTTTCTCCTCACTGGTCATAAGCCGCTTAACAGGGTCCATCTTAACATCTTGGTTTGTCGAAGAAAGTTTCTTCTTTTTTACCGGCGGGCTCCGCTTATCAGCTTCAAATTCTCTAGGGACCCTAGATAGCACGAGCGTTGATACAGAATCCGTCACTGTGAGTTTCTTCTCAACAGCTTTCCATCTCATTTCGAAAAATTGGCTGAGTTGTTTGGCAATAATATGAAAATCATTATCGGGTGGATTATAGGTCATTGCATTGGAAAAGGTAAGCCTCACATCAGCAAGAAACCCTAATGGACTCGAGTACTCACCCAAAGTTATCTTTCTCTTTACAGTCCCAAAGTCCATTGGATGTTTAATAACAGTGAAGTAATCTGGAATGTTTAGCTTCACAATGTCGACGGGGTCATTAAAAACCCAACCAAACTTATGAGTCATCATACAATTTAGCAGTGTATCACACTGGTTCATCAACTTTTTGTGAGAGTTGCTTGATGGAGGATCCTTTTTCACAGATTCAAATCTTCCTGAAAGACCACGTTTCATGTGTTGACCATACCGACTCGGAGGAACCCGTTTCTTACCCTGCCCAGACGAAAATTTTAAGGGAGGGGGCCTCTTAGGTCCATCATTACCACTGCGAATATCACTACAAGCCGACAATTCGACGACATTTGTAGACCGCAGGGCAATTTTCTTGTTTAGAGTCTGTACCTGTTCGAGCTCTGCTCTCAGCCTCAGCTCAAGCTCTTTCCTTTCAGATGTAGACATCTTTGATATCGAGTGAACTTGTGCAGGGAAGTCATAACCATTACAATTACCAAAATTCAAACTGATACATTTCCTTTTTCGGGTAGAGGAATCCTCTGAACCGGTCATTTCCATATCTACTCTACCCGAGCTACCAAACCCTTCAGATTCAGCCATAGTCTCAACCACATGACGGTAATCTGAAACAAAACCAGATGAATACCCTTTAGAGGACCTCTGAGACTTTCCCATCATTGGGACTAATTGCTTGTGTGAGTATTTGTTCAAATCTTTCTGTCCAGTGTAATCTACAAGAATCGCAGGTGCCATAAGTTTAGTCCCCAAAATCTGCACATATCAACCGCGGGACTGTAATTCATTCCCGAGATTACTCCTATTAACACCCTGTTTTGCGTTCTTGGAGGGAAATGTGAGAAACTACTGTTTGAACCATAATCCGGCGTTTCTTAATCAGAATAAGGTTCAATTCAAGATTTGCATTGAGAGGAGCTGTTGTTTAAGTACTGTTTCTTTGCAAATGAGATCAAAATCCAGATATTCTCCTAAACCCCACCACACTTGTTTTCTCCAATTAAGACTAAGAACAAGACTGGAGTTAGAATTAAAGATTTTAGTTAAAATCCTGTTATAAAAAGATAGAATTTTGATATATCAGTAAAAGAATTTTGATTAATAACACACTCAAAACAAACCCACCCTTCAAAGATTTACAGGTTAAAAACAAACAAGTACAACAAAGACAAATTCTTATAAAAAAGCGTGGAAAAAAGACACAAATCAAATCCGAAATTACCATAAACAAAAAACTGATTCGCCAATTGTTCAACTAAGTAGAAACCCCTCGGCTCAAATGCTGAACTCTTCACCAAAATGGGGGTAAAAAGGGAGAATTGTTGAAGAAATGAGGTAGAAAGTTCCCCCGATACATATAACCCAAGCCTAACTCAAGCATAGACACCCCACACATACAAACCCCAAGATCAGAATGAGAGAATTATATAAATAGGGAAATATATAGAGATACATATAGAGAAAGAGATAGAAAGAATGAATCGAAGCTCTACCAAAATTTTAAAGATAGGAAACAATGGCGGAAACCCTAAAAAAATGCTTCAAGAAATCCAATACAAAACCTGGATCTCAAGTAGAGCCGTTTGCAGCGAAAGAAACCCTAGAAAATCTCCTTCGTTCTCTTAGAGAAAGAAACACAAAACACGCGAAAAAGAAAAACAAAACCAGCGATCACTCGCTTAGTTCGCTCTTCTACTTAAATCCATGGCCTCCTCTCTGAAAAAAAAATCTAACTTCTCAATCCAAGAATCTACAATGAAAGGAAAAAAAAACTCTAGAAATGCTTCAAGAAATCCAACACAACCTGGATCTCGAGCACAGCCGTTCGCAGCTAAAGAAACCCTAGAAAAATCTTCTTCGCTCTTCTAGAGAGAGAGAGAAAGAGAGAATTAGAGATACCTCTTCGAGCGCGAGAGCCTCTATTTATAATGCCCACGGCCACCTTGTCCGTACTCCATTTGTCAAATCCTGACCGTTAACTCTGTAAATCTATGTGATAAAATGGTTTTAAACGTGTTTCTTTCTACACCCTTGGATTTAGATCGGACAGTTAGAATTCGCACTAAAAAATCTAAAACTGGACTGAAAAGTTTCACGAGATCTCTTACACACGATTCCGCTTTGACCTTTATAGCTTCTTGTGAGTTGTGACGCACGTGCTCTTTTCTGAATTTATGATAAAGATGTCTTTATCAAAAACATTTAGTATTTCTAGATGGGACTTGCACCCACCATTTGTGCTCATCTTTAGACATGAGTGTGTTCACTAAGCATACATGGTGGGCGCAAATATAACGGATTCCAATGAAATCTTTACTATTATATTTAGAGGTGCACATTGGACCAGGTAAATCCGATAACCAAACCAATTCGAAGCTTTTGGATTAAATTGATTCGGATTGAGCACACTCACAGTTCGGGTACGGATCAGAAAAAAATAAATCCGATTAATTTGGTTCGGTTTCGGATTAGAGATATATAGAATCGAACCAATCCGAAAGTCGAACCAATTATATATATATTTAATTATTTAAAAATAAAATTTCGTTTTATTTCTCATTTTGTCTCTTCTTCTTCTTGTTAGAAGAACTGAAAATAGAAAACCTAACCGTCTTTCTCATTCGTCTTTTCGTCGCCTCGCCACCTCGGTAGCTCATCGGAAAACGGAGAGGTATTCTTGTTTGGATGGAGAAACGTCATTGATCTTCGTTCTCCAATCGCAAAGGTACAAAATCCATCTCTCTCTCTCTCTCTCTCTTTAAATCTTTTGATTTTCTAAGGTTTCAAATCTCCTACAATTAAGGTTTTTCTTTCTTCTTATCTTACTGATATTAGGGTTACAGTTGCATCTGAATTCTTGCTCTTCTTTTGTCTCTCAATTATAAATATTAACGATTTTAATGAAGATCTTGCGCAATTTTAGGTCTAGTAAAGTAATTAACGAAGATTTTCCTTCTCGAATTCTATTGTAGACTTTGAAAATGATGGATCTTGAATATTCTTGTTTGTTCTTTTTCATAATTTATATTCGATAGGATTAACCGATTAAGTTCCCTCTTTTACGAATTTTTTTATTTTTTATAATCCTATTGTAATTTCTCATCTAGAAAATCATATTGATTGATGGTTATTTGACCCATTTTTAACCCAGATGTATCTAAATAATTTCCTTTTATTGTTAACATTTTTCATTGAATTTTGTTTTTAGGAAAAAGATATTAGGTGAGAAGGTTGTGAGCATTGAAATCAAGAATTAACAAACTCATGATTTTTTTCATGATTTTTATTACTATTAAAAATAATAAGTATGAAAACCGAGAACTGATCCAAACCAATCCGAACCAAGATTGGATTGGATTGGTTCGGTTCCATAGGATAATTAGATTGGATCGGTTCCAAATTTGTAGAACCGATCATGTTTGATTCGGTTCCAATTTTATCAAAATCCGAACCATGTGCACCCCTAATTATATTAAGAGAAGGCGTCGACACCAAAATTTTGGTTTCCCCAATTGTCCCCACCTTACACCAAAATTTTCATATATATCAACAATGTTTTTTTTTTTTTTTTTCCTATCAACAAAACACCTTGATAAAGGTGATATGCGTGAAGATGCTTTTTAATGCTTGGGCTGGATTTTGTTTAGGCCCAACCTGTCAAACTGTATTGGACCGTATTTGGGAAGTGTTACAAGGCCCATTTAGTTACCTCAAAAATTGTTTGTTGGTATTTTATTACATTTTTTCCCCCTTATCCCCACCCTTTATCCCACGGTCACACGCACCTCTCCCTCAGAAAGTTTTACGTGCAACTGATTGAGTTGAGGGTCAACTAGTCCCTGGAGGGGTGGCCACCAAGAATTCATTGCTTCGTGGGGTTTCGAACACTTAACCTACCCTTCCCAAACAGTTGAATTATATACATAATAACTTCACACTTCCTTTCAAAATCGTTTCACTGTGATTGATCTTGTAGGTCTAGATTTGTTCATATATTTTATAGGTTTTTCTTGAAGTTCCTTAACTTTGTTTCCAAACAAAAATTCCCTTCACAAAGTGACCCTTTGAAACTTTTCCCTTTCTTTTTTTTTTTTCAAACCAACTAAATATTAGTTTGTAATGATATATACATCGATACTAATTGTTAATTTTTTTTTCTTTTTAAGTCATAATATATTCTGAAAACGTTGATTTTCTTTTTAAAAACAAGTCGACTTTCCTACACAAACTTTCAGCTAAAAAAAGTGAAAAAGGGCAATGCCACTTCTGAAGGAACAAGTTCTATTAGTATTATCGACTTGAAGGAAAAGGGATTCACTTATAGTCTTAAATAAGAACACTATCAATTAAAATACAAAATTATTTTCGCTATTTTTGTTGTCTGCCGACAGATCTTCATGTTGAGTCAAAAAACATCCACAATGTTTTAGCAGAAAAGATAAAGGTTCCATCATAAATAATTGGGGATCAATAAAAGGGTGTCAACTTCTATAATACCTGACATGCCCACGACATCAAAGATCATACACCACGAGACACAGAGAGAGAAACGGAAAAAAGTCACATTTTAATGGAAACAGATGACATTTATTCTCAATCATGAATTACAGAACATGGACAAAGCCACATGTTACCCAGTAACAAATAAACAAACATATAGTTGGGGTCCAAATAACCAAAATGTAAAAACACATCGAAAGGGTGCAGCACACAGCATAAAAACCCACATCGCCACGCCGCCTCTCCCACCTTTCAATGGCTAACAGGCAAATCATCATCTCTGCAACACAGAATAATAATGAACATAATAGCCAACTGAAAACATGGAGTAGATTAACACTCGGCATTAATGCCACACATCAGATGGCACGACATAGATGTTGACCCAATCCATTGAACTGTCAACACGGATAACAAGTAACTTGCATTCTCACTGCATCGTAACTTCTCAATAGAATCATCAACAAATAAATGACTCCCTTCTTTGCTTATAACATATTCACTTGTCCAAACATTGAAATCCATAACAATTGATAGCTGACTGATACTATATATGATCAAATACCCCACTTTTTGTAAGGGACTAACAAGAAAGATAACTGGAATATTCCCCTTCCTGATAACTTTTTTTTTTTCCTGTATATTCCTTCTTTTCTTTTCAAACCCCTTTTTCCAATCTTTTTTTATTCCTTTTTTTATTCTCCCCAAAATAATGATCTTGGATCGTGCCAAACCCAAGCCAGCCGACCCATCCAAGCCAAGACAATTTGAATAGCTCAACCAATTAAATCTGCCAACTCAGAAGCCGCAGTTAGAGAAACTAAGAACATCATATATGATGTAACTGTCTTCTAGTTTCTTATTAAATATTTAAGCAGCCAACCATGCACATTGTTGTCCATAATCTGAATCCAAAAGCATATTCCCTAGCCACATAGCCGAAGGTGGCACCTTGTCTCTTGGCGGTGGAAAATGGTGGGCTTGGCTGGTGGTGCACCCTTTTCCTCCTGTCTCTCTTGGCACTGGACCACCAGCTTCAAACAATCCAAACAAAGCAAGTCAAGATAGAATGTCTCTTCGTATTCACCATCGTTGATGCACCGTCCACACTGGAAACACCGTGCAATGCAGATTTTGCATGCCTTGCAGAGCTGAGTGGCAGACTGTTTCCCTTGGCAGCTCTCGGCTGGGCAATCATAAACGAGCCTCAAGTTCTTGCATTTAGGGCACATCTCAATGTCAATGGCACGATTGTCATCACCGCAGATAGATGAGTGCCCATCGTGATAGAACCGTGGCTTATGAGCTTTGGGAGGTATGCAGTTGTCTGCACCCAGTAAGGCCTTCAACTCTTCAAAGTGATTGTTTGTTACACCATAACGCCCACCAAGTTTTAGGTACTTTATCCCAAGATCAGCTGAAGAATTAAAAGCCTTTAAGTTGTTCATGATGCCCTCGACACTGAGTCTTGTACATCCTGGCACACTCAGCTGTATGAAGAGAGAGAGAGAGAGAGAGTATAATTGTCAGAATGTCATGTAATAAAATAATGTGAAACAACTTAAAATAAAAAATTTAATAAATAAAGATGATTATACTTCAAATAATTATCACACAGTGAACGCAGGATGAGGAGGAAACAAAAGGTAATAACAACCTAAGCTGTAATGGGCACACCATACACACGCAACATCACGGATGTCAATCAGTCAAATCCTATGGTTCAACAAATTTCCTTACACACAATTATATCCTAGACTCGTAGTTTTCCTTTGTAATATTTATTGCACGCCTCTGTCTTTGAAAGAAAGGATCAAAGGCCCATAGTGATATAAAGTATCAGGTGTAACTAGGGGTGTCAATGGATAGCCGAAATCCGAATTTGAATTCGAATTCGAAAAATCGGATATTATCCGAAATTTTCGGATTTCGGATTCGAATTCGGATGTCATTTGAATATTCGAATGCATTTCGGATACGAATTCGGATATCACGATATCCGATTCGATAATATCCGCTCCGATATAATATATATACCATGTATTTATGTTTTACAACAAAAGTTTTACATATGTATATATGGTGATGCGTATTCGTGTTATACAACGAAATGTTTTCTTTTAAACTTCATCTTCTCTAACCAGCTAAACGAGACAAACCACAGGGATGGATTCGGAACGATGAATTTCGATCGAACTCCACAACACTGTCTTCTCCGGCCGGCGATCATCAGGTACCCCTCTCTCTCTCTCTCCGATTTGATTCGAACCAGTCGTGATTTTTTAGGATAAAATCTGAGGGTTTCGAGTTTCGACTGTGCGAACTCCGACACATCTTCTCCGGTCAGATTACAGGTACATATTCACTCACTCTCGCTCTCTCTCTCCGAACCAGTCGGAGTGATTTTTCGAGGGTTTCGACTGTGCGAACTCCGACAGATCGAAGACGATGGCATTTTGCAGGTTTTTTTTTCGAATCGGATATCCGATATATTTTTCGGATTCGAATTCGAATGTTTGTTAGGGATATCCGATCGGATTCGAATTCGAATTCGGATAGTATTATTTTTTTTCGGATTCGAATTCGGATATAGTAGTATCCGATCGGATACATATCCGTTGACAGGCCTAGGTGTAACCAATGCATCTTTTTAAGTAAAAAATCACAAGAAATTTAGGGAGGGGGGGACTACAAATATGAGATTAAAATTTTAATTGCATCAAAGATGTTAGCGACCCATAGAACAGAATGAACATAAAAACATAAAAGGCACATTGATTCAAGAAACTCAATATCACATTTTCAGATTCTAACCTTCATTATTCTCGGATTGCTTTCAAGCACACGTTTCAGACCATCATCAGTGATCCTCGCACAATTCATTAGACTCAAGCATCGCAAATTGCCTTGAGCCCTGCTAGTTATCCGTAAAAGAGCATCATCATTGATCCTCTCACTTAATGGATGATTAATGTGAATGCTCTTCCATAGAAGGGGGTCATCTTGAACTGCAGATCGCATTGATTTGCAAACCCTTTCAACCGAAAGAAGATCCTGTATGCCCATATAACCAAGGGCATAAAATAAACTCTCATGTGGGTCTCCTCCACTTTCATAAGAGGCACTTCCGGTGGACTCTGCGGGTTCTCCGGTTCGACGACTAGCATCCCAAGTGTATTCATTGCAAATTGACATGAACCTGCCATTGCATGAACCATCCTCTAATCCCTTCTCCTCCACCCAACCATCAAATTTACCGGCTTGATTTGATCTCTCGTAGAACCATGTGTTCCCCAGCTCTGCCTCAAACATCATTGCCTGATCCAAAATATAATTCAACCCATCAGTTTCAAGATCCTCGATCCAACCCTTGAATGCCGTAAATGTAGCATCCACATTCATGCCAAATGGATCTGATGGCAAAAGGTCGAGAATTTCATTGACAATTGGCTCACAAGATCCTCCTCTATCAACTCTATCCCTTCGACGATCAACGTATTCCTCAATTTCCCAATCATGGCATTGAGACTTAACACAAGCATCAACGTTGGTATATGGAATTCCCTCCCCAACAAAACCATCGGCGATCCTCATAGAGGAAACTAATTTTTCTTCAGATGAGTTCACAGGAAAGGTTGGACGATAAAAAAGATTCAAAGTCATCCCTTTCGCACTAATTCAATAACTATTTTTGCAGAGATAAAGAAACCTAGAACACACCTAGAAATTGATCTATTTTTCTGAAAAAGGAGCAAAAAAGGAAAAATAAAAGTAAATAAGGATCCCTAGATTAAACCCAAACCCTAAACCTAGAAAATTCCTCAAGAAAACCCTCGATTTCAGATAGCAAACTAAAACAAAGCACCAAAATTTCACCGAGTTTCTTGTTCAGAACTTATCATCAGAACTATGATCGATCAAATAAAGAAAAAACCTAAGAAACTCTTTTCTTTTTTTTTTTATTTTTAAATAACCTAAGAAACTTATAAAGAACTAAGGTAACAAGTAATAAAGAATCAAAATTTTTTTAAGAACTAATTAAACGAGAAAAAACAGACCTTTTACACGAGAATCGAAACAAATCAAACGACCCTACTCCAACAACCCCAAACCCTAGTGACCCGCACGAATGCAATCGAAAAAGATTGAAGAACGGATAGAGAGATCGATTTTCTTGTTTTCGAATCCTAAAAGAAAAATAATTCGATCAGATTTCGGTATGAAACGCGGATTCTTCGATCAATCGACTCCAAATAAGAAAAAAAAAAAGGAAAATTAAATAGAGAGAGAGAGAGAGAGAGAGATCAGACTGAAGAGAAGAAGAAAAAAATAGAAATATCTGAGATGGAGATGGAGATGGAAAATTGGAAATAGAATCCTAAATGGAAACCGATTGCGTAAAATAAGAAAGAGAAGGACGCGGAGTGTGAAGTGGACACGTGTCGGTTTGAGGATAGATTTACTCGTTTTTTGGCAGCCTGTGGGCTTGGGTCCAAGTCCAAGCTCTTTGCTCACCAATTTCAACTTCTTAAGTTACAAGAAATTGATTAAAAAAATAAATTTTAATATAATTTAATAATGAAAAAAATACCAATAATTACATTAATGAGTTGGAAACTCTGATACTTCTGACACATTAGCATCACGAGTCCCTTCAATTGATGATCATGACTATACACTTAGTAATTTGATCATATCATGTTTGTTAGTGCTTCTAAGAAGTACGAGCGTCCACAATAAGAAAATATATCAATAATTAATGAATGAGAATAATAGTTTAATTTGTACATAAATATATATTTGAAAATGTAAGAGGAAGATCGAAAATGACAAATGTAGAAGGTAAGACAATATTCGAAAGAATAGGACAGATAAAATTTGGCATTTTAAATGTATAAATAAAGAGTAACGATTTTTTTACTCCCCCACATGGAATATTCAAAATACTCTCCTGATGTGGCATGTGTTAGAACCATAGATCTTTACTCTTAGGGATACACAATTGCACATATTTATGGGAATATGCAGATGTGTATCCTGAAGCATAAAATATATGGTTCTAGCACATATCACGTCAGGAGAGTATTTTGAGTATGCCATATGGGGGAGTCTGAGTATCACAACTCAAAAACAAATAGATGGGTAAGTAGGATATGTATATTACCTTTCACATCCATTAGCGTTGGTTGGTTGTGTTAAAAAAAAATTATAATTATATTACAATAAATTTTTGAATAAGCATATTTAATATAGTTATTAATTATCATTGTACAAATAGTGGTGAAAAATGAAGAAATAGTAACCATCTTTAAGTAAATCAAATCATTAGGATTGCTTTATTAGAGTTACATTTGACAATAAAGAAAAATGTATTATAAAAAGGGTGGTTCTATTTGCACGCACCAAAATGTCTCATTGTACCTACTTACTCGTGAGACCTACCTAAAAATAAAAATAAGTAATTGCACACCCATAATTATTCAGTTTTAACATCTAATACTCATTGCACCCACCAATAGGTATCGAACGATTTCTTCTTCATCTATCTCTCTCTCTCATTTTTTTTTTTTTTTTTGAAACTAGAAAATTTTCAATGAGGATTTTAAGCTTTGATCTTAAAACTTCCAACAAAGTTGAAGTCAATCACATGAGAAAGTTTTATTCGGTAAGTACTTTCTAAACTTATTGTGTAATATTCGGTAGGTACCTACCGAATCAGAATTGTAACATTTAGTATAAAGTTTTGTTCTGTAGTATTCAATCGGTATCTACTGAATTTGCAAAAACAAGTTCAATCGGAACCTACTGAATAAAATTTATCAAAAAAAATATCCGAGTTCTTCAATTCAAAATCATTATTTTGGAGGTTTTAATAATGGTTATTCCATTCCTTGCAATTAAATGTCAAAAAAATAAAATAAAAGAAATTAAAAAAAAAAAAAGATAATTTGAAATAAAAAATCTTGAAACTTAATCTCCTTATTCAACCTCTCACAAAACTCAAAAGGAGAAAAATATAAAGAGAGAGAGAGAGGAAGAAGAAGTGGATTTTTGGTTCGATAGATTGTGGTGTGTGCAATGAGTAAAAAGTGTAAAAATATAATTTTCCTTTAAAAAAAATATTTTTCACACAAAGTAAGTACAATCAGCCATCTCGGTTTGTCCAAATAGAGCCACCCTTGTAAAAAATAAAAATAAATAAACTCCTACCATAAATGATTGAAAAAGTGAATTTTTCAAAAAAAAAAAAAAAAAAGAAAAATGATTTTTACTAAAATAGATATTGTGTAGAGCCACTTAAAGTTAATCTAAAAATCAATTAATATGACTAACTCAGTTTCCCAAAATATTGTATAATTGTAAAATATAGAGAAATCCCTTAAAACAGAGTCCAATTTGGTTTGGACCATAAAAATTCTTTATTCCCTGAGAGCTTGTTCAATACCACCAGTACCAGAAATGTACCTCCTCCGCCTACACACGATAGCTCTACCTGTCTCTATAACATGGTTTTAAAACTCGTTTTGATATCTCATCTCGTCCATGAACAAGACCAAGTCATCCCGGATGAGATATTCGATTTATTTGAGTGTCTCGAATGCGATTTAAAAAAATGCCTTACAATTAAAACAAACAATGTCTTTGAGACAACTTGTCAGCTTGTCTCATCGGTGGTGGACGAGATTTAAAACCATGCTCTATAAAGGGCCATGGCTTAGACCATCCGATTAGAGGAAAGAAAATTGATCACCATAGCATCATAGACCAAAAACACTCTCATATGAAACCAAGATATACTCTTACAACACATTATTTCCATTATTATTTTCATTTTCATCTTAACAAGCCGAAGGAAAAGTACGAGTTGATGGAAACTAGACCCAAACCAAAACCCAGCTTACATACCAACTACAACAACATTATTCGTCTAACAACACCGTGCAATTACAGACTAGGTGGGATCCAAATATAGCCTTATTCGTCTAACAACGCCGTGCAATTACAGACTAGGTGGGATCCAAATATAGCCATGTGTTTGCACGTAACCAGCTTTTGCTAGCAACTCATCAGCTTCAACTGGACCTCGGCTGCCTGGTTTATATGGGAGCGGCTTCAGTTCCCCATCGTCGATTTTGTGTAACATAGGAGTGAATATCTCCCACGCCGCCTGATGATTGAAACATCACATTTGTCAATAAGAGAACCCTTCCATTGTTTATTGAGATTTCAGTCCCAGGTATAGAATTTACTTACCTTCAACTCATCTCTGCGGACAAAATGTTGTTGGTCCCCTCGTATTCTGCAGAAAAAAGGATCCGTGTCCAGTAAATGTCTTTAATGTTCGTCTTCGTTTTTCATGTACAATGGCTTATCTAAATGTATGTAGTTCATACTAATAGTGCAAACAACCAAAATATAGGCATATTCAGAAGATATAACGAGACGGGGGCCTACGTGTCGAGAATTAAGCGTTCATAAGCCTCGGGAATTGTAACTCCTTGGTACCGTTGCCCGTAAGACAAGTCTAGTTCGCTTTGTATGGTCGACATTTCCAGTCCAGGTTGCTTGACCTACAATAGAGGAGGGACTTAGATTAGTAATTGGAATAGAATCACATAGAGTCGTGCTGGAGAGACATTGGAATTGACATCGATTCACACATGGCTGATGTGGAGGTGCGCACATAACCATAGATGCTTTTTACTTGAATCTCGATGAAAAGCATCTACGGCACCGTACACACATTCATGTCAGCAATGTGTGAATCAAGGTCAATTTCAACATTACTTCAGCATTTTCCAATCATATATACTATAAGCATATTCCAACGTGCAACCGAACGCTCTTACAAAGTAATTCGCTAACCAGATATCATAGAATCAAAGACATACCGTAAGTTTCATGTACATGGCTTCTAAAGGCTGCAGACGTATAACAAACTCATTTCTTCCTTGTTTTTTACCTATGAAAAATAAGAATATGAAGCATAAGACAATCAGTCATGCATTTGATAATTAAATCATCACTAAAATGAAAATTCTCGTAAAGTACCAAGAAGAAGATCTATAAAGTAATGACATAAAACTAGATGCTCATTAAGTATCTTCACTATTTCTTTATGATGGTACTTTAAGATCATCCGAGTACTAAGTTTTCTAACATTTATAAGTATAAGAGCAACCGTATAGCATCCAAAATCCCAAGAGAGGTCTAAATGCGCATTAATAGAATAGCGTTAAATAGAAATACCATGAAGTTCCACAACCGAAAAAAAGAAAAAGAAAAATTGAGTCCAAAATGGGTAGAAAAAGATGGAATGATAATAGCCATTAAGCTGACTACCATGGGTTCTTCAAGAATCAGAAGTTTTCTAGAAAAAGACAAGTCGTCTCTCAATGCAATATCATGTATTGGCATGGGCATTTGAACGATGTAGACTTAAGGAGAGGATCAACCAAGAGTTAAATGGATAATTATGGAATAAAAGAAAATAAAATTAAAATATCATACATTTGAAGATGTCACCAGGAACCTCCTTAAATTGAACACGAATCTCAGCTTTTCTTGAATTTAAAGCTTTTCCAGCCTTAAGTATAAAAGGAACACCTGCAGAAAGGTTGTCATTATTACAAGCAGAAGTGGTGCAAAACACAAATGCATTAAGAACAGATTGAGACAAAACCCATCAGTTTCTACTTTCTATTAGTATAAAATGCAAATATAGAGACTTATCACACCTTCCCATCTTTCATTGTGTATACGCAGAACCACAGTTGCAAAAGTTGGGGTGTTTGAATGATCTGGAACTGTTGAGTCATCTGTGTAGCCCTCATACTGTCCAAGAACAATTTCTTCAGGTTCTATGGGCAGGACTGATTGAAGAACCTACAAATTTGGTATCATAATAAATAAGATCCTATCACATATAGAAGGAAAGAACAATGGATACCGAAGTTTTTTATTAGAAAATAAGCTAAATATATGAACCTTCACTTTCTCATCACGGATGTGCTCAGGTCGAAGAGAAACAGGTTTCTCCATGGCCACCAAGCAGAGAACCTACACATTGGTATTGAGTACACTTGTAAGTAAAGCTTAAACTCTAGCTCAGAATCGTAAATCATCAACTAAATCGAAGTGCAATAGGATTTTTTTTTTCCATAACAACAATATAGAGAACCAATATAGTCTGATGTTACTACAGAGAATAATATGCATTGCTGAATATCGAGAGATGGAAATAAAATTCATGTAGGTTTTCAGAATTTTATGTCATGAACTATCGAGTGGACTTGCCTGTAACAGATGGTTCTGAATGATATCACGAATGATTCTGCAAAATGATCAAAGCATACCTGTCATCTAATGGAGAAAAAACGAATAATTAAGCATATATACTCCACAATTTAGAAACCTCCTTGATCCATTGGAAGAAAGGATCAAAGTCTCTGGGAATCCAAGAAAGAAAAATCATGAATCTACCAAGTTAGTGGGACATAAGATGGTATTGTAAAGGATAAACTTTGCAATCTTAATGATGAGGTGAGGCATGACGAATTGATTCTAGATGACAAACTAAGATATTTGAAACTGTTACATACAAAGTATTAGAAGTCAGAGTTAATACCCATATTCATCAAAATATCCACCCCGGCCTTCAGTTCCAAAATCCTCCCTGAACACAATCTACAAGAAACACAATAAGTGTTAAAGCGAGCTTTTTGAAGTGATTAGTAGTATTCAAGCAAAACAAGAATACTCTCATTATACTGTGTCAAATTTGAAGAGAAACATTCACAGATTTTCTTTTCAATTGTGTGAGCTGGAGTTGGCCCAAGAGCGCAATGTTACAACACTATGGATTATGACAACTAAGATAACAACCTATATATTAGAAAAGGGGCAAAGAATTTTTTAGGTGATCTTGGGAGGAATAGAAAAATCAAAATACCCTTTATTAATGATAACTTACTTCCACCGATCTAGATTACGTTGAGTGGAGAGAACCAAGAGATCATTGAGAGAGAGAGAGAGAGAGTAAATTATAAAAACCAATAAAAGAGAGTTTCAAAGAAATCCTCACCTGGACGTTATCGATGTTATCGCGATTCCAAAGGGGCAAAAAGAAGCGATTTGCGAAACGAAGCACCAACTGCCAATTCAAGTGGATGTAGGAGATGAAGATAAGTACGAAGTAGGAATACTTGAGATAAACAAAATTGAAGCCCTGAAACCACCTTACCAGGTTCTGTACCAATTCCTTTCCAAGATAGTGATCAATACGATAAAGCTGTTTTTCATCAAATAACTCCCCAAGCTGGGTACTGAGTTCCTCCGCAGAATCCAAATCCTTGCCAAAAGGCTTCTCAACAACAATCCGAGTCCATCCACCAAGATCAGCTGTAAAGGGAAACATACATATCCATAAGGATCTTCATTGAGATCAAATATAGGGAAACTCAAAAAGGAAAGATCCAGTCTGTATTGTATACAGGACAATCATGGTTTCTACCATGAAATGATCTGGACTGACCAAAAATACCTAAATTCAACAGGATCTTTGATTTGTCCGCAAAAAAAAAAAAAATGCAAATGATTAAGTCAGAAAAAAAAGCCATAAATAAACCACAAAAGGAAGAAAATAAGAGGATAAACTATAATATTTTTTTCAAAACCCAGATCGTGGTATCAACAGACTTTAACCAAGTTGGCACCTTCGGGATAAACTATGCACGTAAGAAACTTATGAAATTTGATATTTTGAAGTGCTGATGTTTCACTAGTATTAAACCCAATTTCAAATACATACAATATGCAATGTTGCATTCCAATATTATGTATGTACAGAACAATATATAGCTCTCTAACTATACCTCCTTAAATTGGAGCATGAATATAAAGACAAATACTTTTCCAACACATAATGACTTAATCCAGTCTGCCCTTGAGAAGTGAAAATTGAATTTCACTTTAATTTGCTCAGATTCTCTGAACACAGGAGTGGTATAAAATTATAAAAACCGGTATAAAATTATAAAAACCAATGGCATTTTACATTAAAAAGGTAGATGTGAATATATAAGCCAATTTCCTCCTGCAGCACAGAGTTGCACTTAAAGATCTTTTATCTAAAATTACCACTTCAGCAGCATTTCTAAGTAAATTTTAGAAGCTAGAAAAGCAAGGTTCATATTTTCTCATGCGTGTTCAAGATTTTCTGGTCTTACAACAAAGTCAACCCAAAGATTTGGGGTCAGATAAACAAATCTTGTTCTTTCATTCCAATCTTTGCCAGGTTAACGGTTCTATAATACCACTCTAAAAATAGCATAGAAGATTTGAGTCTGGATGATCAAGTTCACAAAGGAAACTTACATTTATTCATGCAAAAACTCCTGATCATTTTGCATACAGATGGATATACTGATGGAGGAAGCGCAAGATAAAAAAGCCTCCGAGACGATCCTTCTTTACTATTTTTAGATATTTCATGCACTGAAATTTCCTTGTCCAATAACCGAAAACCCTCCTCAGAATCATAAGAGCCACTAACATATTTGAACTGCAAAATGAACGTCGAGAGCAATTAAAGTTACTAAATTAGTACATGGTTGATAGATGCTAACAGAATAATTCAGGTAGAGTAGTACCAATTGCAAAAACTTAGATATTTCTTCTGAGTGATCAGATGAAGATCCCTTGCCATGGACAAGATGTCTGCAGTTATTATTCACAAGTGGGTTCCATTAGCTGTTTTAGGCACCCGAACAGGTATATATGTATATCAGTAAAAAAGTTATGGCAACAAAAGTTTTCTGGGTTAGGAACTTAGGATAAAACCAGAGAGAGTATCAGATACAGTAAGAAACAAAATATATAGTCCATTAAAAGGAATTATTAATACCATGAATCAAGTTTCTGCCTAGCAAATAAACAAGCACGAATACTGTAAGGATAACTAACATATCATAAACTAGAATAAGATGAGTCATGGTATACACATTTTTTTATTCCTAAATTATGATATAAGAAAATAACTTTAGGTGAACCACATGAAGATAAAACCTTGAGTAAGATATCTCACCCACGTATGCGATCCCTTAACTCATCATCTGAAATCTTGGTTCTTGCATAACCAAAAATGTGAAATTCACTTGGTTGTAGGAAACCCTGCAGCGACCCCAACAAGAATTAGCACATGAACATAATGGGTTTATTCAAACAATTAAAAAAACAAAGAGAACTATAAAATTTACTATTAGTATTCAATCAAAGTGATCACTTAGTTAAGTCTCATTGATTTGTGAACTCAAACCCCTGTTATGTTCCAACATTCATCATACAAGTAGAGAAGGTGATAATTCTCAAGGTTGGGGGAACAACCCATGGTTTCAAAAATCGAGGTGGAGACAATGAGTCACCACCATAGTGCAACATGGCTATAGTACTTAGTGTGCTTAAAGAGATCAAAAAGATCTCATCTACTAATGTATCCACCAAAAATGATACTGGTAGTTAGTTTACCCAACAAAACTGGATGAACAATCGAAAGGGCACATTTGTTTCATTTTGATTTACAATATGAACATTTCTAATAGTAGAGACAAACAAACCTGTCGGTAAAGATTGTAAAGAGCTGGAAATGTTTTCTTCTTGGCAAGATCACCTGAAGCACCAAGCACAATAATTGAGAGAGATAGTCACTCCTGAAACTAGATCTTCTTTCGATCGACGATACCATTGTGAATCAGACAAGAACAAAAACGTCCTTGTAAATCTGAATTTAAAGAAAAAAAAAAAAAAAAAACAGAGCGATTCAGTACTATATACATGGATCCCTTAGTAACAGAGGCAAAAATGAACAAAAAACAATAGAAGATTCAATATTTTTCTAAAATATCATATCAGATCAAAAGTTAACTTTGTCATCTAAATTTGCTGAAACATATAAAACAGAGAGATCCAGAGTTCAAAAGTCGAACTCAAGATCAAAAATTGCGAAAGAAATCGATGAGCTACTACTTCACGAATCAAAATAACTCAAATGAAATTACTTTGAAACTAACCAACTGATTTAATCGAATTTCAACTGAAAAAAACTACTAAAGCTGATGCAAAACGAGATTAAAGTCTTAAACAAATCAAAATAAAAAACTCTACCAAGATTCGGAAACAAAAAAGGAAAATTGGAGAAGTAGAAACGATTAGGGAACCTTTTGGAATGCGATCCTCGAAGAGAAAAAAATGTGTTTTTTTGTCCTTGATTTTAACGGGTTCGTTGGTCACCAACTCTCTCCGTGTTCTTTACTAGCAGCCGTGGTCGACACTCGACGCATTTGAATAATAATATTAGTTTTCTAACTTGCTTTGAGGTGCCTAGTACGCACCCAATGAAGAATATTCTACTATCACATGAACTTTTACTAAAAGCACCCCAATTCATATGAAAAATTACCACGTCTTGAGTTGCTATTAGTAAAAGTTGGTCTGGCAATATAATCTCTTCATGCTCCATCATTTTCGGATGGATAAGAAAATCTATGTGATGTCTGCTAATGGCTACACGTCATTAAATGTACGAATTTATTATTTGCTTAAAGTATAGGCACATGATGGCCTCGTACACAGTACATTTGGCCCCATCACTCCAATTATATATATATATATAAATTAAATTTAGATCTATAAATAAAAATAATATATCATCCTTGATTATTAGAAGATATTTATATTCAACTTAACCAAAAATTTCACATGCTTTCACAACAAATTATTTTATTTTGAATCGTGATAATCTGACTACCCCACGTGGCACACTCAAGTGACTCTCCTGACGTGAAAAGTTCAAGAATCGTAAATATGTACGTATCGGGATACACGATTCCATTGAAATACATATTTTTATGAGAAAGTGCAGTTTTGTATCTTGATGCGTACAGATCTATGGTCCCGAGCTTGTCACGTCAGGAGAATCGGTTGAGTGTGCCACATAGGACAATTAGATTATCACGATTCATAATTTTAACGTTATATTTCTTTTTCTCTCCTCCCTTTCCAAGACTTTTACCTGCAAGTCTTGTAGTGAGACTAGAGGATAGAGAGAGTGTCAAATGATAAAGACATCAAAATCCTTCAATTTAATATTTGGAATTTAAAAGTGTGTGTTAAAAATTAGATTAATAATTAAATCGACATGGCAAAACATACACGGTCTATACACGATTGATGTGATAAGGTGTTATTTTCTTTATTTTTGATTAAAATGACTTTATTGTGTTAAAATTAAATGTAAATGTGGGGGCATTTATGGGATCCAAACTTTCTTGTTGAACCACTTTTATTCTACTTTTTCTCATTATAAAAGTAAAGAGTAGATATTTTGAATTAAAACCATTATTTAAAATAAATTATTGATTTCAAATCTAAAATAAGTGGAGTTAAAATCAAAATCGCCTTCCTCAGTTCTAATTTTCAAAAATGAGAAAAATCATTATAATTTTTTTTCCCTTTCAAGAACACAACACATTTTCTACAAGAGTAACGATATTCTCACTTGATCTATACTCAGTCAACGTGGCAAGTGCATAAAACCATAGATCTTTGTCTACGAGATGCACAAGGGAAAAAGATCTACAATTCTGTGCACTTGCTAGATCGATCAAGTGCAGACCAAGTGAAAATTTTCGAGTCAGATTATCATTAGTCTTTCTACAAATGCAATGTATTAAGAACTTAATTACAATTTATAAAATGATATGAGTTAACACAATATTTTCTTTAAAATAAAAATTATGTATTTTTTTTCACTGCGTGGCATAATATTTTCGACACACTGACCATTGTGGGGCCACTCTTGGTGGTTGTACCCACCAACCTGTTTGGAACACAATATTAATAGCCTAAGAGTAGTTGGCATTTTATCCACTTTGGTTATGGGCCCAAGAGTTGTTCGTATATGAATCTTAAGACCATGAACCTTTGAGACAAGAGCTAGTTGATTTACATTTGGGGCAGTGGGGGCACCTACCCCCACAACTACAGATAAAAAAAATCCACTGCTATTGCCTCCACAAAAATAAAATAAAATATTCTATTGGTTGTCCCCACATAAACATTTTTGCTCTTGATTGCCCACACAACAACAAAACCCTAGCTTCACCCCTACTAATGTCACAACACAAATTTCGAGGGAAATCCAATATTTACTGATCTCACCGAAGCATTAAAATTGATAAGACAGTAGAGCCATTCCAAGGACGGGCCCAAAAAAAAGGCATAAATGTAATTGATCATGCATGGATTCTAGTAATTTTCTCAGCGATTAACGGTCTTGATTCATGAGATAGCCACCAATTGTATTTTGGTAGTGTAGGGTGAGAAGTCAAAGAGGTAATACTTCTAATAATATAAAGACGAAAAATGCCCTTCTAGATTTTCTTTGAAATGTAGATATTTTGAATAAGTCAAAGTTTGTATTAATTAATTAGGCTATAGTCTTGATAGGCCCACATATTGAATGGGTTTTATGGGAAGTAATAAACTATAACTAACTTAGGTTGGGTAGGTGTACCTCATTATACAATCATATCTGATGGTAAATAGATCCAACCTCGAAAACAATATCGAAAGGACCCTTATCGACTAAATCACTCGTAAGATTTGTACGTTAAAAATTTAAAATCGAAAGATATTTTATTCGTAGTTGAGAGATTATCTAATCTAGAGATCATCCTCGCAAAAAATCAGTCCAATATGAAACTTTTGACTCCATCAAAGGTGATTTACAAATTAACAATAAAAAATCGACGGTCCACAATTCTAAACTCTAAATTCAATCGAATTTTTTACTCCCAAACACTCGTTACTTTAGTCATTTTTAAACTAGAAGGTGATATGTGCAAACGCACATGTATCAGAAGAGCTTATTTGTAATATACAATATTAATTAAAGGTTTTTTAAGAATTATTTTGTTAAAAAAGATATTTTTGTAATTTTAAAAACTAACGAATCAGATCGTAAAGTCGTGGGTTACAACTTTCTTGGTTCTTAACAAAAATGACCTTGATTATTTTAAGTTTAAATGTAAATGTGGGGGCATTTGTGAGATCTAAATTTTGGTGTCGGACAATCTGATGTTTGCATGTTAATTCGTGATTGTCGGAAGTGAGTTCCGAAAAAATCATGATCGTTTGCGTGTCCCTTACAAGGGCAACCTCAATTTTTTTTTGAAGTGGGCCCACCCCTTTCAAAGGTCCAATTGCAGGCCAGGGGGGTAGTTGGTGAAAGGATATGCTGGTTCCCACTAGACAAATCCCTCAAAACATTAAAAAAAAAAAAAACATTGATGGGAAGTCCAACCAACAATACTTCTACATTAATAATTGGAATGAAAGTGGCATGAGTTTTAAATTAGAATAAAGTCCAAAAAGGACACTATATAGTTAACAAGGGTTATAGATTTATTATAAAGTCCCAAGTGTGTGCTAACTCTTTGGTGATTAGCATATGAAATGGGGTGGTGTTAGCAAAAGTTAGTGTGGCAATAACAGCTCTCTTAAAAGACAGACCACCTAACTACCATTAAATATGCTTCCTAAAGGGGGAAAAGGGGATTTTTTTTATCATATAGTTTCAAAGGATATTTGAACATGGGTCAAACATTTTACTGAAATGGGAGGATATTTTCTCATGAAAATGGATTCTCAAGAAACTATACCTAACCCAAGAAAACATCTTTGATATTTGTCCCATTCGGTACCATTTTATTTATTTTTATGATAAGGGTATTCGAACTTACCTTCGACTAGTGGGACTAAAAGAACCAGAACCAAAGTCAGAGGGTGAGCCAAGGCTTGTGGGTCTCATCCCTCGGGCACGTGCAACGCCCCCACATCACACATGTTGGGTAAGTGAGGGTGCACCTTCATGGGTGGCCTCGAGGAATTATTGCTTATATTGGGTATCGAACTCACAACCTATGAATTTTCACCATTTATCGGTACAAAATTGCCATTGAGCCAATCCCTTGGGATTTGTTGCATTTTATTTTTGATAAAACTGGGTATCCCATGCACCTTTTGGGATGAGACTAACCCTTAGGATCGTATGCCTTAACCCCACAAAAGTTTTCTAATATTCGACAAGGTAAGTCAGAAGTCCACCTAGTTTCAATCACACGATAAGAGATAACAAACCCTTGTCCCATTTTATCTTCTCTCATCTCACTCAAATTTTGATGTTCTGTGTCAAATGTCGTTCGATGTTAAGAAAAAACATCGTACGAAATGCATGACCCATTAATCAAAATCATTGCACCAACCCATGAATGATCGAGTGGATATGGTCTAACCAATGAACCAATTGGTATTGATTGATTGTAAGGGTTTGTGAACTTGGTGATATTAGATTTACTTCTTCCAAAATGCAAGATTAGGTTTACCCACCCTTTTTTATGATGAATTAATGGTGAAATATTGATTTTATACAAAATTTGATGAAGTGATTTAAATATTTTAAGGGTATTTTGAATCAAATCAAAATTTTATTGTCAATTCATTAAAAAAAAAAAAAAAAGAGACATTGATTTTCGGTGAAAGGATAAGCCTAATCTAACATTTGTAGGGGATATCAATTTTGAAAGGGGGGGGGGGGGATTGTTGAAATTCTCACAAGTCATGATTGTATTACTCTCCCATAATTTTTAAATTAATTTTTTTTTTTTCATGTTTGCTATTATAGTTGATGGATTGGGTTACCATAACAATATATCGGGTGATATGAGCAGGGACGGAACTAGGATTTTATGTTGGTGGGGGCTAAATGTGAACTTGATGACTTATAATTACATGGATCCTCAAGATAAAGATCTATTTTCAAAATGCAATGATTTCTATTTTTTAGATGGGAAGTCCAACTAACAATACATCTACATTATTAATTGGAATGAGAGTGGCATGAGTTTTAAATTAGAATAAACTCCTAAAAGGTCACTACATAGATGGCATTAGCAAAAGTTGGTGTGGCAATAACAACTCTCTTAAAAAATAATACATCTACCTACCACTAAATATGCTTCCTAAAGGGGGAAAAGGGGATTTATTTATATAATTTCAAAGGATAGTTGGACATGGGTCAAACATTTTACTAAATGGGAGGATGTTTTCTCATGAAAATGGATTCTTCAGAAAACCATACCTAACCCTAGAAAACATCTTTAATATTTGTCCCATTCGATAGCATTTTACTTATTTTTATGATGGGGGTATTCAAACTTACTTCTAACTAGTGGGACTAAAAGAACCAGGATCAAAGCTAGAGGCCGAGCCAAGGCTTGTGGGTCTCATCCCTCGGGCACATGCAACGCCCCCACATCACACACGCCGGGTAAGTGAGGGTGTGCCCTCACGGGTGGCCTCGAGGAATTATTGCTCATACTGGGTATCGAACTCACGACCTATGAATTTTCACCTCTTATTGATACGAAATTTCCATTGAGCTAACCCCTTGGGGTTTGCTGTATTTTATTTTTAATAAAACTAGGTATCTCACACACCTTTCAGGATGAGACTAGTCCTTATGGTCGTATGCCCTAACCAACAGATGTTTTTCAATATGTGACAGGGTAAGTCAAAAGTCCACCTAGGTTTCAAACACACGATAAGAGATAACAAACCCTTGTCTCATATTATCTTCTCTCATCTCACTCAAATTTTGATGTTCTATGTCAAATGTTGTTTGATGTTAAGAAAAATATCGTACGAAATGTGTGACCCATCAATCAAAATCATTGCACCAATCCATGAATGATCGAGTGGATATGGTCTAACCAATGAACCAATTTGTATTGATTGATTGTAAGGGTTTTTGAACCTGTTGATATTAGATTTACTTCTTCCAAAATGCAAGATTAGGTTTACCCTTGACAAAAAAGTCAACACCCTTTTTTATGATGAATTAATGGTGAAATAGTGATTTTATATAACTTTTGATGAAGTGATTTAAATATTTTAAGGGTATTTTGAATTAAATCAAAATTTTATTGTCAATTCATCAATAAAAAGAGACGTTGACTTTCAGTGAAAGTATAAGCTTAATCTTACATTTTGTAGGGGATATAGCTAATATTATCAATTTCGAAAAGAAGGGGGGGGGGGGTAAAATTTCATGTTTTCTTTTATAGTTGATGGATCGAGTTACCATAACAATATATCGGGTGATATGAGCAGGGACTGTTAGTGGGGGTTAAATTTGAACTCGATGACTCATAATTACATGGATCCTCAAGATAAAGATCTGTTTTCAAAATGCAATGATTTCTATTTTTAGATGAATTTATTTATCATATATAACTTATTATTGGCGCTTCTACTCAAATTTGATAGTCTTTGCTAAACTTGGACAATAGTTGAAGATGACATTCTTGATGTACATTTAAATTAGTTTGCATACATTGTTGTATGAGATCCCGATACTGAATTTGAATGATGGGACTATAATGCAAATCATAAATATTTTGTATACTTTCTCTTTTTTAATAGAATCTCTTTCAAGTTAGAGAAAATTTGTTTTTTAAGTTTCAATGAGTGAAGAGGCTCAAGAATTTACAAGGATAGAGACAAGGTAATGAGCGTTTGATGTTGACTAAACTTTTTGTTTTTTGTTTTTGTTAATGAGTGAAGAGGCTTAGGCAATGAGTGTTCGATGTTGACTAAACTTTTTTTTGTTTTTGTTTTTTAAGTTTCAATGAGTGAAGAGGCTTAGGAGTTTACAAGGATAGAGACAAGGCAATGAGTGTCCGATGTTAACTAAACTTAACACGTCGCCGCACGTGTGGATCGGACTAGGCCAAAGCACGTGGAATTATGAACTGGGTGACGTGGAGGAGAGATACCATGATAGTTTGGGGGTTTAATTGAAAACCAATTGATAATTTATCGAGAGGCCCAGGAGCTTATAAGGATAGCGATGAGGTAATGAGTAACCGATTTGGGACTAAACTTAATACTCAAGGACTTGGAATTATGACTTCGTGGCATGTATTGTGGTTACATGAGGTGTGGGAGGAGGGTTTCAATCGTCCATCCAGGTGTATACGATCATGACTCATTATACAAATACGCTTTATTTACCCACGTTTTTCAACAAGGATTATTTATTAAAATGTAGTTCTTCCCTGTCAAGTTGAACATGTGAAAGATATGGTGACATAGGCTGCTAGATCTTATCTCTCTATTTTATTACCCAACAACTTGTATTACAATTTGATATACACGTAGCGATTAAGTATATCTCAAGCACCTTAGTTTATATAATACAGCTCCACATAAACCCAAAATCGACATATCGTGATGAGTGATGAGTCAGCCTTGCTACACTAGATCATGTGCTCTAATCAAATAATTTACAACAAAATGAAAAAAAAAACAAAAACAAGTATTCTCCTCTCAATTTTTTTTTTTTTCCTTGAGCCAGGGCAGTTAATGGATTGGATCAGATCTGAAACTAATCTATACCGATCCAATAACTTTCGGATCAAGTATTTGGGTTCTGATAAGGATTTGATTGATAACCCATTGGATCAATTCTAGACAAAACGTACGTCCAAATTCAATAGAACCCCGACCCCATGAAAATCATTATTCATATTGAAATATGATAAAGTATGTAAATTATATCATATATTTTCTTTGAGCATGTGATGTTTATTTATTTATTTATATCAAATCAAATTTGACCCAATTCGAATCTGGTCCAATGGCAGACCTAGAGAAATGTGAGATTATACTCATAAGGCCATAAATAATCTTTTGATACCCATCTATAAAATTGGAGTAGGGTCACAAAGCATATAATAAGGAGCCCAACCAAATGCAGATGAATCGTATTTTTATATTAAAACACAAACAATAGTCTTGCATTTATTTTATATCCTTTCTCATCCATTTAATTTTGAATAGAGTCATGTCTCTTGTTAATTAAAGTTTGGTCACATTGATTTTCATTATCGCAAGTCGCAACTACCGTCTTCTTTGTTTCCCTTCTCACGTTTTTAGAGTTTTAATTATGAACTTTCCTTCTAATCGGGATTGTTCGTTGAGTTCCATCGATTTTAAAATGATCTTGAGCTCCTTGAGTTAAAAGAATCTCAAAGAACCCTTTTCGAATCTTGGTTATGAGATAAAATAAAAGATTCATAATTTTCCCATGCTCCCTTTGACATACACTCCCTAACGAGGCATGGGCTAGAATCATAGATCTTTTTTTTTACTTGGGATACACAACTGCACATCCCTGTAAATATGTGTATTTGTGTATCCAGAGGAAAAAGATCTATGACTCTAGCCCATGCCACATCAGGGGGCGTATGTTAGAGGGGGGCGTCAGAAAATCATTATTCAAAATAAACTTATCTTTAGAAATTGGTAGTCTTCCCACACACCAATGTTTACTTATAAAACACCAACTGCATATAAACATTTGTTTAATGTCATCTGAATGGTGTGTTGTAACAAAAATTTAGTGTGCCAATAGAATCTCTCTTCTTTAAATGATTTCAATGTTTTATGAAATTCTTTCTAAATCCACACAACGTATAGATACTTTACAAAGGGATGCAAATGGCTCGTTCTGGGCCACATGGCCAAAGACAAGCCCAAAACTGACCCATAGCAAGCCCATACAATGGGCTTTGGACTGACTTGCAAAGCGTGCGGGGGTTGGGCTTTTATATATATATATGTAATCTTTAAAAAAAAAGCAGTTATCTAAGATCCATGTAGGTAAAGTTTCTCTTCCCAACAACAAGGTTAATAGACCTGTACAGTGAACCAAGTGCTCACATTAAAAAAAATGCTGAGATTTTGGGCCGGGCTTCCAAAGTCTAAGATTAGGCCAATCCAACTATGTTCAGGCTTTGGTCAGGCCATGCTGGAGGTTTGCGGGCCAGATTTATTTCCAATAAACCTTTAATTTGGAGTGTATTATGAAACGTGGAAGCCCTAAGCCTAGGCCCATCCAACTGTATACAGGCTTCAGTCGGGCCAGGCAGGAGGTTCGTGGGCCAGCTTTATAAACTTTAATTTATGGTGTATTATGAAACTTTTTTGAAAGAGTCGTGATAATTTGACACCCCCTCTGACATACACCCCCATCACAGAACCATAGGTCATTGGCATCGGGATACACAATAAAATATTTATGATTCTACGTATCCCAAGGCAAATGATCTATGGGTCTGTGTTGGGGCCTATGTTAGAAGGGGGGGGGGGGTTAGAAAATTATTATTCTTCTTGAAATTATTGGATCAATCACGTCTTAAAAATATGTATCGAATGGGTCCTATACTTAATTTAGAACTTAAAAAAAAAAAAAAAAAACCCCATTCACCTAATTTTATAACAATTCTCAACTTGAAATAAATCCTAAATCCTAGATATAAATTTTTTTTATACTTCCATAATTTTGTAGAAAATAAATTAATTTTATTTGAGGTTCAGAAGAAGGGTTTAAAAAAAACACAAAATGTGATGATACACCGCATATCCATTTTAGTACAAATATATAAATACCAAAATGAATTTATCATTATTTTCATCAATATTTAAGAAATAATAATAATAATAATAATAATAATTTGGGCCTCGTACGACCGTTTTGGTAAATAATAAATCAGGCTAAACTAATTATGTTTGAGTCCTCGTACCAAAAGTGTTTTCAAATGTTTACTAGGCCATATTGATAAAGTTCCTTGGAAATCAGTCATATGGATACCGTAGAAATTGAAGCACTTGCTATCCATGCTTCAAAGCTCTCTAGTTACGTTATCTGTGAAATGATCTCATTCAGCCTTTGTTCTTCTGGTCATCATATTTGGCGAGAAAGAAATAACCAGCTCTTCGAAGATCAAGAATCATCTCCTAATCGTATCCTTGATAGAATATCGATCGAAATTAAATTCTTCTTTGATGAGATAGAAATTTCAATTTTTTTTCCTTCGCCTGTGGAGTTGCAAATATTTTATTTTTTTTGAAAACCTAAACCTCTACAAAGCACCTTTTAATGGATAGATATTTTATTTGAATTGTTCTAGAGTGACCTCGGCAGAGACACACGGAGACACCTTGATGTGGTGACGTGTGTATTTCTGTACATATATTTGACTAATATTTTGAAAATAACGCATCTACGAACATGCACGCATCACCTCATTGAGAATTATGTGCGATGACCTATCTTATAATTATTCAAAAAAAGTGTGGTGGAGATATATAAATAAGTTAGTCAACTTGTTGGTCTACAGTCAACAATCACTCGTACATAAAGCAAATTAATATCCAGACGTACACGAGAGGTGACATGATTTTCAGTGAGGTTGTCCTATCGAGTAATTTTTCGCTCACAACAATGTGATTAAATTTGCTCACAACTCAATGAGAAAAATTCTCTCACCTGCCCGCATGTTGCTGCCCACAATTTTTTTTTTTTTTTCAATTCTTAAAAAAATGCCTTTTGGCCTCATGGATTATAACTTTTTCTATCTAACACCACATTTGTCTAAATTTTATATAAAAAAAACAATTAAAAAAGTTAAAATTAATCCAAGATATTAAAAATAGACTGTTATAAAATAATTAAATTTAAAATTAAAATTTAATGATGAGTTTTTTTTTTTACTTAGGTCAGGAGAGATAAATTCTCTTTCTTATTATCTGTCACTTGCGCCACATGTCAAATGGGTATTGTACTGTGAGTAAAAAAAAAAAAAATCAGTCTTGTCATGTTAGCTCTATTGTAAAAAGCTCTTGCGTGATAAGTTGTACCACAACTTACATTTGTTAGGCCTTTAATAATAGAAGCTCAAAGTGTTTTCTATCCAATAGAAGGTCGCCATGTGTGACTCGTACGACTTACTTTACAGTGCTAACACTATAGGATCACTCAGCTAGCAAGGGAAACACGTCACGTTTCTTTTAAGTCTTTTGGTTCTTTCTCCATTTTGGTGAATATTTGAGATACCACTATCCGTTTTCAAATTTACGAAACACCCCTGACCTGTGGTCTTCTAAAGAGAATAATAAAATGACTGAAATACCCTTTTCTTCTATCACTTGCTCAAAACCTTTACTTTTGCCCCCACCCACACACGCACACTAAAAAAGACAAAAAAAAAAAAAATTAGATCCCTAACAAGGATTTGGATTCTTATAAAGATCAAATTTGATAACCTATTGAATCAATTATGGATTAGTCATGTACAAGTGATAAGGATGGAACTAATAAAAATGTGTAAAGGTGCATAAATCTATTGTAGAAGTGTGGAGGCATAAATCCGCTCACCATCGATCCACCTAAAGATTTGCTCTTGACAAGTTTTCCTCTTAGTTGAATGTTTTTGCACCACAACTATTCCGATGTTTTAGTTATAAAAGAGTAGCAGAAATGGAAGAGTAAGGGTGTAGGGTCAAAGAAATTACATACCTTCTTCAGTGAGAAACGACTCCTTCAATAGAGAATGTGGGGGATCTTGATTGAATCCCTTATTCCTAAATTGGTCTTTCTAAAAATTTTCAATTACCTATTTGACTTAATCTGTTTCTCCAAATTATTTTCGTGAATCTCGCATTAGATAGAAACAGACTCAAGGAACATTTGATTTTTTTTTTCTTTTTTGAGATTTGATCTGATCTATTGCGTTGAGGTGGTTCGGACTTATCGTCTCATAGATGCATCAAAATACCGACTTTCGAATCCCTGAGCATATTAACTTTAAGATGGTATACTCAAATGCTCGTAATGCTTGCTATGTACATAATCCCAGGATCACACATGGCAACATCCTAGACTATATAAATATAAATATGAAGTTTATTTAGGTTTTTTTTTATCACTTTTTCCCGATTTTTATTAGAATAGATTTGAATCTTAATATTGAGATCAATTGATGATATTGATTTTCAACCCTTAATTCATTTGGTCAAGTCTTTTAATGATTTTTTTAAATTATTTTTCTTTCTTATTGATTAAATAATTGAAGCATAAGAAAAATCAAATAATTAATTAAATCTTGCAAAAAACAATCGGCTATTGTTACATCCAGATTAAAGGATATTATTTTTGCCATTTTACTTTAATCTTTTAGAGAAAATTATGGTCCAGGTGTATATCACCAAACCTTGAAAGATTATTCTAAATCACCATTATTTCTATAGTCGTGCTACTAGCGCGCCCACCATATATGGTCTCCAAGCTCACTTAAGTTTAACTAAAATAGGACATTACAATTTTACTCTTCTCCATACACACACCATCCTCTCCATTTATCGATCGAAAAATCCAAACCATATTCTCAATATGTTCTCTCATTTTCCTTTATCATTTACCTCTCCCCTACCTTCAATCTTCTCGTTCTTCTTCTACAAATTAATCTCCTTTTGATTTTGTGAGAAGTTGAATCAATAGAGATTAGGTCTTAGGGTTTTTTTTTTTCAATTTTTTCTAACGTTAGTTTTTTTTTTTTTTTTTTTACATTTAATCATTAAACAAGATGGAAAAACCACTATTAAAACCTTAAAAAAATGATGATTTCGAATCAAAGAACGCATAGTTTTTTTTTATAGTTATATTCGATAGGTTTAGATCAAACTTATTTTAACAAATTTGGTAGATACCTCCCAAACATTACTTCCAATCGAACATTACAAAATTATTTTAGTGGGAACCTATCAAAGCAAATATTGATTTTTTGATAGATACTATCGATATGTTCAGATCAAACTTGCTTAAGAAGTTTTGGTGATTATTCTTTTGGGCATAACTTTCTATCAAACATTACAAATTCGATTCGGTAGATACTTACCGAGCATTACAAAATAGATTCGATAGATAGTGATTGGAGATATTAGGGTTACACGAGAAAAAATTGGCTTGGTAAGCTCCCATCGAACGATTTTGTAATGTTCAGTAGGAAGTTATGTTTAGAAGGTACCTACCAAATAGAACTGTAAAAAACACACACCAAGTTCTTTGATTCAAAATCTTCAATTTTGAAGATTTTAATAGTAATTTTTCTATCTTTTTTTATGATTAAATAAAAAAGGTAAAGAAAAAAACTTTTAAAAGAAAAAAACTCTAAAACCTAATATCTATTGATTCAATCCCTCACAAAATTCAAAAGGAGATAAATATAAAGAGAGAGAGAGAGAGAGAGAGAGAGAAAAGAAGAGAAGAAGAAGAAGAAGAAGTAGTGAGTTTTTTATCCCTTGGGTTGTGGAGAAGATGGTGGGTGTGGAAAGTAATTCGATGAGGGTATCAATGTAATTTTTTCTCTTTAAAAAAAAATTTTAATATTAAGTGGGCCCCGGAGAGCATATATGATGGGCTTTATATATAACTAAAACTGCGTACTCTTCTTCTTAATCACTCAGATAGACAAAAATGGACGATTTTACCCCTCTCTCCCTCTCACTGTCACTCATCCTCATCGTCTTCCTCATATACGTCAATCGTAAGCGGAAACCGTCAACCACTGTTACTCCTCCGTCACCTCGAAAGCTCCCCATACTCGGCCATCTCCACCTCCTCACGGACATGCCACACCACTCTCTCTTCCATCTCTCCAACAAACTGGGACCCATCATCTATCTCCAACTCGGCCAAATCCCGACTCTCGTCATCTCATCCGCTCGACTCGCCCGAGAAATCCTCAAAACCCATGATCAAGCCTTCGCAAGCCGACCCCAACTCATCTCAGCTCAGTATCTCTCCTTCGGCTGCTCAGACATCACTTTCTCCCCTTACGGTCCTTACTGGCGCCAAGCCAGGAAGATTTGCGTGACCGAGTTACTCAACCTCAAACGAGTCAGCTCTTTTCAACTCGTCCGAAACGAAGAAGTGAACCGTTTACTCAGTTCTGTCTCAAAGGCGTCTGGGTCCGAAACAGATATGAGCGAGCGATTCTTTGACTTAGCTAATGACGTCTTGTGTCGTGTCGCGTTTGGGAAGAGATTCATGGGCGAGTCGAATCGGTTACCAGAAATTCTGACTGAGTCCCAAGCGTTGTTTGCCGGCTTTAGTGTCGCCGATTTTTATCCAGGATTGGAGTGGGTCAACTCGGTGACCGGGTTGAAACGGAGGTTGATGAAGAACTTGAGTGATTTGCGAGCGGTTTGTGACGAGATCATTGGTGAGCATCTCGAGAAGAGAAACGTAACGGGCGATATGTCGGGACGAGAAGATTTCGTAGACGTTTTGCTTCGTGTGCAAAAGAGTGGGGACTTGGAGGTGCCGATCACAGACGATAATCTTAAAGCACTTGTTCTGGTACTTCCCAAGTTTTCTTTCTTTTGTGTTTCTTAACTTTTATCCTATCTATTTAAGACACGTGTCCACTTGGTCCCACGTAGTAAATCTGGTCTAGAACAAACACCGTACATATTTCTTAGGGATCTGTTAATGACGACTTTTAGGAATATCAAGAGGACTAGTGCGTAAACGTATCTCGAAATTTTGTTTCGAGATACGTATAAAATTCTATATACGAACGAATCTAAAGTCAAGAACATGTGGGACCCACCGAAAGTGTTTATAAACTCACGACTTTGGCGTGTTATTGTGGTTAAGGAATTTTCTCTCTACCTTTTTGTGAAGAGTCGTGCTGGGGTGACACAACGGGAGCCACAAGAGTGGCCGTAGATGCTTTTCCGCGAGATATGAGTAAAAAGCATCTACGGTTATGTGCGCGCCACCACATCATTTTTATCACTTTTGTGTCTACATTTGTGTCATTCCAGCATTTTCGTTTTGTGAATGTCACTATAGCGTATTGTGAAGTTGTAAGATGTGTTGTTGACAAGAGAGGTATCTTTGCCTTTAAAGTCTTGAGTATATCCCCTAAAAAGGGTAGGAGAAGCCAATTAGTAATGAAATTTCATACCTTTTTGTTGTGGTTGTCAAAACAATGTTTAACACTTGAATAAGCTATCTTTGACACTATTATTACAAAAGGTACACACACCCATGGGCCCATATTTGTTACCAAGTTCATGAATTTTATGTGTCACCCTCTCTAACATACACTTCCTGATGTGGCATGGGTTAGAACCATAGATCTTTTTCCTTGGGATACACAACTATAGATATTTATGGGGAGTCAAAAAATCATGACTTTTTATTTTTCGAAAAATCATGGATGGAATGAAATGTTAGATCAAGTTTCATGTTAGGAGGTGGTGGATTTTTACATCTCCTTTATTCAAAAAATGCTACCCTCAAGTATGAGAAGGAAAGATGTTCATGGAAAAGAGTATCCCTAGAAAATGTACTAATCCGTAGGAAATTTGTGTTTTTACTCCCATCTCAATCGTTTGACAAACATCATCGTGGATCGTTTAAGATTAGAAAATCCTTTTTTTTTTTTGTTTTTTAAATGTGAAAGAATATGTTATATTGAGAACTTTCAATTATTTGGTAAAATTTGTTTACTTGATTATTTAAGAATTATATGCATATCACATGATTTGATTTTGACTTAAATCATCTTTGCTGATAAACTATGAGAAAGTCAATTGAGATGGTTTGGACAAATTCAACGGAGATCAATTATAACATCTGTTATAAGAAATATTTAAGTTGAAGATTCTAAAAGAACGAAAGTAAGACCTAAAATAATGTAAATGTAGACAGTAAAACTAGATAAGAACTCGTTCTCAATATAGGAAGACTGGGCTTTGGACATAGTGTAACGGAGGAAGATAATTCGTTTAGCCAATCCCAAATCTTTGGGATAAGACTTTGTCTTTGTTATTGTTGTCCTTTCTTGTCGAATGTCAAATTGCAAATTATATTACTAATTATTGCACATAATTGTGTAATAGGACATGTTTGTTGCTGGAACTGATACAACCTCAGCTACACTAGAATGGACCATGACAGAGCTAGCTAGACACCCAAGTGTGATGAAGAAAGCACAAGAAGAAGTGAGAAATGTTGCTAGGAAGAAAGGAGAAGTCGACGAAAGCGATCTCCCTCAACTTACCTACATGAAGTCTGTTATAAAGGAAACTCTACGGTTACACCCTCCGGTCCCACTCCTTGTTCCTCGAGAATCTATAGAGAAATGCACCATCGATGGCTACGATATACCTGCAAAAACCCGAGTCTTTATCAACACTTTTACAATTGGGCGCGATCCACAATCATGGGACAAGCCTTTAGACTACAATCCTGATAGGTTCATTGGCACTAACATTGATGTTAAGGGTCAAGACTTTGAATTACTACCCTTTGGAGGAGGGAGGAGGGGTTGCCCGGGATATTCCTTTGGGTTGGCTACAATAGAGATTGCTCTCGCGAGGCTACTGTATCATTTCGATTGGGCATTGCCACATGGCGTCGGAGCTGATGATGTGGACTTGAGTGAGATTTTCGGGCTAGCCACTAGAAAGAAAGTTTCACTAGTTCTTATACCAATAATCAATAAGGAGTATGAGTTCAAGGGAGGTGATGCTTTGAAGTAAGTTCTTATACTTCTAAATGTGCTTAAATGGTTATATCCCATATGTACACTAAAGCTTAGTGATATATAGTTGCAGTGATGCTAGTAGAGCTGCTACATAAGTATGACATTTTCCTCATGGAGTAAAACTCGTCCTCAAGTTTGATTGAACACGTATTTTGGAAAACATTTATGATTGAGTCCTATACATGCTTACTTTGACTCATTTCTTTAAAATAATACGAAATGATATTAAGGGTGCACATTGGATTGGGTCAAACCGAGAACCAAACCAAACCAAGGCATTTCAGATTGGTTTGGTTTGGTTTTAGCTCATCGGTTCTATTCTGATTTACAATTTTATAGGGGGCAGGTTCGACAGCCAACGTTAGGGAGCCAAGACGTTTGTCCTATGTGACTTAAAAGTTTCGGATTGAGTTGATTTTTGGTGAGGAGATCATCCTTACTAAAAATCAGGCAAATATGACACTTCTAAGTCCATCAAAAGTGGTTTAGAATTATGAACCGTCGATTTTTTACCGAAAATTTGTAAATCACTTTTGAGGGACTTAGAAGTTTCAAATTCGGCTGATTTTTGGTGAGGAGGATCTCCTCACCATAGAGATCATCCTCACAAAAAATCAGCTCAATACGAAACTTTTAAGCCACATAGGATAAATGTGTTGGCTCTCTAAGGTTGGCTACTGAATGCCACCCTACATATATGTACATTTATTTAACAAATAAAACTAAATATAACAAAAAGAGCTCTCACTGTGTGCTTTCTGTATTCTAACAAATTTAATCACCAATCTGAGTGTTTCAAATGACATAGCCTTAATCATCTAATGAGTTTCAATTTTGGAAAAATCACTCATGTTGTTAACTAGATAATTGAGGTTATAGAGATATTAATATTATATTGCCAATGCCATTCTCTTTGTTGCGCCTTTTGACTGAAATCATTGATGGCCGTAGATTTTTTAGCCGTAAGATTTGATAATTGGTGCCTTGATATCTATGTTTAGGAGGAGTCATTTTTTTCTCATAGACTCCACAGACTCCTCAATGCTTGCCATGTCAAACATACAAGCGTAGTTTTGTAATTAACAAGGGTACTTTTGTAAATTAGTAATGCTATTCAATACACGCGGGTATATGCAATTGGTGGATCCAAGATTTCTGTGAGCTCTGCGAGTAATTTATTTTTTCGTTTAGGAGATCTGAGAATCAAGCGGTGCCAAACCAAACTAAGGTCGGTTTGGGTTAGTTCTAAGGGGTAGTCGGTTTGGTTCCAGTTTTGAATTTGTAGAACCGATCAAGTTCAGTTCAGTTCCAATTTTATCCCCAACTCGCATTAAACCAAACCAAACCGTGTGCACCCCTACAAAATATCACATATCTCCTCATCCGTTAAAGAACTTTTCAAAAAATTTGATAAAAGCAGATTGATGCAAGTCGATGAGGATAACAATATGCATTTATCTGATCATTCATCCCTTTTGATTAATTAATTATGTTTTTTTCCTTGCTTAGACGAACAACTTCTTCATTGTTCATATTTTTGTCAAAGATTGGTGATGGGTCCCAATTTAAGTTTTGTAGCTCAAGATCCATCGTATCAACATCAACTAAATTTATATCATCCCCAAATCTCCAATTTTCAATGATTGTTTGAAGTGTAACATAAACAATTAGTTGCCTCAATTTCTTATCCATCTCAACATCATAGGCACTCCAATCCATGAGAAAACAATAGTTCAATGATTGCCTCGATGCAATGTTTCAGTCGGGAAAAAAACCCAAGGCAATCACAACTGAAACATTCTGAGACAATTTTAATGTTTCGGGGTCAATTTTTTGTCCTGGTCTCGGCCGAAACCAGAATTCATATGACGAAATATTCTGAAATGATACAAAACTTTAAACTATTGCCTCAAAGATCAGCTAGAGTCAGAAAATTTAATCAGATTGTGAGTTTCCTGCGTTCATCAAGTAGACAACTTACAGAATGTTTTTGGTCTTAAAACAACCAAAAAGAATGTCTATGTACATGGACACAAAGACCTTCTTGCACACCAAAGCACTAATGCTTCCTCTTTATTTCAACCGTTCAACAACAGAAACACACCACACACATTTGTTATTTCTCTCCGAAATTCAGTGCTGGCTCCCACTGAAAATCGTTTACTGCTACATATACATCGTAGTAGCGGACGAGACTTATTCATAGCAAATCCTACTTTTAGTTACATAATTCACCAATTTCCCACAAACCCCGAAGATTATATCAAATTCAGACTTATTTCTATCAACGGGTACGTGCCAAGCTTTATTGTTAGGTAACTTTGATTAACACTTCCAGCAAGAAGCGGCGACGATGGGCTTCAATTTCCATCCAAGTACCAAACATCCCTTCTCTTCCACAATTGTGTAACCTTCACAAACCTTAACCTTCCCAAGCCAATTCTTGGCCTGTGCCATCATCTTAATCGGTGAAGGTTGAAACCCTGCCCTACTCATCCTCCTACGCCACTGGTCAACCCTTTCGTGCCGCTCAACCCTCGCTGGTCCCTCGCAGCTCACTATGTTCTTAATCTCCTCTGCAAAGTAGAATTGTTCCATCTTGGCACGTCGTGTGTCATACTTTGGTAGCATGGCATCGAGTGAGTCGAAAATTGCAGAATAGTAATGCAATGCTTCCATAAACCTCCCTAGAAAAAAAGGTCCGTTATGGCTTGAGTCCTGCTCAACTAGAACTAGAACCTTCGGTGAGAGCTCGTGAATTATTTGTAAGACAGAGTTGAGTGCTCCTCGACTCTCTTTCACCACACAATGCAATTGTAGGATGCTATTGACAACAAGCACCTCACCCTCGAAGCACTTGATGTCGTTAGGATTCAAGTTCTCTAAATTACTTTCCACTGCTGAGAACTCAAAATTTATTCCCAAGATTTGTGCGTAAGCCTCTAGCTCATCGCCAATGGTTTGGAGATGGGCAGCACATTGTCCGACACCCGTTATGCGAAGACGGTGAGGCGGTTGACCTGCACGATTGGCGAGGCTGTCGATCAGCTTACGCCACTGATGGCCATGTGGTAGACCCATTGTCATTCCCAAGTCAACCACATGAACCAAACTCTCTCCCTCAAAGACTTCCAATATTGATGTATTTGCCACAAAGTGTCCGAATTGAATATACGGGCAAACATCATAAACAAGGCCTAAAGCCTCTTCTCTCTTCTCCAAGGCAACACCTATCGAATTCATCGTGGGGGCTACAACACCGACTGCCCCAAGTGGTTGAACCAAAGCAAGGCGGTCGGCTAGGCCTTGAACAAAACAAGATGCAACACGTTGGAAAGAAGTACCAAAAACCAAAGCATTGGCCCGAAGTTCAGACAATAGTGCCGAGGCATGAGACCTGTCACGACATGCCACAGCCTCGGCACAAGCAATGAGTAATTGAACCAATCTCATCCCATCTCCGCTTCCTTCCTCAACTTTATTGCTATCTCTTCCAATCATGGCCTCTGCTGCCTCTTCAACGGCCTCGGCTGCCATGAACCTTTGTGTATAAGTCCGTACGTGATCACGGAACTGGAGCCTTGGCAAGCTATTCAAGCTATTAGTACTACTCGTGCGGCTGATATTATTGCTTCCACCACTATAAGGCCCACTATTAGTACCACCACTATAAAGCCCACTATTACTGCCAATTGATTCGTCACCGCTTAGTGTTAGCCTGAGCTTCTTATGGTTCCTTGTGTCTTCCGACGCCGGGAGGAACCAAGTGGACCCACTGTTCTCCAATGTGGGTAGATAAGGGAAAGGATAGAAAGCCATGGCTGAAAGACTAAGATCAAGACAACCACCCATAACATCACTCCTCTCATCATTGTAGAGCTCATTTACCATGTAGAGACCAGCAGACATCTTAAGAAACTTTTGTGTTTTTCTCTCTCTTTTTTCTAAAGATATACAATAAAGCCCCAAAGTCTCATCTAAAATGTATGTAGATTTATAGCTCTCTCATGGTTTTCATAGGCAGGGTGACATTAACTATGTTGTAATATTAAAATCAAAAATCAAAAATCGAATTTTGCCTCCCTTGAGAGAAGCAGAAGAGAGTAAGCAATGATATCACATGGTTGCCCATCCCATTCATAGTATTCTTACAAAGCTTTTGGACCTTTATAATTTGTCTCTCTCTTAATCTGTTTCCGGCATAGTTGGACACTAATTATATAATGTAGAATCTTCATTGGCCAATGAATTAGTCTATGTTCTTTATTTTGTATTTTTGAAAATTTTAATGATTGTGATCCAGTTAAAAACTGATCAGGTCTCGCATTTTGGCCCCTAGCCTAGATGGTACGAGCCTCGTGTGTGATGGCTAGCACATTTGCTCAACATCCCACTTTAATTGTAGGGTTAACGATCACCTACTTATCCGAACCAATCATCGTCTTCTCTATCTTGTTTACGTTCAAAAGAACAATGGAGATTGGAAGATCAAAATCATATGTTAAGGTTGATCATTTGGCGTGATTGGTAAAGTCGGTAGGGCCCAACATATGTTGTGACACATTCCATAGCTTGTAAATGACAATAGTATTGTAAAACCATAGATAAAGCCCAAATGAACCATTTTTTGCCCCTATAGCCGGCCTTGGAATAAAAACTGACTAAATCTCTTCACATGGAAGTTAAAAGTAAACATTAAAGTACAGTAAAAAAAAAAAAAAACAGAATTTACTGAGGTCGGCAACAAGAAGATTCCCATCTTTACCATGTATGGAGTATGAGGATTCTGCACCGACTATACTAAGAAATTATTCATATTATATATCATAGCATCTTAGGTATTTTTTAACTTTTGTATCTAATCATGGCATCTTAGGTGGTTTAAAATTTTATGAACAAGAACTATGGATTCTCCTTGAAATTTCCGAAATAATCCTTGGAGTATATACCATGGTCCCACAACTACCTATTTTATACATCTTGTGCAATGGCCAAAAATGAAATAAAATAGACAAATCTGCTCTTGAATCAGTCAGAGACCGCGTTGCATTGTTTGACAACCATATAACAATCCAACATCGGCACTGTCACAAAGTTCTCCAAATGTTTACAAAATTCGGAAAAGAATTAACAAATAAGAGATCAGCCAATTAATTGGCGAATCAACAATTTCTCAATTAATCACCAAATAACGTAAAAATTTTACCCTTCAACCTCAATATTTTATCATCTTCAACATTCAAATCTCAAGAATAAGATAATCGTTTTGGGGAGGCTGAAGATGATGGGTTTGGGGAAGAAACATGAAGATGTGTTTGATGATTTGGTGGGAGTAGGGCCCCTTCACAACAAGATCAACTGAGTAACAGGTAGTCTTACATCTTTAATAAATGTAAATTAATTATGAAAAAAGGAGCTAAAAGAATGGAAATTAGAGCATTTCATTTCACTAATTTTATGCTCATGATAAAGAATACATCCGAAGTGGGCGGAGAGAAAATGAACAATCAAATAATCAAATATTGAACAGGAGAGAAATGTCTCTCAGAGCATCAGAAATTTTTTAATCTTACAGAAGCGCAGGTATACCCCAACACTTTCCAAAACAGGCCTTGAAGAACCTCACTCAAGAACAATGCCCACGCTGTACTAATGGGGACCGTACCTTGCTCTTGTGCTGCCACTTGGATTGATCAAACGATGATTGTAGATCCCACATAATGATTGGGTGACACTGACCTCAAATCTTATACAACACAAATATACAACAGAATTGCCTTGTCTTCTCCAACTCAGTAAGAGAACTCATGGCCTCGAAGCGAGATATACTTCTTGACCCAGATTGCAATGTCCTCGGCACAGGCATGGGCTTGCGGGGTCTTGAGGAGCATGTCAAGAGTGGCGAATTCATGCACAGCATCCTTGTACTCAAGGACTGGTGCATCAACATTCACTTTTCGTAGCTCCTCTGAGTATGTGATTGCACGTTCTCGCATCCAATCAAGTTCTGCCACTACTGTCAATGTTGGCGGCATGGACTTCAGTGGAGGTTCCCGACCAGGAATGAGAGGATTTGCAGCAGGGTGGTCCAGGCTGAACTCCTTCTCGGGTAGGAAAAGCTTCCATGCAAGTATGCACGTGGCCTTGTCATAGAAGTAGGAATTTGCCAGCTTGATCTCCGAATGTGTCGGGATACTCCCAATGAAGAATGGGTACATAAGGACCTGAGCCACAACTTTGACGGCATCCAGATGGTTACCTGACTCCACTGTCTTTCGAGCCACATAGTCTGCAATGTTTGCACCGCAGCTCACTCCAAGGAGAACACACCTGTTTCAATGAAGTGTTGCATTATTAGAACAACAAATCCAAACAAAGAAAAGATATGAATAAAAAATAAAAAAAAGCTAACTACTATTTTTTTGGAATAAAAAAGCTAAGAAACCAATTTTCCCTCAATTGAAATTTAATCAAATAGGATTTAAATTGAATTTTTGGATGTTCAGTGAGTTGCATAGAATCAAAACCCTACAATTGTATGATTTAAACAACATTGTCGCTATGTTTATCCATAGTTATCGACCAAATCTAAATCACAATAGGCTTTCTCCATGCAGCATTTTTTCAAGAAATTCATAAAGTTCATTTTTTAATTCAACCCTTCAACATTATTGTGATTGGTGTCGAAAACCCTAACCCTAGAGTGAGATTGGGAATCTGAATCAGATGTAGCAATAGCAGTATCGGGGAGGAAAATTCGAATCGAGAGAGAAGTTAAGGGATCAATGTGAATATCTTTGGTGGCTACGCCGTCTGTGAAGGAAGGATTAGCAGCGGAGATGGATTCTTCGGGTCGAGAAGTAATGCCGAAGAGATCGTTATCATCAAATTGGGTTTGAATTCGGTTCTGTAATCTGTGTTTTAGAAGCAATTTGCAGAACACACTGTAGAGTTTTACAGCGACGCTTGGCATCTCTCTCTCTCTCTCTCTCTCTCTCTCTCTCTGTAATTTGAAGATGAGCTTTTCAGGTAAATTCATGGCGATTAGGGTCAAATGAAGATCGGTTTCTTTCGTTTTTCCATCCTCTTCTTTATCAGTGTTTCAGAGCTTCTCTCTGTCACGTGATCGACTCCTGTCGTTGTCAGGATCGAAAATGCAAAATGAAGCAGAAGGCTGTGTTTGGATTGAGAGAAACGGAGAGAAGAGAAGAGAAAAAAAAAAGAGTTTTCTTTCTCTCCAAAAATGGAGAGAAGAGTAGAGAAATGGGGAGAAACACTTTTAAAATATTATATAATTTCAATTCTGCCCAATATTTTAAAATTTTAAACTTGTCCTAAATTCTCTCCTCACAATCCAAACATGGTGGAGAAAAAAATGAGTTTCTCTTCTCTCAATTCAAACCAAGCCTAAAATTCAGATTTCAGATATTATATATAGTCCCTCCATGTTTTCAAACTAATGGTATGCCCTCTTGAACTCGGTCTTCTCTGATAGACTGATAGAAAATTACTTGAATACTCTCATCTCCAACCTCTAGCCAACTTTATTATTTTCTTTGTTTTTTTTTTTTTTCTAATTGTCAAAACAAGTAATCTTCAACCATTTGAATAAAAAAATTTACCCTCATTTTCAATCTTAAGATTTTATTGACAACAAACCTCAATGCAAAATAAGTTTTTATTTTATATATTTTTTTTAGTGTAAAATTTTTTTCCCTCATTTTCAATCTACGAAGGGGGGAGGGGATTAAAGCTAGCAATGATTTGAAATATACTCGATGTCCAAACCGATCTGATATAAAAAAATAAGAAAAATCATATTTTTGGATCGGATTGGAATCTTAGATCCGAAACAATTTCAAAGCGGATTGGATCGGATTAGGATTTACCCCATTCGCTCTGAAAAAAATCCGATCTGAACATATTTTAATAATTTTTTTTTTATTATTCTTAATTTCATATAAATACATATAGATAAAACGTTTTAGTCTTTTTCATTTCCCTTTGTATTTCTAGTTGAAAACTATATATTTTTTAATTTTATATGATTTTATATTTTTCTAAATTCTTAGAACATTGATCATTTGAAAATAAGGCATGCGTTCGGATCGGAGCGATTCGATTTCGGATTAAAGATGAAATAAAACGGATTGGATTCAGTTCATATATTCATTGATCCGTTTGGATTGGATCAGGTACATGATTAAAATATTTCAGATCGGTATTGGAGAGATATTGATCCAGTACCGATCCGTTGCCAACCCTAAAGGGGAATGCTTATGCCCCAAGGATTAGTCAGGTGGTCCTATGTTTCATAAAAAATAAAAAATAAAAATAAAAAGTAAGGCATTTTAATCATTTAGTATTGATCTATAATGAAAGGTTGAGGTCAAGGGTTTGTCATTATTAAAAAACACATCGATATCCCAAATATTCACCAAAATGTGGATGTATATGAGTAATTTGCAGGTGAAGACAATGTGCTGTCAATGCATGAATAGATCATGGTATTCAATCTCATCCAATTCATCTCGGTATCGTCCACCAATAAGTTAGGTTGACAAGTCATCATCTCAAACATGACATGTTTCTCAGAAGTCACTCCATTGTCTCATTATTGAACGAGAGGACTCGAATAAATCGGACAACCTGTCGAAGATGACTTGGTCTTGTCATGGATGAGACGAAATGTCAAAACGAATTTTAAAACCATGGTGTAGATAGAGAAAATAAAGATTAAGTGGGAAAAGATAGGAAACAGGTTGGATTGATTAGAAGAATTTTAAAGGGAGATCTGATTGTGAGTATTATAGGGGATATATAGTACAATATAATTCAGAATAAGTCCCAAGTCAAACATTAGCTAAGTGAATGAAATCTACATGAAGCTGACACTTTATTTGATAAATTTGCCTAAACGGATTCAAATTCAAATAACAAGACTCATACAAAGGGAAACAAGTGCTTCAGATCAAATAAAAGATCACCCATATGTCTTCCCTAACACAGTAAGATTGATACAACCTTCACAAATTTCCCACTGCAAACCAAGCTTCATCTTCTTCTACTTGGTCCCACACAAACCCAACATCACAAAAACTCATTCCATCATCATCATCAGCATCATCATCATCATCATCATCATTGTCAACCATATTGTCCAAGTAATCACCCGAAATACGACGTAGAATCGTCGTCGCGGATTTTCCAGCATAATTTAATTTATGTCCCTTATCTATGGCATAATCACAAGCTTTCAACCTTTGGGTCCCCTTAGCCTTATTTTTAGATTTTGAAGTTGGGTGTGTGTGACACCCACATTTTCCAGTGAATTTCGAGTGATTGGTGGGCTTACGCGACACGTTCGTGAATAATCCAGCAGTCGGGGGGGATTCAAATTTATTGATTACTTTGGTGTTGGGTCTTGGATTCAATGGAGATGGTAAGACCATGTAGGTTCTAACCATCCCATGTTGTCGACCCTCTCTCTTCATCTCTCCTTTTTTGTATCGGAGGCTAATAGGAAATAGTGATGAAAGCCATTGTGTCTCTCCTTCCTCTTTATAGAAATTTAATGAAAGCTTGGTTAGCAAGTTCTCTACTTGTGAGCCAAGTCACAAAGACTAGCTAGCCACGCAAAGATTGAATAATAAAAACTCAATCGGCCAACCTAACCGCTGGAGTGACATACGAGGGGCCACATGCCCCGGGTGGACATCTGATATGATTGTGTGCACATAACTATATATGATTTTTTTACTTGTATCTCGCAAAAAAGTATCTACAGTTATTTGCGTGCCACCATGTCAGATGTCTCACCCGTGTGGCTATTGTGTCACCCCAACATGACTCGAAAAATAATAATAAACAAAGAGATGATCCATTGTGAAGCACTCAATATCAAATTTGGTTTTCACAACTCTTTGATTTGATCTTGATTTAATGTATGTCTAGATCAAATCAATCCATGGATGAGGAATTGAATTAGACCTCCTTTGACATGTTCTTTTTGTTAAATCAATTGATTACAACCACGTACCCTATTATCACTATTCTTAAAACCAATAATTATGTCCACAAGAAGCATTAAGTTTCCTATGTACTTCATTTAAATGATCATGTCCACTTTTTTACAGACACCAACTAATTTTTGGGTGCCCAATGAAAATTAAACTAGAAAATTATGAAAATAAAATAAAACACCCAAATTTATTTACATCATCATCTTATATGTTTCTTATAAATTTAATTTGTGAGAAAGATCAAGAATTATGTCTGAAAAAGATATTGTAGAGGTAAAATCTCGGATCCTGTCGATTTCTCGAGATTTACTTTTAACAATCGATCTACACCATTATTTATGCACAGGAATGATAATAATAAAAAATAATAAAAACATAAAAATATAATCAAAGAAAAAGAAAGAAAAAAATAGAAATAAGGTAAAACACAATATTTATTCACAAGATTCGTCCCAAAATCGAACTCGTCCCCAGAGTCTGAAGAGTCATTCCATTGTTCTTGAAGTTAATACAAGATTTACAAAATCTAGTCTCCTTTGCTTTTTTCCTTCTCCCAATAGCCTCCCTCTTTTACATGGTAGATCATCTTATATAGATACAAAAGATGAAACTAAACCCCAATAAAATGAGTCAATCTCCCTCCAATCAAGGGATTCTCAATCAACTATTCAAAATATATCAATTGATCTATCGAGATACGTATTAAATATGTCATGTAACTAATATTCATCTTATTTACGTCACGTATCTAATATTGATTTTACCCTCTACAGATATTAAGATAGAGTAGGAGGCTTCACACGCTTTCTAATTGAGAAGGATCGTATGATTTCAACAGTAGAGTGGTGTCTTTCCCATCAATCTTCGATGGAATCTTCTTTTCCTTGGGACGATATAGTACGTAATGTTAGAACATGAAGACAAGGTCAAAGAAGACAGATACCTTCAAAAGAATTTCAATTTTAGACTTGAGGAGAAGCTAAGAATGCTTCCTCATTAAAAAAAAATGTATTATGGCATTTATAGCATGCTTTTGGCAATAAAACAAACAACCACTTTGCAACACATTAACCAATTTTAATTAAATTTCAGAACTATTTCTTGGCAAAATTAGCACAAGTTCTTAAACCATTGGACTCTTGATCATGATTTCTAAGTTAGGTGGCAACTATAGCTCCTTATGAAATGGATAATGATTTTTTGACGCCCCTCTCGGACACACACCCCCTACGACCCTATCACAGAATCGTAGATCAGTTGCCTAGGGATATACATAATCATAAATTATTTTCTATGTATCCCAAGGCAATTGATCTATGGTTCTGTGATTAGGCGTTCGTCAGAGGGGGGCATCATGTTATCACAACTCTTATGAAATATATATCGGGCATCCCAACTATAGAGACATTGAAATTAAAATAAAATAGAAAATACATTTCTATAAGCAGAAGCATACTGACAAATTTGAGATTCAAAAATAATTCGGCTAAGAAAAACTTTAAAAAAAAATCAGAAAAATTTAGTGGTAAGTCGGAAACACATTGATTAAAAGATTATTATAAAGTTTTTCAATTATTATTGAACACATACTTGTAAGAATGAAAGACTACAAGTTCCAATGACAATCATAGATTAAAAAAACATAAAATAACAAAATTCTAATTAAAAAAGAGATAAATAGACATGGGGAGAGACAAAGTGTGACAGATTTTTCTTGTTGTATTTGATTAAGTAGAGAGAGAGACAGAGAGGTATCTTTCAATTCATCCTATTATCTGTTCTTCCTTCTTTGGTACTTTTTATTGTGTAAGTGCTTGTTACAACAATTGACAAATATGTATTTTATAATAAAAGAAAGTTACTTTAAAATCTATATTCTTTAAAACTATTTTATTATTAACCAATCAAGCATGCCTTGTTTTTTATCATAATATTTTGGTCAATGCTAGAAATACCCTCCCATGTTTCCAAAAAGCTAGGATATTTAATAGACATTAATGTAAAATAACTGAAATGCCCTTATCTTCAAAATCTTTATTAGTTGAAGTTAATAGATTTATGGAGAAAAAATAATGAATGATTGAAGATAATTCCTATGCTCACATCCGAACCAACTCGATGTTTGATTAGTTAAAAAATATTATTTTACCTAAAAATGCATTAAACCCATCGAAAAAGAATTCATGAGGTTCATTAAGTTTCATTAAATTGTTATGGTATAATGTTCATTTTTAGAATTCATTCCATCACTAAGAAAATTTAAAATATTATAAATGTTTCTTTATTTTCATATGGCATCTTATGAGTTCCTTCTCGTTTCTCTTTCTAAGAGAATTTTTTGCTCAGAGAAAAGTCATTGGACGTTTTACAAAAGAGTTGTGCTAGATTGGCCTAAGGTTGGAATCTCATATTGCACTTCTTGACGTGAAAGTGGATAGGAAACATATATGCTTTTGCACACGTATCTCGATGAAAAATTATTGGAAATTCTAACAACAAAATGGATAATATAAAACTTTCTTAAATAATTATTGATAAATTTAAAACTATACATTTAGTAATCTATTAGATGGGTTTACACTATTAGGACCCAAACCCAATAAGACTTGATCCAAACCCCACTAATTTCGTGTTGTGTTCGTGGGTCGTGTTAAGATTGATACCCCTAAAATACACTTTGGAAATTGGATTTTATATCAAAAATGCCCTTTATAAAATTATTTTTACCAAAATACCCACTGATTCTAATTTCCAAAGTATATTTATAACTTAAAAATTAGTTAGGGCACACGTTAACAAGATCCAAATATCAGCATAAAATTGATACAACCACCTACTCCGTTGATTATTCTTAAAACAAATAATTATGTCCACGAGAAGCATTCTTGTGTCCTTCATCTAAACAATCATGCCCATCATCCCAAAGATTTGAGGTCAACCAAACGAATCTTTTTTTTTTTGTGGATGGATTAGCAAGAATTGAAAACACAACCCCAAAGTTGCTTTTTCAATGTGTCAAACCAACTAAGCTATGGCTCTTAGCCTATAAACGAATCTTGTTCCTCCATTTCACAGTCCAAAGCCAAGTCTTTTGTAATTGGAAATTTGAAATGCCTTAGCATGAACAGAAGGAAATCTTGTTTTTGTTTAGTTTGAGCCACGTTATTGTAGAATTAAATAGATACAATTAAGGGAAGTATGATAAGATATAATAAGAGTTTATTACTAATTATTAAGAAATGTAAATTAAATAGTTACCATCTACTATGTACACTTTTATTAAAACCAATAATTTTATTAACAAGTGGGATAAAGTTGTCCAATCACTTTACAACCACATCAGAAGCTTCCAAGTCCTTCATCCAAACGATAATGAACAATGAGAGTAGAAAATGGAAATACAACAATCAGTTTTTACATCATCTTACATACTTCATGCAAGTTGAATTCTTGTGTAGGAGACACTTCACTAATTTTCCAATTGAGGATTGGAAGAATTCAGCAGTGGATCTGTGCTTTCCCCATCAATCGTCAAAGGAATAATCATCTCTTTCTTAGAAGGATATAAGATGAAATGTTGGAACATGAAGACGAGGTTAAAGAAAATAGATACCTAAAAAAGAATTTCATTAATGCACTTCCTATGTCAAATTTTGGTTCAAAAGAAAGCTGGCTCGCGGTCGAGGGGTTGGGTCAAGTTGAGTGCAGACTCACCTAAATCTAACCCAAGCCCCACACCATTCAACAAGCTAAGGCATATGGGTCGTGTGTGATTGAGAAATAAAATTTAAGTATAGTGTTTATTGTATGTTGAGGTTTAGTCCTATATGAGGTGTTCCAAGAACTAAGAGAATATATCCATACCAAGGGAGGAAGGGTCTTCCGTATATTCCCATAAAAGTTAACCCAAGAACCTGCATAATAAAACGAGAAATTAAAACATAACAAAGTTTATAAGCTCAAGCATTAATTAATTTCAAATGGTACAATTCTCTGATGATTGAAGAGGCAGTGCACCTTGATCTATAGATTGCACAGCCATCTGTGTGTAGGTAAACACACTTCCAAGGAAATCAAGTAAAACTTTGTAAATGCTCCACCCTAATGTGCTCTTTCGCTTAAAGTTCATGTAGGCCTACATCTCAAGTGATTAGGAGACGAACAAAGATATAAATAGTAGGTTCAAAAGTGTTATTTTTTATTTTTTATTTTTTTAATTCTCTTTTTTTTATTATAGTCAAATCTACCAAAACTCACATTCTCCAGTTCAATTGAAAATGTTCCAATCTATATTGGATACACACGCATGCACATACATCTTACAAAATCATGTAAATTTTCTTGTTTGGCACTAAAGATCCCAATATATCTCCTTAGATTTAGCTTCCTCGCTGTTTTTTTTCGGATCAAGACATGTTCTTTCCCTCTCTCTTCCTATTTTGACTTAAGTAAAATGAATTTTTTTTATTTTTTAGAGAACCTTCAAATGGAGGGTTTTTTATTAAATTATATTTTTAATTCTTTTGGACCCCCAGTGGAGAGTTCTTTATTAAACTTAAGTAAATGGGCTACCATTTAAAATTTGTCCCGTGGGCTAATTAATTGATTTTATTTGTTCAAAAAATTTAATTTGATTTATTAAGATTTCACTTTACCATAATTAATGCTTTAATTATTATTATTATTATTTTTAGAGTTTGAAAAATTACTGTTTTGCCCTGAAAGAGGGCTTTTGTATTAAGAAGTTAATTTTCAATGTTTTGAAATATTTTTTAGTCATTTTTTTTTGTAAAGAATTCAATAAGAGTATTGATTTGTATCACTTATGTGTTTTCCGCGTGAAATGATTGTGGACCCTCTGAGGAGAGTTTTCGTAATTTTGTCGAATTTGGTGAAAATTAGTAAAACAATTTATTTGATTTTAGTTTGTTGTTTTATGTATTCAAAATGATTATCCTAAACGTAATGTAGGCTCTAGGGATGTTCTGATGTCAGGGGTATTTTAGTAATTTGATCATTTTTTGTGATTTTTCTTATAAAGCTTCTTTTTATCTGAAAATGATGATTTCTATATTTTTTATTTATATTTTCCTAGCGTGGCATAATTTTTAATGTTTTGCTTACTTGAAATATTTCATCCGAGTTTTGAAAACACATCTAGAAACAACAAAAAAACATTAATTAAGCGAGTGCAAAAATGGATACCCATCTTTGATAGAGAATTGAAGTAAACTAGATAGTAAATCTACTTTAGTAAATAGTGCGATGTCTGAATGTCAAAACTACTGACAGTTCATTTTGCAACCTGATTCAGCAATTCATCGAGGCGTTCGAATATTTGAGGATAAAACTCCCCCCGAACTAAAAGTTGTTAAGGTCCTCGAGCATGAACTCTCACTGAAAAAAAAAATCTAAAAATATTTATTTTATTTAAAATGAGGGAAGAGTTCCATTTCCTATCATTATCTCAACTCTCGACATCCCATTGAAGTGCATTATCTAAAAGGTTAAAAGATATAACTAAACTGATAAAAATAACCAAAAATAAAATCCTAAAAAAGGCTACAAAATGTTAATTGGAAATGGTAGGTATCACTAACTTGGGGAGTGAATTTGATGACTGTCAAGGAAACTTGTATTTCACTGCAATGGGAATGCAACCATGAGAAATGAGATAGAATCTCATTGAACTTCAACTTATTTGATGAAACCACATAGAAGTCACACAAACCATTTCCACATAAATTGAACAGAAAAAAGACATAAAAGGAAGCATTACAAAGTGTTGCAACTAGAATGGGTGAATAAAAAAAAATTCTAATTTGATCTTCTATTGCTTAATTTTTCACTAACTATTTTGGAAAATGTTGATCAGTTGGGTTGTGAACTATCACATAATCAAATATAACCTATGACTTCCATCCATATGGCTCAGAGATCTATACAACTTGTAGAAGAGTCGCAAATCATGGTCACCACCTTGAAGGTGCCAACTTAGCTAAGTTGGTAAAGGAGTGTGAAGTGTTGATTGTTAACTAACCAACTAATCCAACAGACCGATCTTTTAGAGAGGAGGAGAACTATTAATATAAGAGGGTCATAGGACTCAACTAGGATATGACACACTCGAGAGTAGAGGAAAAAATGCACTCAACACTCCCCCTCACCTCTAAGGGTGGAAAGAATCAAACCCATGACCTTTACGAACCTAGCACTCTGATACCATCTTAACGAACTACTCCCAAAGACTGGTCTATTGGAGAGGGGGAGAACTATAAATATAAGAGGGTCATAGGGCTTAATTGGGATATGACACACCCCAAGAGTAGAGGAAAATATACAAGCAACAATTATCCCACGACCTAGGTTCAAATATCGTTAAACCCACGTTCATGCTTGACCAATAACCACCCTTGCTTGCATCGCAAAATAAAAAAATTTCACATCCTCCCAAACAAGAAAAAATTAGGAAGATTCTTCTTATTAATCAAGAGAAAATAAGCATATAAGGCTTCACATATTTTTAATGTAAACGCTTAACAAGATGACGTTGGTTTATTTCTAATTAAAAACTATATTTTCTGCACTAAAAATCACTTGAGCAGCTTAGGGTCCTCTTTGTCATGATCTTGCATAACAGCCTTGGATTTGTCCTTCCACCAAGTCTTGGAGAAGCTACAGAATCTAGAAGACGCCAAAAAGAAGTCTAGAGAGTTCCATGTCCGTTGGATTCCAACCATGTGATCTAAACGTTCTTGTTGTTCCCATTTGTTCACATAAAGATTAAATAAAAGCTCAAAATCGGTTCTTCAATAACAAGGCAACTTACTTGAAGATGGAGACAAGCCAAAGCCAAGAATGGGTTGGCAAAGCTATGAAAAAACAAACTGCAGCAAAAAACCATATTGCCAACGTTATTGCAATACAAATCTTCGAGACCTTCTAAGTTCCACGCTGTACATAACGCATCAACACATGCAAATAAAACATGAAACATCATTGTCTAAGAAATGAAAGTAAAAGGAAAGCAATTGTCACTTATTAAAGGATAGAATCACTAACATCGTATATGAGAACTTGGTACAATGTAAATGTTACTATAAGAAGAGAATGAGTTGACAAAACTACATCACTTGCAGCTACTGGGATCATCTGCACATAAACCAAGTCAAAAATCGTAATTTCCTTCACTCTTCCAAAACAATACACCTAATGGAGTAAATGCACTTTGTTAACCAACCCACTGCTGTAGGGAATTCAACCCGAAATTTCCGACTTGTAAGAAATAAAAATAGAGAAAAAAACACACGTCAAAAAATAAAAATAAATAATTACACGTACAAGATAGTATTTTCGTGATTTGACAATTTGTCTACGTCCACGGAATTGCAGAGATTTTACCATTATCAAGGAAGAAATACAAAGTACGGCTACAGTCTCAAAAATGACAATCAAGACCCAAAAGAAGTCCTAATCACCAAAAAAATGATTTCTATATACTGCGCACAAGATTCACAATAGACTGCAAAACGGGTCAAAAAAACATTTTCGGGGGCATCAGCATTATTCGGATTGGGTCGGGTCGTCAATCGGATCAAACATAACTAGGCTCCACAAAGCCCAACAACTACTCCAAAAGACCAATCTATTGGAGAAGGGGAGAATTATGAATATCAAAGAGTCACAAGGTTTAACTGGGGTATGACACACTCGAGAGTAGAGGAAAATATACACTCAAGTTCAATACTTCCCTCACCTATAAGGGTGGACCCGTGACCTATACAAACTTAGCGCTCTGAGACCATGTTAATCAACCAGCAACTCCAAAAGACCGATCTTTTGAAGTAGTGGAGAACTATGAATATAAGAGAGTCACGATGCTTAACACACATTAATAATTGTGCCAAATTCTAAACAAGCAAATGAACTTCAAATAATTATAAGATAACGATTGTTTGCAAATCCCCCCACAACCAAAATTTCTATTTATAAAATTAGATTTTCTATTTAATTCCACTTAAAATCGATTAAACAAGGTAAACGTGGTCGAAAAAAATGAGTTTTCAAGAACCCAATTCGAAATTCAACTTCAAAATCTAGACCATGTTGGACTGATTTCGAACTCCAAAAGCAACATGACCATCAGCGTCCCATAAATCTACCAAAATCAAGAAACAAGTGATAAAAACGACGAAACAAATAAAAAAAAAAAACGAACCTCTCCATATCCGTACTTTTCGCGATATTGCTTCTGAACAACAGGGCTAAAGAACAGAGACGCGTTGTAAGTGATATAACATAAATGTTTTGTCAAATTCAGGACTAAATAGTCGAAATTCATCCCCACAACGCTTCAAAAACAGAAATTTGCCAACATGCAGATGAGAAAATCAGATCAAAATAAGCCAGAAAAAAAAATGAAAATTTTAGAATAAAATTGAATAAAAAACAGACCTTTTTCTTATATAATTTAAGCTGACTTGAGGATACCAACTTATCAACCGTTTGAAGAATGCAATACAACCCAGAATATGGTATGCAAGTTCCAAGACACCATTTCTATCTCTCCCACTTCACCTGATCATGAAGAACTGTAAATATTTGCCAAGGATTTCCGAGTTACTGTAGAGGTTTAGATTTCCTTCTATATATATATAGTTTGAATAATCTGAACTCACGGCGGTCTTGGTACGCGATTGGATACGCGGATGACGTGGCAAAGGAACAGATCCGCGTCTCTTTCATTGAGTATCTCGATTAAAACGATCTATGGTTGCGTGTTCTTGACACGTCAGCCACCACTCACCACATATATTCCACAGGTCACCTTCGGATTAAATGAAAGAAATAGAAAATAAAAAAAGTCTAACAAAAAAAAAATAGAGAGAGAGAGAGTCATTTTGAGAATGTTTCAATACACGTGGGCTTATGTAATTAGTTCGTTTAGAATTTTATAAAATCTCATATTGACTTTTTTAAGAGTGAAAATTTTTTCTTCTTAATTCCAAGTTTCAAAAATAAAATCATACTCAAATTAACTCACACGAGAATCGGTTGAACATCCAAGTCTTTTGAAAAGTTGGTCAGATCATAATAGGTTGATTGGGTCAAACTGAGTAGATTGATTTCAAATGTTGGAAACGTTCTTAATCTTTTACATATAATGATTTTTGAAGAATTTAGCTATTTATTATTTGTTATAAAAGATAAAAATTGTGGTGCTAGCATCTACTATTTCAGCTTTTAAATAGAAAAAAAAAAATGTTAAATTATGCTTTCACCCATGTGGTTAGGCATAATTGTATGGCGACCCCATACATTTTAACAATTGCACTTACCTCCCCTATAATGATCTAACAGACTCATTTACTCCCTTCTGTCTAGGGGTGCACATTGGATTGAGTAAATCCGATAATCGAATAAATCTGAAGTCTTTTGAATTGGATTGGATTGGTTCGAATTGGTTCGAATTGAGCATGGTTTGATTCAGGTGTAAATTGTATAAAATAAAATAAAAAAAATTCTGAGTGATTTGGCTCGGTTCCAAATTAGGGGTATAATAAAACCAAACCAATCCGAAATATCTATTATATTATATTTATTTATTTATTTAAAAATAAAATCATTTTTTAGTTTCGTTCTTCTATTCTCTATTTCTCTCTTCTCAAGTTTGAAGAAAACCTAATCGTCGTTCGTCCCCCTTACCTCGCCACCTCGTCGGAAAATGAAAAGGTAACCCATCTCTCTCTCTCTTTCTCTCTCTCTCTCTCTCTCTCTCTCTCTCTCTCTCTCTCTCTCTCTCTCTCTCTCTCTCTCTCAACTGTGTTAGTATGTTACGAAGAGGTAGCTTATCAAAGTCTTCTACTTCATCTCCTCTATTTTTTTCTAACAAAAACTCATAAAAATGTACACAAATCTCTCTCTCAACTCTCAAATGGATCTATCCATTTATGGAAAAACTTTCTCAAAGAATTTGATTTCTTGTTTTTTTATGAAAACCTTTATACCGGGTTTGTTAGATGAGATATACTATAAACCTAGACTTGGATTCGTTAATCTACCATTTCTAGATTAGTTTCCTCACTAATCCATCCAAAATATCAATTTTAAAATTGTAATTTTTTTTTTTTTTAGTCTCATTAAACTTCCTCTAATTTTCAATTTATACAAATTTCAGTCAAAATTTAATCATAAAAGCATTTTCATTTTAAAAATAGGCATTATTTATGATTTGATCCAAAGGGTTCATCTTTTGAAAGAAAAAATACTAGTTTTTCTATTTTAAATTTTAGCTTTGTTTATTTTTAAAATTTTAGAAATTGTTTAATCACAAAATTTTATGTTTGGTTAATTAATCTGAGTTTGAATCTTCATACTTATTTACTTGATAGCTAAAGATTTTAACAATAAATGTAGCTTAAAAACAAATTTAATGTATTTTTTTAATTATTTGAGTTTGAAAATTCACTCTCATTTTTTATGTTTTTGAAGCAAATTTCATAATAAAAAACTTATTTTGAAAGTGGATTCAGCTTTTCTTTCTTCTATTTTTGGAGTTAATTTCTGTGATCTTCTTCACATTCAAATTTTAAAAACACTTTGATGCAGGTTCTTGATATTGGTGTTAAAAATGACTTTGATCTAGAATCATCCCTTACAAGGTAAGTGTTAAATGATTTTTATTCTCTAATTTTTTATTTTGCTTAGTTTTAAATTTTAATTATTAACTATTTTAATTTTACTATTGAAAATAACAAGTATGAGAACCGAAAATTGATCCGAATCAAGGTTGGTTTGAATTGGTTCGTTCAAATTTATAAAACCGATCATGTTTGATTTGATTCCAATTTTGCCAAAATCCAAATCATGTTCACCTGTACTTCTGTATAGGCCTTTCAATGGATAATACGAATTCGAATTCGAATTCGTATCCAAAAAATCGAATATTATCCGAAAGTTTTGGATAGTAGATTTGAATTCTGACATTTTTTTAATACTCGGTAGTATTTCAAATATTGATAAATTTGATTCGATAATATCCGATTCATTTTAGATATAAAAAAAATTATTTTTTAATATAAACCACTGTATTCTCATTTCTCAAGACCATTCCTACAGAGTTTAAAGTTTCCAGTCTTCAACCTCATCTTCTTAAAGGGGTAATGAGAGGGTAAGAGAGCAAAATAGCATCTGATCTTTAACACCCTCCATAAAAGAGAGGTAAGTGCAATTGTCAAAATGTCAGGGGATCAATATAGAATTATACCAAATCAGAGGGTCAAAATGTAATTTACCCAAAAAAAACATATTATTATTTGGGCCCTTGCATGTCTAATTGTCTTTCACAACGGCTTTATTTATGAAGGCTGTTTGTTTTGAGCCCACCCACACATTATATGTATTTTGCATCCCTTTGTGAAAATTTAGGGATGACAATAGTTGCCCGGTCGGGTCGGGTCGGGTCCATATCTTGTTGAGGCACTAAGGGTATTATGAAAATTTACCAAATCCGACCCATTTAATAATCGTGTCAAAAACTTAAACCCAACCCATTAATAGATATAACTGACGCAACCCATATATATCAGGTTTCATAAAATTCTAATTTTTATTGAAAAAAATAAGTTCCATTTCCACCACTAAATATAATTTTGTCCTCTACAACCATATTGCAACAAATCATGTTTTTGGATGTCATAAGATGATGTGGTTAGAAAAAAATTATTACTAATTTAAGGTAATTTTTCTCGAATGGATCACCATGTTAGAAATTAAATACTACATGTCTCTAAATTTAAATGAAAAAAATAGAATAAAAAAATATAAATATAAATAAATAACTTAGTAAGGAAAGTGTTTTTTCTTTCATAAAATAAAATCTTAATCATTAATTATTTGAAAAATAACTTAAAATATCATTTATATTTTATAGAATTAAAAAAAAAAAAAATTGTACTATGAAAAAGTTATTGGAAATTCTAGCAAAAAAAAATGGATAATTTAAAAAGTTCTTAAATAATTATTAATATATTTAAAAATACTAATTAATGATAGAATAATTAAACGTGTCAAAACGGGTTAAGTGAGTTGATGCCCCTAACCTGGACACAACCCATTTAATAATCAGTTAGAAGGGTTGACAACTATTATGAGTATGACACAAACCTAATAAGACTTGACTTCAAACCCTCTAATTCCGTGTCATTTACGAGTCATGTTTGTGGGTCATGTTAAGATTGTCAACCCTTAAAATACACTTTGAAAATTGAATTTTGTATCGGAAATACCCTTTAAAATTTATTTTTTACCAAAGTACCCTCTAATTCTAATTTCCAAAGCATTTTTATTGCACTTTAATGTGTGCCCTTAAGGCCGATGTTAACAAGACCCAAATATCAACATAAAATTAATAACTACCACCTAGTATGTCTCAGTATTCTTAAAACCAATAATTATGTCCACAAGAAGCACTCCTGTGTCCTCCATCTGAATAATCAATCATGTCCGCTATCCCTAAGATTTTAGGTGGACCAAACGAATCTTGTTTTTCTTTTTTTTTTGGGGGATGGGTAAGCAAGACTTGAACCCACAACCTCAAAGTTGCTTTGCAGTGAGTCAATCCAGCTAAGCTATGTGTCTTAGCCTATAAACGAATCTTGTTCCTCCATTTTATGGTCCAAAGCCAAGTTTTCTGTTATTGAAAATTTGGAACACCTTAGCACGAACGGAATAAACTCTTGTTTTTGTTTAGTTTTGAGGCAAAGTAGTCTAGAATTAAATAGATTCAATTAGGGGAAATATAATAAGATGTAATGGGAGTTTATTAGTATTTTGTGACCTCAAGATTGTTCCCATATCACTCATCCTAACGTGAAAGTGTGTAAGAACCATAAATGCTTCTTGACTCGTATCTTGATGAAAAGAATTTTAAGGTTCCTAATGAGTGATGAGGTACAATATTGAGGTCACTTCAGCATTATTCTTTATTAAAACCAATAATTTTATTAACAAGAAGCATAAAGTTTTCCAATTATTTTAGCTTCTGCGTCCTTCATCCGAAACAATCATGAACAATGATATTTACAGGTTTGAAGTACATCAACTAGTTTCCAAATTGTTTCCTCACTTAACAATACTCGGAGGAAATGAAACTAGAAAACAATCATTTTTTATATCAAACAATCATTTTTTAAGTCATCTTACATACTTCATGCAAATTTAATTCTTGAGAAGGATACGCTTCGCTTCACTTATTTTCCGATTGAGAAGGATCAGAAGACTTCAGCATTGGAGCCTCACTTTCCCAATCAGCCTTCAAAGGAATCTTCTCTTTCTTGGAAGGATATAAGACGTAATGTTGGAACATGAAGATAAGGTCAAAGAAAATAGATACCTGAAAAAGAACTTCATTAATGCACTTTCTACATCAAATTTTGGTTCAAAAGAAAGCTGGTTCTTGACACTTGTTGTTTCAGGTTAAGTGCGGACCCGCCTAAATCTAACCCAAGCCCCAAACCATTCAACAAGCTAAGGCATATGGGTCATGTGTGTGATTGAGAAATAAAATTTAAATATAGTGTTTATTGTATGTTGAGGTTTAGTCCTATATGAGGTGTTCCAAGAACAAAGAGAACATATTCATACCAAGGAAAGCAGGGTCTTCCCTATATTCCCATAAAAGTTAAGCCAAGAACCTGCATTATAAAATGAGAAATTAAAACATAACATAGTTCATAAGCTCAAGCATTAATTAATTTCAAATGGTGAAACTCTTTGTTGATGGAAGAGGTAGCGCACCTTGATCTATAGATTGCATAGCCATCTGTGTGTAGGTTGTCACACCTCCAAGTAAATCAAGTAAAACGTTGTAAATGCTCCACCCTAATGTGCTCTTTCGCTTGAAGTTCATGAAGGCCTATATGAATTTTGTTTTATAAATAATAGGTTCAAAAGTTATCCTTTGACCAATAGGATGCACTAAAGAAAGCTCTCATGTAGTGCATTTTAATCATGATATTGCAGCAAGAAGTGTCACATACATAAGGAATCAAAGCTAGAAAAGGACCCATTCTGTGTAAATTTACAAAATGTACCTTTTGCACTTGAATTAAGAAACTAATTTGAAGAAAAAAATTATCTAAAAATATTTATTTTGTTTAAAATGAGGGAAGAGTTCCATTTCTTAATATAATCTCAAAGTCACAACATCCAATTGAAGTGCATCATCTAAAAGTTTAAAAGACAACTAAATTGATAAAAGACTGCAAAATGTAAAATAGAAAATGTGTAAAGCAAAGAATTCAAAAGAAATGGTAACTCTAACCTGGGGAGTGTATTTGATGACTGTCATGAAAACTTGTATTTTGCTGCAATGGGAATGCAATTGTGAGAAATGAGACAGAATCTCATTAAACTTCAACTTATTTGATGAAACCACATAGAAGTCACACAAACCATTTCCACATAAATTGAACAAAAAGAAGACATTAAACAAATTCTAATTTGATCTTCTACTGCTTAAATTTTCACTAACTATTTTGGAGAATGTTCATCAGTTGGGTTGTGAACTATCACATAATCAAATCTAACATCAATTGTGGATAATTCAAACAAACTAAACACATCAGCTCTAACCTATAACTTCCATCCATATGAAGCTCAGAGATCTATACAACTTGTACAAGAGTCGCAAATCATGGTCACCTCCTTGAAGGTGCCAACTTAGCTAAGTTAGTAAAGGAGTGTGGAGTGTTGATCCAAAAGACTGATATGTTGGAGAGGGGGAGAACTATGAATATAAGAGGGTCACAAAGCTTAACTGGGTATGACACACCCGAGAGTGGAGGAAAATATACGCTCAACACTCCCCCTCACACATAATGGTGGAAAGAATCAAACCCATGACCTATATGAACCTAGCACTCTGATATCATGTTAACCAACTATTCCAAAGAACCAATCTATTGGAGAGGGGGAGAAGCATGACATAAGAGGGTCACAGGGTGTAACTGGGGTATGACACACCGGAGAGTAGAGGAAAATATAAACTCAACATTGATCCCACAACCTAGGTTCAACTATAGTTGAACCCACATACATGTTGACCCCTAACCACCCTTGCTTGCCTAGTGAAAAAAAATTGTCACCTCTTCGTAAACAAGAAAAATTAGGAAGATTCTTGTTATTGATCAAGAAAAAATATGAACATAAGGCTGCACATATTTTTAATGTAAACGCTTTATGAAATGACATTGGTTGATATCCAAAAAAAAACTATATTTTCTGCACTAAAAGTCACTTGAGAAGCTTAGGGCCTGTTTGGATACCAGGAGCAGAACTACTCTTCCAAAGAACAGGAGCTGAAGTACTCTATGGAGGAGCTGGAAAAGTAATTCTGTGTAGAAAGGGCGTTTGGCAATCAACTTTGTGAAGTACTGGCAGAAGTACTTTTGTGCTGGAAGTCTGTTTGGGAACCATACTGACTTCTCATGACTTCTAGAAAAAAGACCAGAATACCCTTATATTATACCAGTTACTGTTTTTTATCTTTTAGTGTCATAATATGCCTTCAAACTATACTGTTTTTGACATTTTAACTATAAATATTAATATAATATAATATAATAACTATTAATATAATATAATATAATATAATATAATATTTTAAATATTAAATATTAATATAATATTTTAAATATTAAATATTAATATAATATGTTTAAATCCATTATACTCAAAATTTTAAAAAAATTTGACAGACTATTTTTGACATAGTATGACATAATATTAAAAAAAAAATTGACAGACTGTCTTTTAGTGTCATAATATGCCTTCAAACTATACTGTTTTTGACATTTTAACTATAGATATTAATATAATATTTTAAATATTAAATATTAATATAATGTGTTTAAATCCATTATACTCAAAATTTAAAAAAAAAAATTGACAGACTGTCTTTTAATGTCATAATATGCCTTCAAACTATATTGTTTTTGACATTTTAACTATAAATATTAATATAATATAATATAATATTTTAAATATTAAATATTAAATATTAATATAATGTGTTTAACTATAAATATTAATATAATATAATATAATATTTTAAATATTAAATATTAATATAATGTGTTTAAATCCATTATACTCAAAATTAAATTATTTTTTTTAATATTAATAAATGTTTCTTTCATTTGATTTAAGGGCAAATGAATTAGGAATATTTTCATAGAAAATTAATAAAGTTAAGGGTATTTTGGTAAAACGAACCGTTAGATTTTGACTCCCCGCAAGATGAGTTTTGAGAAATAGGTTTTCTCGACTTCTTCACAAAGAGTAAATTCTTGCTCTTGCGCGGAGTAACTCTTCGAAGGAGTTGTTCATCAAAACGCATCCAAACGACTTCTAACTCCCCGCAAGAGTCAGAAGTAGCCAAGGAGTCCTATCCAAACGCCTACTTAGGGTCTTCTTTGTCATGATCTTGCAGAACCTTAGGTTTTGTCCTTCCGCCAAGTCTTGGAGAATCTAGAAGAGGCCAAAAAGAAGTCTAGAGGGTCCGCAGGAAGATTCTAGAGGTGTATTGTTTAGGGGAGTTGTCTAGAGAGTTCCACGTCTGTTGGATTCCAGCCATGTGGTCCGATACAAGTTATTCCGTCAACCTCCCCTGGTCTATATAGGGGGGATTGACCCTCATTTATAACCAAGATCAAAGAGTGAGCAAAGCAAGAGTTACAAAACAATTCTTGTTTGTTTTTCCAACTCACTTGTGTTATCTTGGAGTGATCTGTTGAGTGGGTGCATGCCTTGGGAGTTAGAAGTGAATTCCGAGGACAAAGCAAGGAAAGTGAATTCATAGAACAAAGCAAGGAAAGTTGAATAGGACTATGAGGGGAGCCACCTCGAGTATCTTACGGAATCTATACTTGAAGAGGCTAGGAATATGATGTCTTGTACTAAATAAATCTCACGGAGTCAACAATAAACGTTCTTGTTGTTCACATAAAGATTAAATAAAAGCTCAAAATCAGTTCTTCAAAAACAAGGCAACTTACTTGAAGGTGGAGACAAGCCAAAGCCAAGAATGGGTTGGCCAAGCTATGAACAAACAAACTGCAGCAAAAACCCATACTACCGACGTTATTGCCATACAAGTCTTTGAGACCTTCTGAGTTCCACGCTGTACATAACATATCAACACATGCAAATAAAACATGAAACATCGTTGTCTAAGAAATGAAAGTTAAAGGAAAGCAATTGTCACTTATTGAAGGATAGAATCACTAACTTCATATATGAGAACTTGGTACAGTGAAAATGTTACTAAAACAACAGAATGAGTTGAGAAAGCTACATCACTTGCAGCTACTGGGATCATCTGCACATAAACCAAGCCGAAGGTAGTAACCTTCTTCACCCTTCATATATATATAATAAAAAAAACACCTAATGGTGTAAATGCACATTGTTAACCAACCCACTACTCCAAAAGACCGATCTTTTGGAGAAGGGGAGAACTATGAATATAAGAAAGTCACGGGGGTTATCTGGGGTATGACACACCCAAGAGTGGAGGAAAATATACACTCAATACTCCCCATCACCCATAAGGGTGGAAAGAATCGAACCCGTGACCTATACAAACTTGGCGCTCTGATACCATGCTAACCAACCAACTACTCCAAAAGACCAATCTTTTGAAGTGGGGGAGAACTATGAATATAAGACGGTCACGGGACTTAACTGGGGATATGACACTCCCGAGAGTGGAAAAAATATACACTCAACACACATAAATAATTGTGTCTAATTCCAAACAAGCAAATCAACTTAAAATAATTATAAGATGACAATGTTTGCAAATCCCCCCACCCACAGCCACAAATTTCTATTTGTCAAATTAGATGTTCTACTTAATTCCACTAAAAATTGATCAAATGTGGACTATAAACAAGGTAAATGTGGTTGAGAAAATGAATTTTCAAGAAGCCAATTCGAAATTAAACTTCAAAATCTAGACCATGTTGGACTGGTTTCGAACTCCATAAACAACATGACCATCAGAATCATCATCAGCCTCGCATAAATCTACCAAAATCAAGAAACCCATAATAGAAAACGACGAAACCTATAAAAACTAACTAGAAAACGAACCTCCCCATATCCGTACTTTTCGCGATATTGCCTCTGAACAACAGGGATAAAGAAGAGAGACGCGTTGTAGGTGAGATAGGATATGTGCTTCGTCAAATTCAGGACTAAATAGTCGAAATTCAACCCCACAACACTTCAAAAACAGAAATTGAACAACATCCATATGAGAAAATCGGATCAAAATATGATAAAAACACACTTTTTAAGCCAGAAAATCGCAAATTTTATAATAAAACCGAATAAAAAAACAGACCTTTTTCTTCTATAATTTAAGATGACTTGAGGGTACCAACTTAAAGACCATGAGAAGAAAGCGATCCAACCCAGAATCTGGTATGTGAGTTCGAGAGGAAAAGAGTTCCAAGACGCCATTTTTTACTCTCCCACTTCACCTGATCATGAAGAATTTCAGCGATTTCGCTCCAATGTTACCTTAGATTCCAATGTAAGATTCCACGCCCACCAGTCACCGCACGTATATTCCAATGTGTCCCACCTTGGGATGTGTAAATTTATAAAGGTGATTTAGACATACCCCTCTACATTTTGGATAATATTAGAGAAACCCTCCTGTATTTCATAACTGATGATATGCCTCTTGACCTAGGTTATGGAATAGAGACTAATGTAAAATAACTTAAATACCCCTATTTTCAAAAAATTTATCTGCTAATGTTGATTGATTTTTGGATAAAAAATTAAGAATGACTGAACATAATTCTTGTACTCAAATGTGAACCAACCCTTAAATTCGTTAATTATAAGTGTTTCTTATTTTCATACGGCATCGTACAAGTTCCTTTTTATTTCTCTTTCTGAGAGATTTTTTGCTCAGAGAAAAGTCAATCCAAGATTTCAGAGAATCATTGATAACTAATTGCAAGAAGTCTAGCAAGGGAAATTTTGTAAATTGGGGATGCCTTTAATACACGTGGGTTCGTGTTTTGGTTTGTTTTGAATTCTATGAAATCTCAAATTTATTTTTATGTGAAAAAGAAATTCCCTTATTTATGCCCAAGCAAATTCCAAATTCCCAAAATAAAATCATACCCGGATTGACTCATATGAGGCTCAATTGAGTATGCAAGTCTTTTGAAAACTTGGTCAAGTCATAACACGAACGATTAACTCAAACCAAGTAGATTAGTTTCAAATGTTTGAAATGTTTCTATTCTTTTAAAGTTCAATTTTTGAGACCTAGATTCTCATTGGCTCTTGTGCATTGAAGGCATCTCAGTGGATAAAATATGGGTATTTTGATAAATTTGGATGCTTTTCAATACATGTGGACCAATGAGAGTATGGGATCTCCAAAAATCTTTTGTAGATAATGATTTTGGAAGAATTTAACTATTTATTATGAATAATGATTTTCTAACACCCCTCTGACCTACCCCCCCTCACAAAATCGTAGATCATTTGCCTTGGGATACATAGAATTATAAATCTTTTCTTGTGTATCCCAAGGAAAATGATCTATGATTCTGTGATAGGAGCATGGGTCAGAGGGGGTGTGAGATTATCACAACCCATTTATTATTGAGTTGTTATAAAGAAATTGTGATTGTAGCGTCTACGATTTCAGCCTTTAAGTAGAAGAAACAAATTATTATTTTTTTAGATATAAATCAACATGGCTGTGCATGTATGGCACGCTAGATTTATTATTCACAAAGGTAATTTGTTTGAAAAAATTGCTTAAAGGTCCCTCACGGAATAAGTTTTCAACGGTTGCTTAACAAGACATTTAGTAACTTTTTCATTCTAAATGGTTTGTAGGCCTCATCTCCCATATTTCTCACGATTGAATGTCCTAACCGTGTGAACTCATTGTTTTCATCCAAAAATTAGATTTTTGACATCTCAATCGAGTTTCAAAAACTCCATTTCATCTTAAAGAATTTAAGAAAGAAGCAATATCCGAGGATTTTTTTCACTTTTTTTTTCTTAATTTTTGGATGAAAATCGATCAAGAATGGTTCTTCTGGTTGAAATCATCTAAATAAGTCATTATCTCAAAATTTTAGTGAATCTTTCCATGTATTTTAATCGGAAAAACTTGAAAATGGGTGAGTTTTACCGGTGTCTAGTTCACCACTTATTATTTAATAAGTATTGAACTCAATAGTAAAAAGTGGTGAACTCGACACTACGTAAAAAAGTGGTAAACTTGACACTAAATAGTGATGAGTTTGAGACGGTAAAAATTTTAAACTCGATAGTACGAGAGACCATTTAGAAAGAAAAAATTTACTAAATGTCCAGTTAAGCAACTGCACGAAACTTAAAGACTATTTAGAAAAAAAACCAATCCGTGAGGGTTCTTTAAGTAATTTTCGCAATTTGTTATGTGCTCACTGACACAGTATATGTGTTTTGCCTCCCCTTTGTGATTACGCATCAAAATATCAGCATAAAGTTGATCACAACCACCAACTCTGTAGACGGTTTTTAAAACCAATAATCATGTCCATGGGAAGCATTTTAAGTTTTCTGTGTACTTGTTCTGAATAATCATGTCCACTATGTACACTTTTTAAGTACATCAACTAGTTTTCAGATGCCCAACGAAAATTAAACTAGAAAATTATAAAAATAAAATAAAATAAAACACCCAGATTTATTTACATCATCTTACATGTTTCTTACAAATTTAATTATTGAGAAGTATCAAGAATTCCACTTGAAATAGATACTAAGATAGGGTAGGGGGCCTCACACATTTTCCGATTGAGAAGGATCGTACGACTTCAGCAGTGGAGCGGTGTTTTCCCCATCAATCTTCGACGGAATCTTCTTTTCCTTGGGACGATATAGTACGTAATGTTGGAACATGAAGAGAAGGTCAAAGAAGACGGATACCTACAAAAGAATTTCACTTTCAAATAGAGAAGCTAAGAATGCTTCTGTAGACACCTCAATTTAAACGAACCCACTCGAGAAAATCCAAAAATCATCAAAAGGCCAAAACATTTGAAAATTATGACGACACCAAAATCCTTCGTAGAAATATGGTTTTTGAGAATCACATATCTACAGCTTCCTCATTAAAAAAATATATATATATAATATGTCATTTATAGCATGCTTTCAGCAATAAAACAAACAACCATTTTGAAACACATTCACTATTGTTAACTAAATTTCAGAACTATTTCCTTGCAAAATTAGTACAAGTTCCTAAACCCTTGGGCTCTCGATTATGACTTCTATGTTAGGTGGCAACTATCGCTCATTATGAAATATATATCGGGCATCCCAACTATAGAGAGATTGAAATTAAAATAAAATAGAAAATAAATTTCTATAAGCAGAAGGGAAACATATTTCATACCAAGGAAAGTAGGGTCTTCCCTATATTCCCATAAAAGTTAACCCAAGAACCTGCATAAAACGAGAAATTAAAACATTAAAAAAAAAAAAAAAAATTGCATAAACTTGAGCATTAATTCCAAATGGTACAACTCTGTTGTTAATGGAAGAGATAACAGACCTTGGTCTATAGACTGCACTGCCATCTGTGCGTAGTTTGTCAAACCTCCAAGTAAATCAAGTAAAATGTTGCCAATGCTCCACCCCTTTGTGCTCTTTCGCCGAAAGTTCATGAAGGCCTGTATTCCATGACGTTGTCTTTTAATTTAAATGGATGATTAATATTAAGGTTTAACAAGTATCAAAAGGACCAACCTTTTGCGCCATCTTCGCAAATAAAATATAAAGCATTAATGGGTGTATAAGTTCTGTTTTGGATCTCTCATGAGTTGGAGACAATCAAGATATAAACCGTAGATTTTAGTTTTCGTATGTCCGATAGGATACACTTAAGAAAGCTATTGTGTAATGCATCAAAGCCATGTTGATAAACAATCTCAACTATCAGATTGCAGAAAATATAGAAACATTCTGCATAAAATTATGGTACAAAATGTGTCTTTTGATGTTAATTAACAAATCAATTTATAATAAAAATATCTAAAAGAGTTTATTTTGTCTTAAAACGAGGGAATGGGAGGTAAAGCTAACCTGGGGAATGTATTTGATGACCGTCATGATAACTTGTACTGTGCTGCAATGGGAATGAAATTGTGAGACATGAAACTGGAACAAATTAAAATTTAACTTATTAGATGAAACCACATAAAAGTTGCACAAACTATTTCTAAATAAATTGAACAGAAAGAAGCATCATAACTTGTTCCCACGAGAATATGGAGATTATTCTACAGCATAATTTTTCACTAAAGGTTTTAGAGAATATTCCAATTTCTAATGCAAATGTTTTATAAAATAAGATGGGTATTCTCTCATTTATTTCGAATAAAAGTCCAGGAGTGCATAGAAAGCTCTACAACATGCTCTCCTTTGAAAAACAAAAGGTCCAATATGAAAATTCTAGGGGTTTCTTATGCCATTCCATAATAATCTTTACTAATATAACCAGGTTCATTTTGGTCAAAAACCAAGAAAATTGCAATTGCACATCCCTTAAATCACGTTGGTTAGTTTTCAAAATTAGAAAAATACCCTTTTACTATGTAATCTTCAAAACCACCATTTAATTAATATTTTAAAATACAAATAAGCCCTTCAGATACATGTGCCACAATGTGAAAAAAACTTATATTTGACAGCCCAAGGCCGTCCAATTTCACAAAATTCGATGGACCAAGGCGTCAAAATTTTCATTGTCAAATATTTTTTTTCAATGGACCAAACTCGTCAAATTAATGGAGGATGTCAGAAATTTCATGGCTCTAAGCCATCGAATTGGGGAACATAAAAAATTTCTACAGTCATGGGTCATCAAAATTCAGTTTCTAAAATTTGTGAGTTTTGGCCCCGTCAAATTTTCGTGTCAAAATTTTCAATTTTCACAAAGTGTGCATTTGCACATGCCACCTTCTACTTGTATATAGTAGAAGAATTCTAGCTCTAGTTTAGGAGAGTTCCACGTCCGTTGGATTGTTTTCATATGGTTTGATCATGGGCATTCCGCATTCATTCCGCCTCAATTCTATATAAGGGTGAGAGTTCCTCATTTGTAACCAAGTCTTCTTCGTTCTCATTCATTCACATAAGTTGAAATGAAAGCTCAAAACCATTTATTTAAAAAGAGTGCAACTTACTTGAAAACAGAAACTAACCAAAGCCAAGAATGACTTGGCCAAGCTATGCACACACAAACTGCAAGAGAAATCCATACTATCGAAGTGATTGCCATACTAATCTTTGACACCTTCTGACTTCCACGCTATATAGAACACATTAACACATGCAATTAAAATATGAAATCTAGTTGGGAAAGGAATGATGGGTTAATAATGTCAAAATGAAAGCAAATGTCAATTGTTGACGAAAGAAAGAATCACTAACGTCATATATGAGAACTTGGTACAGTGTAAATGCTGTCAAAAGAACAGCATGAGTTGAGAAAGCTACGTCATTGGCAGCAACTGGGATCATCTGCACATACACCAACTAAATAGTAAATACGGTGTATTTGAAAAGTATCTTAGAGATCGTTTCTGATGATATTTACCCAAAATTTTAGCCTTTTGCATTTCTCATAAGTTGTAACATCTTTTCTAATTAACCAATAATATTTTAGAGATACCAATTTTTTTTTTTAAACAATCTTTTAGAAAGATTCTATTGTCACACCAACTTTTGCTAACATCACCCCCAATTCAAATGTAAATCACCAAAGAATTAGCAGATATGGTGTGCAAATAGAAGTTCTCATCTTTTATCATACCCTTACAATTTAAATACAAGTTCTGCTTAACAAGGTCATGCACTTACTGACTGCATGTATATTATTGTGTACGCTATCCTCACTTCGTTTCACAACAAAATACTCAAGTCCTTACGTATGGATATGTTGGCCATGAGAAGGAGCACAACCAAACAGATATTTTAATAAGATCTCGGGAAAATTATCTCTTGCCAAGTAAAATTGGTGTTTTAAAGAAAACACTTAGCAGAATCTTCCCACATTAATGACCTACAAGGTTACCATGTTTTTTTGTTTTTCTTTTCTTTTCCTTTTTTTCTCCTTTCTCTAGTGACTTAGTCCCAACAGATATTCATGAAAAAGAATCAGGATCATGTAAGGTTTCCCGTTCCTATAGAATAGGAACGGTGTCTATGCGGGACATTTTAATTAGAGTTTAACACATATTAGGCTCCTAACTAAGTCATCTACATGGCATGCATCCCGATGTGTTTAATCTCTAATTAAAAGGTGCCAAGTAGACACCGTTCCTATTTACAGCAACACGACACCTTACCGGACCGTGACTCCTTGAAATAGCTTAAAAAGATAAAGCTGGTGGATTCCTAATAAATAACCATTAATAAGACCTCGCCCATATAGTTAAACTGACTCTTGCCTTAAATCATCGCAAACAATTTCCAATTGCTTCAAGTTTTTGGAAACTCCATGATCAACGGCAATTTCCTACCAACAATTCTATGTTAAGAGGTAACCAACTTAATAAATGTGGCAGCTCGCAAAGTTGTTTGGTTAAAGTCTGTAAGTGTTGATACCACGACCTTGGTTCAAACCCGCCTTCACCATCTAATTACTCACCACTTAACCTCAATTGCTTAGCAAAAAAGGGAAACCAACTTCAAATAATTATCACAAAACAAAGTTTGAAAATTCCACCACCCCCAATCCCAAAATACAAACCAATTTAGTATCTCTAGTTATCAAAATGAATTTATTTTCTTTTGGTTCTACCAAAAATAATATGAATTGTGGACCAAAAACCAAGTAACAGTTATCAAAAATGAAATTTCAAAAGGGTGATTTACCAAAACATGCACTGAAAATTGAAAAATTACCAAAACGGCAGTGTTCATTTTACAGTAAATACTTTCCCATTTTAATTTCAGTAAAACAGTTTTAAAAAAGTTATGTTTCATAAAACAATGATTTTTCCCCACTTTAACGAAAATATTTTAATTTTGAAAACGGTTATTTACCAAATTCGGAATTAAAATGAATAGTGTACTGTTTTCGGAATTTTTCAATTTTTGTCGACCTTTTTGGGAATTTTCCCTCAATCCCAAATCAGAATTTAAGCTTCAAAGAATAACAACCAATAATACCTTTAAAAAAAATTAAAAAAATTAAAAAAATCATGAACAAAATCACAGAACCCATATTGAAAAAAATAAAGAAACATATAAAAATTAACAAAACGAACCTCCCCAAATCCATACTTTTCGTGGTATTGCCTCTGAACAACAGGGCTAAAGAAGAGAGACACGTTGTAGATGAGATAGGACGAGTGCTTCGTCAAATTCAAGAGCAAGAAGTCGAAATTCAATCCCACAACACTTCAAAAACAGAAATTAAACAATACCCAATTGAGAAATTCGAATCGAAATATTAAAAAAAAACACATTTTTTAAGCCAGAAAAATCGCAAAAATCAAAAACAAAAAACAAACCTTTTTCTTCTGTAATTTAAGATGACTTGAGGATAGAAACTGAAAGACCATGAGAAAAAAGCGATCCAACCCAGAACTTGGTATGTGACTTCGAGCGGAAAAGAATTCCAAGACGCCATTTTCTCTCCCACTTCACCTGATCAAGAAAAAAAAACAAAGAACTTGAGCGATTTAGCTCTGTTTCTGAAGGTATGACATAAATAAGAAATCACCACTCTTGAAAGATGAGAGTTGTTATTGGCAACCCAACTTTTACTTATTACATTCTAATTTAAAAAAATATATCAGTGGTTGAGACTTGAGAGTTGTAGCTTACATTGCTTTTGTCAAGTTGAAGTAATAAATTTCAACCAAACTTTAATCTTTAATTAGTGTGTGATAAACGATTAAAAAAGCTAGGGTGCAATAAGTAAAAGTTAGGGTGCCAAGAGTAGATTTCCAAAAGATTTGAAGGTATTTCGGGAGTTCGTTTTGTTTCCAACTTTACGGCGTTACACCAACGTAGTGAATTTGGACGAAATCCTCGACTTGTTCATAACTGATTCTCGTAGAAGCGCATTAATGTAAGGGTGACTAGACGCTAAAACCAAACGGGTCCCACATTTGATATCCTATTGGAGTTCCCCTAATGTAGAAGAGACAAATATAATAAGCCCATGAGCCACATCAGTTAAAAGTATGATGTTTCTCCTCGGGAGTAGTTCTCCTTGGGATCACCATTGTCAATACTAGGGATGCCATCGGATCGGGCCAAACTAAGAATCGAACCATACCCAGATAGTAAGGGTTGGTTTAGTTTAGTTTTATAGGCAATCAATTTGATTCTGAGTTGAAAATTTGAATAACTGATTGACTTAGTTCGATTCTCAATATAAGGGTGTCTTAGAATTGAATCAAATCGAGAACCAAACCAATATTTATTATATTAAATATAGTATTAGGAAGTCTTTTTGTAATTTCTTTCTCAACAGTTATAGAGAAGGGCAATTTTTTCGTTAAGATTTTAATGGGTATGAAGGGAGATTTTGTAACGAAGTTTTGAAAAAAAAGGTTTGAATGGAGTTGCTTCAATTTTAAGGGAAATTTTGTATTAAAAAAACTCTAAAATTTAATGGATTATGAAGGTGTGGGGATAGCTTTTCTATAAAAAATTGTGTGACATCTCGTTCTTTCACCGTCTTCACCTAAAACCAAAAAAGATGGATGGATAGATGATTGATTGTCCAAAGATGGTAGGGCTATTAATGGGCAGATTTGGATCGGTCTTGGTTGAGTCCTTACCTAGCCTTGGAGAGAGAGAGTGAGAGGCTACACCTAGACGACTCTTATGCTCCTATAGGGCTAAATTGGCTATGCCTGGACCTGGCCCTAACGGGCCAAGCCTTCGAGCCCAACTCTACCTTTGCAAGCTCAAGATCAAGGCCCTAACTCTTTTTCTTTAGGTCAAGTGAGGTCGGATTACTGGGCCAACCGGCTCACTTGAGACATCTAAAAAATTTGTGTTGTTAAGTTGTCAAAAAATTGGGTTAGGAAAGAAATAAATAGGTACTAAAAGGCGATTTCTTGATTGATGATAGTGGTGATGTACTGCCAAAAAATTGAGATGTGTTGATTGCTTGATTGAATTTAGAGCTAAGAATTAAGGAATTGATGAAATATAGATAAATAGATCGACACTATGAATGGTGGTCGAAGGATTGTTCGTCATGGACAAGACCGAGTTGTCTTAGATGAGTCATCCTGTCTTGAAAGAGATAAACCATTTAACTTGGTTTATAATCATTTATTAAATGTATATTACATACTACTCATTAGAAAATAATATAGATTACAAGATCATTAATCACAAATTTATTTTTTTCTTTAAAAACTAATTATATTAATTAAAATACTAAATCCCAATTGACTCGACCACATTTTATTGTCTTAATGGAGAGTTTCAAAATATCATTCAAGTCCTCTTGTTTGTCTTACAAAATGAAGTGAAACCTAAGACACAGTATATAAATCCATTTCATTATAGAATAATAGCAAAATGACTCGGTCAGACGAGATCTGAAATCCTGATTATTTTTGAGAATTTAAATATTTTTCATTAGATAACTAGTTTTACTAGGATAGTGAGGAAAAAAAAGGCTTTACTAAGCCTCATCCACAGTAAAAAAACGACCTCGAGATTCATTTAACAGGTCCTAAAGATTAGTAACAAATCTCGAGAACTTTTTAATCGGTCGATGAGGCTTAGTAAGGCCGTTTCCCTTGCTATCTTAGTAAGAAAATGATTTCTCTATTAATATTTAGATTGGGAATCTATTAATCCCAACTTTTTATCAAGAAGAAACGAATTATCTTTATAAAACCTATTTTATTGGGATGAGGGGTTGACTCGACCTGTCTAATCCGGGTTCGGCACCTATCGAGTTGATCCCAAAAAAAAAACCCGGTTCTCGGAACCATCTCCAAACATTTCTTGATATACTCCATACCCTCCTGCAGGAGTGTTCTTTTCTAACAACTATTTACTTTCAGTCTCAATTAAACCCCATTTATTTTTTTAATTTTTACTTAACCCTCTATTTTTTTTACTTTTTTACTTTTTACTGCTATTCGATATTCGATAAAGAAATCCCAAGAAACTAAGACAGAAACGCAGATTCGATCCGATAAATCGAAGCAATAGAAGCCAGTTCGGATTCTCTCTCACAGGTAGATCATCATCAATTTCACTTATCTCTCAGTTTTCTTATTGATTTTAGGGATTCGTTTTGTACTGTTTTCTTCTTGATTTTTAGGGTTCTTGTTTCTTGAGCTCTGGTTCTATTTCTTGTAAAATTCTTCTATTTTTTTTATACATAAGGTGTGATCTGTTACTGTTTGTTAAAGAATTTGGGAATTTGTGTGTTTTAGTGTGTTTCTGATTCGTTGTTTACAGATTAGAATTGGTGATTCGTTGGGGCAATTCGATTATGTTAGATCGAAATGTCTGAGAGTTCTGAAAATTTCGTTACAGATCAGACTTTGGAAGTTTCAGGATCTATCGAAACTGGTGATGGAGGGATTGATGGGAAGGAAAACGAAGGTGAGGATACCCCAAAGGTCGATCTAGGGTTTTCTTCTGGTGAAGGAGTTATCTATTCGGGTTTGGATGCAAATTCGCTAAAATCTTCGGAGCTCGAGCAAAGTTCCGTACTTGAAATGCCTGTTTCCACTGAGGAAGAATCAAGTGGTTTCGTTGATTCTGAATCTTCCAATGTCAAAACCGAAACCGAAAGCATAATCAATGATGAAGAACCAAGTTCTTTGCTTGTCGATCACAATAATGAGGCACCCATAAGTAGAGATGAATCTTTACGAGATGACCCAGAAGACGAAAATCAAACCGAAGATGCAGGAAAGGAAGAAGCTTTTGTTGATGCTCAAGAAGAGTTAGTTGTGGGCGATGGGAGAAATGCCGATATTGTGGACCGTGAATTGAATTCTGAGATCCAAGAGAAGCTGGAGGAGAAGTCTTATCAACTGATGGACGAGGTTGCTCAACTGCGGGCTATGCTGGACAAAACAGCGGACGAAAAAGAAATTATGGCGCAGCGATATGAGGTTGATTATCTTAATTTGCATGTTTTCTTTTTTCTTTTTTTCAAATTAAAAGGGTTATTGAAATATACATTTGCAATGCAGGAAGAAAGAGAAACGATTACGAGAGAATTTGCTAATCTTCACCAACAGCTTGAAGTTATGAGTACTAATCAACCATCGTTTCTTATCCAGAATGACAATGGGCATGATGGGCAGAACAAGTCCCACATCTCCGACACCCCAATGGAGGTTATGGTCAGTGATTGTAACAAGTTTGTCGCACTTCTCAAAAGTGCTTTAAATGAACAGTTGAAATCGGAGGAAACAATTAGAGAACTTCATGCCATTCTTTTTACAAAAGATCAAGAGATTGAAGATCTCAGTACAAAAGTCACTGAGTTTTCAGTATCCCATGACGTTGTTGTTTCTTCTTTGAAAGAATCATCCGAGGGTCAGCTTGAAAGGGACCGGCATCTCGAGGCTGTTACAAAGAGGTTGTTAGATTCCCTTTCGACGGTCGTTCAACCAGACGACTTGTCAGATCATTCTGTTGCCGAGAGACTATCTCTTGTTGAGAAGGGTACCTCTCAGATGATTCAGAACTATAACGAGTTCCTCTCTGAAGTCAATGGTCTTAGTCAGTGTTTAACTGAAGTCGGGTTGGATTTTACAATCCCTGACAATGAACTTGGGATTGTTTTCGACAAAGCCCGTGATGAGCTGCTTGAGTGCAAAAGGAAGGAACTTGATTTTGTCGAGAGACTAAATCAACTCGAAGATGAAAACAAGAAATTGTTGGAGCAATTAGAGAGGGAGAAAGAACGGGTTCAAGTGGCGACAGCAGAGGCGAACAAAACCAGTATGGAACTTGAGCAGGAAAAGATTAAGTCTGCTACAACCAAAGAAAAGCTTAGCTTGGCTGTTACAAAGGGTAAGGCACTGGTTCAACAGCGGGACTCATTGAAGCAGGCTTGGGCTGAGAAATCGAATGAGGTTGAGAGATGTGTGCATGAATTACAGGAGAAATCAAATGCCCTTGAGGTTGCTGAACTTAAATTGGTCAAAAGCCAGGACTTGGCTACCTCACTAAATGAATCGTTCGTGGAAAGGGACACGACCCTCAAGGATATTTACGATATCCTGTTTCAGATTGATACCACTGGTGAACTCCGCTCCTTGGATATCATAGATCAAGTAAGGTGGCTTGTGGATCAGAAGCATATATTGGAGAATGTTTCCTTGGAATACCACGAAATTGTACGTGCTTTGTCTTCAATTGACCTACCAGAAACAATTTTAGCTGATGGGAGAGAATCCCAAATTAACTGGCTTTGGGAATCATTTTCCCACGCTAAAGGAGATATAATCAAGTTTCAAGTTGAATTGGCTGAAGCACGTAATGAGATTGACAGCTTGACCGCATCTCTTTCAGCAGAAAAACAGGAAAAAAGTACTCTTCAAATAGGATTGGAAGATTTGTCTTGTAAATATGAGGCAATTGTTGAAAAGGAGTTTCGGGCCTCCTCTGAGAAGGACAGAATAATGAGAAAGTTCTTAGAAGCTTCTGGAGTTGATGATCAAGAGTGGGTTGATCACTCTGATATGGATATGCTTATAAAGAAATGTGTGGGGAAGATCGAAGAGTGTATCAATGACTCTTCTGAGTCTTCTCGTGTTGGTATGGAAAAGTTCGAAGGAATCCAGAGTTTATTGTATGTAAGGAATCAAGAATTAACGTTGTTCGAGGAAATCTTAGAGGAGGATATGCTGGTGAAAGGAGAGATTACTAATCTCTCAGAAGAATTGCAAAGGGTATCTCAAGAAGGAGTCGCATTGAAAGGTGAAAAAGATTCCCTGCTAAAAGATCTTGAAAGATCTGAGGAGAAATCCAGAGCAGAGATTACTAATCTGTCAGAAGAATTAGAAAGGGTATCTAGAGAAGTAGTTGCATTGAAAGATGAAAAAGATTACCTGCTTAAAGATCTTGAAAGATCTGAGGAGAAATCCATTCTACTTAGAGAAAAACTCTCCATGGCAATTAAGAAAGGCAAAGGGATAGTTCAAGAACGGGAAGGCCTGAAACGTTCTCTTGATGAAAAAAACACGGAAATTGAGAAATTAAAGCTGGAGTTACAGCGGCAAGAATCTGCAGTCGACGAAGGCAAAGATGAGATCAATAGATTGATTGGTGAATTGGGTCTCATCTCAAAGTTGGAGTCTGATCTTGCTGATATGAAAGCTCAAAGGGATCAACTTGAGCAGTTCTTGCTAGAGAGCAACCGTATGTTACAGAGAGTAATGGAGTCTATAGAGAGTATTGTTCTTCCGGTTGATGCGGTTTTCAAGGAGCCCGTAGAAAAGGTAAAATGGCTTGCCACGTGCTTTAATAATTATCAAAGCAAGTTTACCGAAGCTTGCATAACTATCAAGTCACTTGAAGAAGCACTTTCAGTGTCAGAGAACAATATCTCTGTACTTACTGAAGAGACGAAAGCTTCACAAGTTGATAAAGCTTGTGCAGAGAAAGAGCTAGAGAAAGCAAAAGAAGCAGCTTTTTCTGAGGCTAGCAAGTTAGAAGAGTCATACTTAACTATAAAATCACTTGAAGATGCATTATCTCAGGTGGAGAAGAATGTCTCTGTACTTGTTAAAGAAAAGAACGATGCACAAGTTGGTAAAACTTCTTTGGAGAATGAGCTGGGAAAGGTAAAAGATGCATTATCACAGGCGGAGAGTAATATTTCAGAACTTGTCAAAGAAAAGAGAAGTGCCGAAGAGGAGATAATTACAATAAATGCTAAATTAAGTACATGCATGGAAGAGTTGACTGGTACTCATGGAAGCGTAGAAAGCCGGTCTGTGGAGCTTCTGAGTCACCTTAATCATCTTGACATGCTTATGAAAGATGAAGATTTATCATCCTCATTGACGCAAGGGTTTAAGAAAAAATTTAAGAGCTTGAGAGAGATGCACCTTGTTCTGGAAAGTATACAAGGTCTGTTTGTCAAGAAAGGTTCAGATCCAATGCGTTTTCAGATTGGGAATGAGGTAATATCTAACCCTGCTTGTTATGTGAACCTTTTTAAACCTAGAAACAAAATTAGTTCATTGCACAATAACGATGAGAGTTCTCTATAGTTGGACATACTTCTTTGAGTCCGACTAGCCTTACTAAGTTAGTAAGGATTTCACCCTTACTAAGGGTCCTTGGGCTCACCTTGTGGCATCCAAAAACATGATCTGATGCTTCAGGGTTGTAGAGGACAAAATTCTATGAACTTTGATAAAAAAATGTTCCAAAAAAAGTTATTTTTCACCGTTGAATTTCAATTTTAAGTTTGGGAGTTATTTGGAAGTTGGTAGCCATCCATTTTCAAAACCTTGGATCAAGCTAAAAAAAAAAAAAAAAAATGAATGGATCTGAGTTTTTCAATGAAACTTAGAGGGCTGTGGTGTTGGATTGTTGATGTGGTAATCCATTTGAGCAAAACGACCCTTAGTAAAGCTTAAAATATTACTATGTTAGTAAGGAAAGTGTTTCACTACTTTCAAACTCCCCAATTTTTTTATTTTTTTAGTTTTTTATTTTTAAATCTGGGAGGGCTTTACTTGATTGGATTGTTGGTTTCTGAATTTCAGACGGATCCCTATGTAGAAAAGCCTTTTCCAGCAGAATTTGAGAACGTCCCTAATGGTACAATAAATAACAGTGAAACAAGTGCAGCGGACCTTGACGGTATCTCTTCATATTTTGTAAAGATATTAGAAGGATTTAATATGAAGAACAAACTTATTAAAGATAAGTCTGAAGGTTTCTTTAGTTCCATGGATGAGCTTTTTGTAGTTATGTTGAGGGCATTACAAGTAACAAGGGATGAAGTCATTCTTGTGCTTGAATCTATGGAATCCTTGAAGCTGAAAGTGGAGAATTTAGAAGCTCATAACCAAGCTCAAGAGGCAGCAGTATCTACTTTACAGAATGATTTAACTATGCTGCTCTCTGCATGCACAGATGTTGCTGAAGAACTTCAGTTTGATGTCGATGTATCGAATCCAAGCTCCAGTGCCGAACTGGAAAAGTTGGAGCAGGAAAGAGTTGGAAGCACCGAATGTGTTAAGGCAGCAGAGAAGTTGTTACTGGCTGCAAGAAAAAATCGAATTCAAACAAAACAGTTTGAGAACATAAAGAATGCATCACAGGAAATCATTGAAGATCTGCAAAATAAATTGAAAGAGGTAGAAATGACCTCGGAAAATCTCATAAAAGAAAGGGACTTATATCAAAAAAGAGCTTCTCAGTTGGAGAGTGATTTGGAAACATTGCAAAATACCTGCAGTGAGCTAAATCTTAAACTAGACGATTATGGTGCCATAGAAGATACATTGAAGGAAAGAGAAGCAGAACTTTCATCGTTGCATAGTATTGTGGCGATGAAAAAACAAGGTGTGTTTGCTTAATATTATATTTTATAGGGCTGCAACTTGGGCGAGCCAAACACGAACCTGATGGGTTCAACCAGACGTTGGGTCAGGTATGGGCACAATTAACTAGGGGTCGGGCAAAAAAGAATTTGACCGAATCAAATTGGGTTGGGTTCGGGCATAGGCTTCGGATTGCCTGAACCCGAATGTATTAGGGTTATAACTTTAAAATATTTTTAATTATCTTTGTTTCTTTCTCATCCACAATTCACATTTCAAATTTTAGTTAATCATCATTATCCTTTTTAGGAAAAATAGTTGTAAATTTTATATTTTTTTACCTACTACTTATCTTTATATAAGTCATTATTGATACTAAATTACCTAGTATTAATGAGGAATGAGTCGATCCAACTTGGGTTGGGCTTGGGTTAAGCATTTTATGCCTGAGGTCAGGTTGGTGTTTGTCAAATGTGGGTTGGACATGGGTTGATCCCCAACCCGGCCCACCCCACCCGAGTTGCAGCCCTAAATTATTTTAGAGTACCTGAGTTTAGTTATTATCGTTCGGTGTTATGATTTAATCTTTTTGTTTATCTTTATCGATTCAGAGGCTGAGGAGTCTCTCTTGTCAGAAGGCGAAGTTAAAAGCCTCTTTGAAAAGATAAATGGGATTGAAATGTCTTTCGAAGATTCAGAACTAGATTACCCAGATTCCCATAGTTCAGCTAATGTAAAGAAATTGTTTTACATTATCGATAAGGTTGTTGAGTTGCAGCATCAGATGGAAACCTTATCTCGCGACAAAGAAAAGCTGCAGTCAAGTCTGGTGACTCATGTTCGTGAAATTGAACATTTGAAGAAAGAAGCTGAAATTGTTACCAGCAATAACCAGGATTTAGAAAATGTGAAGATTGACTTAACTGAATTAACATTGGGATTGAAGAAAATGATTCAGAATATGGGAGGAAATAATTTAGTTGAAGATAAGAAATCTGTTGGTGTGAAGGGACACTTTTTTGTCTTAGAAAAGATGGTCACGGATTTAATTCAGGAATGTCAAACATCAAAAACAGAAGCTCTGGAACTTGGTGTCAAATTGCATGGGAACCAAAAGTTGGTAGACGAATTGGCAGCCAAAGTAACACTTCTCGAAGGTTCGATTCATGGTAGGCCGCCTCCACCAGATACTGTCCAGGAAAGGAGCATCTTTGAAGCATCTTCATTGGCTACAACTGGGTCAGAGATATCTGAAATAAATGATGTGGTAAGTATAAATAGCATACTCATACATGTTTTCTGTTGTTGATAAGTGAGAGTTGTATTTAATTCCAAAAAATCACCAAGTCTGCAACTCATGAGACCACTTGAGTAGGTAATGAGTTGTTAGATGTTTGTCCTGAAAATTACACATTATGGCACTCCCTTTGTAGGTTCTCTTTGTTTTATTTTATTTTCATGGTTTTTGGTAGAAATGTTTTGAATCCTATTTCCATCACTTGTGTTAATGTAGAGCCCAGTTGGAGTGAACACAATCTCTCCTGTCCCTTCTGCTGCTCATGTGAGAACAATGCGGAAAGGATCAAGTGAACATCTGGCCCTCAATATCGATTCTGAATCTGATAGTCTAATCAAACACCCTGAAGCTGATGATGATAAAGGTTTGATTTTTTACTGGCTGTTTTTTTTTTTTTTTTTTCCCAATAGAAGTAAGCATTCAGAAGTTTGGGTGGCAAATTTTTTACTCTCTCTCTCTCTCTTGCAGGTCATGTATTCAAATCTCTCAATACATCAGGTCTTATCCCAAGACAAGGAAAGCTTATAGCAGATCGGATTGATGGAATCTGGTAAATTTGTCAATCTACTTATTTATATTATTAGATTCCATACATATGGCAACTTATGCTCTATATCTAGCAAATGGTGCTTGGTTCTTGTTAATCAAAACTGTCTAATCAGTGGACCCCGTGTGAGAGACCCTCCTTGAACAAAAATCAGATTGATCATCCGATGACTTCAACCATCCAATAAAAGTTTTTTTCTTTTGTTACACTCCAACTATCTAAAAAGAATACAATTGGTTCGATAGTTAAGATCATTCGATGAGTCTGAATTCCATCATTGGAAACCTATTAATTGTGTTCCACAATTTAGATAATTTGCACTATAAGAAGAATATTGCTTCCTTGTGCACTACACAAAGAACTAATTCCATTTGAATCTATGGACTGCAGGGTATCAGGAGGTCGGGTTCTGATGAGTCAGCCTAGAGCAAGAATTGGCCTCATCGCCTACTGGCTTTTCTTGCATATATGGCTATTGGGTACCATTTTGTAACTAATCCTGTGATCTCTACATTTCCACTTCCTCTCTATATATGATCTACAAGTTGTAACATAGATGTAAGTTGGTCTTGCGCTTTTGTGCATGTGTGCTTAATAATCTTTCTATTGTATTTTCTTGATTCTCTGCAACCATGTTTTAGAGTTTACGGAGAATCCATGCCTTCATGCAAGTGGAGAGCTTCTGACATTTGATAATTGAAATGGAATATAAATTTTATGTAGATTGAGCCACTTATTTGAGCTTTACCAATGGCATTGGGTTGCATAGCTTGTTTTTGACATTTTTTTTGTGCCCCTGCATTTGATTTATTTTTTTTCTAAAGCCCCTCTTAATACTGTCCCCAATAGATGGTGCCAACTTGTTAAAGGCTGTATGTGGCTTCCACGACCTGGGTTTAGAATCCACCACCTTAAACCTCTAATAACTAACCACTAAACTTCTTGCTTATCAAAATAAGGAAAAATTATCTAAAGGACCGTGGTGAAGGGATTTTTTTTACGTAGTCCCTAAGTTTTGGACGGTCTCTGAATAGTTCATTTAGTAAACTTTTATTTTCTTAACAATCCCTGGATCTCATTCCCGACATTTCTCACGATAGAATGTCCTAACTGTTCAAATTCATCATTTTTCATCTAAAAAAATTGGATTTTTAGTATCTCAAATGACTTTCGGAGACTCCATTCCAGTGGAAAAGATTTTAGTAAGGAAAAAAAAAATTATTTTCAAGGGATGTTTTCAAACATTTTGAAGATGTATGAAAAAAAGTAGGGTTTTTCATTTTTTTTTCTTAGTTTTTGAATGAAAATCGATGGAGAATGATTCTTTCGGGTTGAATCATCTAAACAAGTATTTATCTCTAATTTTTAGTCGATCTTTTCATATATTTTAGTAATTAAAAAATAATTGAAAATTGAAAATGGGTAAATTTTACTAGTGAATTCTCCACTTTTTATTTAAAAAGTGGTAAACTCGACAATAAATAACTAGCATCAAGTTCGACTATAAATAAATAAAAAGTGGTGAACTCAATAATAAGCGGTGAGTTTACTACTAATGAGGGATCATTAAGAAATAAAAATAAAAAATCTACCATTCAAAGCTTGGGGATTATTTAGAAATAAATCCCTCTATCAAGGTGTCCTTTAAGTAATTTTCTCAAAAAATAATAATTTTGAGACTAATAAGTCAGTTTTTTCAAACATGAGAAAAAGGAGGTCGTACTTAGCCAATCACCAATATTTGTTTACTAGTTATTACTATAGAATTGTCAAGTATTGTATTTGACGATTAGCATCCTCATTGAGACTTAAGAAATCTCCTGCTGGTGATTAGATACACTTGTATGCACTGTATTACAATGCTTCTTTAACAAATAAATACCACATGGAAGCAAAGTGTCGTCTCCTTGCATGAATTTTGTGGGGCCTCCCATATTGCATCGCTCATAATGTTACATAGTAACAAAAAAACGAGTCTTGCATCTTTGACAATTAAAAAACACGAACAAAAAAAAATTTTGTCATTTTATTCCCCTTTTTTCCACAAAAAAAAATTAAATATTTTCTTATTTTTTTAATGTGGAATTTGAAACATACTAGAATTTGGTGATTCATATATATATATGGGTCCCGTTCGCCACCCTTAGTTTTACCACACACTTTAACAAACGTGTTTTGTCTTACATGGGTTAGAAGTTTCGGAATGAGCTGATTTTTGGTGAGGATGATCTCTATGGTGAGGAGATCATCCTCACCAAAAATCAGCTCATTCCAAAACTTCTAACCCCATCAAAATTGATTTACAAAAAATGGACGGTCCACGATTTTTCAACGTGTAAACATGGGGCTAAACATTTCGGAATGGGCTGATTTTTGGGGAGGATGATCTTCTAATCATAGAGATCATCCTCACCAAAAATCAGCTCATTCCAAAACTTCTAACCCATGTAGGACAAAAAACGTTTGTTAAAGTGTGTGGTAAAACTTAGGGTGCTGAACATTTCCCTATATATATATATATAGGGAAATGTTCAGCACCCTAAGTTTTACCACACACTTTAACAAACGTTTTTTGTCTTACATGGGTTAGAAGTTTTGGAATGAGCTGATTTTTGGTGAGGATGATCTCTATGATTAGAAGATCATCCTCCCCAAAAATCAGCCCATTCCGAAATGTTTAGCCCCATGTTTACACGTTGAAAAATCGTGGACCGTCCATTTTTTGTAAATCAATTTTGATGGGGTTAGAAGTTTTGGAATGAGCTGATTTTTGGTGAGGATGATCTCCTCACCATAGAGATCATCCTCACCAAAAATCAGCTCATTCCGAAACTTCTAACCCATGTAAGACAAAACGCGTTTGTTAAAGTGTGTGGTAAAACTAAGGGTGGCGAACGGGACCCATATATATATATAGGGAAATGTTCAGCACCCTAAGTTTTACCACACACTTTAACAAACGTTTTTTGTCCTACATGGGTTAGAAGTTTTGGAATGGGCTGATTTTTGGTGAGGATGATCTCTATGGTGAGGAGATCATCCTCCCCAAAAATCGGCCCATTCCGAAATGTTTAGCCCCATGTTTACAAGTCGAAAAATCGTGGACCGTCCATTTTTTGTAAATCATTTCTGATGGGGTTAGAAGTTTTGGAATGAGCTGATTTTTGGTAAGGATGATCTCCTCACCATAGAGATCATCCTCACCAAAACTCAGCCCATTCCGAAACTTCTAACCCATGTAGGACAAAACGCGTTTGCTAAAGTGTGTGGTAAAACTTAGGGTGCCGAACGGGACCCATATATATATATATATATAGAGAGGGAGCGGTTCAACAGCCCATTATGGTGCCCCACATGGTACCACGCATTTTTCAAAACATGGGTTACAAGCTTTGGAATGAGCTGATTTTTTGTGAGGATGATCTCTATGATGAGGAGATCATCCTCACCAAAAATCAGCATATTTCAAAACTTCTAATCCCATCAAAAGTGATTTACAAAAATTAGATGGTCCACGATTCTTCAACTTGTAAACTTGGGTTAGAAGTTTCAAAATGAGTTGATTTTTGGTGAGGATGATCTCTTCACCATAGAGATCATCCTCACAAAAAATCAGCCTATTCCAAAACTTGTAACCCCATCAAAAGTAATTTACAAAAAATGCATGACACCATAAGGGCCTGCTGAACCGTTCCCATATATATATATATATATATATATATATATATATATATATATATATATATATTATAATTTTTATATATATTTTTTTATCATTTTTTCTGGTGTTTTTTTTTTTTTTTTTTCCGAAGTTTTCCCTTGTTGTTTTCAGCCCGTACTCTGACTTTGTGACTATGATTAGTTAAGACCAGCAATTTGAAACTTGCCACCAACACCAAACAAGATGAACAATCAAAAAATGCAGAAGATTGAACTGGAAATTGAGAGTGTAGCTTGGAGTACAAGATTTGAATCACTATAGGAAAACCAATTTACATGAAATTTGGTTTTTTTTTTTCAAATAATGAATCTATAACCTATTTAACAAAGTTAAATTTCTAATGTTCAATTTAATTTAACTGAATTACATATAACCCATAACAACAAATATATTAAAAAATATTGGACCCCTCTTTTGTTATTTACTTTTCATTCAAAAGAGATTTATTGCGTAAATCGAATCAACGAATCTTCGTATTTGTATACCCTCGTTCCGTATTCCATCCAACTATCATTTTGCAGAAGATGTACATTTCTTTATTTACGTGCGAGTCATAAATTTTATGACTCGGATGTATTTAATCACGGTTTCTTATTCAGGTTGGGAGTAGAGAGCCCTTCGAAACGAATATAATCATACATGACCCCGGCCAATGGGCTTAAGCTTCTTGCTTGTGTGAGAAACATGACATTGTCTCCTTCGACCAACCACTCGCTCTTCACATCAATATTAAACAACCAATACATCCCATGTATTCCATGTCTCGCGATCGCATTATCCTTACCAATTAGCCCAGTTGTGAAGTGAGGAGGATTCACAATCACGTCGTTGAACCGTACCTTGAACCCAAAAACAAATTTTGATTACTACAATATAAATAAACATTTACATATGTTTACTTTCATACTCTTTCTCATTTTATTTGAAATTTTAAGAAAAAAAGTGCATAAAAAGTACAAGAATCATCCTACTTGGTAAAAAAATTCTTTACCAAATAGGAGATATCTCCTATATGCCAAATATTTTGAAAAATGTGAATGACATAATAATTTTAATGTCTTGCTCGTCCTGTTTGACAATTATTGTGTAAATGTCTTATATTCTGTTACGTTAGGCAGAGCTGAGGGGTTCAAGGGGTACAAGGAGCCCTCAACTTGAATTCTTTTGAGAGGTATAAAAAGGGCAGTCGTCTAATATTTTCTTAAGGATTTTCTATTTTGGGGAGTTTTACATGTTTTGGTAACTCTTAGTTATATAAATAAAGATTTCTAGGGTTATAAAACTTATGAGAAAATAGTGATTATTCTTTTTCTATTTTGTGGACGTAGGCACAGTACCGAACCACGTAAATCCTTGTATTTTGTGTGATTGTGTTATCTGTGCTATTTCGTTTTTTTTTTCCATAGTAACGACCTAATTATCAAACTTTAAAAGTACCATACCTGCAATTCGGCCCCACTGGCGGATGCAAGCGCTAATCTCAATTTATAGATACCACTTCGGCCCACATTGTTAAGTTTGAATTTAATCTGCCATGTAGTTGCTTTGTATGTGTTTCCAATCTTTCTGCAATGTAAACAATGATCATAATTACCATAAATTCTTGAATTATGAAATTAATCTACTTGAAAACATAAGATTAAAGTAATCCTCACCGTGGAACATGTGCAAAGAACCAATCTCGTCGGTAATCACTGGCGTCGATCGTGTAAACAAGATCTTTGGTAGGATATAAAAGACTGTACTGCTCCCACAGCCCATATTGCCTAAATCTGTCGATCTTTAGGTAGAGTGGATTGACATAGTGGGGACTGGTATTTGGGATGAAGAACTCAGCGGCCATTCGATCAGGTACCCCTATCTCCCATAATGTTGGACCGTCTCTTGGTGGCTCATATACAAGATCACCCAAATCAATTTTTCCTCCTGTTTTCAAAATTTTAATCTCATCATGTTAGTTCGACGAAAAATATACAAGCTTATGATTCTAAAAGAGCGAAAAAAATATCTAAAAAGAATGAGAATTGAGATTGTGAAAGTAGATATGAACAAAATTTCAATAATAGAACATATGGGTCTGGACAGAATTAAATAAAAAATAAGATTAATGGGTTTTGTTAACGTGTACTTAAAGTGCAATAAATTCACTTTGAAAATTAGATTTTGTACCAAAAATACCCTTAAAAAATATTTTTTTAACCAAAATACCATGAAATTCTTATTCACAAGGTGTATTTATTGCACTTTAACGTACACCCTTAGGGCACAAGTTAACAAAACCCAAGATTAATTTAGCCAACCCCAAATATTTGGAATACGACCATGATGACATAATTTTAGTTAACTTAAATTTCATATTTCTGGAATATCAAATCTCCATATAAGAATCATAATGATTTAAATGATTCGATTAGTGTCTACGTCCATGGATGAGATGATCAGAGCGATTCACTAACCCAAAAGAAACTATCGTTTGGGATTTTTTTTATTTCTTGTATAAATTCGCTCTCTCACCTAATGCGATCAATCATCAACTAGATTATTACAACAACACGAAGCCAGGAATTTACCTGGTGTGACGGTAATAATCGTGTTAGATTTGTAATCTCCTATAAAACCAGGGACCGATGCATAGAGATTATAGATTCCGGCCCTAACGTTATTAATGGCGAAAGAACCATCGGAACCAGCTCTAGTCCAAAATTGGTAGCCCTGAAAAATAATAATAATAGGATGAGTAACATGTAATTTTAATAATTTAAGAAACTATTGTTACAAACTAATATAAAAGGGTTAATAACATGTTTGGCTGCAGGAATAAAGATAACCTTGGATTCCCTCTGCCATGATCCAACTTCACCAGGTAAGGCTAATCCAACATAAGCAGCCTTAGCTGATATATCATGTATGTTAATGTACCTGAAGACAAGAAAGTAGCACCAAAAAAAAAAAAATTTTATTCTCTAAATTGGTAAATCTATGACCGCACCTTGGTTCAATTTGGTTCGACCAATTTACATTTATTAAAAAAATTAAACATATTTATAATGAGAGAGAGAGATACCTATCCCGAACCAATAATCGACCAAGAACAGAACCCCTTTGCTCGGATTTAGGGAAGTCAATCGAAACTGGGAAATTGTATGGCCAACTTAGGGTTTCACTCTGCAACTGATCGATGAAAACCAAAATGTAAGTTTCGTACCATCTCAAAACATTTCGACCCTAGACATTCATATTTCAACGAATCTGAATGAAACATTGACTCCAAAACATTCAATTTCTCAAGAACATTTTTGTTCATCGTGAAATGTCTTGGTCAAGATAATTAGATTTTAATTTCCTAAACATTGTCTAGAGACAAAGATTTTAAACCATAATGTCACTAACATGCCCAAGGTCCAAAATCTTGACTGAAAGATTTCAAAATTAATTAAATCAATCCGAGTTGACTCTGATGAGTTCGAAATATATAACAAGAATGATTGAACCGAATCGAACCTGGTCATTTGCATTCGCCCAGAGTGTACGCTCACTTGTACCGGTCGGACCGGAATTAAGATAAATAAAAACCGGACCAAAAACTTTCTTCCATCCTTCACCATTTCCAAAGATCGGTATGGCTTCCTGTCCCATGTAGTGTGGGCTAACAAAAACCTGAATTTATAACAAACAAGATATGTGATCATCATACTTTGATCAAAAAACTTTATATGATAATCAAATATAGATGGGTCCCATTTTGTGATGGATGGCCTTGATTGGTGTACTTACGGTAAGAGTGGTGGGACCAACATGGGAGGTGAGTTCCTGCTTGAGAGGCCCACCGGTTCGAAACTCGTGACTCGGGGTGATGTGCCAGAAGCCCACTGGTTGACCCGAAGTGACCCAACCATGAACTTTGTTGTCTTCGTTATTGCATGAATACTGGTACTTGTCATCCACCTACACATAAAACAATATAGACATCAAAATTTGATGTTCTACATCTCATATGGCCAACTTATTTCATCGATCAGGACCATCCGATTGGTGGCCCACCTCGAAGGCAGACTATCATGATCTGCTCTAGGCTGGACCCTAGAATGTTTGATCAACCTTAAGTAGACATCATAGATTTGTTACTTTTTTTATGAGTCAATGGAGAAGAAGACTGTCATATGGTGTGTCACTTGACTTGGTCAAGGTCAACTTTTAAGAATCAAACTCCAAATTTTCTTAAACTGAGGGGGGAATAAAAGATTCAATAAATAACTGCTAAACTTTTCCAAGATTCATTCTTTTTTTTTTTTTTTTTTTGTCCTTGTATGGACTTAACATTTTACACATGAATTATACATAAATTAAATTTTTTAAAAAACATTTTTAGTATAAAAAAAATTCAAATCATCCATTTATTTATTTAATTTTTGAGTTTTTATACAAAATGATCCATTTTTACCTCCCCAGTGAATTGTGGTTCGATCGGGTCTACGAGACGAACGGCTTCTGGGTACGCAAGGGCTTGTCCTGATAAACGATCATCAGGTAAGGGCATTCGTCGTTGTCGCTCCTCAGACATGGCCATGTATCGAAACCTAATTGCATTACAAACCCCACATCATAGATGTCATATAATTAAAAACATATGGAAAAAAAAATAAAATCAATAATGTTATAAGTATTATACAAATAAATTTGTTTTAAAAATATAATTAAAACTTATAAAACCACATTTTTGTGATATAATGTTATAAGTATTATACCTGTCTTTTCTAAGCTTGAAAGTAAGTCTGGTTACATTGAGAGTGAAATCTGGCCATCCCTTTAAGTGATCGAATATCGAATACGAGTAGAAACCACGAGAACCTTTAAGCATTATAAACCTGCAAAAAAAAAAAATTATTAATTATCTTTAATATTCCTAATAATTATTATTATTATTATTATAAATTTAAAATTTTGCTTTTATTTTATTGGTTAGAAATCAACACTTTAGCTGATTTTTTTTGTATGTAGGCCCACCAAACAATCATGATGGGTCAATGATCTATTGAAGGAGACCAAGAAGTAAAAGATCAAGATTCATAATTATTAAAACAATTTATATAGTCAACATTCATAAAGTTTAAAATCCTATCTTAAGGTAAATTTTAGTTAGGACAATAAGAAAAATCGAACTTCTCAATATATTTTCGAAACATTCAACGTTTGTGGGTCAATTTTATAGTCTGATCTCGATCGAAATCACGAAACACACACCTTTTATCTATATTTAGTGGGGCAAGGGAGCCTTTGAGGGAGGGACTCCATGTTCTTGTGAAGGAAATCTCCAATTGCTTTTCGTTTTGCAATATTACACTAAATTTAGTCCCTTTAATCCTGCATGACAATAAGAACAGTTTTATTAGAAAAACTATTAATTATGGAAAACCTCTTTCAAGGCCTATTAACTCGATGATCGACAATTGTTTTGTCGGGTTTGAACGATATAATATGGGAGTGATTTAAGAAACATCACCAGTTGTGATATAAGATCAGATATAACGAAAGGAACGAGAAGCTTACACGTCATGCATTCCAGTGCGTCCCTGATCGCTCCAATAGAGATCCCAGTACCTATAGATCAATCAAAGAATTTAAGTCCAATCAAGAGGGGTCATAAATTTTTATTGGACAAACATGAAAAGATTGCAGATTAAACAAAATCAATTTCTTTGAAAAATGCATTTTCTTCTTCTTTTTTTCCAAAATTGTTTGTCAAAGAAATCGATTGCACGTAGGAAAATGTAAAAGAGATAATTAGTCAAACGAAAAAAGAAAATTAGGATTTTTAACACCAAAACGATTTGGTCGGAGAAATTTCATTGTCGAGAATACAAACGACTAAAACAATTTTACGAAATCGTACACTTGCAAATTACATTTTCTTGGAAAATTAATTTTTTAAGGATTTTTTTTTTTGTGCAATATATTACAATAAAAATAAAATCATTAAAGAAAAAGTTTAGTTTAACCCATTGTAGCACCATTATTAAGCATCCTCCAATAATAATAATAATAATAAATGAAATTATGAATAAATAATTAATCACATAAAACTACACACATACCCTCTATTATCTTCCTCATTATTCACTTCGAGTAAGTTCTCGATGCCATTATACCGTACTCCAGTAACGATGCCCTCAGGATTCGATAAGGTTACTTGAACCAACCCATTATCCATCACAACCTTCATAAATCAATCCATCACCAAATATGAAATATATCAAATTCAAATTTCATTAAAATGAATCATGAATAGTGTTTCTTCATTAAACTCAATTCAGAGTCACGTATTTTGTTATTAAAATAAAATGATAATAAGAACAAAAAAATCAATGTAACAGTATTAGAAATTAAATTTTACATGTCGGTCTTGTATATGCAATTGCACTCCAACTGGGGCACTCGACGTGATTACGATACATTCGATAATCAACACTAATAATATAAATAATTTATGACCCTTTTGTACATGCAACCATGCTTCAACATTAGCAGACATGTTTATTGCAATTGTGAGAGAGAGAGAGAGAGAAAGAAAGAAAAGCTGATACAACACATAGAAGAGATTAAAGCTTATATAGGGACTAATTTTGATTAGTACGACTTGAAAACATCTACCAATGTGAAAAGAAATGGTTTGTCTTGATCCTTGTTTTTCTTATTATTTCTTTCCACGAAATTTAACAGAAGTGATCCAATTTTTCTGGAAATTTGAAATTTTAACGTCTTTGACATACAAATTTTCAACAATTTGGTATTTTTCCACCAATTAAAACGACCAGAATTTCTTATACTAAAGAAAATTCACCTTCAACAATACATACTTTTCACGCAATAAAATTAGTTATATTTCTCTTATTTCCGCATTCAACGCTTGTAACAGACCGAAGTTGTTTAATCAATATTTTAAACGTGAAATTTATAATCAAAGATTGACTACTCGTCTAATTATAACGAGAGAAGCAAGATTAGAAAGAGAAACATTGGTTTATTTTATTTTATTTTATTTGTAGTTGATGATGATTAGACTTTTCTTCTCCAAATGCTCTAAAAAGTCTCAAACAGGTCACCAAAGCATACTCTTTTGGTCAATCTGGGGGCTCCAAGACTAATATATTAGGTACTTAAAGACATATAACCATATGGGGGTTGGCCAAACATTAACATCAGTTCCGCGTTGGAACCACCTGTCATGTAAAGAATTTAATTTTTTACATCATCATAGCATCGCCAACAATGATCTTTAAAGTAAAAAAATGTCTTTTGTCAAAAAGTGATAAATATTATTTTAACTACCCTAAAATTTATTGATTGTTTCAACATACTCAACAAATCTTATTTTACTATTAATATTTTATATTATTTTACATTTGTTAAAATTTACTTAAATCATACCAAGGGTCATGTGAGCTCACATCTTGGCATCCAAAACAATGATTCGATGTTAGCAGCGTGTAGAGAATAAAATTCTAAGAATTTTGAAAAAAAATATATTAATTAAAAACACACTATATTTCACAGTTAAATTTTAATTTTAAGTTTTGAGAGTTTGGTAGTCGTCTATTTTCAACACATTGGACCAAGTTCAAAAAAAAATATAAATAAATAAATAATAAAATTTGGATATGAGTTTTTATATGAAATCTAGAAAGATACATGTGCGTTGGATTGCCAATGTGGTAATCCATGTGAACTCAACGACCCTTAGTTAAGATTTGAACTCTTACTAAGTTAGTAAAAAAAGTATTTTTCATTTTTTAACATTAAAATAACTAATCTTGGAGGATCTCTTCATCTATAGATTGGAACCCCACTCTTTATTTTAACATTTATTTTTAAGTAGTCTCTTAGAACTGGTTTTTTCACTTTTCACTCTTTAAAATAAAGAGGCCACAAACTTTAAAGAGCTTGTTAGAGATGTTTTAAGTATGAAAAATTCATCGATGTAAAAAAAATACTTACCCCTAGAGGAATGGCTTGGCTACAAAATTAACGATAGAGTTTGCTCCCTTCCTTCATATGTTCTAAATTAGGTAGCCTCTCGACTCATTCTATTACATGTTGGAAAGCTTTCATGAGGTTGGGGCATGGGACAGTAAGGACTAGTTTCATCTCAAAGGATGTGAGAATGCCTTGTGATATTAACACTCATATACAATATATCTAGATCATGATTAGGAGACCACGTTTTTTTACAATGAAATCTAGTCATTAGAACTGCAAGGATCTAACGGTGCTAAGTTATCTCAAGACTCATTTGTTATATTCCATCGAGCAACCTAATTCCCCTCTCTTCACTCTTCTCTTCTTTTAATAGCTCAACCCAAAAACCCTAACCCCTCACTGATGTAAAAACTCCAACAACAATGACTCTAATCCAACTCTCTGACCAAGGCAACTACAATGTTACAGGTACATTAGCATTGAAAGTTTGATACAATCCTTTAAAAATGTACTATGACACAATCAAATGGTTTTCATAATCCTATGGTCTTTATGTTGTTTCTTTTTATGACGGGATTTCAAATCAGTAAGCCTAACTAGTAGGGGCAAGGCAATTGATCTCTTAGAACATCATATCCCATCTAAATCTCTCAAGTATATGCAATGCCCCCCCAAACCACACATACCAGGTAAGCAGGGCTAAATCCCTACATGTGGCCAATTAAGGGGCTTGAACTAAAGACTTCTCCCTTTTTATTAAAACTACAAATAAAAGGAAAATTAATTTGATTGATTGTATATAGTTAATACATATAAAAATTTGATAAAAAGTCATTGATTATGAATCCATTACAAAAGCACATATAACTTGCATGTCTGTCGTGAATTCGGTGTCCGACAATAAATTTAAATCTTTAATGATATTTTCAAGATCAAGGATATCCAACTATTTACACAAATAAAATGACAAATTTAAGCCTTTAATGACATGTTGGCTTCATAGGGAACCTTTACATCCACTTCTCCCAAGATTTGTTGAGATTTATCTCCCTAGAATTACGAAGTAATGGTTTGGTTAATTAATCTAATGGTTTTAAAAAACAAAAACTAAAAAGATAAAAATGAATGAATACTAATCCACTATGAAAAATTATTAAATCTTACAACTTTCTTCATTATTAAAGTTGATTGTTTTTGTATAAATCCACCAATTTTTTGTTTTTTTTTTTATAAAAAGAAAATAACATATCTAAACCTCATCTAACGTGTTGGACTCAGCATTAGATTACTTGACTCGTCTTCCACGTTTTGGTAAACTGCAAAGTCCAACTCGGAAAAGCTTTGAAGCGGCTGTTCAAATAAATGGGGGTATCATTTTGTTTTCAAATTTGACGACATGTGCTCCACATTTTGGGTAATATATGAACACCCCTTATGTTTTCAAACTGATGATACACCCCTTGACTTCAGTCCTCTTTTATTGGTTAATGACAAATGATATTAATGCTCTCATCCTCCAAAAACCATTTTTTTTCTTCTTCTTAAAATCAGTCATCTTCAAATCCTTTGATCTCATTGGTAAATAATTTACAAGAAAGGATTTTCTTTTGTATATTAGAGAAGATAAGGGTGAAGTGGTATGTCATCAGTTTGAAAAAAATCGGGTAATTCAAATATTCACTAGTTTTGGAGGGGTTTATCTATAAATTTATAAGCATTCTCATGGATGATGTGGGTCAAATGTTGTTATCTCTAAGTGTCGTGCTGAAGTACCATTAACATTGAAATTGACATCGATTCAGACATTGGTGTGCACGGAACCATAGAAACTTCTTGCTCGTATCTTGATGAAAGTATTTATAGTTCTATAAACACTTCCAAGTCATCAATGTCTGAAACGATGTCAATTTCAATATTACTTCAGCATTTTCCAATCTTAAATGTTGAAGCCGGGCAACCCGCTTTAAAGTCAATGACATGTTTCCATTATTGAAGAAAAAGGTATCTCTTTTGATAAATATTTGAAGAGTACAGTCAGGTTAACGTGTGCTTATAGCACACGTCAAGGGCACACGTTAAAGTACAATAAATATCAATAACCTCAAAAATATTTAAAAGTGCAATAAATACACCTTGAGAATAACCATCTCGGATATTTTGATAAAAAAAAAATAATTTTTTAAAGATATTTTAAATACAAATTTCAATTTTCAAAATGTATTTATTGCATTTTAAGGTGTGCCGACATAAGGGCACACCTTAGCAAGACCCATATTTAACATAGTCCGGCATGTTTTCAAACAGAAACATTTAGTTGGACCTCTGTCTATAATGAGAGACTAATAGAAAATGATTTAAATGCCCTCCTCCTCAATCCCTAATTGAAAATCCTTTAATTTTTCTTTTAAAATCCATCATCTTCTAACTTTCGGATAAAAAATTGTATTTATTTTGCAATCCCTAGTATTTTCTTTCCCAAAACTTTGATTTTCTATTCTTAGAAAAACATAATCTTCAAAAATTTGTTCATTTTTTTCTCATCTAGAAAACAAAATAATTGAGAAAATCATAACTAATTAAGTTTTACTACCTTAGATTAACTATTTAGGTGATTAATCTAAATTATTCGTGTTTTATAGAAGAAGAGTTACGTAAGGATATATTAAAATTTCGTGAGGATGGCCTTCAAAGCATGAAAACTTCTTCGTGCAATTAGATAGATTTATTTTTTTATTTTTTTATTTTTTATTTTTTTGGGGGGTAGGGGTTAGATTGTCTACATTGGTTTTTTACACATGATTTTAAATCTCATCCAAGCCGAGACAACTCATTTGATATGTCTCAGTATCATCCACCAACGAGACGGATAAACAAGTCAAACATATCAAACGAGATTTAAAATCAGAGTTCATTTTTCTCATGGTTGAACAAGATGATTCAAACGTGTCGAAAAACTCATCCAAAATGAGTTTTAAAACCATACTTTCACGTGGATCCTAAAAGTGAGAGTAACAATGTAACATTAATTGGACAACATAACCATGTAATCGATCCCACGTGGCCAATCTACCGGATGATCTGGATTGGTGGGCGTGTGGGACCCACTGGGTTAGTTACAACTATTTTTTTTTCAGTTGTCATTGCAGACTTTGAAGACTGCAAAATAGCATAGAAATATTTGGAATGGTGGGACCAAAAAAGGAGTCCATGTCAACCTTTTTCCAGCAAGTTTCAACCCAAGGATCCTTCCTAATTTTCAACACATACCTGTCTAGATTGACCTTGACCAAGTCAATCGTCCAACTTTCTACTTGGAAGGTAACCTTCCATCAGTCTGTAATATTGAAATTTTAGCACTTATTTGCCTGATTTTTAATCCAACCAACCCAATTGGTTAAATTGGGAGAGAACCTAATTATGTTCAATTGGTCTTCTAAAGAATATAAGGTTGAAAAAGCATAGAGAAATTCAATTATCTTAATGTAAGTGATTTTTCAAACATGGAGAATATTCAATTATCTTAACGATCATGATTAGTCGATTTACTAAAAGATGAAAAGTGGGTTTATTTCAATTAAATGAGTCGTAAGTAAAATATTCTTCCCGTCAGATTTGAACCACCTGACTAAAATAAGAAAATTCTTATGATCTTATATTTTTTTTCTCTTTTCCACCAAACTAAACTGACCCAAAGAGAGGTGGGGGAAAGAAGAGAAAGGAAAAAAATGTGAGTTTTCTTTCTCTCCAAAATTTTAAAATGTTTTATAATTTCAACTCTGCTCCTGAATCTCTTTAAAGATATTTTAAAATTTCAAAAATATCATAATTTCTCTCTTATCAATTCAAACATGGTGGAGAGAAACTGAGTTTTCCTTCTCTTCTCTCCACTTCTCTCAATCCAAACAATATTTGCTGTACCACAGCAATTACAATTAAGAATAAAATAATCCCACAAAATAAAATTAATCGAATCTTTTAAACGAGCAATACATCCATCTAATTAAAGTGATTAATGATTCAACTACAAAACACAACCAACCAAAATAGATCAAGTGAAGCTCTATAAACACTTTATTGCAAACAACGAGGGGAAGTTCCAAGCCCACATGTCAAAGTACACAAAAGTTGAAGTTGGATAAGAAAATGCAACTAATGCAGATATTATTTTCTCCAATTTCATTATCTGAAAAAAGCTGATAAAACTATTTTCCATTAATGAAGTGCCATATCCACTCATTTTCCTTTTCTTTTTTTTTGAAAAAAAAAAAGAGAGACTAAATTAGGTGCTGATCTGGAGCTTCTTGATGGTAGCAATCTGCTTTCCAGGGTTCAATCCCTTGGGGCAGGCACGGGCACAGTTCAATATTGTGTGGCAGCGATACAGCTTGAACTCATCACATATTGCATCCAATCGCTCCTTTGTGTACTCGTCTCGGCTATCACTTATCCACCTGTATACACAAATTCAAAAACATAATCATCACAAGGCAGGCTAGCACGGAAAATCCTATCAAATGCTGTTCAGAACACAGATATTATAGTGAGGAGCTCCAAATTAATGAGATTTCAGTCGTTACAGCATCAACTTACAGTTCAGGCGTACATATGAAAGAACTTTCAAATTAAGTTCAAGAAAAGTCACAGATCATGTAACAGGCATATCGATTGAATTGGTTCACAGAAATAAATGACTATTGACACAAGCAGAAAGTATACGGAGAAGTAACATAAGGTGAGTAATGGATAATTAGGTATGACTCTTTTGTGCAAATTCATTCCACTAAATTTGGATGCCACAGAGGGTCCACAATGGAGGATCATATCACAATGAAGATATTGGAAAAGTAATGGAGAATTAGAGATAAAAAAATAAAAACCCACAGAGCTGGAATGAGGCCCCCAGAAGATGATTTAGCTACATGGGTGATGGCTCATGCATGAAGAAATTACTTAACAAAACTGGACCGGTCCACGGACTTTGAGTGGCCCATGTGTCACGGCCCTATTCTTTCGAAGCGGGGTCGTGCGGCGCAAGGGGGTCAAATCCACTTGCAAGCCTGTAAAATGATCGTACACCACACACACGTAGCTAGCAAACAAGTAAACGAGGCAACACGAGATAAAGCCCGGAGGCAACTTTGTTGATATAATATTGATTACACGGTGTAACGCGTTACAAAAGCAAATAGGTGCGTTACAAGCAATTGATGATCCTATGACACGCGGGACTTCCACGGAGCTGGGCTTCAGGGCTTCAAGGCTTCAACAACGTGGGTGTAGGCCGGGGATTGGGATAGCACTGACACCCTTCCTACAAAGTGTATGCTAAGTCTTTACTAGATTTCCAGAAGGGAACATCAAAAGTAGAGGCCGGTCATACTCTCTTATTACTAAAATGCCACTAAGCTAACAAGGATGCCCTGGCACGGGGCTGACACGTACCCTAAGCTAACAGATATGCCCTTGGTACGGGGGCTGACATGGCTTCATAACGAGCCTTACATAGCATTACATAGGGGCTCCCGGGTGACTCCGGGGCGAGCTACACCTAAACTCTAGGTGTCGGAGTACATGGCCGTTACACCATGGCCCAAGTAACGTAAAGCCAGAGTTCAACTTCATGGTGCAGCCCAAGATCTGTCTACAGTTAAGATTTGAGGCCACAATAGAAAGCAAGTGTAGGCCCAACGAATAAAGTAAAGAATCAAGAATTTGCAATAATAAATGGTCTCAACTCAATTCTGATAACCAACGAATGCAACATGATCTTCTCTGAATGTAACGTAGTGAAATAAAGAGAAACAAAAATTCTTAACTCTTACAACAAAAAATAACTGTTACAAGTGAAGTAAAGAGAAGAGGAAAGAAATTGAACTGGATGTCAAGAAATTGACCAACCTTTTATAGTAACTACTCTAGGGGTCCTCCAGGAAAAGGAAAGCAGTTGAATCCACTCCACTAGCCATCCCTAGCCTTGAAAAAGATTTAAAAAAAAACTCTATTGTATCTCAATCTAATATCAGCCTATAACAAGAAGTTGGCACCTAGTATTTAAAATCTCTCCCTTCAAGCTTACTCCATGCATGAGAGCATGAAGCAAGGAGTAGGCTACTTACTAAATATAAATGAACCCTCAAAAGCTTAGTATAACTATAATAATCTATATTCCTAACTCCAAAATAAACGTAGATACTTTTTTTATTGGTGTTTTAAAAGTCAAATGTAAAGATTTTTCTTTTTTTTTCCAACATTTTTTGCACTTTTCAACAACCGATGATGTGATTTTCAGAGTAGAACCATGACATTTTCTAGGGAATGTTGCCAACGTAGTATTGCTCTATTGAGTTGAGAGAACAAGGTGAAGGTGGTAAACAGTGAGCTAAATTTCTTGTTACTTCTTCTAATGATGACAGCTTATACTTAAGGTGGCTTGTTTTCTAGTTCAGGTCACCACACTTCCCTCTAATTAAATCATCAGTAGTCGTCAGTCATAGGTGTTCAAATTCTTGTTCTACAACAACCAACAAGTTAGCAATAAACAGAATCCACTAGACGCAATTTCTTCTCCTTTCGTTTGTCAAAACTACAACAAAATATGAAAAACTAGGATATAAGGGGTGCCGATAAGATCCTGTGTAGGTGAGTATACACATTAGATGCAGTTTGCACTTGATGTTGCACGACAGTCGTCATTCACATATTTGTTGACAGGTTGGGTGAGTGAATCAGATTTTGACATAAATCACGTGGACATTTATTCAGCCACCATGGCCTCAACTACAGTTGAAGAGAGAGTGTGTAATGTAAGGGAGAGAAAAGATCAAGAAAAGGATTGAGGCTAGTCCAAGAGAGTTCTTCAGCAGAGTTGTAATCTCTATGTAGTGTTCCTTCTTTTACATAAGCCTAGATGGCCAATTTATAAAAGTGTGGGTTTATGTGAAAGAACAAGAATGCCCTTAACTCATAATTCAGAGCCTTCTTTTTTCTTTTTTTGATAAATGTAAGAATATTGTTAAAAGATAAAAAAATAATATACAACAGCTTCGTATGTCAGGACTCAGGATGACTCATCAAAGACACAAAAGCAAACAGAAAAAGAAGAAGAAAACTAAAAACGAAGAACCCCTACTAAAAATCATATCTCACTAAATACAAGATCCTCAGAAAAATCCTTATAAGGTCCTTGAACGTACAAAACCAATGAAATACTAAAGCCTTAGATGTAATGTTTTGCGCATTTTCTTCCTTGCCCCTTCAAAGGTGTTGTGAATTTTCTCCTTGCAAATTATCCAGAACATGGACAAAGGAAAGAAGTCCCGAATTTTTTTTATAGGCAAAGATCGATTTTATTAAAAGGGAGGTTGAGGTGACCAACCCAGGAAATACAAACAGGAAAACAAAAACAACCCTAATATAAAGATCTACCATCCATTAAGGTTGCAAACCCTCTCCCATCTCACAAGAACATCTTCAAAGAAGATGCCCCTAAATACCTTCTAAACCTTACACAAAACAAAAAAAACAACAAAGCCAATACAGTCAAGACCACCTCCAGGGGAGGCAATGTGCCAACTTTTCCAAACCTAAAGAACACAATTACGTAAGACCCAACCCACAACGTACTGTCTAGAAAAAAGAGACCCAGATGGATTCGTGATATGATAGTGTAAGAACAAGCATTACTCATACACAAGCATTGTCACAATATTTGGTGAATTTCTCTGAAAATTCAGAAAGATTCTCCAAATAAGGGACCAATAGATAAAATTGGCGAATCAACAAATTAGTCAGAAAGTTGCCAATTAATCCCCTCTTGAACCTCGAGATTATATCTTCTTCAACCTTCAAATCTCAAGAACCACACGTTTTTAGGGAGGTTGAAGTCAACAAGTTTTTTTTGGGAGAAAAACACCATTTGTAGATTTTACCGCATTTTTTTCCAATACTTTTAACGCACATGAAACCTCTTATCCGACTCAAAAGAACTAAGGATAGTGAATAGAATAGCGCAAAACCAATATCAAGTTTCCAACCATTCAAACCTCTTCTAAAATTGAAATCTCAAGACAAATACTCTACCATTTTAAATTGTGAGATCTTGAATTAAAGCTTCTTTCTTGCCCAACATAGCATAGAAAGATGGGAAGACTACTTTTAACAAAGTTTCACGAAAACAAATATTCCCAAATTTACCTTACCTCCTTAATAACCTTGAATCTAAACCCTCCTCCAAACTTCTAGCATAAAGGGATGTGTCAAGACTTTTTTTTACCGATGATGAATCAAGATTTGTGTCAACTTGCTCCTTTCCTATGAGTGACCTCATATATATACTTGTCAATATTGAAATGGGTCCCACAACATCATGAGGTACCCATAACGGATTTTCTCTCCAAACACCACCAGAACATACCATTTATCTTTTTCCATGCACCAATCGACCCACATAATGAGCTACTATGTTGGTAGAGCACGTCATATGGTAGATCATGGTATCTGGCACCTACTACAATGTGTCCCATTGAATTACTTGATTGGTCGACATGGAATTTCGATGGCTTCTAGGCAGACATGTAAAAATTCACACCATGTAGTGCAGGACCCAAAATGCACCAACGACAAGAACATCTATCTATGCATGATCATCATTTCAACAAATAAACAAGAACTTTCTGAGGCCCACATAAGATTTCAAAATGGAAAACAATCAATTTCAAGTTTTCTTGGCAAACATTTGAGATTTTAAAGACATCAGGCCATTCCTATTTCCACTTGTCCAAATTGCCAGGTAGCAAATTGGCTCAGAACTTTTCCTCAAAAACTATTTTTGAAGCAATGAGGCCCAAATATAACGCACATTCCCAAGCTCTGGCTCTGAATAAATATTATTCAAAAGTCATTTCATTTGACCAATCAATTAATAGTGCACTTAGCTGTGTTTATTTCTAGATTAATGTCCATTCCATACATAATACATGTGTACTTTCATCTTTGCAATCTATGCACCCAAATAACCAAGTCCTAGAAATGTATTGATAAGAATACAAAAATTAAAACAAAATCATCAACCACACAAATAATGCCAAAATAATAATCAGATTAGCAACAAAAACAACTAGAAAAAAACAAAACTCTAGAACATTGTATTTGCCAATGCCAGTCAATGCGAACATCAAAAACAGCATGGACAACCCAAGCAAATGGTATTTAGAATAAAAATGAAATCAAGAAGCAGGTCATGGATAGTACTCGAACTTACTTATGACCATTTATGAATGAACTAAATTCCAACCCTTTATTCATAGATACAAGGTAATACATGTATCCAGTAACTCGATGACATAAGATTGATAAAAAACAGTGTTTGGATTTAGAATGATATACAAAGAATCTTTTCTATTTCATTAGAACCAAATCTACAAAAGTACCAAACCAACTGATGCTTATTTCCTAATTATCCCCATCAAACAACATTGATTCAATCCCAAAGAGATATGGGATTAACTTTCTGCACCACCAAGGTGCTTTTGATTTATTGATTGGGTTTGTATCATTTGGTATCAGAGCCAGCGCCACCTCTCTGGTATAAACCTCAAAAGAAGCTATCTAGAGAAAGGGCAACCTTCTCCACCGATGAAGTCAGTAGAAGGGCCAACCTGGGGAAATGGTCAATTGGGAACTTGAGAAGGATGCCTGAATGAAAGCAGACACATAATTTTGTAGAAAGTTACCTGACGACCCGAAATAAGGGTACCAGAATGAAAGACATGTGAGACGTGCGACGTCAACTGTGAGCGTGGAGGTGTGTTACGATCCGAAAGAAGTATGGGCTTAACTTTCCACACAACTAACACCTAGATACTTTTGAGTATGCATTGGGTTCTCATAAAACACAAAAAAATGTGTGTAAAAAAATAATTGATCATTTCAACAAATTAAACATAAAAGAAACACAAAATAATGATGCCATAATCATCCTCAAATCCTCATCTCAATAATTTGGGATCATTTAAACAAAGAATGTTCCTCCATTCCACTCTATCAGAATGCCATAATCACAAATTTATTGATTTACGGCATTTCAAGCAAATATCGACCATAAAATCTCACATTTCAGGGTATTGGTCAATGTAATGGTAAACCAAACAAAAATAAAACCAAAACCAAAAGTTTAAAAATTACGATAAAACAAGAAATACCCTGAACTCCACAAATATAAAGAATTTAACAAAACTACCCTAAAGTCTAACATAAACTATAAAACATATATTTTCCCACTAATGCCACTCATACCACAATATTTAATTAATAACAAAATTAAACCAAACCAAACCAAACCCACAAACAGAAATGGCCAAGAAATCAAATTACCTGTGTGCGTGGAGTAGCGCAGCGGGTCCGAGATACGACTCGGGGTTCCACCAATAACTCGGGCATGACGTACTGCAACAAGCGCACAAGATACACTCGTACATCCCATCGAGCTTCGCTCGATCCTTCTTGCTCTGCAAAATCTCCTTCCCAGGCACCGACGGTGGGTTCTTCCTCTTCAACCACGGCTCGATACTCTTATACTGATTGTAAAAATTGGTCATGTCGACGACCAAATCCTTGATCACGAACATATGTGGCAATGGTGTGATAGTGGTGGGCGTACCAGATGTGATCTTGGTTAGGCACGCGAGGCCATTACAACCGTCGATGTTCATGGCGCAAGACCCACAGATCCCTTCTCGGCATGATCTACGGAAGGTGACCGATGGATCGACTTCGTTCTTGATCTTGATTAGGGCGTCTAGAACCATGGGTCCACAGTCTTTGAGATCGATCTCGAAGTCTTGGAGTTGAGGTTTGGAAGGATTGTCTGGGTTCCATCTGTAGATGGAGAAGGTCTTGAGCTTGGAATGGCCTTCGGCTTTAGATTGGATTTTTTGGGCTTGAGCTTCGGATGCGTGAGCTCGAACCCTAATTAGGTTTGATGTTGGAGCAGAAAGCCTAGAAATTGCTCTGCGAACAAGACCGCTCGCCATGGCTGCGGAGATTATCAGAACTAAGAGAAACAATTGAAGAAGAAGAGGTGCTGCACCTGCAAGTGACTTCAGCAATTGGAGAAACAAACGTGTTTTTGAGAACAAATAACGAAGGAAAATGATAGGCGGTTCGGGTTTCGGTTCTCATATGTGAAATTACTAAAGTAACCTTTTTATTTTCTTATTAACAGACCTAAAATAATAAATGAATAAAGTAATAAAGGATCGTTTATATATTACCAGGATCGAAGACGGAATGGATGCAACCGTCACAAAATTTCATTTTGTATGGTTCATGGTTTTACAACTCATTTGAGACCGAGACATATCGCTTGAGCAAACTCGATATCAGAGCTGAACGAGACCAACTCACAAGTTACTTTTTTTATCGAGATTTAATATATTATGTTTAATTTTTTGAACGAGATGTCTCAAACATATCGAAAACCTCGTTTGAGATGACTCGGTATCGGGCTTGGATGAGACGAGACGAAAACCAAATTTTAAAATCATGGTATAATTTGATTTTGTTTTTAGAAAATCACTAATAATGTAATTTTTTTATTTTTTATGAAGGCGTGTTTAGACCCGTAAACCCAACCAACAAGGACAAGGAAACTGGTCTGTTAAAATTATAGGGTAGATATCCAAACCTTACTTCAATCGATCTCTATTTTAGAGAAACTCCCTCTATATACTTATTCATGTCTTAAAATATAAAGAACTGAATAAATTTTGAAGGGTTTCTCTAAATTATTATTCATCTTTTTTAACTACCTATTTTATTTTTATTTTCTATTTTTCTATTAATTTCATTTCAATTTTTTCAAGTGAATGAATAATATTTTTAAGAATGACTAATATTTTAGAGAATGAATCGATTAAAGTTCAAATCAGTTCCAAGGTGAAAATCTTCTTCAAATAGAAAAAATTCATAAACATTGAGAGGTCTTACTATCAAATGGGTTCAATCAACTTAGATGACTTGCTTGAGTCATCTTAATATCGAAGGCAATCTAGCGAGGAAGTCATTTTGATTCACAAATATCTCGTCGAAGATGACTTAATTATTAATTTAAAAATGCCAATCCAATCAATTAATTTTTTTACTTTTATATAAAATATTTAATATTATAAATTAAAATTTTATGATCTATATAAAATAAAATGTATACTAGCTTATTTATAAAAAATAATTATTATTTAAATGTAAAAAATACTTATTAACAAAATTAAATGAATTTTATAGGATTTGACTCGTCCAATCAAACCCCTCATTGGCATGTTAGAGAACTTAAGAAAAACAAATCTTAAAATTTATTTTGCAGCAAAATAAAACTAGTAATAATAAAGGCATTGGAGGGGTTGTTTCGGTATTTGAACCTTAATAGTTTCTTTCTCTCACTAGTTTCTTTCTTGTTTATCGGCTGTTATATGTCTACGTGGCGTCTGTCAATCCCTTAATTGATTTTGGAGCGTGGTTTGCTCGCAGTCGCACAACAGTTGTTGGAAAGACAAATACCACGAAGACGTTTACGCAATTTGCATCGAAATTTCCTTTTTTTGCTAAGAGCACTCCAATTCATATGATAGAATTAGATAGTTACTATTGCCACACCAACTGTTGCTAATACCACACCAAAACAATTATTTGGTAATTTATTGTAGGAATTGGTGCGCCATCAGTAAGAGTTAGTGCGGCAATAACAGCTCTCTCGTATTAACCTCCATATTGGGGTGATCTTAGCAAGACTGATTGCTTTTGTATTTTCCTTAAATTTAAGATAATCAGAGTCATTTTAATAAAAATAAAATAAAAATAATTGCAACCAACATGAAGTTACTTAATTTTCAAAGTTAAAAAAAGTATCATTTTTTGTTTTACTATGCAATCGTAAAAATCTTTTAATCAATATTTTAAATTATAAATGAGTCCCTTAGATACATGTACTCTTGCATATGCCACCTTCACGTTTTATTAATGAATAAATCCCTGAACATCGCACCAAATTCTTTCTAAGATAATTAATTTTTTTTTATTATATTGTGTGAATTTACAATATAATCACTTATGATGTTTATTTGTAACCTACCAATATGATAATATCACAGCCCCGAAATAAATACCACCATTAACTATTTTGTGTATTTTTCATTGATGTTTTTTTATCATTTGTTAGTACCATCTTCATCGTCAAGGACAAATCTGAAAATTTTAGAGTCAACTAGACGATTCTAATTAGTCCATTTTCATTACATCTAAAGATGCATCTTTTGTTAATTCTAATATGTTCATATCCCATTTTCACAATTTTATTTATCTTTTATTTCGTCGATCTTCCTATTGTTTCATAAACTTCACTATATATTTCTTCTGACTATGAGTGTAGCTTGTCTTCTTCTTCTTCTTCCCCTAATGCCAGGGGTTTCAAATTTGTTGGTCTGACTAAGAGGGGTGAGGCAATTGGCCTCTTAAAACCATGATTTTTAAACTCGTCCGAGATCGAGACGTATCATCCGAGTTAACTCGATATCAAAGCCTAACGAGACCAGCTCACAATGTGTCATGAGACAACCGCGTATCATAAGATAAGCGAGTCGTCTCGGATGATATTTTCAAAAAACTCGAGTGATGAACGAGATAAACGAGTTTTGCCTCAATTTTCAATTATTTCACCTCCAAATAATTGATAGGTACAATATAAATTTTGTTTTTTGTTTATATATTTTTTTGGATTCATTTTTTAATAAGAATCATTTATGAATTTTTTCAAAATTTTAAAATGGTTAAAAACCATCATCTCAATATCGAACGAGACAACTCAAACAAGATGATACGTATTGTCCAAGTCAACTTGGTATTGGAGCTGAACGAGACGAGACGCGATAACAAGTTCAAAAACCATGCTTAGAACACCATACCCTACCCGAATCCCCTAGGTACATACAATATCCCAAGGGGATGGATCATGGGACATACGTAAAAATAATGTAATAATAATAATTTTTCAAAATATGGGTTAAAAGTTTCAGATTGAGTTGATTTTTTGCGATGATGATCTCTATGATGAGAAGATCATCCTAAAATAAATTAGTCCAATCGGAAATTTCTAACCCCATCAAAAGTGATTTAGAATTTGGACTGTCAATGTTTTACCAATAATTTGTAAACTACTTTTGATGGACTTAGAAGCTTCGGATTGAGTTGGTTTTTTTTTTAGGATGATCTTCTCGTCATATAGACCATCCTCACAAAAAATCAACTCAATCCAAAACTTCTAACCCATATTTTAAAAAATTATTGTTTTTACACATGTCCCATGATCCAGCCTCATATCCCAATTCCCCCTACAAACCACACATATCAGATAAGGAAGATAAATACATATGGGTAGCCAACAAGGGGGTTTAAACTCAAGACCTCACCTTTGTGGGAGGGATACTTGGTCACTGCACCCAATGCTCTGATTGATTGTAGCAAATCTTTGTTACACATGATCAAATCATTTCAATAGACTTTCATTGTAGAATGTATGTGGAAATATCCGATCATATTGGTTTTTCAAATATTTTTCCACCACCATAAGGTTGGTTGGTCGAAAATATAGAGATATTGAGTTTTTGAAATGTTTAGAAAATTGTGGTTATTAAATTGAATGAATTACGATCCGCCCCATGCAATGTAAAAGACATGTGGGTTATGGAAAATAAAAACAAGAATGATAGCCTAGGGTGCTAAGTTTTTAGTTGTGACCATCATTACCAGTTCCACCATGCATTTCCTTTGGTCATTGATCTATTTACTTTTGGCCCACCCACTCCATGGCGGACCTTCACATTAACGAGTGATTTATGGTCATCGCTGCTTTTTCATTGTGAATCAAAATGAGGATTCAAAGTATGTATCTAAAGGACTTCGAGAAAACAAATATAGAAGATATAAATCATTATAGTGTGATAGTCCACTAAAGTTGGGTTGAAAATTCATGGATAAAAGAAACGACATTTGAAATTTGAATGTGTGTAGGGACTTGAGACCATTTCAAGAGTTTTTCACTGACCCCGAAGGATCCAAAAGCAAATGAAAAATGTCAAAAGAACACGGCCACGAACTTGGATGGGGGAATATAATGAAATATGAAACTTCTTTTGACTACATTCATTATCTTGATAACATTGTATATTTAAAAAAAAAGGTAGTTCTTGTTACACCCACCATTTGATGTAAGTGTACTTTAATAAATTATAGCAATTGAATGGATACACCTCTCGTACTAGGTGCACTAACCTACCAAATCCTTTTCTATACGGATTTACATTTCTCACGTAGTCTTGATCTTGTTCTTCTCGACTCTCCATCTCTTTCTCATTCATTCAAGCTTCTTGTTATTTGCATATATTACGGTTTCAATGACGATTTCATGATACAAGAATCAATATCCTTAGAATACGATCAACTCAATCCGTTTTAAACATGGTTTAAAAAAAAAGAAAAGAAAAGAAAAGAAAAAAAAAACTATGTCAATATTCCATATTCCAGTGTCGACATAACTTTGGTTATGTCGACATTGGTCTATTGATATTGGGAAAAAATAAATAAAAATCCCATGTTGATAGGCACCACGTACATGGCTTTGTCTATGTTGATAGGCACCTCGATAAATCCATATCAAGAGGTGGTTGTGACACAGGAATAAAAAACCATTTTTATGTCTACAAAAATCAAAATAAAATTATGTAAAAATCAACATCCCTTGATGTAATTTTCAAAATCTGAACCTTGAAAGTTTTAGAGACGAGGAATGAACCGAAAATACAAAAATGTGAGTTACTCGTTTCGTCTTTTATACGTGAGACATGAACAAGAATGTTGGGATTTCTTTTTAAATGCGGTTGGTGCACTTATAAAAAATTGTGGGACATTGGATAATTTATTTATTTATATTAAGGTGATGCACTTACGTCAAAACATTGGTGCTAATAGAGTGATCCATTAAAAAAAACTTATAGGATCGACAGGATTATATGATCTCATAATATTGGACCCCAATCAATGTATTTGATCCATTAGATTGGATCTTGATTCAGGATTTGTAAGGTATTGAACTGGTATGATGAACAACGATGGCAATTTGACAAGGATGTCAATTGCTACCCATATATCCAAAACCGAATCCAACCCTTTCTACTGGAGTCGATTAGAATCAGGTCTCTTCGAATCGAATAGAATAAGAATCAAAATCGGTAGAAATTGAACCTTAGAACCAACTAAAGAGGATTTTTTTTTTGTGGGTAGTTCAGATTTTATTCCATTTGATTCTCACTCCCATTGAAAAATAACATTGACCACACATCACATAACCATTTTCGAAAATAATATAATTACGGGTCTCTTGGAATCATAGATTAAGAATCAAAATCGATAGAAATCGAGCCTTAGAACCAAATAAAGAGAATTTTTTTTTTTTTGAGTGGTTCAGATTTTATTCCATTTGATTCTCACTCCCATTGAAAAATAACATTGATCATACATCACATAACCATTTTCCAAAATAATATAATTATGGGTCTCTTGGAATCGAATAGATTAAGAATCAAAATCGGTAGAAATCGAGCCTTAGAATCAAATAAAGATAATTTTTTTTTTTGGGTGGTTCAGATTTTATTCCATTTGATTCTTATTCCCATTGAAAAATAACATTGATCATACATCACATTACCGTTTTCGAAAATAATATAATTACGGTCGATCTCTTGGAATCGAATAGATAAAGGATCAAAATTGGTAGAAATCAAACCTTAGAAACAATTAAAGAGAAATTTTTTTTTGGTAATTCAGATTTTATTTCATTTGATTCTCACTCCTATTGAAAAATAATATTGATCATACATCACATGACCATTTTCACAAATAATATAATTACCGGTCTCTTGGAATCTAATAGATTAAGAATCAAAATCGGTAGAAACCAAACCTTAAAACCAAATAAAGATATATATATATATATATATATATATATATATTATTTTTGGATAGCTCAGATTTTATTTCATTTGATCCTTACTCCCATTGAAAAATAATATTGATCACATGACCTTTTTTGAAAATAATATAATTACGAAATCAGATATAACTATAGAAAGAATGACCAATTTGGTAATATACACAACCTGGATTCTTCGATAGACCTTCAACGTGTAAAGGGGAGAGAGATATAATGATGCATTGTCGTCTGAGAATATTCGAACGCGACGTTTAAGAAATCATACAGTTTTCGTCATAGATAATCATAAAAAAAAAAAGATCGAAGACCTCGTCACTTTTTGCTTTGTTTCTCCCTCCATTTTCTTCCGAAAGTTTCTTTCAGCGATCTCTTTTTCCCGCGTTGTCTGCTTAGTTTCTAAGCCGCGTTTCTTCTCTCCAACACGTCAACCTGAATACTAGAATCTCTCCACATTCGAAACCATCAATTCAATACTATTCGTCTTAGATCTGATTTAGAATCCGTTGCAGAGCTCCAGTTTTGGTCAAATTAGGGTTCCAGAGCTCTAATTCGATGGAAACATAGGATTTCGAGGACTCCGGAGCTCTAATTTTATTTAAATTTAGGGATTCAAGGTTGTAACAATGGCGAGGGTTCGAGGCAACTGGGAGAGACTGGTTCGAGCGACCTTACAGAGAGAACAGCTTCGTAGTGCTGGGCAAGGTCACGAAAGAACTTCAAGTGGGATTGCTGGTGCTGTCCCTCCTTCGCTGAAGAAGACGACGAACATCGATGCAATTTTACAGGCAGCGGACGAGATACAACCCGAAGATCCAAATGTTGCGAGGATCTGTAAGTTTATTTATTTTCGTCTCGAATTTCAGAGTTTAGATACAGTAGTGTGATTGAAACGAACGTAAATTTTAGTAGATTAGATAATAAGTTGTCCAATGAGTTTGGTTTCTTTAGTGGTAAATGATGAAGCTTTATATATTTATAAAAAGATATCATTAGAAAAAAAAAAAGAGGAAGCTTTATTTGGGCCTGTAAGTTTATTTATTTTTGTCTCGAATTTCAGATTTCAGATACAGTAGCGTGGTTGAAAAGAACTAACATTCTAGTGGATAATAAGTTGTCCAATGAGATTGGTTTCTTTATTGTTAAAAGTGGAAGCTTTATTTGGATAAAAATGGGGAATTAAGGAACCAAATATTAAAAACTAACTACTCTTCAGTGAACATCAATAAAGACTAAAAGAGAACCAACAAATTACATATAAGCAAAGAACCATCAAGCATTTAAGCTATCCAAACTAGAAAGAAAATATACAAAACAATAGCTCCTATAGTTCATTAGAACAAAAGCCCAAGTATATATAGTGATCATTAATCAAAGTGGGGTGATGGCTGTATGATGAGATCCATGCTCCAGGGTTGCCACAATAGTCGCAAAATTCTCCCAATTCTTCAGAAAAGTCGTAAAATTCTCCAAATTAGGTGTTAGCAGAGCAAATCGACGAATTAATTAACTACTCCTCAATTAATCATAGAATATGATAACATTTTTATCATCCACCTTCATATTTTTTTTTTTTGCTGCAATTATTTTCCGACACAGGACATCTGCTCTGTTGGTGTTGGCTCAATTTGATGTTTAATTGCTGAGCGGGTTGGGCACTGTCTTACCTTTCACCAATTTTACAATTCTTTGAGTTTGCTAGTGTTCATTCTTAATTTGGTTCTCCAGTTTAGTGTGGCTTGTTGCAGTTGTAATTGTAATTATTTTATGTGTATAGATGTCATTACCAGTAAGCCAAAATACAATGTTAGGTGGTTGAGAAATCCAACCTAAACACTTGGGCACTTCTGATCATAGATATACGAGCAAGACAGATGTGGTCAGCAATTAGGTATCAAAGACTTATTTGCACCCTACAATAATATATCCTATTCAATACTAAGTCCTCACAAAATAAACCACGATCCAACAGGGTTCAGCAATCAGATGACTCTTGTGTTGGTATTTCTATGCCATTTATACAAATTGTCAATTTTTTTAGACTCATTTTTGGTACTGAACGTTATAACATAGAAGTCTAGTTTCTGTGCAATTCTTCGCTGGCTTTGTTATTAAAATGTTTTTTTCTTCTTTGTACTTTTGATAAAATTATGGTTGTATTTTTCACTAAATCACTTCTCTTGATGATTAGTATGCGAGCAAGCATATTCAATGGCGCAAGGCCTGGACCCCAGCAGTGCTGGTAGAGGTGTACTTCAATTCAAGACTGGTTTAATGTCTGTGATTAAGGTATTCCTCAAGTAATCAACTTCGACATTGATTGTCTCATATACAGATTTTGTACATGTTTATTGTTGGTGTCATTGTACATACGTAAAATCTGATAAGCTTTCGGATGGTTCGTTTATTCAAGCTTCACTTTTCATTTAAGCTTCATATGTTTTGCTGAACTTGTGGGACTTTAGCTATTTGCTGGACATTGTGCAGCAAAAACTCGCCAAGAGAGAGGGGGAAAGAATCGATCGTTATCGTGATATTGAGCATTTGTGGAAATTTTACCAGCTCTATAAGAGAAAACATAGAGTGGATGATATCCAAAGAGAGGAGCAAAAATGGAGGGAATCTGGAACATTCAGTGCCAATCTGGGAGAGTACGTGTAGCTTTTATGTATTTCTTCTTAATTTAACTTCCTTGAAATTGACTGTCTACTAATAAACATCTTTTCTCTATCAATAAAAGAAGAAAAAATGAACAATAGTTTGTGCATCATTCATCATGAAGACATATGAGATGTGCAAATTCCTTAAAAACGAGCCTACAAATTCCAATAAAGACCAAAACTTATAGAGTTGGAAGCTTATTTATTTATTTTCACTTGTTACTAATTTCTTCTTATGTTCTTAGCCTTTTTATGTTGTCTAAAGCCTATGTCTCTCAACATACAACACCCTTTTCATGGTTGTACCGCTATTATTAACTCGTGTTTTTGACCTTCAAGTTTTTTGTTGTTGTTGTTGTTGGAAAATATTCTCTTTTTTTTTGTTCATAGTTTTTTGTTTTTGTTTTTTTAATGATAAATTTTGTCAATAAGTATTATTATGGGATGATTTGAAGATTCTGAGTTCCTGTGATGGGATGTTTTTAATGGATTGGATATTGTTGCTGTTAGAGAGAACAATCACTGCACACTTGCTAAATTTGAAAACTTGTGTCAGGTTGATCCCTCTCTCTCCCATGCTTGTCCCCCTCCTTTCCCCACTACTTTTACCTGCTCGCTTGTTATATCCTTGAATTTATACTCCGCCTTATCAACAGCTTATTGGGTACCCCAGTCTGTCTATCGGACTATGATATTGGGATGTGGAAAAGTCATGCGGGAGTTGGTTTTATCCATTTTGGGTTTGTTTTTCTTTTGGTGTAAAGCGTTAAGGGAGTTTGGGGAGTCTTTCTTGATGATTTTGTGGGGAGATGGGATCAAACTTGTATTATAGAGTATATGTAATGGGTGTTGGGGTTCTTTTGCTTGCTCGTGCACTTCCGACTTTCCAGCTTTCATTATTTGGGTTTCTCGAATCCCATTTCCTTACCTTTATTATTTGTCTACTTCTTCAAATACGATTTTGATTGTCGATCATCTTATTTCTCGGTACGAGGATTATTGAATTTTGCCACATGTGCAAATCAAGTGGGCGCTTTGTTAACTATCTTCTCATTAAATGCAAGTTTGCTCAAGCTATTTAATCCCATTTTATTTGTCGCATTGGTATCTCTTGGATTTTACCTAGATCAATCATCTGGTTGTTCCACTATTGGCGTTCCAATTCATTTTATTCTGAAAGAAAATCTTGTGGCATTTGATGCTGTTTGTGGCCTATTGGGGCTTTTGGAGGCAGAGGAATGGATAGGCCTTTGATGGTAAGGAGCTTCCGGTTTAGGAGATGCTCAGCAATATATTGCTCTTTATTTGTGCGTACTCTTCGAAGAATTCAAGTCTCTTCTCTTCTATGATTTTTTTTAGGTGCACACTTGTTTGTTCAGAGTAATGTAATTAATGTTATCGCTTGGTCCCCCTTCCCTTTCTTTGGGATTTGTTTTGTTTTTCAAGATAGGTCTTCTTGACCTCGTTTTATATGCTTTTCTGCCTCCTACGATATTTAAATGTACCAATAAATAATTGGCCTTAAATTTGGTGAAAGGTTTTTCTTTGGATAGTGGTAGCTTGATCATATCCCATCTGCTCAACTCCAAGGAATCTTAGATCTTTCCCATGTTGTTTCGAAGCTTTGTTTTCTGTTCTTATCATAAATCTTCAAAATGACTAAATATTAGGGTGGGAGAGGTTGGTGAGATCCACATATGTGAGTATTAGTATATGATAACACTTAGGTATTCGATGCCGATGTTAGCTATATGTTAGCCTGGACAGTTATATTAGATGTCTAGTCATGTTGATGATTTTAGGGGCGTTCTCAACATTTTCAGAAACTTGGTTGCGGTACGTTGATGAGTTATTGTAGACTTGTAGTTTTGACACTACTAATATGTCCATTGAAAGACTCGGGGTACAATATGGGGTTATGTGTTTTAGAAACATGATTTTTAGATTTAGACGTTTATCACGTGAGTCGGTGAAAATGTCTTCTATAACTCAGAATTTTATGAAAATCTAATGATTTCAATATATATATTTTCTTATCGTAGATACCCCCACCTTCAGGTGAGACTAGTCCCACGGTTACACGCACTGCCCCCTCGAAAAGTCTTACGTGCAACTGGTTGAGTCAAGGGTCAACCAGACCCATTTTCGAAACTTTTAACCCATATAGGACAAACATTACCTCCCTAATATTGTCTGTTGAACATAACCCATATATGTATATATATTTGGTAAGTAATTTCATATGATATATTTCTAGTGCTTTATTTTTATAATTGAATTTCGCCACATGATTTGTACTTATTGAGCTTTTAAGTTTACCCTTATTTATTCATCTTAAGTGTGAAGAATATCCAGAGGAAAATACATTTTGGATTATTTTGGGGGATTGTTAGTTTGTTTTGTACTTAATTGAGGAGTACACTAAGTACTAAAATTTTTGAGTTCCTTGTTTCGTTTTCTTGGGGCATGGTCTGGGACTTTGACTTTATAAGATCATTCAATAATTGGGAATTTGATTCCATTCGTGGGTTTCTCGGCCGAGGATGTCAGAGTCTGGGAGTTGGGGAAAAAATGCTTTTCATTTCGTTCCTTCCATCGGGTTTTGTCTAGCTCTTTAAAGAGTTTTCCTGCTATGGGAGTGTGAACGCCACTTTCTTTATCTAGGTGATGGTTAGAGGAAACATTTCGACTTTGGATAATGTGATGGAGAGGGAATTTTTTGAATCATGTTTTTCTGCATTGTGTGGTGGCCTCAAAAGTTTGGTCATACTTTATTGATTTGTTTGGAGTGGCAGGTTGTTTTCCAAGCTCCATGTGGGAGGTTTTCGCGAGTTGGTCTCAAGTGGGTAGGGCTTCTTAGTGTTCACAAGGAGATTGTGGAGTCTCGTTCCTTTGCATTGTGTTGGGGGGTGTTGAAGGAAAGGAACATGAGTTACATGAGGGTGTTCGAGGAAAAAGAGAGAGGATCATGATATCATCATGGATGTTTTGGGTTTCCTATTCTATTGGAGTTCAATCTTTGCTGAAGCCATAGGAATTTTCTTTGAGGATTTCGTGGGTAAATGAGAGTGGGTTTGTAATAGAACGAGAAACTTTTAAGTTTTTTTTTTCCTTCCTTTCATTCTTGTTTGTATTTCTTCTTTTGGAGTGGTCATCTCGACCATTGCCCTTTAGCATATTTGTTTCATTCATAAAAAATAAAAAAAAACACTTACGATTACACTCAATAGTATATTTTAGGACTTTTACCTGGACTGACGGTGTGATCAATATTTATAATAGTTGCTCAGAGAATTATATAATTGTGTGAATGGAGTTTTATATAAATATGTATGGTCGTATGGAAATATGATTATTTTGAATTAAAGATCCACACTCCATGAGCGTATAATTCGGAGGAGATACTGCCAAATATTTCGTTGAAAAAAGTTTGATTTGAGTTTCTAAATCGAGATAAGATAAGATTATTAGATGTGCTGATTGCACCTTTTGGGCAAGTGGTTATGGAGGTTTGGGGTTAATCAAAGCCTTTGGAGATTGGTTATTGTGGCTAAATTTGGGGAAGAGTCTTTTGGTTGTGGAGTTTGGAAGGGAATTCAAAAGATTCTTCCCTTTGTTTAGGGATAGTGTGAGGTTTATGATCGGGAATGGGTCAAGGGTGAGGTTCAGGGAGGACTGTTGGTGTGGTGTTGTTCCCCTTAAGGAGCAGTTTTTGATACTATTTGAGTTGTCCTCAAAGAAGTAGGCTCCTATCTCCTCCTTTTTGTCATTCTCGGGTCATAGTGTGGATTGGGACTTCAGCTTCAAAAGATGTTTTAATGATTGGGAAGTCATCTTAGTGGCCAACTTGGTCTTGATTGTGACTATTTACCTAGGTGAGGAGGATTCTCATGTTTGGGAGCTTGATAGAGGCGGGTTGTTCAAGTGCTATTACCAAGGTGCTAGCGAGTAGGCTTCCTGAAGTGGAGGTTTGGGGTCCCTTAGAGTGGTTTTCTTCATCTGGGTGGCCTTTTTTGGGAAAATCTTGACTTTGGACGATGTAATGAAGAGAAACATTATCTCAGTAAATTTTTGCCGTTTCTGCAAGGTTGACAAGGAGATCATATTTTGATTCATTGTTAGTTGGCTCGAGAAGTTTGGTCTTGTTTCTTGAACCTTTTTGGTGTTGTTTGGTGCCTGTCAAGGTCGTTTCGTGGCTTGGTGGAGTTTGGTTAACTATTGGGATGAGTTTCTCAGCGTTCAAGAGGAAACTTCGAAGCATCACTCCTGCTGCTATCTCTTGGGGGATCTGGAAGGAGAGGAACATAACGACCTCAGAGGGGAGAGAAAACCCGGTGCAAGACGTTATTCTCTCCATTTTGGGGTCTTCATTGCTTTGGAGTGAAGTGTTTCAGAAATCAAAGGGAATTTTCTTTCAGGATTTTGTTGAGTAGTGGGATTGGGTGTGCAACATCACTGTGTACTTGATTTTTTCTTTTTTTCCTTTGTTTGTGTCTTGTTTCTTGTCCTTTTTATGGTCACATATCGACCATACTTTTCTTGTTAATAAATAATATTCACTTACCAAAAAAAATTGATTGCACCTTGAGAGCTAGGAAGGATTCCAGATCCTAGGACGTGATAGATGGTGTGGTGAGGCCCCCCTTATGGGTGCTTTCGCAACCATTTACCCTTTGCTTGGTTACGAGGGATCTTCTTATTAAGAATTTTACATTTGGAATGGTGAAAATATGTCTTGAGAATTTGGTTTCAAAAGAAGGATTATGGTTGGGAGTTAAATCGGTTTTTTACTTATCCCAAATTGCTTTATAGTTTTAATCAATATTTATCTTTTGGATAAGAGATCCTGGATTTATGGCTTATCAAGGTGTGTTTTACCTTAGATGTTTCTGTAACTGATGAGATTTGACCTTCTTGGGAGGTACCCCAATTTATTTATTTTTATTTAATTATTTTTTGTTGTTGTTTTGGAGTTTATGATCCCATCCAAGGTAGGTTTTTCCCCCTTCGGACTGGACCCCTCTGTAAATCCCTACCATTGATCACTTTAGATTAAGGAACTTTTGTGTGTTAAATTTATGTTCCCTATGTGATAGGAATGCTTTGAATCATATTTTTCTCCCTTGTCCTATTGTTCATAGAATTTGGTGTTGTATTTTTCTTCAATTCAATGTGGCCTACATGTTATTCCTTTCTGTTATGGATGAATGCTGTAGCTGGCGCATTGCAGGTTTTTCTTCAATCTTATTGGGGTCTTTTGAAGGTTTGTATGGCTTTTGAAGGCAACGATATCTCCAAAATATCATATGCAGCCTACAATCTTTAGTATTCCTCTAGTATATGATTTTTTAAGGAGTGCAAGAGAATATTCTTTTAAGGTCTTGTATTCTAAGGGGGTATGTTTCAAAAGAAAATATTATGGATCTTTCTTTAGTTGTTTTTTATTTTTCTTTCTTGTTTCAGGTTGGAACTTAGATCTTTGGAAATGAGAAGGGTTTTTGCTACTCTGAGGGCCTTAATTGAGGTGATGGAGGCACTTAGCAAAGATGCAGGTCCTGATGGGGTGGGGGGACTAATTATGGAGGAGGTATGCTTCTAGTTCTTGAGTTATTGCTTAGAGGTACACATTTAAGCATGCAAGAGTAAATTGTATTCTTCCCATGGTTACAAAGTCGGAGTACAAGTTTAAAACAACTAGGGAAAGCTTCGAAAAAAATGGGAAACGAGAAAGAAGCCACATAACATAAACAATAAACAATAAAAAATACATTACTCATTGGATTTTGTGTTTACACATGTGTTTTCTCATTAGTCATTCTTCTTGAGTCATTGGAACTCGATCCTATTTATATTTATATTAGAGCTTGCCCGTGCCTACGACACATGCATCCTTTATGGGGTTAAGGAGGTAAAAACGAAAAAAAGAAAATTTGTTTTTGGAGGGGTATTATTAAAAATCATTGAGGTTAATGGGGTAAAATAGAAAAAACAATGAAGTTGGAGAGGTATTATTAAGCAAGGGGGAAAAGAGGAAAGACAATAAAGTGGGTTAAAAGGGTAAAAGAGGAAAGATAGTAGGTGGTAAAAGTCGAGGGATATTATTGAAAATTGGGGGGGGGGGAGGAAATACACTAAAGTTGAAGGGGTGAAGAGAAAAGGCAAACTTGTGGTTGGATGGGACGTTTATCCCTCACAACTATAGCACGAGTGGGTCCCACTCTACTGCAGTTTTGTAGGGGATAAACATCTCACTCCAACTATAGTGGAGTGGGGTCCATACTACGCAATTTATTGTCTTTCCTCTTAACCCTTCTTCAATTTAATCATCTTTCCTCTCCTCCTCCCTTTTCCAATAATATCCCTTAAATTACTATCTTTCCTCTTTTACCCCTTTAACGTCAAAGAAGATGCGATTATGGCACGAGCAAATTCTAGTGCGTGTGTGTGTGTATATATATGAGGAAGCGTTCAGAGGCCCTAAAGAGAGCCAAACATTTTTCAATATATAGAATTTTCGGATGGGCTGATTTTTTGTGAGGATGATCTCTATGATGAGGAGATCGTTTTCTCAAAAAATCAGCCCATTCTAAAACTTCTAACCCCATCAAAAGTGGTCTACAAATAATCGACGATCCACGATTCTTCAACTTGTAACCTGGGGTTAGAAGTTTCAGAATGGGCTGGTTTTTTGTGAGGATGATCTCCTCACCATAGAGATCATCTTCACAAAAAAGTCAGCCCATTCTGAAACTTCTAGCCCATATTGAAAAATGTTTGGCTCTCTTTAGGGCCTTCGGATGCTCCCCATATATATACACATATAATATACATTAGATATTTATTCCAAGGCTTTGATATCATTTTGATAAGGAAAACACATTGTTGAATATCTATTCTTGATAACGTGTTTTCTCACACAATTATAGTTATGAATGCTAAAAAAAGTTAAATCAACATATCTTTTGTTCAAAATGACACGCTATTGAATAAAATTAAAAACCAGAACATTAAGATACTATCATTAAATCCCTTATGAATCATCGAATCCTATCTTTTTTATCACAAAATTCATGAACCAAATCACAAACAACCATAAGACCCCATTTAAAAAAAAAATACAAAAACGTGTTTAAAACGTAAAATGTGTTTAGGATGAAAGGTAAGAGATTTTCTTTTAAATGCTATCGCCAAAGATGCAAAATGTGTTTTTTAGTGACTGGTATTTTCTAGCGTTTTTTTTTTGTCTCATTCAATAGTGAGTTTTCACAATTTATGCTATATATAGAACTGATGTATTTCCAAATCTTGTGTTCAAGATGCTCTTCACTGGTCCTGATTCCTGTGAGCCATTCTTGGCTTATTAGCTCATATAACCTGAATGTCATAGAGTGTGTGTGTGTGTGTGGTGGGGGGGGGGGGGTGGGCCGGCGTGCGTGGGGGAATTCAAAGATTTTGAAGGTTATCTCTATCATTATATCATGTTTCTATTCAAACTGCCAGGCTCCTTTTGTATTTGTTAGCTGGAATTTGTTATGAATTTATTCTTGGCTGGTAATCACAGTTGCCTTTTATGGTTTATTTCAGCTACAAAGGATCAAGAAATCAGATGGGACATTGACCGGAGAACTTATACCATACAACATTGTACCCTTGGATGCACCATCCTTAACCAATGCTATTGGAACCTTCCCAGAGGTCAGTGTCAACCTCATTTAGTACAAGATTTGTAGTTAATGGTTTAAGGGTGTTCTTTTAGCTGGATTCATCCAAGATCTTGCTTACATATTATTCACTCGACGTCCTAAATATAATCAGTTCATGATGCATGTGATGCCTTTATTCACAATTTCAATGACTTAGTATATTCGTTTGCAAGAAGTGGTGCAATAATTTTATCTGTGCATGAGGTTCTCTCTTAACTATTTGGAATCCGTGATAGTTTATATTGTTGCTTTTTTACTTTTTTATTTCTTTAGCTGAATAGTTTATACTGTCAATAAAGGAAAGGACAGGAAAGAAAGTAGTATTTTTTTTTCCCTTTATAACAATAGTCTTTATATGATATTTTTGATTAATCAAAAATAAAATAAACTTGTTGACTTTGTTTATCTGTGCAGGTTAGAGCGGCAATATTTGCCATAAGATACACTGAGCACTTTCCGAGGTTGCCTGCTGATTTTGAGAGGCCTAGGCTACGAAATCTGGATATATTTGATTTGTTGGAGTTTGTGTTTGGTTTCCAGGTTTGTGTGTTTGTATATTGTACCTTCTGATCTTTGCTTATCAATTCATGCATGCCTTGGTTCCAAATATTGTGTGCTTATTGTTCTTTCCTGTGGTGGAAAATGCTGTTATGATATATTGATATAGAGCATAGAACAATTTTGTACCTGCATAACATATGTACTCTTTTGTACTCATGAACTTTTGTACATAAACACAAGTGCGCACAGACACGATGTATCCGTTTAGCTGTAGCATATCTGATTGATGGTGTGTGTTATTTGCATATGTTGTGTTGATCAATGGGACTTTTAAGGGAAAATTATAGCTTTGGAGGGGTAGTTCAAAACACTAGTTTTAGAAGTAACTAGGGCCCAAACATGATTCAATGCAACTTTAGCTTGGACACTCCCAAGGACGAGACAATAGTTAGGATTGATGGCAAGATCTTGAAAGAAGATTCTAATTTAGCCTTTTTTACACATCCTAATGAAATTTTGTTCCTATTTGAATGGAAAATTTTCAATATTGCATTATTAGAAATAGTGGGAATTTTTAATTGTATGAGAATAATGAGTGAAAAAGAAGGAAGATAAGGTACTTATTCTTCTTTTATTTTATTTGTTGCCTGACTATGCCTTTTCCATTGAAGTGCATCTCAATTTGAAAAAATGCTTGTCACTCCAAACAACGAAAAAGGTGCAGAATTCAATAATGTCGTGGATTCTAGTAGGCCATATAATTATTAGTACATATATTTACAGTATGGTGGTTCTGTAATTTGTATTTTCTTTACTGGGTTCTTGGTTAATGACACAGTGATGCATTCAACTTCTCTGCTTGCAGAAGGACAATATCAGGAACCAGCGTGAAAATGTAGTTCTCTCTATCGCAAATGCCCAATCTCATCTTGGCATACCTGTTCAAAATGAACCAGTGAGTAGTGCACTTGATCTGAATAGATGTTTGATATTTTAACTTGATCAGTATTATACATTTCTTTATAATTTATTATGTCTTGAAGTTAGCCCTCTGAATTGGGCTACATGAGAGATATAATGTGTAACTAATGCTAGGTTCAGAAATTGATGTGATTTAGTAAAGACATTGATTTGATTTAGTTCTTGAGGTGAGCATTTCCTACATTCTCTAATCCATTTCTTAAAAGTTTGACTCATCTTGCATTTTTTCCAGAAGATTTCTATTTATGTAGAACTTCAAATATTGAATTTTAGTGGTAGAACTATCGTGTGCTATATTGTTGGAATTATATAACCATACCATAACATCACCAGTCCTTTTTACAAGTAATGTAAATACATGTATTACACCAAAATTGCATGTTCACATTGTCATTATTATTGTTATTGTTACTATTTTTTTTTGGATACAAAAAATGGCAATTTGTGTACCTCTTCAGCTTTGTTTCTATCTGAGATAGGAGGTTCAAGGTTGTCAAATCTATCATCTGGAGGGAAGAAATCGCTCCACTTTTTAGGAGCTTCCTGTAATCAGATGAGATTTTGAGGGGCATCTTTTGTTTTTTTGAGTTGGTATCTGGTATTAGGAGATTTCTCAAAAAAAAAAAAAAAAAAAAAAACAAAAAAGAGTGAAGTATTTGGTCTTAGGATTAATCTTTCAAAAAGGATCATTAATCTGGGTTTTTGTAATTTTTGTTGCGAAGTATTTTTTTTTCTTACTTTTTTCCTGGTAATTGTTCCTTTTTTCCCGCTTTTTCTTTCGTTACTTGCCCACATATTTGGGCTTGGATATAACTCATTTTAAATAACAAAGGCCCTGGCTATGGATAGAGTGGAATGGCCAAATGGGGGAACAAGATTCGTTTAGCCCACCCCAAATATTTGGCATAAGACATTTTAGGTGAGTCTTTGGGGTTGGGGTTGGTGATTAGTTGGAAAGGGAATTGGGTTGTTTGAATATCGTGAGTTGGAAAGCATATTAGATTAGTGCCCTGGCTATGTTTGAGTGTCGGGAGCATTCGTTTCAAGAGATTATCATCAACATCCTTGAGTTTCTATTTTTCTGGAGCAAAGCCTTTCCAGTGTCTTAAGCGTTTCTTTTTTGAAGATTTTCCTTTTAGATGAGATTTGGTATATATGGCTTCTGAGTAGGGTAAGATTTTTGTGTGTACTTTGCAGGAGGTTGTTTTCTCCCCTTTTTTTTTTCTTCTTTATTCTTTTCCTTTTGTTGTCATCTTTGAGTGGTTGCCTTGACTTCCTTTGTTTCTCCTTTGATTTTTTCTTATATAAATGAATAACAGAAAAAAAAAAAATCATTGTGAATGGCCTCCTTTATTAGGCCTTCTTTTTGACCACTTGGAATACCTGGGTTCTTATAGATTGGTGTTTGATCTCTCTTGTATTTGGCACACTTATGCTTCGACAGTTTGACCTCAAATAATTTTTTTCATTCTTATTATCAATTTTATACTCGACATTAGGATTTTGCTACAGCTGGTCCAAGACGGGTACCGAGTGCTAGGGGTTATTCTTTGAGGATTTTGTTTTTAGGTAGTATCACATGGAATTACGGTTATATAATTCTTTCCTGTTCTTGTTGTCTTTGGTACTCTCTCTCTTCCCATGTGAGTTGTTTATTCTTTTTCTATTAATGAAGTTTATACTTACGAAACTTTAAAAAAATGCTATGCATGGTTGTGCATTCATATTTAAAATTTCCTTATGCTAGCCTTGTGCTATGGAGGGAGTGGTGAGGATACTAATTAAATTGTACAATCTCTCTGTTATTATTTGTCACATACAGAAGATAGATGAGAAAGCTATAACGGAGGTTTTTCTGAAGGCTCTGGATAACTACATCAAATGGTGCAAATACTTGCATGTACGTCTTGCATGGAACAGGTAGTTTCTAATACTTAGTTGCTTTTCGGCAATCTTATATTCTATCCTTCCATAAACTAACAAATCGAAAATGCCAACTTCCGCAGTTTAGAAGCAATCAATAGGGACAGGAAGCTTATTTTGGTTTCTTTGTACTTTCTCATCTGGGGTGAAGCTGCAAATGTTCGATTTATTCCCGAATGCATTTGCTATATATTTCACCATGTGAGTATCTTAGATTGCTGGTTAGTCTGCGATTCCCCATTGCCATTCTGAATTTTAATAACTTATTTGTTTGATTCTTGTACTTGCCTATCAAATTGTTTCTCTTTTATGAAATTAAAGATGTTATGGTACACAATACCCATTATCTTAAGAAGTTGTTGATCTGTCAATCTGAACATTTCTGGGTGTAGAAATGGTTTGGTCTTGGTGCATTGGTCTGACCTGATACCATTTGCTTGACATTTGTCATGGGCTGATCCTTTACCCCACAATCATTTGTTGTACGTTCCTTTGCATATTCATTAATCACTGTACCGCTTCTTAGGAAGGAACATAAACTACTAGTTCCCACTTCCGATTAAGATTTTGCAACTCTTTTTGTGTTCCTTGGGTACTCATACCATAGGTACTAGTGGTAACTATTAAGTTACAATGGGGTTTGAAGCTGATGTGAAAAATCACAGCTGTGAATCTGTGGTATTACCCTCCCTTCATCAAGTTGGAGATAAACATAAGCATCTATTAGGTTTTACTTATTTCACTGGGCTCAGATACTAAATAGTCTCTTATTCTTTACCTTTAGGGGTATTTATTAGAACCGTAAGCCCTCATTTCTTTGGCAGTTTGGTTTATATTTACACATCATGGACATTTAACCATAATAAGCTTTTTTATGCATCTTTATCCATAACGAGCTTTATTATAATCTTAAAAGGGTATCCATTATGTGATATGCAGATGGCAAAGGAGTTGGATGCAATATTAGACCACGGGGAGGCTAAACGAGCTGCTAGCTGTATTAATCAAAATGATTCCGTGTCTTATCTTGATCAAATCATTTGTCCTATTTACGAGACAATGGCTGCGGTCAGTGCCTTCTTTATGTTACTTCTCTGGTTTTAGTGCAAGTACAAAAGAACTCGAACATTATCTAGTTGCTTTGTAAACTCATCAATGACTTCCATGTTGAAAGTCAGAATATTAGCACCTACAGCTATAGTATGTCTTGATTATAAATATAACCATGTTGCTGACCATGGTTGGTGAAATTCCCATCTTCCAAGGACTGTTAAGGTGAGATTCATGAGCGTGGTTGTGCTTTTCAGGTCGACTAAGATGAATCACCCTTAACCATGCTATGGTAGTGAATTATTCTATTCACTTTCTTATGCTGTTGCCTAGTATTTGTTGGAATGCACCTTGAATGCTTTCTCTAAATTGATGAACATGACTGGAAATCACCTATTTAGAAGCCAGATGGTAAACTTCATATAGATTCAGGACCAATATGCATAATCCTTAAGAGATTAAAAATCTACAAAAAATTATGGCTGACTTTTGAAAACCTTGTATGTGGTTCTTCCAGCTCTCTCTCTTAGAGTTTACTTTCTGTTGACATTTTTTATTATTATTCTATCCGTTGTTATATTTACAGGAGGCTGCTAGAAATAACAATGGGAAAGCTGCACACTCGGCGTGGAGGAATTATGATGACTTCAATGAATATTTCTGGTTCTTGTTCACCGCCTTTGCTGTTCTATTTTAATGTTTAAATACTTAAATACAATTTTGTGGTCTCATTCCCAATGTGTTTTTAGGTCACCTGCTTGCTTTGAGTTGAGTTGGCCACCGAAGAAGGATTCTTCATTTCTGATGAAGCCTAATAAACGGAAAAGGGTTGGTGTTTTGGAATGACATGCCATCTTATTCTCCTCTCTTTTCCTTTGGATTTTGCTGATGCCACACATTTCAAGTTCTATGTTTGAGTTCAATTATTCATGCTCCATTTAAAAGTCCCACTTTAATTTGCACTCCATTGCTTATGGAGATAAAAAAGAAGTTGAATTTGAGTTTGACCATTTAAAGACGGTATTTGAATCCATGTTATCTGTTCTACTCTTTGCCTGGTACACTTCACAATTGCTTAGTGGTCATGTTTTCTGGTTCATAGGTTAGTTTGGTAACTGGATATTCCGAACAGTGTTTGTTTATTTACTTATGTCATGATAAGACATGTCTTTGTTTCTGCATTTTATGTTTATATGTAGATTTATTCCTTGCTTATGTTGGTAATGAAATTATGAGATTTAACTTTAACTTTTTTTATGTGATTAGCACACTGTCAAAACTGTTTGGGTTTGACCGCATGAGAAAATGAAATAACACTGTGTTGAGTGTATCTCGTTACTTCATACGTTAGCCTTTAGTAGCAAACAATTTCATATCCTGCATGTAGTGATGGTTACTTATATGATTGAACTTGCCAACATCATTGGCAAATGTTTTGTGGTATTTATACAATTTATTTTTTTCTTTTTAGATAAGTAGATGATTTTATTAAGAAAGGAAAAGGAGGTCGATCAACCTACCTGCTGCAACCTACAAATAATAAAAAATAGAGCCAATACATGCGTTGATTAAGCATACAAACCAAATTCCTAATATTTCTGAAACAACCCAAGCCCGATCCCAGCTAAACAACATTTCAAAGAAGAGACCTTTGAATTTCTCAAGTTCCTTACACCAAAAGAAAAGATTTGTGGATTGAGTACTCCTCTTAAAAAAACCTGGCTATTCCTTTCTCTCTAGATGGCCCAACAAAATGCAAAAGGATTCATACTCCATAAGATCCTTTCCTTTGAGAGAAACGCCAAGGACTGACAAGATTGGAATAATGATGAAATGGAATGTGGAAATACCCAATCAAATTGAAAAAAAAAAAAAAAGAGAGAAGAAATTTTTGACTCAAAGGAACAATGGATGAGATATGATGGACATCTTTCCCATTGGCTTTACGAAGAGAGTCGAAATTTGTCACAACATATACATGTTTTATGTGTGTTTGTGTCTTCTGTATATTTGTTTGTTATATTGATGTGGCAATGCTTCGTAGTTTGTACACATGTTCTTTATACAGAGGAAATGAGATTTATATTATCTTATTGGGCCCTTTCAACAAATTTTGTAATTTTGTATTTTTTCTTCTTCTAAGTTTGATGTTTACCTATTTTATGAGGGAAAATCATTTATCATGTTTTCCCCTTGAAAATTTGCAGACAGGGAAAAGCACTTTTGTTGAGCATCGGACGTATCTTCACTTATATCGGAGTTTTCATCGTCTATGGATCTTTTTGATCTTAATGTTCCAGGTTTATTTATGTGCTTTCATCACATGTTAGTTTGCTACTCTTGAATATTGGTTTTCTATTGGACAAGTGAATAAATGTGTTTGGTTGTATCAAGTACAGGGTTTGACAATTATAGCTTTCAAACATGGAAATGTAAACCTTGATACCTTCAAGGAAGTACTTAGCGTTGGACCGACATTTGCTATCATGAACTTTCTGGAGAGTATGTTTCTTTTGGCTGAACAAAACACACTACTTCATTGCTTTTTTATTTATTTATTTAATATTTTCCCTGGTTTCTTTCTTTTTATTTTTATTTCTTGTCATTGGTATGTTCACTATCTGTAGGTAGTTTAGACGTCATGCTTACATTTGGGGCTTACACAACAGCAAGAGGCATGGCGATCTCAAGGCTTTTTATTCGTTTTTTTTGGTTTGGCATCAGTTCAGTTTTTGTAACATTCATCTATCTGTGAGTCTCTGACTTTTTAAAGTCATCTGTTGATGATAATTCCCCAAAACTTCATTATTACTTCCCAGTTCCTGTAATCATGTAATGATTTTCTGTATTTAATATTTGCTTTCCAAAATAAATTTCAGGAAGCTTCTGGAAGAGAGGAATGACCGGAACTCAGATTCCTTCTATTTTCGGATTTACATTCTAGTGCTAGGTGTTTATGCCGGTATACGCATATTCCTGTCATTGTTGCTTAAGTTTCCAGCTTGTCATGCTTTGTCAGATATGTCTGATCGATGGTCCTTCTTTCAATTCTTTAAGTGGATATATCAGGTACTTGCCGTCCAAATTTTTTTGTGTGAAGAATGTTCACCAAATTATACTTTGGATCTGGAATGTGCTTGTTGAACGATGTTGTGGTCATTTTCAGGAGCGGTACTATGTAGGTCGTGGATTGTTTGAAAGTACAAGAGATTATATGAGGTTTGTTGCGATGCTGTAAACCTCAAGATTTTGTTGTTTAATTCTTCTCAGCTGTTGGACTTCATTAATTTGAAATATTCAGCCTCCAGGGTTTTATTTTTGTTACCTTATAAAGTTCTTCTGTAGTTGCCTTTTCTAGTGATGTTTCATTTGGTCTTCACATGAAGCTTAGGAGCGAGGTATAGTTAAAATCTTTTGAAACGTAGGTTGCTGATCATCAATATACCCATATTTAGGAGAATCCTATCTTGACGCTCTGCAGTGTTGTCTGCTAGAGGAATTTCAGGCACTAGCATGTGGAGAATGATAGTTTATCATCCTGAAATCCAAGCAAAGAAAACCTGATGCATAGTACACCCTACCTTGATTGCCTTTTAAGTATTTTTTGGCCATTGTATTAATCTTCCTTTCTATTGCTTGATTTCCTTGAGACTTCTTTCGAATAAATTCATTTATTGGCATAACTCATCAATGGAAATGATGAAGCTATCACGATTACACCTAGGAATTTCCAAGAATGCTCACACACACCATCATGAAACTGTTCTATGGGGCTCACCTGAGGGTGGATCAAGGGATGACTTCTGGTGACAATGATTTTACCTTAGAAATCGTTCTCACAAAAATCAGTACGTTGTGGAGGATGCCCTGTAATTAATTAAATGGGGATCGATTGAATAGGGAGATGGAAATGGGTGGTCAGGGAGATGTCTGGAGAGAGAGGAAGTTGGGGGAGATGGAGAGGATGGTGTAGGGGTAAGTTCCGAGAAGGGAGGTGAGTATACTCGTAGCTTACAATTTGAATCCTTCACGTGGTATGATTAAGGCCAAAACATGAGGTCTTGGAGCCAAAACATGAGGTCTTGGAGTTAGGTTGTCAAAAAGGTGTTTGTGGACTATAAGACAAAAATCATCTTATGGAAAGTGTCAAATCTCGAGGAGTTGAATGGTAGGGTGATTGGTGATCTTTGGGACTGCAGAGAAGTTGATTAGGTGTATATCTTAACAAGGGCTCTTTTGGGGCCGCCATTTTTTTTCCCCTGATAAGTAAAATTCATTAAAATGAGGAAGGGAGGATGACCAAACCCACAAGAGTAATATTGCACATCCTATCACATTGACCCAAAATATCCTCATAAAATTTCATAAATTCCTTAAATATCTTACTCCAAAATAAAAAGAACCCCAAGATTGAGATAATGATGTCATGGACCGAATGCTCCTAATCATTGAAGACACGATAATTTTTTTCCCTCCAAATCTCCCAACACACAATGAAAGGGGTTTAGCTCCACAAAATCCTTGTAGTTGCTTGGAAGGCAAAGCCTAAATGCAACCAACTTTCAAACATGGACCTTATGGTCATTATTAGACAAGCAGGAGTGCCAAAGAGACAAAAAAGAGCTTTTAGATCTCTTTTGTCAACTTACAATGGATGAGAATATGAACCACTGACTCCTCGATCTATTTACACAAAAGGCAAAGGTTAGAATAGTGGAACCCTTCCTAATTAGTTGAGGGAAAGGAGCAACACGAGCAAAGTCTCATAATATCAATCTTGGGTTTGTCTTTCTGGGGAAAAGTTTTTAAAGAATTCAAAGGGGGTTTTTCTTTGAAGATTTCTTAGTGAGATGAGACAACGTTTGTAGTTTTTCCTTGATGTAATTTTGTTTTGTTGCTTGTTTTGGGCTGGTCGTCTCGATTATCTATCGAAAAAGAAAAAGAAGTTGATCCAACATGAGGGTCTTGCCTAACATCATTGACCAAATAAAGAAAGATCTCATGGACGAAACCTCTCTTGGAGGCAATTCCATAATGGATTTATATAAAGACTTAACTGAGAAGATCCCATCTCAACTAGCATCCCATAGCCACCTTTAATCCTCTTCCAAATGGAGGTGTATTTAAGATAAACAATTAATCAACTAAGCCACAAGGTCGACCTCCTAATCATTAAAATACCTTCTAAAACCAAAATCCCATGAAACCTTCTCACTCGACTTGATAAGGAAGGTAACAACCTCAAAATCTTTCTACTGAGACATAACATTGGGAATTGTTCCACCTATCTTCGCAGAGTAGCACCACCTATTTTCCTAGAACTGTACTTGAATCTTTCCTATTGTAAACCCACTCTTCTTTGGAAGGTTCAATAAAACTTTGGTAAACTAATGAAGTTGCAACGATCTCCACGTTAGGCACTCACGCTATTGCAAATACCTTGCTCTTTGGAAGATTTAATACTAGCCCTGAGACTACCTCAAAACAATATCGAACCCCACTTTGGAACCTCAACTGACTAAGCGAGGCATCGAGAAGTTCAAGCATGTCATCGACAAAATGTAGATGAGCTACTACTAGACTATTCCTATCAATTGCAAAGCTTGATATGTCCTTGTTATCTTCTTCCCTTGACTACATTCTTCCTAAAGCCTTTGCTACAATGATAGATAGATAGGGGCTAAAGTATCCCTTTGTTAGATAATAAGTTCAAGACAAAGTAGGGGGAGGAGCCATTGGGTTGGAGTAGTGTGGCTGCAGTAGGCCTTATGGTTGTGGGATCTGGAACGACATTCAAAAAGTGGCTCCCACTTTTGAGAATTTTATTAGGTTTAAGGTGGGGATAGGAGACAAGGTTAGGTTTTGGTAAGATTGATGGTGCGGTGATTCCCCTTAGAGAAAAGGATGCTTGTCTCTTCCTTTCTATTGCGAACGGGTTATGATGTGTTTTGGGACTTTAGATTTAGAAAAAAACTTAAATGATTGGGAGATTCCAATGGTGACATTACTTTTTAAACTTTTACCTTCTTTCTAGTCTCCTATCCTTTCGGAGGATACCTGGACTTGGGTGGGCACTTCCAATGGGAATTTAATGAGAAGTCGTTTTGTTCCCATCTTGGTGCCTCTGTGGACAAATCTTTCCCGTAGCTTCGGTTTGGCCCCCGTTTCTTCCTTCAAAAAATTCCTTCTTATAGCTATTGGCTTTGGATAAGATTCTCATCCATGATCATCTTAGATCGAGGGTTGTGGTCCTTGTGTATTTCTGTTTTCTTTGCAAGTCTAATGGAGAGTCTGTAAATCATCTCCTCATTCCTTGTGGGGTGGCTAATCAGTTTTGGTCTTACTTCCTTTCCTTGGTCAATTTCTCTTTGTGTGCCCCTCTCGCAGTCATGGTGTTGCTCATTGTTGGAGGTCAAAGACTTTGTTGGAAGAAAGAGGATTCTTTGGAATTTTATTCCGTTGGCTATTTGTTGGGGCCCCTGGAAAGAAAGGAATGGGCGAATCTTTGATGGGAAGGAGAATTCTCTGTAAAAATAATCTTTAGCACTATTTGTTGTTTTATTGGTGTAAGCAATTTCACGAATTTAGGGGGTTCAGGTTTGAAGACTTTCTGTTTAGGTGGGATCTTGCTTGTAATGGGTGATCCTTTTGTGGGGGATGGGTGGTCTGGTTGTTGTTTTTTTTGTTTATTTCTTTTTTCTCTTTTGTTTCTTCTTCTTTAGCTGTTCTTCTTTGAGGACTCCTTGTCCTCTTCTTAATAAATTCTTTGGTTATATAAAAAATGATAATATTTTTATTCTTATTTTTTGGGCTATCTTTTTAACTTCTTGTGGTTATCTTATTTGTTTTGTTCACATTAATATCAGTCATGTATATTGTCAAGATCTTACTATAAAGACTTCTTAGCTAATTTCTCATGTTACAAAATTTTATTTGTTTCTATATTGAACTAAGTATTGTCCCAAAATGCAGATACGTGCTTTTCTGGTTGGTGATCTTTTCATGTAAATTTACATTTGCCTACTTTCTCCAGGCAAGCCATAATGCCTTAGCTCTATATTTAATTTCAAATTTTCAACTGTCCTTATTTTATTGCTGTCTCATGTCAAACATTTTGCGGTGGACTGTACCTGTGAGTAACAATTAGATTTTATTATTCACTTATTCCAGATTAGACCCCTAGTACGGCCAACACATATTATTGTCAACGACCTCCCATCCTTGAAATACTCATGGCATGATCTCTTCTCAAAAAGTAAGTTCTGTTTATTTGTTTATTTATAATTTTTAGATCCAAGTTATTATCTTGTTTTTATTGAAAGCACACTATACCAATCTCATCATAATAGAATTCCACATTTCATTGAATAATGTTACCGATACAACGTGAACAAGGCAAAACTGTGTTATTCAAAACAACCCCATAGTCAATTTCATGAAAATTGTAATGATATTCTAGTAATGGTTGTTGATTAATTGAAGAATACAAATTTTCCCTTAAAGCAATATGATGAAGCCATAGAATAACACTTGGGGTGTGTTTGATTGCACATGGAAAATAGGGTGAAAAATCGTGCATTTTCCATGAGTTTGATTGGTTTGTGTCATGGAAAATATTTTTCCACCCTCTTCAAAAAATCCAGCAAAATGTGGATTTCATTTTCCCACCTATATCTATTGGAAGATGACATCATGGGAAAATGAAATCCACCTGCAATTTCATTCTTCAAATCACAACCCTAATCTCAACTGTTCTTCACCACACCACCACCATAGCCACTATCATATTTGATCGTCACCTCCCTCGGCGTCATTGCTGTCCACCTCCCTCCTCCCCTCTCTCCCTTTCTTTCTCTCTCTCCTACTTCCTTAAAATTTCCTCCCTGGTTTTGTCTAGGTGCAATCAAACAATGGAATTTGATCTTCCAACCCTACCCATTTCCAATCACCTTTTTTTTTTTTTCATGGAATTCAAATTCCATGGAAAATGACTTTCCATGCAATCAAGCAGACCCTAGGTGTGTTTGATCGGTGGGAAAATTAATTTCCAGGGAAAATACAATTTGCATCGTTTGTTTCCCCATTTGCCGAGAATTTGACTTTCTCACCAATACCGATTTTCCCATGGGCAAGAAAATTTGAGGCTGACTCTCTTATTTTGATTCCCCCAATTCTGATCAGTCATTCATTGGAATCCGGTTTTCCATGCGTGATCAAACAGTGGCAAATGATTTGCTGAGCAGTTCGGCAAATTGTTCACTCTGCAGACTACATTTCTATTAATCAAACACAACCTAAGATTAAGTTAACATCGAGTATTCAAACTTGGTGATGATCAATATTCCCTCATCTACTTTAGGCTGACTGGAAAGAAAAATAGGAGTACAAGATAGGAGCATATTTACCTAATTTCACATTTTATGTTCTGTATACTAACTCTAAGATATAGGCTGCCATCTGAATTTCTCTTCTAGGTACATAAATAATGTATCTTCAGTTGGTGCAGGTTGTTAGGATTGGTATCTTTTCCTTACTCGTCCCTTCCTTTGGAGCGTGTACATATTTTTGTTATATTGTTGATTACTCTATCACAGTTGCCTCTTAGCGTGTCTCAATTCAGACAATAATGTCTGTCTTGATGATTGTTTGCTTTTATTGTTATTTTCTGCCATTTCTTGATTGAATATCAATTTATGCACATAATCTTCTTATTAGATTGCTGAAAGATATTAGTTTCCATTTGCTGATTCATGCTTGTGATGTTTTTATGACAGACAATTATAATACCTTGACGGTTGTTAGCCTATGGGCGCCAGTTGTGGCTGTGAGTATTTTCTATTTTTTTTCCTTTGATAGAAGTGGTAAATTTATTCAAATAGAAAAAAAAAATCTCACTGTAAGTTGAGATAACCTACGAGGATTAAGAGAACAGAATTATCAAAAGAAAAACATAGAACATAAGCCTATCCATATCCTTGTAATGATGAATGAAGACACAATCCTCAAAGACAATGCCTTCAAACTCATCATGGATTTTTCCCCAAAAAATGAATTTGCTTTCTCCATTAGGATGGATCACGAAGGTTCACTTCTCATCAAAGTGCTTCTATTCTTTCTTTCCAAATAGTACAACAAACTGCAAAAATGGAGGATTTTCTGACAAGTCAGGCCTTTAGCATCAAACACATGAGAGGACCAACTACTAAATAGGGAATGAATGGAAGAAGGGGGTTTGTTCCATTTTGAATGAGGAAAGGAAATATACTGTATGAGTAGTTGTTATCATCCAGTGTTGAAGTTGTCCAAAATCTCATCCGAGAAAGATGGTGTGACTGAGACTCATCAACTTGCACATTGTTAGAAAATGAGATGTATCACATAATTGTGAATGTGATACAACATATTATTAACAAAACAATTGAAAGTTAGGATGCTAGATCTATTTAGTAGGTTAGTACATCAATTCATATAATTTAGAATCTTCTAATTAGTGTCATAATAATGAGCATTTTCTAAATAAGGCATCTTAGGTTCATTAGATTTTCTTTATCTATTTTTGGAGTGTTGTAATGTTCTATGTAAAGGCAATAGGGTTGATGCAATCTAGTTTCTTACCCCCCCTCCCTGTTTTTTTTTTTAATAGGTAAATGCAACTTGTATTAAAATTTGGTCAAGGAGACCAACAAGAAAGAGTCCCAAAAAAAAAAAAAAAAAAAAAAACTGCCCGGACACTAAGGCAATCTACAAACCCAATCCCACCTCCCCCTTAAAGTCTTCAAAGAAGACACCTCTAAACTCAACAAAAACTTTACACCAAGAGTATAGAAAACCTTTAATAGAAACAAAAAAAATTCCTCTAGAGAAGCTTCTAATCCGTCAAACACTCGATGGTTCCATTCTTTCCAAACTTCCCAACAAACTGCAAACGGAATAATGGATCACAGAATTCGTTTTGCCCCTCCCATACTCGCCCAAGACTCGAAGAGGGACTTCACCGATAAAACAATCTCTTAATAAGATAATGGAGCAACTCATCCCACAATATGGGCTATTCTTGTCATTACTCTTGGTCTGCCTTCCTAATGGTGGTCATCATCATCGTTGTCCATTGGGGCTCACCTCCTTTGTCATGTTCTTTTAATTCTTTTCTTGTCCTTACTTTTGTTCTTTTCTTTTGTTATTTTGATGTTAGGGGAAGTCTCCTATTGGCATCTATATTGATTCCCCTTCTTATCTTCACATTGTTGTCCTTGTGGTCACTTTTCTTAATATAATCCCTAATAACTTCACCGAAATTTGAAACTTTGTGCTTATTTTAGTATTAAACATTATGGACATTCTCGACCTCTGCAGCTTTTGACAATTTTACTTGTTTTGTTTGTCACAGATCTACCTTATGGATATTCACATATGGTACACACTCTTATCTGCTGTTGTTGGTGGTGTGATTGGTGCACGGGCTCGCTTAGGAGAGGTAGTGATATTATCCTTGACAGTTTTTGAGTTTATTTCTTCTTGCAGTAGGTCCTTCGTGTATTATTGGTTGTACACTTTTCTCTCCTAATGCGTTTCCCCCCTTTATACTAGTTGTTCAGAATACCCACAAATAACTTTATACTGAATTCATGGCAGATACGCTCAATTGAAATGGTGCATAAAAGATTTGAAAGCTTTCCAGGAGCCTTCGTTAAAAATCTTGTCTCTTCCAATGCAAAAAGGTGGTTATGAATATTTGCATTAATTTAGTAATAGATTTTATACTTAATGTTTTTCTGACATCTTTTTGAGTGATACCTTGCTTATGTGCTTTTACAGGATGCCTTTTGATAGAGAATCATCTCAGTCATCTCAGGTGTGGGCTCTACATTGGTGTTCTTCTTCTTCTTCTTATTATTATTATTATAGATTAGTGTAAACTTATATACCTCAACGTTTTTCTGGACTCTCTTATGCTACTGTTGGCTTGCGCCTTTTGAGATGGTAGATCTTTCCAGAGGTCTCTACCTATGAAGAAACCTATTTTGGACTCCATTCTTGGCTTCCTCTCCTGATTAAGAAAGAGTGTTCCCCATGCAAAAAAGGTTACCTTCAACCCTGTTTTTTTGGATAGGGTACTAGCCAAATCATTGGTTCCCCTTGAAGTGTTGAGAAAGATCAAAGTCCATCCCTTGATTTTGTGTTGGTTGTTATACGATTATTCTCCAAATGCATTTCATCTTCATTCTTAGTCGTTCTCCCCTTCATTCTTAGTTGTTCTTGGTGGTTTACTTTTATACAATATTCTCTCCTAATGAATACCCCCCTCCCCCTCTCTGCATTTTATTTTTATTTTTTATAGTATATTTCCTCTCTTTGTGATTAATATCATTTGCTATCTTCTATTATGCTTTATGTTACTGTTTGTTTTTTGAACAGTTTACTTTGTCATTCACCCACCTAAATTGCTTTCTTTGAGTCTCCTACTCTCCTTCAATCAGAAGAGGCCCCAAAATTTGTCCTTGGATATTTTGAGGCTGTTGTAGTTGCAATTTTTTATTTGTGCTTTGGTAGAGTTGACATCACCAGTAGTCCCAAATACGCCTTTGGAATCTCCTCATCTTCATTCCTAAAGGTCCTAAAATTCTGGCTGGGGGCTGCTACCATCAAAATTGAGCTTAGCTCACCCTTCTCTGAGTTCTTCCAAGATGGGCCATGCACTCTATTTTGGACCAATTGTTTGGCATTTGTGTTTTAATCAATAAAGATAGAATTTCCATTTGGATAATTCAGGTTTCTCAGGAGATGAACAAGGCATATGCATCTATATTCTCTCCCTTTTGGAATGAGATCATCAAAAGCTTGCGTGAAGAAGATTATATAAGTAATCGGTAAGTCACATGCTCAAGAAATTCATGGTCTTTAATTTATTTTATAGCTATTATTGTTGTTATTATTATTATTTTACATTTCATACCTATTGGTCTCTCTTCTTTTTTACTTGCTTCCAGGGAGAAGGACTTGCTTTCTATTCCAAGCAATTCTGGATCTCTGAAATTGGTTCAATGGCCTTTGTTTCTTCTAAGCAGTAAGGTGTGCATTGTTAAGACATTACCTTGTGACTGCACAAGGCACCATTTATATGTTGATGTCCATTTCTTTCTTGGCATTATAATCCCCCCCCCCCCCCCCCCCCCCCCCCCCCCAAATCGACACCAAAAAAAAGTAAAAAAACCAACCCCCACCTCATTATTATTATTATTATTTTCTGATCTTTCAGATCTTGTTGGCAATGGATTTGGCCTTGGACTGCAAGGATACACAAGCAGATCTGTGGAACAGAATATCTAGGGACAAATACATGGCATATGCTGTTCAAGAGTGCTACTACAGTGTAGAAAAGATTTTGCACTCTCTAGTTGATGGTGAAGGAAGACTTTGGTATGGATCTGTTTGCATTGCATTTATCTTTTTTAATCAATTTGAATTTATTTCCTTACTAAATTCATAGTTTGCGTAGAATAGCGCCTTCTATCATTTGTAAATTCTGTGCTTTGCCTATTACCTGTTCGATTGCAGGGTTGAAAAGATTTTCCGTGAGATGAGTAACAGTATGGTGGAGGGTTCACTTGTTATTACCTTAAATCTTAAGAAGTTTCCACTGGTGCTGTCAAGGTTTACAGCATTAACTGGGCTTCTGGTAATTTTTTTTAATATTATGTTTTTCCCATAATTGCAGGAATACAAGTAGTGTTACTGTTGTACTGTACTAGGAAATTTTTATTAGGCTACGGTTTTATCAGAATTTTCTTGAATATAATTTCTCGATTTCTCTTGTGGTTGAAGTGATTTTAAATCTTGTCTTTGATATTAATTTTGGTCTTGGACAAAATCAAAAGGAAATCCTGAAAATCTGACAGTGCTTGGAAAATTTGATGAAGAGCTTTAAATATCAAAAATTTGAAATTGTCTGAAATCAAAATGAAATTTGCGAGTTTCTGATTTTCATTGGAACTAAAATGCTTGGGTCCTGTTCTGATTGGTGCACATGCAGTCATCAAAGGTGTAAAATCCTTTAGATGATACTTTCTTATGCTTCGGTTGGTATGTATGGGAAGGACTTAACTAATTCCTTAAGGTACTAATTGAAAAATGTATACATGATTTTGATTTTAAAGTGGCATATTCACAGTATAATTAAATCAGCATAATTCATGTTGTGCTGCCGTTGAGGACTAGGAAACCAATCCGTTGGAAGTGTTCGGATTGAGGTTTGGTAATGCATCACTTTAACTGAAGTGCTGTCCACTCTCCCCCAGTTGAAATTGTCAGGTCTTTAGGACTGAAAAGGGTGATCAACCGAAGGTTTATTTGGGTTTGATTGGGATTAGAGACTGGGGTCTTGAATGAAGTGGACACTGAAGCTATTTTTACTTGTCACCTCTACTTTTTAAAGCATTTTTCTTGGACTACCAGTGGTGGAAGGTGTGGAATGCCATAAGTTGGTTCAATAGGCCGGAGGATCCTACTTGATGTCTAGTGCTTGAGATGGATCACACGAGAACTTACTTTTAGCACATAATTCAACCTTTAATAACTTATTAGAGGTTGAACAGCTATTTTTTGGGCAAATGCCGTAGGGTGCAAAAGGGTCACCCAACTCTTTAGCAAAGAGTTGTAATACCTCTTCTACATAATGCAATTCTATTTTTTTTTAATGGTAAGCACTGCAATGTACAATTGACATTACTGTTCATAAAAGAAAAGCTTACATAGGTTAGGATTTGAGCCATGATTGAGTGATATTTGTGTTTTCACTCTATTCGGTGTGATCCTTTGGACTTGACCATTTGTTTCCCTTGGCAACTGGTTGCATAAATGTGCCTCCATTTTTTTTTGATAGATAAATGGAAGAAAAAGCTACAACAAGAAAAAGGGTGGTCGAGATGACCAAACCCCTCCAAAAAAACAAAACAGATTTAATGTGTCTCCATTTTCTTCATTTTAACAAGTGTACTTAAATTTAAATTATTTTAAGTCAATCATCTAGTATTTGATTTTTGTAATTCTTCCACAACTAGGTCTTGCTTTAGTGATATGGTATAACAATGGACTAAATTGAGGCAGAAAATGCTAGAGATTTGCAAGGATGTGTTTCACTAGTCCTTTGTTCATGGTCATAACATCAGCAACAATAATGACCACTTCTTGATATTGCCATTTTTGTGTGTGATTTCTGTTATATATATATATTTTTTGGAGAGGTGGGGTGGGGGGTAACATTTTTTAATTGGTAGTGTTTCTATCGCTTTATTTTTATTCTGAAGGTACAAGCTAGGTGAGTTGGTAAAGCCTGTGAGTGGTAATATAACACAAACCTGGGATCAAATACTTCCTTCAGCTGCTTATCAATAAAAAAATCTGCTTTAATGCTATTCAGTATCTATACTATTTGAAATAGCTGTTATCTAGAAACTATCCATTTAATAACAATTTCTGAGAAATGGATCCCATGCTTTTCTGTTCTCGGTTCTCTGTTTATAGTATTCATTGTAATAGTTCTATATGATTACTCGTACAAAATACTGATGTGCAGATATGGAATGAGACTCCTGAACGTGCAAGAGGTGCTGCACAAGCTATGTATGAGCTATATGAAGTTGTTACACATGATCTGCTGTCATCTGATTTAAGGTACATGGGGACGCCCTATTGCTTGCAAAGATAATATCAAGTACATGTTTTTGCCACAACAATATAATTGAGACATCTAACTTACTGTGTCAGGGAGCAGCTTGATACATGGAACATTTTAGCAAGAGCAAGAAATGAAGGTCGCCTATTTTCCAGGATAGAATGGCCTAAAGATCCTGAAATTGTACGTGCCTTATATTTTTGTTATTTAAGCTTGAAGTGTCGATTATGATTAACTGTAGCAGTTGTATGTGTTTCTTTTTACAGAAGGAGCTGGTGAAGCGATTGCACCTACTTCTCACTGTAAAGGATTCTGCAGCGAATATTCCAAAGAATCTTGAAGCAAGAAGGAGATTAGAGTTTTTCACAAATTCTCTCTTTATGGATATGCCTTCAGCAAAGCCAGTTTCTGAAATGATTCCATTCAGGTACATACATAGGAAGATATATACATTGAAGTCTTGGTACTGAATTTTGACATATCAGCATGGATATTTTCATTTCCACAATCCTTAACAAGAAATTCAACTGCCAATTCTTTTAGTATCTATTTTGGAGGAAAGTACCTTCCTTCGTGAAATACTTTGATGAACATTAGATTTCAACAGAATAATCAAATTTCAGGTATGAAAATGTAAGATTTGGTGTAAGTATGTTGAGACACAGTAAATTTTGATAAACATATATTTATTTTTAAAATATTAATAAAATAAGAAAAACTATGAATTGCTTGTAGAAGGGATTTTTAAATTACACATAATATTCATTCATTTGTAGAAATAAGTTTATGATTGGTATAGTATCTATATATATCATCTTATTTTGATGTATTTTAAGTATATTTGCACTTAAATAAGAACACACATATAATCATTCATTTTTCTAATTAGCTGGATATATTAGTAATTTATTCATACACATTTAAAGGTAAAATATATATAATAATACGTGAATTAAGGAACAAGGTTCGTTTAGCCAAATCCAAATCTTTGGGATAAGGCTTTGATGATGATGAAGATTAATCTCGAGCCACTATTGGTTATACAAGTATTGTTTATTTATTTTTTGTGGGGGTGGGTATAGGTCTTGGTTGGAATGTCCATAAGCTGGATTTTTAATCTAGTTGAGATGGAGGATGTAAAGAAGACATACTTCATATGCTTGCTTATTATCATTTGCGACCAATGAGTGTGTTCTCATATGTTTTAGTTTCAGTGATAATTTTCCCCATATATCCATCTTTTCCACAAAAATTATGTCAATTATCTTCACTACCTTCTTGAAGAAATATTTGGATTTTAATAGTGTTCTTTAGTTTTGTGTATAAAATATTCTTTTTAACTTACTGCTTTGTTTGAAAATAGTGTCTTCACTCCGTACTATAGCGAGACTGTGATCTATAGCTCGTCTGAGTTGCGGGTTGAAAATGAGGATGGCATCTCTATTCTTTTCTACCTTCAAAAGATATTTCCAGGTAATGTGATACTAATTTATCCCTGCTCCGTTGTGTCTAATGTTTTGTTTTCACTTTCAGAGCATTGTGATGGTCATATATAGCATTAAATAGTCATGTCGTACAGAAAGACTCATTGCATATTTGGAATTCTCTCCCCTAGTCTTTTGTGAAATATTTTTTTCTATAATAATTTTTCATTACTTTTCTAAACAGAAAATAGTATGATATAACTGAATAATTGCAGATGTATGACTTTTGATCTTAGTTTCCTTGACATGATTATGGATGTGGACATTCATATGGCAATAGGGGATACAACTCTTCATTTCCTGAATTCCACAACATCGATACATATGGGGGAATTCCATTCTTTTTGACCACATCCTTTGATTTTTAGTTTTTTAATCTAGTATTATTTTCTAATTCTCACATCATGCCAAATGTAAGGGAATGTCCAAAAATGGCAAGTTTTATATGCTAAAATTTACTATTTGTATTTTTTCCTAATTTATGATAAAATTAATAAAGGAAGTTCTTAGGAGTTAAAAATACATAGTACAATAGGAAATGTGGTGGTGCCATAGAAGTATACATGCACTATTTAGTGTTAGCATCAATACCCTAACTTCTTGATACAGATACGGGGCTATTTGTAAGTATCCGGGTATCATACTTCCTAATTATGTCCTTGGTGGTAAACAAGAGCTTTTTATGCATTTTGTGTAAATGGAGCCTAGCTTGTCACTACAAATAATGACCTTTATAAACTAATTCCCTAAAATCCTCACAAATTGCAAACAGACCTGACTGATTTAAATTTCCAAATGTGTCGTGATAATATGACACCCCCTTCTGACACATGCCTCCATCACAGAACCATTGATCATTTAACTCGGGGTACACGAGAAAAGATTTATGGTCATGTGTATCCCAATGCAAATGATCTACGACTCTGTGATGGGGGTGTAGGGGGTGGTAGAAAATCATTACACTTTCCAAATTTTGGCATTTACCCATGGTTTCATGAATAAAAATTAGTGATTGTGAGTAAGTTGTGAACCAGGTAAATATGATCCACTGCTATCCACTTCTTTTTGTTGCTAGTAGCTGCTAATCATGAGTCGTCTAGGTTTCACTATTTGTTAACTTACCAGTTGGAACCGAAATATGATTTTACTGTTAAATAATTATGCTGAACTCTTCTAGTCATGTATAAATAGTAGTTCATAAAATCAAAACTCTGATACCTTTTATAGAAGGTAGACCCTTATTGCACATATTCCGATAGAGTTCTTTTGATAACTCCTGTTAGAGCTTACACGTGCATCTCCTTTTGGGATACTTATAGAGAAGTTATGAATTGATAGGAAAATATACTGTTAAACGTATCCTGTTCTTTTTTAACAGTATCGGTGACCATTCATTTATTTATGTATGCTTCTGATGTCCTATTGTTGATTTTTCTGTTTCTTAATGCTGTATAGCTTACATGAATTTCATTTCTCAGATGAATGGGCGAATTTTTTGGAACGAATTGGTCGAGGTGAGTCAACTGGGGATGAGGATCTTAAGATGAGCTCTAGTGACTCCTTGGAGCTTAGGTTTTGGGCTTCTTATCGAGGCCAGACATTAGCTAGAACAGGTTAGAAATGCCCGACATTGAACCACAATTTTTTTTGTTCTTCCTTTATTTTCCAGGACATTGTTTGTGCTTACTACAGATGCACTTTAGCCAGTATCTGTGTGATATTTCTCTGTAACAGTCTTATTCTCTTGAATCCAAATGCAGTGCGTGGTATGATGTATTATAGGAGGGCTCTAATGCTACAAAGCTATTTAGAAAGGAGAGCATTGGGAGGTATCATAATTGCAATTGTTATTATTGTTTATTTTAAGGTATTTTGTCGATATTTCAAGTGTCCCATTTTCTTTCTTCAGAAACAAATGATGGCTATTCAGGAGCGAATTTTCCTATGCAAGAATTTGAATTGTCTCGTGAAGCTCGGGCACAAGCAGATCTAAAATTTACTTACGTAGTATCGTGCCAAATTTATGGGCAGCAGAAACAGAAGAAAGCTCCAGAGGCAGCTGATATTGCTCTTCTATTGCAGAGGTTAGCGTGTTATTTTTATTTATTTATTTATTGATTTTTTTTTTTTGACCTAGAGTCTTTGGGCTCCAGCCTGATTGTCCTATTTGGATTATGAAATTGCCAAGGAAACATAAACTATTCTTGGTACCATCAAACACTCTTTCCTGGTCGTATGGCTTGTCATGCAATAGATTATGGAATTTGATATGCTTACTTATTCTTAGCACTTTTTTTTTGTTTGTTTGTTTTTGGTTGGAAGAATGAACTATTTATCTTCTATGCGACCTGTATGTTGTTGATTACTTATTGGCATTCCTTGTTCCAGGAATGAGGCACTTCGAGTTGCTTTCATACATGTAGAGGAGAGTGGTGCAGTTGATGGAAAGATTTCGAAGGAATTTTATTCAAAGCTTGTTAAAGCTGATGTACATGGAAAGGATCAGGTAGACAAATTTGTTTCTGAATTATGGAATGGTTACCATCTTTTCTTTTTTCAATTTAATATTCATATCTACTTTATTTATCTAGGAAATATACTCCATCAAGCTTCCAGGAGATCCCAAGCTTGGGGAAGGGAAGCCTGAGAACCAAAACCATGCTATAATTTTCACTCGGGGGGAAGCTATTCAAACTATTGACATGAATCAGGTGATCACTCTGGTATCTCATTAAACGTGATTGTATTAATAAGGGAATGGCACAGAAGTACAAGTAACTCTGTAGTGAACAAGACAATCAAATAATAAAGTTAACCTGCAAAAGGGAAAAAAGAGCTAGCAACCCATGATCACATGAATTAGATGAGGAGAATTGCAATTATCCTGTCATTGATCATCAGGTTATGTTATCTCCTTACCTTTGTCAGGTGATAAGACAATGTCTGTGGAAATAAGTGCTTTTTCTACTGTATTTCACGTATAGTTCTGTTCTCTTGTCTGCATATAATATTTTAACTAGCATATTACTATATTGTCTTGCTGTTTGTTTCCAAACAGGATCGATATGTATATTTTTGACACTGTCGTTTTTCTATTCATTTACTATAGTATTAGCACAGAATGACCTGTGTGGTTGCTAAGAAAACATATTGTTGTTTTGGTATACAGGACAACTATCTTGAAGAGGCTATGAAAATGAGAAATCTTCTGGAGGAGTTTCGAGCGAATCATGGTCTTCGACCTCCAACTATTCTTGGTGTAAGAGAGCACGTCTTTACGGGAAGGTTGGACATGGATTATCTATCAGCACATTGCTTTTCTTGGTTTCCGTTCTCTTGAAAATATATCTTATCTATAGAAAAATGGCACCTCTGCAGTGTTTCTTCATTAGCTTGGTTTATGTCAAATCAAGAAACTAGTTTTGTTACCTTGGGTCAACGTGTTCTGGCAAATCCTCTCAAGTAAGTTATTTACAACTTTAACTCCTCATACATATTTATTCAATACCAATCCTTTAGATCAAGGTCACATGAACTCTCTTCTTGTATATGTTTTTTTGCACAAAAAAATTCTGTTAGGAAGGAAAAGTTGTTGGAGATAATAATGAATTGATGATTTTAATCTAAGGTTTATGTATAGAAATTCTTTTTTGGGTGATGTACTTTTGTTGAAGTTTACTTTTAATAAGTCATGTAATTTTATTTTTTTAAGTGTAAGAAGCACACAAAAGAGGTTGAAGAGACTGGCTTCAAGGACAATAGACAAGAAAAACACAGGACAAAACACGTGACTACATATCATTCTTACAAAGAAGCTCCCATCTGAAAATGAAATCCTTGAAGAATGGACCCTTGAAATTGATTTACAATTTGCACTAAATGAAAATAGGCCCTATAATGTTGATGATGACCTCATAGGGTGCTTGCTCTTTCCCTGTAAAAACCCATGTATCTATCCATCTAGACACCCCAACAAACCGCAAACGGGATCAAACTCTGTAGTATTCCCTTTATCAAATTAGAGGTTTTAATTTTTGGCAACTATTAAAAAAGATGCAACTGGTCTAGGAAAAAGTCAAATTGATGCTGAAAGAGGCTCGTGAAATGGGATTAAAGGGTGTAGGTGGAACCAGTGTTTTCAAAGGTGCGTGAGGTGTACATCTCAAAGTGCTCATTAAAAATGCTCTGAAGTGCAAGGAAGAAACGTAAAAATAGCTGAGGCGTATGTTTTCCACATAAATTATCTTTTCCCTTTTCTTAAAACTATATATCTACTGCATTTTCTGCTTTCTCTCTCTCTCTCTCTCTCTCTCATCATCATCATCGTCTTCTTCTTCTTCTCTTTTATCTTCTCTTCTGTTCCTTGTTGTTGCTGGCATGCAATGCAATTGGAGCATTAAGAAAGAGATTTGCGATAAATTAGTAACATATGCAAAAAAATTTATTAAACATGAAATTATGGAGAACATTTGTAGTGAAGAACAATTTTAAAATTAGGCAACTTAACGAGCATTTATTCTTGATTTTAACCATTCTATGTTGTTTTTCACCCAAAAACCTTTATGGAGTATGGAGTGTATTTTCACCTATGAAAAGAAAGTAGAAAAAAACACTTCTCATCTTTTTGAAGTTTCGGTCTTGGGCAAGTGGAATTCCGGAATTTTACGTGTAAAATTTGCATCTGCTGGTCATAACTCTTCGACGATTCAATGAAGTTTGCCAAATTTGAATGTTGTGCCAATATATTAGCTAGATTCTGTTCATAAACTTCCCCCACAATATTGTTATTCCATTCATTGACTGATCAACAATATTCATTTGTTAACCTTCCTATGGTTTTGTTTCACCTCGGTCCATTAATACGTGGTCCTATTTATCATGGTGAGACAATTCTTTTAGAAAGGACAAAAGACTTTTACTGGATGAAACTTGGAAGTACTAAGCATATATTTTTCTTACAGGGTACGCATGCACTATGGACATCCAGATGTGTTTGACAGGATATTTCATATATCTCGAGGTGGAATTAGCAAGGCATCTCGTGTTATCAATATTAGTGAAGATATATATGCAGGTATGCTCGAAGGATGTTTGCATTTTCTTGTCCTGTTTTAGTACCTCTAGATTCCTGGTTCTGTTATTGAGATTTTGATTTTTGTGCAGGGTTTAATTCCTCATTGAGGCAGGGCAACATTACACACCATGAATATATTCAGGTTCCATATATTAGAGAATCTTGTGTTCGGCTCTCTTTGAAGTACATAATTTTTCATTAAGTTCTTAATGTCTTGTCTTTCCACACAGGTTGGAAAAGGGAGAGATGTTGGGTTGAACCAAATTGCCCTGTTTGAGGGTAAAGTTGCTGGTGGGAATGGAGAACAAGTGTTAAGCAGAGATGTATACCGGATTGGACAACTTTTTGATTTCTTTAGAATGCTCTCTTTCTATTTCACAACTGTTGGTTATTATGTGTGCACAATGGTATGCATTTTCTTTTTTAGTTTCTTTTCTTTCCTTTCTCAGTACAGTCCACGCCAATATTTGATGTTATTGTAATATAACTAGTATGACAAAAGTTTTGTTATAATGCAGATGACTGTTCTTACTGTGTATGTGTTTTTATATGGAAGGGTTTATTTGGTAAGTCCACATATACCATGAGCTTGTCTTCTCTCTTTGATTACCAGTGTTTCCGAGGCAATTTTCAAATGGATTTTATTTATCTTGACTTTTTCTTTACTATGCTGTAATTCACTTCCAAGTGTTAATGAATTTATGTTGCTTTGATTATGTTTTCTTTTTAATCACTTTGACATGATTTCCCTCAAAATTGTGACTCGGTTTCAAATGCTTCCAAATCTTTCAGGCTTTCTCTGGACTTGATAGTGCGATTTCAGAAGAAGCTGAGGTGTTGGGTAATGCTTCTCTGGATGCAGTTCTAAATGCTCAATTCTTGGTCCAGATCGGGGTTTTTACTGCAGTCCCGATGATAATTGGTTTTATACTTGAACAGGGACTACTGAAGGTTTGCGTGCACTGAGACATTGTTTTTCTCCAAACATTGAATTAGCTTCATTTGTATGATTTCCTAGGGGCCCATTTGAACAGAATCTAACACCAGCATTACCTTGGAAATTTGGATTTTTGAAGTTGCACGGGTCCCCTGGACAGTCTCTAAGAATACCTTGTCTGACACTTGGTCCGTAGGAGTCAAATGATTGTCCATTACTTTAACTCATGCTTCATGGTTTTTGAAATTCTAACTCATGCTTTAAGGTTATTGGATGACTCGCATTTCATTTGCATTATGTGATTTTTTTAAAACTTTTGCAGCATATCTTTTGCATAATTATCAGAGAAAAAACAGTTTTATTCTCACAGGAACATGAAATACTTGTTATTTTTTACCCTTAATCATCATCACAGCCTTATCCCAAAAGTTTTGGGTTGGATAAATGAATCTTGTTCTTCCAGTCAATTTTTTCTGAAGCCATGTCTTCTCTTAATTCTAGTACGTTCATGTCGACGTCTTACTACAATCTATGTTCAGTTTGGTCTTCCACTCACTCTTTAGATCATTCACTTCACATATTCCTTCTATCTGGGGGCTTTATTATTATTATTATTATTATTGTTATTATTAATGTTTCTTTTATTTTTTGCAGGCTGTATTTAGTTTCATTACCATGCAGCTCCAGTTGTGTTCTGTTTTCTTTACATTCTCACTGGGAACCAAAACTCATTATTTCGGACGAACAATCCTGCATGGAGGTGCAAAGGTATGTAATCTACTTTGTAGAGATGTTTATGCCTTATTTGACTGGATGGTAGGACATTGATAAATATGTTTTAAAATCTTATGAATTAGTACAAAGCAACTGGCAGAGGCTTCGTTGTTCGTCATATCAAGTTCGCTGAAAATTACAGGCTTTACTCTCGTAGTCATTTTGTCAAAGCGTATGTATTCTCTCTCTCTTCTATCTTTCCCCCCCTCTTTTTTGGCATGAAAAAGTTATTTTTCTTTTTCTTCTGAACTTCAAACTTTTATGCAGGCTTGAGGTGGCACTGCTCCTTATAGTTTATATAGCTTATGGTTTTACAGAGGGAGGTGCACTTACTTTTATCTTGGTAACCATCAGTAGTTGGTTCCTTGTCATCTCATGGCTCTTTGCTCCTTATATCTTTAATCCCTCGGGATTTGAGTGGCAGAAGTAAGTCAATGACATGTTGATAATCATAATGCTGCTTTCCCAAAGTGAATTTACTGCACTACCCTTTCCAAATTTTCTCAGTTTTGGCGTCACCTATTTATTTTTACACAACTGAAACCGTGCGGCGTTATATACCTCGCTGAGTGAGTGAAATTTTTCTGTGCATAGGACTGTGGAGGACTTCGATAATTGGACAAGTTGGCTTCTTTATAAAGGTGGTGTCGGGGTGAAGGGAGAAAATAGCTGGGAATCTTGGTGGGATGAAGAACAGGTTGACTACTATAATATTTCATTCCTTGTAGTACGCATAAGATCCGCTTCCATATAATTTTTTCTTAATTAATGATATATCTCTGTTATTCCTGATTATTTTCAAAAGGCTTTATTTATTTATTTATTTTTTTCTTATATCTCACCTTTAAGCTCATTCTCCCAGATACTGACAACCATCTTCTTGGTTTTATTCTCGTGAGCTCTTAATGTTCTCTTCATTAATGATTGTTGTCTCTGTCATGTCTGGAATTGTTAGAATCCTTTTTGTCCTTTCTCAGTTCTATTTTTATGTTAATTAATAGAATTAGAAAACTGGATTCTTTCACTGAGAGGTGTTCTCAGATTGGAATATCACTTATTCATTTTAAAATTTCAAATATTTATCCAGCTTTGAATTTCTTTATAAGTGCTAATGTTGCTCTTCAACAGATCAAGTCTTTGCTAATTTATGCCATTAATGTATCACTGATGTATTGCACTGGTTGTATGTAAATATGTTTGTATCTGCCAATTTGTTGAACAAAGATTTCCGCTAATTCATCTATCGCCCTTGTATGAAGCTTCATTTTAGATTGGTATGTGATTGAACATGCTTTCTTATTTCTGCAGATGCATATCCAAACATGGAGAGGTCAAATCCTGGAAACAATCTTGACTCTGAGGTTTCTCATATTTCAGTATGGCATTGTTTACAAACTCCATCTCACTGGAAATAATACTTCATTGGCGGTACACTTCTTGTTCTGCACTGTTTTCTTTGTGTTAGTACTGTTTTCAATGATATCTCTTGGTTGAAACGTGCCAATTGTGATCATTGTTGTGTGTGGTCCTTGCTGCAATGCACAAGCAGTAATTGCTTAATTATGTTTTATGCGCTTGAATAAGTCCTGACAAGCTTGGGATCATGATCACTTTATATGTGTTGTCCACAGCTCATATGCCTACAATCAATTTATGTGTTGTACAAGGCTCATATATTCTCATTGGGTCCCGTTCAGCAACAAACATTTTGGCAAAACATTTTTCAAAACATGGGTTAGAGGTTTTGGAATGGGCTGATTTTTGGTGAGGATGATCTCTACGGTGAGGAGATCATCCTCACCAAAAATCAGCCCATTCCAAAACCTCTAACCCATGTTTTGAAAAATGTTTTGCCAAAATGTTTGTTGCTGAACATTTCCCATTCTCATTATATCGAATGAAGAAAATCATTATTTCTTGATAAGTGCGTTTTAAATCGGGGTAAGATGCTTGTGAAAATAATAGGATCCTAGGTATGCCCTTGGTTGGAAACTCGTCCGAGATCGAGATGATTTGGGCAAGTCATCCCGGTCTTAGAGGCTACCAAGAGAGAGGGTCAATATGAATCTTCCACAAGATTCGAGATGTCTTGTCCAATCCTCCGAATCTATATAAACTCGGCCGATTCAACTGTTTTGTGTTTTTTGATAGAATATAATTAACTTTTCAATTTTTTAAATATTTGCTATCCATATGAAAATAAAATCTTGTAATTTATCATCCAATAATCCACCCTATAATAAGAAAAAAATCATTATTATTATTATGTGTGTGTGTGTGTGTGTGATAATCCACCCTATAATAAGAAAAAAATCATTATTATTAATGTTTGTGTGTTTAAATTGATAAATATCAATGGTTTGATTTTTCCGAGATGAGAATGACTCTTACAAGTCTACTCAATATTGATGGGGGGTGAGACGATATGAAATACCAGATTTTGAAACCATGGGTGCCTTTTACTGGATTTAATGTATGAAAATTCTCTAAAGTTCTATAACATGGAATCTACAATAAACAGATGCCTGTCATTATTTGGGATCCCTCCGCAACTTTGAATAGTACCATATATTGTGTTGACTTTTTTTGCGAAGCAGGAAGGATTGAATCATTCAACTTTTATCATGTTTGGGTCTCCGCTATTTCCGATTTATTGATTGTACTGGCGAAGTTGGCTTTGTATTTCTGACCAATAGCATTAGGAATCCACTCATGCTAATCCAGCACTCACTCACCTTGTCTACATGATCCTAAAGATGGTTTTCTATTTTTGACCCATGGTAAACTGCTTGAAGAAAATTTCCTTATGTGTGGATTATGAAAAGCTACTTAAATTAAATATCCTGATGTACACATTAGAATGAATTATCTTAGCACATTTTCATGGGTATGCCATAAGCTTATGAAGTTAGTACCAAATCATTTGTGGAGTCCCGTAGCCACGGAGATGAAACCCTTAGCACATTTTAAATGGCACTACCGAAAAGGAACACTCGGGTCAAGATACTTGCATACACTTAGGGTTCTAGGATTGGTAAGACGTTATACAGATTGGTATATGAATACTTGGTTACTATAGGGAATTGTTTAATTGTGCTTTTGATATATACGTGTGATCTCTTTCTTTGGCTTATGGCTACCTCATTTCTCTCCAGATCTATGGCTTCTCATGGGTCGTGCTGCTTGGACTTGTCATGATATTCCAGGTCTGCCTTCTGCTCCTGTTGATGATTCCCTATTTTATAATCCTAGTACATATGTATCTATCTCTTCTTTGTACGAAATTTATGTTTGCTTGGAGTTTTCCTTTGGAACAATTATTTGTATATTTTCTTCCCTGGTTGGCTGGTTTCTGCTGCCATACTTACGGTTTGTGTCTGTATCTTATATTTCCATGCAGATCTTCACCTTTAGCCAGAAAAAATCCAACAGTTTTCAGCTAATAATGCGGTTAATACAGGGAGTCACAGCCTTGGGACTTCTTGCAGCCCTTTGCCTCGTCATTTATTTCACTCCTCTGTCGATACCAGACTTATTTGCTTGCATCTTGGCATTTATTGCCACGGGCTGGGTCATTCTCTGTGTAAGTCAATAAACATTGCTTGCATCCACATCGGTTCCTTCATAATGTTTTGGAAAGAGTTACTTACACTTTTTAACAGCGAAAAACATGTGGAGTATTGGAATGAGTTACTTCAATGGGAATATCTGTCCTTGCCTTTGTGGTTGATGTAGTTTGCAGGGGAAGTTGGGATTCGTCATTTAAGTCTGTACCCCCATAGGGGGGACCTTCTGGACCAAAAATATGCCAAACTGGCTAATAATTCAACTAAGCGATAATCAGATTTTTCATTGATGGTCAAATGAAAATGCAAACAATTGAAGATCACCCGTTATGATTCTGTTTGAAGACTGTTGTTAACCTGGATGGATCACTTTGGCAGGGCTCCTTGTATTTGGGCCCTTGTATGTCTTTCTGAACTAGCTATGCATATGAGACATCTTACGTTTTGTTTTGTTGACACAGCTATCCATCACATGGAAGAGAGTTGTGAAGAGTTTGGGACTATGGGATGCAGTGCGCGAGGTTGCCAGACTATACGATGCTGGTATGGGTATGATTATATTTGCACCAGTGGCGATGTTGTCATGGTTCCCATTTGTATCAACGTTTCAGTCTCGTCTTCTCTTCAACCAAGCATTCAGCCGTGGCCTTGAGATCTCTATTATCCTTGCTGGAAACAAGGCCAATGTTCAGTCTTGATTGATTATTCATGTCGTGTCACTGGAAAAATAGATGTGCTAGAATTTTAACGATATTGTAAAATTTTCTCTATTGTATCACTCTCATTTCATTTTCACAAAATAGGAGACTTGATTAACTGTTCTAAACAGTAGATATGAGTTTTATTTCCTCTGTAAATTTGTTCGGGTTTTTTGTTCTTATTTGGTACTTAAATTGCATCTCACTTGAAACTTTGCTTTGTTCAACTCTGGATACGTAGCTAACACTAATTTAATAAAAAGGGAAAGGTTAATTCTCTTGGAGAGCTACTATTGCCACACCAACTGTGTGCAATTCTTTGGTGATTTACACAGGAATTGGAGTGGCATTATCAAAAGTTGGTGTCGCAATAAATTTCTTTGTTTTCTTTTTGTTTTTTGTTTTTGATAAAAAGGGAAGGGGCAGCAGAATCAGTTAAAATATTAGAGTTTAAAAAAAAGAAAGGGGGGTGGAGGGAGGGAGGGGAAAGGGAGTGATGTAGATATAGCTAATAAAATCCCATGCGTTCTCAAACTGATGGCTTGTAACAAATTAATAAAAAAATGATGTAATGCCCTTGTCTTCAGCCACTACTCAAAAACTTTAATTTTTCTCTCCAAAACTTGACATTCTTCAATCTTAAATTCTTTTCATCCTCCATTAAAATTTCATTTAAATGACTTTAATTTCATATCTTTAAATAATGTACTCTTAAGAGTAAAGTTGATTCATTTTTAGGTCATTTTATATCTATATATATATATATATATATATATATATATATATATATGACAATGGTCAAAGGACCATGCAATCTGTTGGAAAATACAAGGAGAACTCAAAACATTTATCAAAAGGAGGGGTGTGCTTATAAATTTTAAAAAATAATATACAAATTGAAGTGAAAGGTGTTTCTTCAGTCTTCTTAAGGCAGGAGGTTTTAAATGGTGTTTCTTCAGTCTTCTTAATTTTAAATTTAACTCGGTTTTAAATGGTGTTAAACGGTCAATTAATTTAAAATTTAAGTCACAACAGAGCTAGTGTTATGCTTAACGGTCAATTCATTTAAAATTTAATGTCGAAAAACTCGTCCAAGACGACTCGGTCTGATTAATAGACTCCTTTAAAATTTAATGTCGAAAAACTCGTCCAAGACGACTCTCGGTCTGATTAATAGACTCCTTTAAAATTTAATGTCGAAAAACTCGTCCAAGACGACTCTCGGTCTGATTAATAGACGAGACGAGCCGTCAAAACGAGTTTTAAAACCTTGAATGTCAATCGACACCATAAAGTTAAAAATACTTGAAGGATCCCTAATTTAACCATTAGATTCTGCAATACATGGAGATTATTTATAATTATTTGACAGGATGCATCCTTTAATGGACTGACATACTAAAAAATATCATGAATGATCTTGATTTGAATATTTTTAACATATTTTCAACTTAGTTTTATGTACATAATCTTTTTATTTCATATTTTATAATTTATTATTAACTGATTTACATTTGAGAATATATATATATTAAAGTGTCAGGCTAGCCTAACTAACTTGATAAGATTTCACACCTTACTAAGGGGTCTTTGGGTCCACATTGGCAATCCAATACTACATCTGAAAACTTTCATATTTCTCTCCAAAACTTGACACTTCAACCTTATATTTTTATTTTTATGCTCCACCAAAATTTCATTTATAATTTCATATCTTTAAATTTTGTAGTTCAAGAATAAAATGGGCTTATTGTGGAAAGTTGAGGATAATGAATTTTGATATAGAACGAGGGTTTGTAGTATAACTTGGAAGACAAGATCGAATGTTTGAGAAACAATTTTGTTTTTGATTTTTAATATGAGTTAATGTTCACTTTTTATAAGTTAGTCAAATTAATTTTATTTAATTTATAGATCTAGAGAACGTCCATCCTCAACTCAACATCATTTCTGCATCAAAATTTTCTTCGTAACACGAGGTAAAAAGCGCCTATTGATCAAAAAGGAACAAAATGACATGCCAACGATGATCATCTTGATCTTGTGCTCTTCCGTATCTCTTCATCAAAGAGAAGAAAGTATTCAAATCTAATATTATTTCCTAAAATGAGAATGATTTTCTCACCCAATTAATTTTTCATTTTCAAAATTTAATTGAGATGTGTAATAAGTAAAAGTTGAGGTGCCAATGGAAGTTCTCTTTACTTTACTTTGAGAATTGCCATTGGCACCTCAACTTTTACCCATTACACCCAATAAAAAAAAAAAGAAAAAAAAAGTGAATGATTGGGAATAAATAGAGAAGAAGGTGAGATGGTTAGGATTTAATTCGGTAGACTAGATGGTGGGGGCAAAGAGTAATTCGACTAGGGTAGATGTGTAATCTGCTCATTTTTTTCAAAGATTCCACTTAATTGGGCACCTATATTTATCAATGGTTTTGCACTCAAAGTAAACAAGATCAGATTGAAAGGAAGTTTGTCTGGTTTAATTCAGGAATTATAAAATTTTACTCCAGTTTGAGTCCAAGTGAAATAATAAATGATTTTTTTCCTTTAATAAAAATTAAAAAGTGTTTAGTATGATTTTGAAAAAAGGATCAAAATTGAAGACAATGGGTCTGATGGATTTTTAGAAAAAAATAAGAGAGAGAGAGAGAGAGAGAGAGAGAGAGAGAGAGTACAAATGGTGTTAACTACCCCATTAGAAGAATTTTTAAGTTTTTCACAAAAAATTGCCTTACAATGATCACATGTGACATGAAAAATCCAAATTAGATAATTCTACAGAACCAGTCTCAGAAAAATACCAAATAAGCCAAGAACAAAAGAGGGTAGGGTGGCATATTTGGCCTTAAAATGTCACCTAAACTATCTTAGAAAGAGTAAACTAGCTTTGGCTGGAATCTGTTTTAGTTTCTGACAACTCAAGGGAAACAGGGCAATGGTCACTTCCATAAAATCCTACATATAGTTCAAGGAGTAGACACATATATCATTAATTACGTCGCCGTCATTGGCATATTAAAGTTAGTTAAAAAAAATAATGTAAGAAATAAATCATACCTTCTAATTCAATCCCTTGTCCATGCATCTCACATCCAACAATACTGTCTTTGAATTTCTCTGAAACTATGAAGTAATCTATCCTCATTCTCTTACCTCGATACCTACAATACGTATAAAATGCATTTCAGCCAAAACAAGCAGATAAACAATAACAAAGTTTTATATAAAAGATTTGGGGTCGGCTAGACAAAGTCTTTTAGGTTTTTTATTTTGTTGGTGTAAAAAGCCTTTGATGAGTTCAAGGCTCGAATGTACCTCAGGTTTTCTTGTAAAATTGTCTTTTTTACTTTTTGTTGAGAACCTCTACCACATCTTTACTATTATAATGAGACAAGGCGGAGTGGAAGTAGTTCGAAACCAAAATTTGAGTGGCCATAAATGCCCTCACTTTTATATTTACATTCATTTTGGTCAAGAAAACAAGAAAATAGCTATCCCACGGCTCTGTAATCACATTGTTAGTCTCCAAAATTATAAAAATATCCTTTTTTTTAACTTTACTATGTACGTTTGCACATGTCCCCTTCTAGTTTAATATAATATGCACATTTACTTATCAAAAATAAAATAAAATAGGCCAAACATTGAATTAATTTGTTTTTCATCCTTTTTAACATTGAGGGACACATTTACTGGTCAAGTGGACAAAAGCCCAAGCCCAACTGACCAACAATTAATAAAGAAGAAACCTGAAAATTTTGGATGAGAAACCGAGAAGAAAAATCTGAAAGGGATTGAAATGTGCACCATGAGGACTGCTTTGCTATTTCTTATAATCTACTCAACAGTAACCTTAGATTTTCTTAATCAAAGAATATATTGATAATAAAATGCACCATAAAAATACATAAAATGAGTGAAGATTTCACTCACTTTCCAACAGGATTTCCTGACCATGAGAAACCATGATCCATGTCTTTCTCCTTATGTAGGAATCTGTATGCATCCATCATCTTTCCTCTGAAAAATGATGCAAAATACTTGAAGCAATTCATACCATGGATTGTATTTAGAAACATAATTTATAGGTAAAAAAAGAAAAGTAAAGAGAAGATCAAAATCTTACATTTCAATTGGATTAAAAACTATAAATACTTATTATAGGGAGATAAAAGGAATAAATAATATAAGAGTTTGAAAGATCACGGGACATGATATATGCTACATGAATCTACCCCAATATCACAACATGACAGGACGATATAGGGATGTTGGACATGGCTCAGCTGTACCCTGAGTGTTTTGTGCCAAGTAAAAGTTGGAAATATAAAAAAATCTAACAATTACAAAATATAACAAATATTTATATTCTTGAACTCTAAATCCAACTCAACGCCACCAATCAACTCGGTTGGATACAAGACCCTCTTAGTCTTGCATGTGAAGATACTAGAATCAAAGAAACATGTAAACAGAAACTCACTCGGATAATATAGTACTGAATCGCTTCCTTTCATTCAACGTGAATCCAGGCTGTCCACAATCCTGCATCACCAATAAATCAGGGTAACTTTAATAAATTATTCCAATTTTATATATGAAAATATTATGTACCATGGGTTTGTTTGTTTCTCAGAAAATTTGCATTCCAGAATGAGAATCTTCTAAGACACAAGAAATCTGCTGTTTCGTCACTTTGCAAGTCAATTAAGAGTTTTTTTTTGAGGTCAAGGGTTCAAATCAAGCTTATAAATTTAAAAAAAAAAAAAAAAAAAAAAGGTTCTTTGGATGCATCGAGAATGTATTTGTCAGCTATGCATCAAGAATGTCAGACAATGTTTATTTTATTTTTTATGGAATATGAATACCTCTTTATTTGGAGGAACGTAGCCATTGTGCTTTGCACTACTGAAAAAATCTGGATGACTCACATCAATATCTTGATGACTGCAAATAACAAGGATAAATGTAAATATTCAGGACATGAATGTCCTCACATTATAAGAATTGGAAGTAGTAAGGCCTAAATGAGAAGAATGGTGCAAATTGATGGTGAGATTGTTGGACTTCTATTGCAAAAGTAAACATCTAACTATTGTTTATTGCAAGTTATTTAATTTTGGTTTCAGTGTCTATTTCAGTCAACCTGGAATCATTGTGGAAGATGATACAATTTTCAAGGAAATGTTGAGGAAACTTTGACTGAATCATGCATTATAATATTGTATGATATGTAGCTATATTTTTATACTTAACTATACTACTACGCTATTATATATATATAAAGAAAATAAGTTATTATATGTCTTCCCTTTTAATATAGGTATATTTACATAATCAAACCACAAAAAATAAATGATATATGACCTGTACAGAAATCCTTTCTACTTTATTCAGGATTTAAAATATCCTCTTAAACCATCAATTGTAATCTAAAATACCAAGCCAATAATGTCCACAATAAATGTTTCTAATACAGAAGAAAAAGTTTGGAACTTTAAACATAGAATATATGTGTCGAAATAAATTTGTTAAAAAGAATTTACCAGAAAGTAGTTACCTAACATTCAGGTCGCCGCACCATATTAAAGGCTTATTTGAAGACTGAGTAACAAATTCTAGAATTCTTTTATCCCATTTTCTTCTCCTTAGAAATGAAGTTTCCTCTTCTTTCCAACCATTGTTAGGTGCGTATGTATTCAGTAGACGGAACGACTCAAATTCAGCCAAAATTACCCGGCCATCTGGCTCATGCTTTGAAGCTACAAACAAAAGCCAACATAAGTTAAAGCGATTACAATTCTTCTTACATATATAATCAAACTATGTAACAAGGATGCTCCATTTTTCAAGATTGTACCATTTGGCACTATGTGATATCCCAAGGACAGATAAGGCGCAGATTTTGTTCTTTTCTCCTTGGTCCCTCATTTAGAACAAATAAAAATAACTTCAAATCCCTTCCTTTAGGAACTTTTTATGCATATGGTTGCCCTCAAGAGTCAGAAATTAGAATTTTTAAATCAAACAACTGATAATTGGAAAGTAAGATAAATTAGCTTTCGATATCCCAACTCCAAACTCCTTTAATTCTGTACAAAACAGTAATAAGGAGGTTAATTATGTACATTATTGTTTTTTCAAGTCAGAATACATACACTTGCAACCAAATTCTACATATCGGCATTTCCATTTAAAAAGCTAATGGACATGTAGAACAAGTACACATGCAGTTCAGTGTAATCATTTTTTTAAACCATATATAAAATAATTATAACTGTGAAAAAGACAAAATTCTATGCGAGTCTACAGCTTTACATCTTGACATAGACTTTAGTACTAGGCAGTCATCGAGTATCTTAATGAAAAAAATACCTGTTCGGTCAAGCGAGAATGAGACCTTTTTTGGTTGGAAGCACTTTTTAACAAATAAAGCAGTCCCTGCATACTTGGAGTCTGCAAGAGACCACCAGACATCATAATTCCGGAATGGAGGACTTGCAATGGCACGCATCAATATCTGCATAGTTTTGGGAAAACAAACACCAGACATCATTAATAACAACTCTTAATGACATGATTTAAACAATTTAATTCTTCATATGTATTTTGCTAAATCTACGCAGAAGTTGCATAAACATTTATTTCAAATTCCTCCATGAGACGGGTTGATCCCTCGATATTTTGCAAAACCTATTACAACAAGCCCTTCAACCTTTTAAGAGCTACATAACCCTCATTCATCAAATAAAAGCCAAGGAAAATCATGCTACTGTCAACTGGGATAAAGAAACAACTCGCATTTTCCCGTTTAAGTAATGAGGCTGAATGCCATTACATGGCATGCACATGTTTTTTTCCGACCCAAGTTCATCACATTGTGCTAGACTATTGTTTTTCCTACATCAACACTTCAACCGAAAATCTAAACCTATCTTGGAATTTCAGTTGAGAAAACATGGAACCATTGAATAGAAGATGCACCCGAGGCAATTAATAATAGTCTAGCACCCTGATCTAATATGATGTAAAATTTTCATAATTTATAGAACTTTGATTTGTCATTTTAAATATGAATAACAACGCCCAAACAGACAAACATGTGCATATATATGTACCTGAATTAGAATCCAAAATAGAAAAAGGAAATAGTTCTATGGAACCATGTGTACCTGTTTTTCCTCTCTTGAAGAGCTTGTATCATCTTTCAGCTCACCTGGATTTTTAGGTGAACCTTTAGAGCCAGCTGCAGGCATCCTTACTTCCTACCATCACACACTATTAGAAAGACTGTTATAGACACAACTACCCAACTAAACAGTTTGGCGTCACTACTTGCTTTATCGAGAGAACTGTAGCTTACATGTTGAAAAGTTTCATGGGGGGGGGGGGGGGGGGGAGGAGAGAGAGAGAGAGAGAGAGAGAGAGAGAGAGAGAACATTAAACAAGATTTTCAAACCAAAAAAGCTTAAATTGCATAGAAGACAATTTGCAAGTTTCATAGGGATTCCTATCTACACACCATTCATAAGGTAGCCTTTGAAAATTGCATCATATTTCTTTCAAGAAGATTTTTAAACTAGAAAGATTGAATTATGCTACTCTTGTATCGTATCTACCAGAAATTTTCGCCATCCTTAGTGCGTGCTTGGTCCGTCAAACATACTCTTTAAGTCCAAGCCAATTGAAATGTATCCCAGAATTATTTTTTTCTAATTTTTTTTATGGAAATGGATATAATGTATCCAAGATCCTTGGGCACCATATCAATCACCAGTCCTATGATCACCCAAACTCGATCCCTTAAATGGTTCTCTTCAGTTATGCTCAATTTATCCTTGATTTCTTATTATAAGGGTTTTTAGTTACAAGAAAAAAGTGGGTTTGAACAAGTAATTTTTATGGAAAATAAAATTATTGTAGCAATGTATGTCATCTCATCAATACATAATAATTGAGGAAGCATACTGCATATCTACTGTCTCCATTTCCTCAAATTTCATCGTCATCTTTTCTGTGATGGCTTTTCTCAAATATTTGGGGTTGGAAACATGAATCCCATTTTTCCATTCACTTTATCCCAGTAGTCTCAGTATCTTTTCTTAAAACCTCAGCAGACATCACTTTAAAAAAAAAAAAAAACTTTCCTTCTCCCCATTTTTTTACTCTTTAACCACCCAGGGGTGTTGTCATTGGTCTTTGTTATAGACGACCAAACAATCTCAATTGACTCCATATAACCTCAAATTTCATGATCATAACTTATACAATTTCTAACATTCAATCCTAAATGGGTTAATATAAAATAGTTAGTAAGAAGACAAAACTCAGAAAGGAAAGTACCGTAATAATATTCAACCTTCCTAGATCAAAATGTCAAACCAGATTTCTAAGCCTTCCAGGTCAAATGTCTGTATATTGGGTGTATTATTGAACCTTGCTGATCTTCCCTATATACTTTAAAACTTCAAACAAAAACAAGAACATTGCTAAGCCCATCAACCAAAACACACAATTGTAAATCACGATAATATTTTATAACTATTCCTACGACAAATCTCATTTAGGCCCTGCTTGGTACCATGCAAATGATTTGCAGCACTTTTTGAGCTGCAAACTATTTGCAGAATTTTGTGAAGGGTTTAAGAGTTCATACAAATAATTTGCAATGCAAAAAAACTTCCGGATGTTACCAAGCATCTGTAAATTAGATTCCAACAAAGCATTTGCGTTTGGAAATGATTTGCTTCATACCAAGTAGGGCCTTAATCTCAATAACAACAAATCCAACTCAAAACGCCTTTAAACCATACTAAACCAAGCTAAGAATTACGTTAAAATACAAACTAAATAAGTGAAGTAACAAACCAAGAGCCAAAAATGAAAGAAAATTCACAATTGTAAGGACAATCCTAAAGGATCCAACGAACTCCTAACCGGAAGTAGGAGACCAATAAGCCTCATTACAACAAAACCCACAAAAATATCAGTACCTAAAACACATAGTGCCTGTTTGGAAGCAGAGAGTTGGGGTTGAAACTTGGATACTCACAGAAGTTACTAGTGTTGCAACCAAAGAAGTTGAACTTCAGAAGTCCAACTCGACAAACCAAACAAACCCATAGTTCACTCCAAAAACCCTTAAACCATACAAAATGCAGCTCAAACTACATCGCTAGAAGAAAGAGACACAACCCATTTACCAAAAACAACAATAAAGACAAACCCATAAACCAAAATACCATCTTTGTGATCTCTACAACTGCAAACTCTCAGAAGTTAACTTCAGAAGTCTAACTCTCAAGAATACAACTCACACAAACCAAACAGACCCATAGTTCACTCCACACACCCTTAAACCACACCAAATGCACAAAATGCAGCTAACAACTACCTCAGTACAA